>NW_026641603.1:0-600000 GCF_028554395.1 Pezoporus wallicus
ATTGGCTGAGCGGCTGTCAGTCAGCGCTTGTTTTCGGCGGCAGCGGGTTGGGTTGCGCCGGCTCGTCGCTGCCTCGGCGGGGCCGTGCGTGGAGGGAGCGGCGGCCGCAGCCGGGAGAGGGCAGCGCGGAGGGGGCCGGCGACGGCGGCGGTTGTGGTCGTCGTCGTCGTGGTAGTGGCGGCGGCGACGACGACGGCGCTAGGCCCGGCCGCACGTAGTCGGATCTGAGGCCGGGGCCGGGGCCGGGCCGCGCAGGGAGGGAGGGTGGGGTGGGCAGGGAAGGGGGCGCGGGGCCGGGCCGCGCTCCCGGCCGTGCGGAGGCCGGTGGTCGGTGCCCCGGGGGGGTGGTGGTGGTGGTGGTGGGGGGGGGTGGGCGGGCGGGCGGGCGGGGGAGGCCCGGCCTCGGCGCCACCATGACTCTGGAGTCCATGATGGCCTGTTGCCTGAGCGACGAGGTGAAGGAGTCGAAGCGCATCAACGCCGAGATCGAGAAGCAGTTGCGGAGGGACAAGCGCGACGCCCGCCGCGAGCTGAAGCTGCTGCTGCTGGGTGAGAAGCGACGGGCCCGGCCTGTCCGCGCCAAAGGGGCCTGGGCCCTGCCCCGGCCGCGGGGCTTGACAGGTCCCGGTGGCCGCGCCCGGGCGGTGGTTGTTGGAAGGGGGGGACCGGGGTTGTTCTCGCCCTCGGTGTGTTTGTGTGTGTGGGGGGGGGATGCGTTGTTGGCTGCCCTTTGTGTGGGTTTTGCGGCGCGTTCGGTGTCCAAATGGTGTTTGACATCGGGAGGAACTGTGAGGGTGAACTCATACAATTGATCGGGAGTGATTTGGGCTCTGGAGGCTCGGGCACCGAGATGGGTGTGTGTGGAAATGGGCTCGAGGAAGTGCTTCCCGTAGCCGGCCTTTTATCAGCGGGCAGGATCCAGGGATGGAGTTGATGCTTTTCGGTATCCATAGAACCATGGAGTGGGTTGTGTTGGAAGGGACCTTAAAGCTCGTTCCGTTCCAGCCCCCTTGCTATAGGCAGGGACACCTTCCATTGGAACAGGTTGCTCCAAGCTGCATCCAACCTGGCCTTGAGCACTGCCAGGGATGGGGCAGCCACAGCTTCTCTTCCTAGGGAAGAATTTCCAGGCCTTGGGTAAATGTGTGTGGAAGAATCATCTTCCAGCTCCTAAAGCACAGAATTCCCCTTGCGCCACCCAGGGAGGGCCGGTGGGGTTGGGAGCTTGGGGGGAAGTGGATCTGAAGAGAAACAAAGCCCAGCAGAGCTGTGTCTGAGGGGGAAATGGCTCTGGTGCTTTTTGGAGGTAGAAATCACCTGTGCAGCGATAAGGGTGTAGGTGTGAGGTGGAAATGGAGTGGTGTGCAGATGGGTAAATAACTATTCCATGTTGAGGTAAGGTTTATAGTGATGGGGGATCAGTTCCAAGAGCGGCCAGCTAAGATTTGAGGTGTTTAGGTCCTCCTTCAGCAATGAGCTTGATGTCCAGGGAGCCCCCCAATTTGGACTTGTGTTTCAGTTTTCATGGCTGCTGTGATGTAGCATTGCTTGTGCATGTGTCCTGCTTTGTGTCTGAAATACCCCGTCGTCTCGAGCTGAACCGTGGAGTGGATCTGCTGGATTGAGCTTATTGGGGTCTGGTGGGAGCTGCCCATTGAGGTACAGCGGATGGATTGGGAATGATCCCTGGGGGATCAAATAGCCAACTTGACGGGAGTGAAGTGAGGCTGGGGCTGCCTCTGGAGGGCTGCCATTGTTGTGGCGTGGCAATGAAGGGAAGGCCAGGGCTTTCCTTCTCCCCCTGAATCCTGGGTGGTTAACGTGTTGCTGTGCTTCAGGTGAAGGGTAAAATCCAGGGCCTGATGTTTGTGCTCTGCAGAGCCGCTGGGGCAGCTGCTGTAAGACATCGGGTACATGTCTTCCATGCGTCTCCTGCTTCCTGACAGCGGTCCCATAGAAGCAGCCGTTTCAAAATAGGTTGGCACTATAGGATAGATCTGGGTTAAGAAGATCCCACTGGATCTAAAGATTTCACTTTAAGAATGATCCCAATTGCTCAAGAATCCTTTCTGCTTTTCTGCAAGTTGCAGCTCTGGGCCATTCAGCATCAGATTTGCAGAACAAAAGCTCTATAGGAGGTGGTTAATATTGAATGAGCAACGTTCCCGGTTCTAGGATGTGTCTGCTGAGTGCTTTGCACTGGAGACAGCACAATTCCCACCTTCACTCGTGGCAGGTAGTGAGTGTTCTCCCTCCTTGACGTAACTGTGCTTCCAGGGGTTTCTTTCTTGCTATTACATGGAGCAATTCCATCCACCACTGTTAGGGATGGTGTTAGTGAGAGGCCTTTCCCAAACCCTCGAGATTCCAGAGGGAATTTCTGTCTCCCAGAAACTTCATTCATTTTCCTTGTCACTTTGTTCAATGACAGTTTGGTGGTTGAAGTCTAAACCAGAGCACTGGGATGAGGACCGACAGTGGGAATCGATGATGCACGAGGTAGTAAGAACTCTGCTTTCAATGTGTTGGACATTGCCCTCTGGTATAAGGTGGTTGTTCCTCTTTGTACTGGGTGGGGAGGGGGGGTTCAGCGTGTTGACTGAGGAATGAACCTCCGAGTGCCAGTCAGGGGTTGTTCCCAATGCAGGGTGAACTGTTGCTTTCCCCCCTTTGCCAGATGAAATGGGGAATTCACGTTGCCTCAACGTTAGCAGATGCAACGAGGTTACTGTGCTCTGCAAAACCTCGGCTGGCTGAGAGCAAAAGGCACCTTTAACCAAAAACCCCACCCCAAAGATGGGTGCTGGTGAGTGACAGGAGAAAGCCGGGTCTGTGCTCTGGGTTGAGTGGCTGGTGCTGAGGTTTCTCTTAGGTTTGTGCTGTCAGAATGCTTTGAAGCACAACGTCTTGTCTTCCCCCCCCCCCCACTTTTGGTCGCTGTGGTAAGCACCGAGGAAGCATTTCTCACCACAGTGAGAGAAACCACAAAAGATTTCAGTTTCCATTTCTCCTCTCCCATATTATGGGATAGCTTTGTGTTTGAGAGCCTTTGCTGTCTGTTAATGGTGTTTCTAATGTTCATCCCTCTCCTTGCTGATGGGATTTCTGTCACATCTCGGCTATGGGGGGAGCTGGTTTGGTTTAAACGTGCTGCTTCTGGTTCTGTGCTCCCTGCTCTTATGGGAGCATATTTATTTGTTTGTCTTTTAGCCTCGCACTACAAACAGGAGTAACTGAGAATCTACCTCTGAGTAGTAACTGTGGAGTGTGATGAATGACATCTAGGCTTCATAGAGCGAGTCCCTGCTGTGAGGATACCTGATGGTGAAAGGACTTGTTGCTTATGGGATAGGTTTTAGTTTTTGCTCTCAGGGAGTTGGGCCCCTGTATTAAAGAGGTTTCTTTGTTTATATATTCTGTATATGGATAGCAAAGGTTTAAAAGACTGACTAAAAGTACGTGAGAGAAGCATCTGTGGTAGATGTTTTTTAAGCTGTTGGCTGTGGACGCCTACCACTAGAGCAGCTTGCTCCAAGCCCCTGTGTCCAACCTGGCCTTGAACACTGCCAGGGATGGGGCAGCCACAGCTTCTCTGGGCACCCTGTGCCAGTGCTTCAGCACCCTCCCAGGGAAGAGCTTCTGCCTAAGAGCTCATCTCAGTCTCCCCTCGGGCAGGTTCAAGCCATTCCCCTTGGCCTGTCCCTATAGGCCCTTGTCCAAAGCCCCTCTCCAGGTTTCCCTTGGGAGCTGCCCTAAGGTCTCCCTGGAATCATGACTCTAACCAGGCCGTGTATCAGCATCGACACTTTACCTGCTGATGGTTTTCTCTCATACTTACAGTGTTAGAAAGTTCCTCCCCTATCTCTTTATCTCCTCTGTTGGCCTTCACGTGTTCAGCAGCACTTCTCTGGGGCCATAAATGTAGGAGTGGGAGGACCTGCCTCGCTGAGTGTGCAGGAAGCAGTGACAGGGCCAGGCTGAATGTGCTGTGTCTTTCCCTCCTGTGTGCTCTAAGCCCTCATGTCCCTGGAGCAGCAACCCCATGGTAGAAGGAGCAGGTAGCCCTGCTGAGCAGCCTGCAGTCTATAAGGGCTGAAGACCCAGTGCAGAGAGCTGTGAGCAGCATCCTCCTCTGCTCTCCCCTCGTGTTAACTCTGTAATGCCCAGAGGGCACAAGCACTCCTAGAGGTATCTTGCCCCAGTGGTGATTACCATTTCAGTCCAAACATCCTGTTTGCATAGCAGTTTGGGATGCTGAGCAGATGCCCTTCCGTAGCTGCTCCCATCAGCCGGAGAACCCAATTGTTTCTTGAACTCCTATCTCCTTTAGAGCTGATTTATTTCAGTTGTGGCCAGAGAAAAGCCACATTTTCGGGAAGACCAAGAGCATTTTGTGCCAAACCCCAACGAAACACCCGAGCAAACGGGCTTCCCCTGAGCCTCTCCATTGGCAGTGTCACCAGTTGTGGAGCGTGCTGCTGGGATTATTGTAGCATCTTACTGGAGTATCTGGGAATAGGTCAGGTGTGACGGACCAGGGGCCTTTTGACGCAGAACGGGTGGGAGGAGCTGTAACGTGAGAGGTGGAAGAAGAACCAGAGCTGCTTGTGAAGGCTGCTCGGAAGGACAAGATGTCTTCCTGTGCTCTAAGCTTCGTGGTAGGGATGAGCTGGACCAGTGGCCTTGAGGATCCTGGGAAGCAGCTCAAACAGTGCTTGGAAGCCGTGTGTGCTCGGGTAGAGCAAAGAGGAGCTTTGGGGTGGGATGGGATGGATGGTAGATGCTTTCTGCCTCAGCAAACCTTGCTCCTGATGGCTCTTAACTCTCTCTTGCATTCTGTAGGCACTGGGGAGAGTGGAAAGAGCACGTTCATTAAGCAGATGCGTATCATTCATGGCTCAGGCTACTCTGAAGAGGATAAAAAAGGCTTCACCAAGCTGGTGTACCAGAACATCTTCACTGCCATGCAGTCTATGATCAGGGCCATGGAAACCCTGAAGATTCTGTACAAATATGAACAGAACAAGGTAAGTTGCTCCCACTTTGTGCACTTATCTTTAGGCACTGGGGATTCTAGGGCTTGACTCCAAAGTTTCTGTTCCCTTGTGTCCTTCTGCATGGCAGTCTCAACCTCTGGGCAGCCTTTCCCATAGATGTGTGCTCAAGGACTGCTTCTTAGGGCAGTTTGGCCTCTCTGTGACCAATAGCCCCTGCTTCTGATTGCTGACAACACCCCCTTTTGAACTTCTCTGTCTCTTTCTGTCTTTCCTCTTCAATCTCCAGGCCAATGCAGTGCTGATCCGGGAAGTGGATGTAGAAAAGGTCATGACATTTGAGCAGCCATATGTAAGTGCAATTAAAACATTGTGGAATGACCCTGGAATCCAAGAGTGTTATGACAGGAGAAGAGAATATCAGCTTTCTGACTCAGCTAAATAGTAAGTACCTACTGACTGGTAGATGGGAGTGATGCTCTAACAAATAATACCTGTCCAGTTGTTTAATGGAAGCCTAGAGTTGGTTCCAGAGAGCAGGAGTACTGCTGTGGATTTCCCTGTGTTATTTAAAGTACCTTCTCTCGGTTTCCCTGACGTGGGTGAGTCTTGCTGGTGCTTTAGACAAGCTGCACAGCCTCTGCTGGCCACGTGGATTGGGATGAAAGCTGTAGGCACATGAGAAAGGCAGAAATATCCTTAGGAAAAGTGAAGCTGAAAGAGCAGTGGGAGCAGGAACCTGGGAACTTGTTTGAATCTGGCTCCACAAGGCAAAGAGCTGCACTAGAGAAGCTGTGTTTGTTTTGGGGGTAGATACCGATCTGGAAATTCCTCACCATTTCCTACTTCCTACCTTTCCTAAGGTAAAGGATAAGATGGGTTGTGGAGGGTGATACAGGCACATCTGCTTCTGGATCTGCCTGAGGCTTGAATCTCTACCCTACACCATCTAGCGTGGCCCTGGCACTTAGGTAGCAGAAGTGTTGCTCTCTCTTCAGGTTTGTCCTTTGGTCTCCATGGATGTGTAACTTAACTGGTGGCTGGTTTGGCAGATGACATAGGTTTGCTTGTTACTAAATAGAAAACCTCAGATGAGACTTAATTCTCAACCATAAGCATCCCTGAACTTCACCTTTCTCTGCCTGCCACACTCCTTTGCTGTCCTTGCTCCTGTTTCTCCCCGAAGCAGATGGCTGGTGAATTACTGCTCCCCAAAGATTTATTCCCATATTTGAAGTGATTCAGGTGACTTTTGCTTTTCTTGTTGAGCCAGGGAAAGCCTAAAGGGGTTGAAATAGGGGTCTTTATGTGCTGTAACCTCGGGCAATTTGTCTTTCCCTTCCTGTAGCTATCTCAGCGACGTGGATCGTATCGCTACCCCGGGATATCTACCAACTCAGCAAGATGTGCTACGGGTTCGAGTTCCTACAACTGGGATCATAGAGTACCCCTTTGACCTAGAGAATATTATCTTCAGGTACTGAAGGTGTATTCATGTTACAGCTGAACTCAGGATGGCTTTAGAGTGGGCCGGTGCTTGAGTGGCTGTATGTGGTGTGATGCTCTCAAGCATCTGCTGAAGCCTGCTCCTGCTGTGGGGATGGTGTAACATGTTATTCTGATGAAGGGAAAGCTCCAAGCTGTGGAACAGAATCAGTAACACTTAAAGCCCAACTAACCATCTTGCAGGGATCTTGGGAGGGATTGTGTTGCATGTGAGGAGTGAACTGATGGGAGCTTAAGCCACCGAGGGGATGGGGGAAGGCTTGGGCTGGGAGTGGAATGTATTTGCCTTTAAGAACGCTGAGCTCAACCAACCTTGACCAGTTATTTCTCCTTCAAAAAGAGACCACTTCTCCTGCAGAAATCCTTTTCTGTGCCCTCCTTGCGCTCTCAGGATGACACCAAAGCTCACTGCCTATGCTGCTGCAGCGCCAGGTGGCATTTGGTGGCCATCCTGTCAGTTGGATGTATTTCTGGAGCAGGGTGGTTTGTAAACCTGAGGGTTTTGTTAGCAAGCACATATTCCATCCCCATGCCAAGTTAAACTGAGTGGCAAAGAGCCACGATGCTTCTCATCATATGCTGGTCCTTTGTGTTCAGCTAGAGAACTGCAGCCACTTCTGTGCTACTATGTGTGTTTCTCCTCCTTAGAATGGTGGATGTTGGAGGGCAAAGATCAGAACGAAGGAAGTGGATCCATTGCTTTGAAAATGTGACTTCCATCATGTTTTTAGTAGCACTTAGTGAATATGACCAAGTTCTGGTGGAATCTGATAACGAGGTAAGCCAAAGAATGGGAACTCGGCAGGAAGGTGCAAAGAAAGGAGGAATGTCTTTAGCTTCTGCAGGCTGGTACCAAAGTGGGGTTAGCATCTATTGCTGGTTTTGGCCTTCAGTTCATCCTGTTGCAGAGGGAACATGAGCCTTGATGGGTCATGATGTCCCTGAGGATGGAGAATGTGTGGAGCATTTGGATCATCGGGAACTTGTCGAGTAATCCTGAAATACTGTGAAATTGCTGAGTTCTGTGTGCCTGGGAATGCTCCTAAACCCCCTCCATTCCTCCTTTCCACACTGAATGACTCCGTGCTGTGACTGCTGCCTTTTTAGATAGTGCCTGCTCTCTTTGAAGGTGTGACACTGAATCTTTACACTTGCTAAGAGACTAAAAAATGCCATTAGGTAACAGCAGTTATTCCTTTTCTACAGACAAAACATGTCCACAGAGTCCTCTCACATGACTCTCACAGCATAAAATGACTGCTAAGGCTTTTGATCTCAATGGTTTGCCAATTAAATGAAGCTGGAATCCATTAGATCTTGCATTTCCTTTGTATTTACTGGTGCAGCTTGAGCCAGAACCTACCTGGGGCCAAAGGATTCTGCATCCAGTATCCAAGATTCTGGATTGCTACAGATAGGAGTGCAGGCAGCAGAAAAGCATCTCGGTGTGCTCCTTTGTGGAAACAAGGCTTTCTCTTCTCTCTTTCAGAACCGGATGGAAGAGAGCAAAGCCCTCTTTCGAACCATTATCACTTACCCATGGTTCCAAAACTCTTCTGTTATCCTCTTTCTCAACAAGAAAGATCTGTTGGAAGACAAGATCCTATATTCCCACCTTGTCGACTATTTCCCGGAGTTTGATGGTGAGTGGTTTTCAAGGAGGAACCTTCTTATCTAGAAGAAGGGGTTGGAGGTGGTTTGGTCACAGTTGTATTTGGTTTTGAAAGATACCTCAGCTCTAGAGATGGGCAAAACATCTGGATTGGGGAAGGAATAGCTACAGCAAGGAGAAGATGGCACCAAAGTATCTTGATCATACGGAGGTAACTGGAATCTGATGGAATGAGCCTCTCCTAGGTGAAGAATGACTCCTCCTGCCCTCAGGATGCACTTCAGGGTGTTATGGAAGTCTGGCTTTCCTACCTGTGTGCTTGTGCAGAAAGCCAGTTCATAAACCCCCTTTACTGGTGTACTGGGCACTTCAGTCCTGTAGTCAGGAGGTGATGTGAGTCCTTGTTTGAAGAAACTGCCTGGTCCAATACCCAGCTTGTTCAAATGAGGGTGCTGCAGGTCTCCAAAGTGAATTGTGACTCATGTGCCATGTGCAGCTGTGGTCAGCCAGGGTCGATGTGAAGCAGAGAAATTGCTGTTGGCAACACAGCTCTTTAGCCCAAATCATGCTTCGGGCTCTTCAGCTGAGTTCATTTAAAGCTGGCTTTAGATCCTTACAGGATACATTGAGATGAGCTCTTAGCAGAAGCTGTTCCCTGTGGGGGTGCTGGGACACTGGAATGGGTTGGAACAGAGAAGCTGTGGCTGCCCCATCCTTGGTAATGCTCAAAGCCAGGGTGGATGGGGCTCAGAGCAAGCTGCTCAAGTGGAAGATGTCCCTGCCCGTGGCAAGGGGTTGGAGCTGGAGGAGCTTTAAGGTCCCTTCCAACCCACCCCAGCGTGTGGGGTTGCTGGGTGAGTGGGTAACTGGTGTCTCTGTTCGCTGCAGGCCCGCAGAGGGATGCGCAGGCAGCCCGGGAGTTCATTCTCAAGATGTTTGTGGATTTAAATCCCGACAGCGACAAAATCATCTATTCCCACTTCACATGTGCCACAGACACGGAAAACATCCGTTTCGTCTTCGCAGCTGTCAAGGACACCATCCTACAGCTCAACCTGAAGGAATACAACCTGGTTTGACCCCGCTCTGCTCTCAGCCCCTTCGAGAGGCTTCGTTGGGAAGAAAAGACAAAACAAGAAAGTTTCCAGACGACAGGAAAACCACAAAAGTTTTAATTCCTTTTTTTTTTTTTTTTTTTTTTGTTGTTTTTTTTTTTTTGTTTTTTTTTTTTGATGATGTAATGATTGCAAATTGTCTGACCTGTGGAGTGGCACGTGCTCAGTGTTACCCCTGGAGTCTCATGTCTCTGTCCACAGAGTAGCTGATTTCCTATTTTAACAAGATCGCTTTTCTTTCACAAGTTAACGGGGATATGCCTCATCTCTTCAGCACCTTGCTTACTTCTTACGTTCTGCTCACTCAAAGCAGCCTCATCTTGAGCTTTCCTTCGTTGCTTCGCCACTTTTTGCCTCCCCCTGCCCCTTTCCTTCCCCCCCCGCCCCGTTTTCATTCCCATGGTATATATATAAATATATATATAAAAACAACCCCCAACTTTCCAGCTGAGATTGTGCATTCACTGGACTGTGGGAGTGCAGAATGCTACTGGGCCCTTTGCCTCGTGCTATGGGTGCCTCTGGTGTCAGTTGTTAACCCTGCTTGCTTCTTGCCCTACCCTTTCCCTTCCCCAGGACGCGCTCCATGGTTCACTGTGATGAAACGTTGGGGAGGAGCAATTGCTCTCCAACCATTGTGCAAAAAAGAAACCCCACACAAGAAAAAGGCAAACTGCCACCACCACCACCACCACCAAAAGCCATCACTTTGCCATTCTTGATATGTTCTAGTTTTATTTTGTTTCTTTATCAATGATAAAAGGTATGGAGACTGTGATTATTATTTTTTTTTTTAAATTATTGATGTTCTATACATAGTTTGCTACGTGTTGCTGTATTTTGTTCATGGACTACAAATGATGGAAGCTCTTGGAGCAATAGCTGCTGAGCCTGGGGAAGTGCCTGACTGTAACTGTTCTTTCGTTTTCTCTTCTCAGTTTTCTTTCTTTTGGTTTGAATTTTAGGTTTGCTTTTCCTTTTGGTTTCTCACACACGTCCCCACGTCCTCCCCCTCCCCACACACCACAAGGGCTCCGTTTGCAGAGGGCAGACTTAGGTCTTGTCGAGTAGAGAGCGGTGGTGTGTGGCGTGGAGCGGCTTCTGCGGGCAGCGCATCCCCACGGCGCGCCCAGGAGCTGTGGCGTTCCAGCATCACGCTTGGGCTGGATGGGAAATCTCTCTAGTCTCGTGCCACCCTTGAGTTCTTTTCTTGCTGCTAGTAGCAAACAAGCCTTGATTGTTGTTCTGTGCCAGTGTGTTCAATTGACTGTGGAAGAACTCCTCGGTCCTGTCCAGCTCGTAGGTTCATAGGAAGGACCAGAGTTGGTTCGTGACCAACTTTGGGATGGAGGGAGGATTCTTACCTGAAAAGCTTGAGGATGGAGGGGAGGAGCAGTTCTCCCTCTCCTGTTTATGCATTCCCCATAAGCACATGCTGCTGGGTTTCTCTTGAGAGAGGAGTGTAGGGATCCTCGTCGGAAGACTCGCACCCAACCTTGCTCCAGGGGGACGTGTGCTGTGTCGTGGTGGGAGCAGGGAGCTCTGCTGTGCTGGTAGCAGGAGAGCAGAGAGCAGGCTTTGCTGGTGCAGGGTGGAAGGTAGAGCAGCAGCAGTTGTGGATTCTAGATGCCAAATGGAACTGCACTAAGCGGAAGGATGTGAAGCCTTTGCACATCGCAGAGCTGAGGCAAGTGAACAGACGTGCTGCAGAGCTGCTGCCAGCCTGGAAAGTAACTGTGGTGGCAAGGAGCAGGGATAGGAAGCAGGGGAACCTGACCCACCGCTGGCTACGTGTTGTTTAGCATCATTAATGCTTCTCTTTCAATTCCAACCAGTAGCATCGGGTCCAAATTCTCTGGCTCAAGCAGGTTGCCCCCGTGAAGGCCTGAAGGTGAAGACACGAGCTGCACTGTTGAAGGGGGCTGTTGATATTTTGTCTCTTTTGTAGACAGAGCACTACGTCAGTGTTTTGCACACCGTGTTAAGAGTCAATCTCAACTGTCTGAGATGCTTCGATCTAGAACACTACAGTAGGGAGGGACAGCGTTGTTGTTTCTAGGTCCCTCTTGTGAGGGAAGCCTCTGATGTCTCAGAGCACTACAGGAGAAAGGAAGCTCTGCTCAGAGCCATGAGAGAGCTCGAGGTGGAGCAGTAGCCACGGGACCAACAGCTGAAGAGCCAGCGTGGCTGAGCAGTGATGCTGGGGGAAGCGCAGCATCTCTTTAGAGTAGCCACGCTCTGGCCTGCATGGAACACTTGGGAGGAAGGAGAGGGATTCCCATGTGTCAGACAGCTTTGCATCAATTTTACTGCTTGGTTTTCTTTTTTGTCTTTATGCCAAAATGATCCATTTTGTAGACACTGTCCTATAAAGAGGAATTTATAATCACCCGGGTGTATTCGAAGTGCTGCTCAGCCCAAGCAGATGGCAGCAGCAGCCTCTTCTGTGATCCTCTTGGAAATGGTTCACACTACAGCTATTGCCAGCCCAAAGCTGGCGCTGAGAGACACAGGCTCTTGGGAGTAACTTCCCAGACGTTCTTTTCCAAGGTGAATGATGGTGGCACTGCCACTTGAATCAGAAACTCCTTGGGTTTGTATCCTCCCCTTCTTGAAGCGCTGCTGCCCTGGCCCAGGAGGAGGGAGTTTGGCTTCTGTCTCTCGCAGAGGGACTCTGTTGTGTGGGAGCTGTTGAGGCTGTGAGCACGAGGAGTTAGAGGGGGGTGAGTACCTTGCTGAGCAACTCCTTGGTGTAGCTGTTGGCCCTGTGAGCGACTTGGCGTGGTGGTTACTGCAGAGGGAAGGGGAGAGCGTTCCGCGATGGCTCTGCACCCTCCTTTGGGAGGAGGCAGGGACCGGGTCGGCCTCGTATGTGTGATCCGGAGTTGTCCACGGGCCCTGTTCCATGCGAGGACATCCCGGTTTTGGCCCGTGCCCCTCTGAGCACGAGGGAGCTCGTTGTGCCTCTGCCTTGCTGCAGCGCTGGTGCGCATCTCTCTTGGCTGGCGCTTTGGCAAAGGCCTGGCCCAGCAAAAGTGCCAAACCCGAAACCAAATTTGCCTCTTGTCCCCCTTTTTCCATAAGTGAGGCCAGTTGGAACGCTCCACAGGTTGAAACCTTCAGGAAAGAGGTGGAATTGGGTTCTCGGGGGATAAGCTCGCATCTTGAGCCCGCGGATAACGGTCTCTGGGCCAACCTCTGCTCTTTGCTCTGCTGAAGGAACCAACTTTGAGCCAGCTTGAAACGTGAGGCGAGGAGCATCCCGCTTTTCCTTCTGCCATTCCAGATGGATTGGAGCAACAGCCCCTTCCCGCTTCAGCGTGTCACATAGCTCCTTGCCCCTCTCCCCTCTCCCAGAGGTGGATTCCTTGGTTTCTTGTTGTTGCTTCCCCGCAGTTGTCGGCCTTGCCTTCCACTCTGGGTTTTCTTCATGTGTTTTCTTGGTTTTTTTTTTTTAGAAAAAAAAAGGAAAAAAAAAACAGGAAAAAAGTAAAAAAAAGTTAAAAAAAAAAAAAAAAAAGGTTAAACCCCCCCCACTTCTATATATATATAAAAATATATCTAGAGTACTTGCCGAGTGTGCTGCCCGTTGTGTCGTTCTGTACAGAGCCCAGGTCGTGAGAGTCCAGCCGAGATCCAGTGTGTTCTGCAGCACCCAGTTATTGAAGAGTATGGTTCGTGCCAATGCCCCTTCTTTAGTAGTGCCAGAGACTCTTGCCAAGTGCCAATGTGGTGGAACTTCTTCGGTTAGACTTGTACCTTCTCATTGCAGACCATTTCACCATTAGCCTCTTGAAAAGGAGCCTCTCTCCGACGCTGTTTTTAAACCTTGTCCTTTGCAGTGCATGTATTGTTGTGCGTGTTGGGGTGGGAGGGAGGGCAGAGGGGAGGGGAAAGGAGTTGCTGAATAAGATACCCACTGTCCGGATCTGTTCAGGCTCCAAAGTGTCTCATTCCAGTCCAGGAGTGGGTTTGTTTCTTGCAATGATCCCATTCCGACTGCTGGGCAACAACCCCCTTAGGACAGAAATCTCGGATGGAAAAACAAACAAAAAGCCACCATGGATTTTCATATCTTTCTCCTGAAATAAAATTCTCTGTTTGAAATTGGAATAAATTTTGTTCCTAAAAGCCCTGGTGGTCCTGGATTGTGTTTCTTCATTCCTTTCTTTTTCTGCTTGGCTCCAACAGGACCTTGTGGGACCTGCAGGCTGTTGAGGCTAAAAGCCCTGCTTGGGAAACCAGGATTCAGGCATAAAACCAAGTGGTTTGGTCACTAGAAGGTAACACATGCAGTAACTCCATACAGCACTGATGTGTGGGCAGGGGCTGACTCAGATTTGAAGCTGTGGGGACTTAGTTTTCCAGGATTTGGGAGCAGAATTGTCCAGTTGCCTCTTCCTATAGCGTTGTCCCAGGGTATCCATTGCCACTAGGAGGAACGTGGGGAAGCAACCCTGCTTCCAGTCTTGCCTGTTAGCAACACAGACTGACGCATGGACCACCGCTCAATCCATCCCTTCAGGAGCCTGGGGGACGCAGGGTTGCGATGGATGCGGTGGTGATTTGCCAACGGGATTTCCCGGGATGGAGTTCCTGGAGTTTCATCCTCCTTCCCTAGGGTCATTCCCCAGGAATTCCAGCTGAAATCACTCGGGAGAGGCCTGAATGTCCTTGTGTTTGCAGGAGGCTGCAGCCACGGAGGTTCGGTGTCACACGCGAGTGAAGCTGCAGCCAGAGGGACCTGAGCTTCATCTCCAGCCATAGAAGACCCCCTCCAGCCCTTGCACTTGGCAGGTACCCGTCCCCTTGCTCCAAGCCTTCTCCTTGCACAGGGGGAAGGCCCTGGGAGCTCGGTGTCCTGCTGGGAATGCTTTATCCCAGCTGTGGTTGGGGGGCTCTTGGGAAAAGCAGCAGCTGGAGCTTTGGATCATCCTGCATCACACTAGAGCAAGCTGCTCTAGTGGAAGGTGTCCTTGTCCATGGCAGGGGGTTGGAACTGGAGGAGCTTTAAGGTCCTTCCCAATACAAACCAGGCTGGGATTTGGGTTGGGGAAGCATCTGGATAAGCCCAAGGTGGGTGAGGATGTGGCTGGCGGCTCTTCTGCACCGCCCCAGTGGGTGCCATTCCCTGCTCCCAGCCACCACTGCTGCTCCTCCCTTCATCTGGGCTCTGGATCTATAGCTCCTGGCCATGGAAATAAAGGGTGTTGGTAGGAAGCATCCAAAAAGCAGGTCCCTCCTGCTCTGCTGGGTCATGGAGGCCTTCAGTGAGGCTCTTGGGGAAGCAGAAGAGGGTGTCGGATGGGAGCATCCTTGGGAAGCCTGACATCAGCTTCCCAGCACTTGCTTCAGAGCAGCCTGCATGGTGGGAAGAGCCTTGGGGAATGAGCTGCCATTCCCAGCGTAGTTACCGGTTCACTTCCAACCTGCAGATGGGGCTTTGCCTCTAAAGGGCTTGTTTTGGGTCGTTTCAGCAGTGCCTTAGGTAGGGCCTTGAAGAACACGTCCTGTTGGTAACCCATAGAGGGCATTGTGGGCATGGAAACCCACGGCACCAACCTGAGCATCCCCAGCAGGCCCCCAGTCACTTTGCTCACAGCTTTTCCTACCTATGGGAACGACTGGGATTGGCAAGTACCTGCTCCCTTAATCCCTTTGGTCTGGGGTTTTGCCCCCAGAATCATGGTACATGGGTGGAAGGGACCTCAAGGTCCAACCTCTCCAGGCTCAGCCTGACCTGCCTGACCCAGCACCGTGTCCAGCTGAATGTGAATGTCCAACATTGGGGAATGCACCACTTCCCTTAGGAGATGATTCTAGTGGTGGTTGTTCCCATAGTGAGCTGTGTTCCTTTTGGGTCCACTCGGAATCTTCCATCTTCTTCGTGTCCGTTGGAATACCGGAACGTGGTACCAAGGTCTCCCCTGAGCCCTCAACTCTCTCAGCCTTTCCTCTTGGCTTTCCAGGCCTTGGATCAGCTTCGTGGCCCTGCTCCCACCTTATGGGTCCTGCTCCCACCTTATGGGTCCTGCTCCCACTTTATGGGTCCCCACTGAGCTCCTCCCTCCCTCTCTCTGGTGCTCCAATACCCAATGATCCCTGGAAGCTTTGTGGGGGGATTCTGTCCTGCGCTGCTGCCCCTTGATCCCAGCACCTTAAAGCTCCTCCAGCTCCAACCCCTGCCAAGGGGAAGGACCCCCTTCCACTGGAGCAGCTTGCTCCAAGCCCAACCTGGACACTGCTTTAAGGAATGGTGGGAGCCTGAGGGGGAGGAGGCCACGAGGCTTTCCTTGCCCCAGAGCCAGGTTTTACACCTATTCCAGGAGCAGGGCAGAACCTCTTGGAGCTGTTGGAGCAGTGACTTGCTCCCGGCCGGAGGAAGCATCCACGAGGATTCTAAACCACAGCAAGGAGAGAGGCTCTCCAAGGCAGACACCATTTATTGGTTCACGTGTTCTGCAGCTACAAGAGGAGGGGAGGAAGGAGGCAGCGGGGTGCAGAGGTTGGCCACCGGAGCTGCAGAAGTGAAACAGGAGCTGAGATTGGGGCCAGGGCTTGGGCAAAGCAGCCCCAGGCAATGGTGTCCTAAAGGCAACGGGTAGGGAGGAGGCTGCTCTTTGGATCCCCCCCTCCCCTCTCCTTCCCCAAGAGCCCCCAGGGCTGCTTCACCTCACCCAGAGCTTAAAGAAGGGGAAATGGGAGCGGGAGGCAGTGGGAGCCAAGGTTTGGCTTTGCCAGGGAGGAATCCCAGCCGTGTCCATAGGGAACAGTGGAAGGTGCTTCCTAGGGAGGAGGGAAGGAGGAGCAGGAGCAGGGTCACGCTGACTTCATGACGCTGTTGATCCAGGTCAGGAAAGGAGAGATGTGTGTGTAGAACCCGGGCCAGTTCTGGTGCCGGTAGGAGAAGATGCCGTAGGCTTTGTTGTTGCAGACCAGCGGGTCCCCAGCATCACCCTGGGAAGAGGAGGAGGGGAAATCACTGCTTTATGTGGGATTTCCCCTAGGAAATGGGGCCTTGGCATCTGCCAACAGGGAGGCTGCAGAGCTTCCCCAGGAGCAGCTTGGACCCCTCTAGAAGGGACCAGTTAAAGCATCCCTTTTGCCCTTCTGCGCCTGCAGAGCACCGCAGG
Organism: Pezoporus wallicus; assembly: GCF_028554395.1. NCBI lineage: Eukaryota > Metazoa > Chordata > Aves > Psittaciformes > Psittacidae > Pezoporus > Pezoporus wallicus. The sequence goes on from NW_026641603.1 coordinate 16,361, forward strand.
ATGGTTGGGAGTTGATGATGGGAAAGGTCTTTTCCAAGCTGGTGGATTCTGTGCTCAGAGGCACTCGGATCAACGAGGACATGTAGAGCAAACCCCTCTTTGCTGTGGGAAAACCAGGCTCCCCTCTGCTTCGCCGTGGGCTGAGCACAACGTGGTGCCTGCGGTCAGCAGGACCACGAGGGGCTGAGCCTTGGAGAGCAAGACCCTTGTGCCAGGACAGCGGGAGAGGGATGCTGGAGAGGGAGCACGGATGGGGATGGAGGAACGGGACAAGAAGCAGCGCTTGCAGGTGGTACCCAAAGTGCTTTAGCCTAGGGACTGACCTTCTTGGGCCACTCGGAGGATTCATTGAGGGCACAGATGAGGTTCTGGGCCAGGCCAGGGTTCCAGTTCAAGCATTGCCTTGGCTTGAGGATGGTGACGCAGACTTGGCGCAGGGTGACCGTGGGCGTCGTGTGGCTCCAGCCCTTGACACTGCACTTGGTGCCCCCGAGCTCCCTGTCGGTGTCGAAGGAGATGGTCCGGACGTGGTGGTTGGTGGTGGCGTTGCCCTTCAGCTGCGACAAGGGGGCAAAGGCAGAAGTAAGAGCTCGGGTCAGGAGTGATGAGGCTCCGTGTTGCGGCAGATGGGACCGTGAGGAGCTCCGGCACGTAGTTACCTTCAGCAAGAGGATGTCGTTTCCCTTCCTGGGGCTGGTGAAGCCTGGGTGCCGATGGTACTGCTGCACCTCGAACCTCTGCCCGCTTGCCTCTCTCCTCTGGACCGTGTGGGCTCCCAGGATGACAGTCAGAGGCTTGTAGCTGGGGAGCCCGAGCCCGAGGTGTGTCATGGAATCATGGAATGGGTTGGGTTGGGAGGGAGCTTAAAGCTCGTCCAGCTCCAACCCCTGCCACAGGCAGGGACCCCTTCCACTGGAGCAGCTTGCTCCAAGCCCCATCCAACCTGGCCTTGGGCACTGCTTTAAGGACTGGTGGGAGCGCAGGACATGGCCTTGCCCTTCCCCTTGAGCAGCCATAGGGATGGGAAGAGCTCGGCCACAGCCTTGAAGTGACCCCAGGCGTTGGCCCCACGCAGGAGCCATCACCCACCCCATGGAGGTCCCACCCCAGGCAGAACTTACTCCAAGCACTGAGCCGCCGTCATCACCCAGCTTGGGGCCACCAGGAAGCCCCCACAGGACTGCTGGTTCTTTCCTTGCACATAGGCCATGTAGGGCATGGGCTGGCTCCTGGTCCTGTGGCCTCTGTCACTCCGGTTCCAGGCAGAACCTGCAACGGATGGAGCCGAGGCTGAGATGGGAGGATGCGGGATGCGCTCCTGGGACTCCTCCTTCCCCAGCCCTGGACTCACTGGCTCGAGGCGCTGGGCCCGTCAGCAGCAGGATGGGGAGCAGGAGGTGCTGCAGGTCCTTCATGGTGGGTGCCGTGGAGGTTGAGGTGCTGCCGGGGTCGCCTCGGCACCCACTTGGGGCTTTTATAGCCCGAGCTGGGCCTCCAGGAAACCACAGAAATCCGACTGATCTGATTCATGCCGCTGCAAACTGCACGTCTCAGCCATCCCAGAGGGGAATTCGCCCTCGGGCATCAACCCACCTCCACCCTGCACCTGGCCCATGCCCTTCTAAGGCCAGGTTTTAACTCCTTGCCTTTGAGCTGGGAGCTGGAGGGACCGTAGCCAGCCCCATGGCTTCACCTCCTCCTCCCCTCCAGCCCATGGCGGTGGTTGTCGTGCGCTTGCAAGCAGTTGATGTTATCAGGAGCTCTGCAAGAACAAGATCTGTCTCTTGATGAACCAGCCCCAGAGATGCTGCAGGGGCAGGGAGGGACCCCCCTTGCTCCTCCTCACTGGGTGAGGTTCCTGCCCCATGGAGCTAAGTCGGGGTGAGGGCATCTCTAAGACCCCGCTGTGTGAGGGCAGATAGAGGTAGACCTGCAGGTGTGGGCATGGGATGGGTTATGGCAGCCCCAGCAGGGCTGTTCCACCACGAGGTCCCAGCTTTGGGCTCTGCTTTGTGCAGCAAAACCCCATTCCAAGGGGTCCTTCCCGGATGTCATCGGTCACCATTAACCAACCACTGCCTCTTGGAACCACTGTGGGAGATGGGGAGGGGGACAGACACGTCCCCGGGCTCCCACTTGATGGAGACAGGGCCACGCATTTGGGATCCTGCCCCTTCCCTGGAGCCCGTTGTGTCCCTCGGGGTGGCAGATCCCTGCTCTCCCTCCCTCAGCCCCAAGCATCCCATTGCCTCCCCATTGCCGCCCATGCCCCATGGGCGCATCCGCAGCGGTTCCTGCCTTGGGCTCTGACGCAAGGGGACGGATCCGGATGGGGAATGGGGCCGCTGGGGCCCATAAGCTCCTTTTCCCCACTGCCCCCGCCCAGGCAAGCCCCGGGTTGAGCTGTTCTCGTGCAAAGGCTGCAGCAGCCCCGGCTTCGAGGAAAACCCTGACGTGAGAGCGCAGATTAAGCCCTCTTTGCTCACTGATCTCACTGATAGCAGCCACCAGCGTGAGCCCAAGAGCCCGGGCTCTTCCCAGGCTGCTCATGGAGCTTCCCTTCGTCCCAGTAAGAGCAGGGAGCTCCTGGAGCATCCGGATGGAGCTGAGAAGAGGCCGAGCATCCCATTGCCTGAGCTTCTGTGCACTGAAAATCCCCCCCCCCCGCCGGTTGGGTTTCCCCAGCACAAAGCAGTCTGGGCTCCTCTTGGACACCATCACCCCACACCCCTCTGCCCCTCATCGTGTCCTGCTCCTATAGAAGAGGTGCCACCAGGAGCCGGTTGGAACAGCGAGAGCAGGGCTTGGGGTTTAGGCCCTGGAAGGAGAGGCTGGCGCAGGTCACAGCCTCCAGCGCAGGGCCCGCCTGAGGATGATGTGGAGCATCCTTTGTGGGATGGGGCCGTTGTCAGCCCTGCTCGCAGGGCACTGCTGGGGCTGAGCACAGACCTGGCTTTGTCTCCTGCAGGGAAAGAGTTGGGCTTTCCCACTGTTGTCGTGGGAGGCAAGGAGGAAGTGGCATCGGGACAGGGACTTTTGTGAACCCAGGTCTGTTATCAGCCCTTTCAGAGACCGTATCAGTGCCTCTACCCAGGACATCATGGAATCCCAGCCTGGGCTGGGGTGAAGGGACCTTAAACTCCTCCAGCTCCAACCCCTGCCACGGGCAGGGACCCCTTCCCCTAGAGCAGCTTGCTCCAAGCCCCATCCAACCTGGCCTGAGCATCCCATTGCAGTGATGGAGGTGCAGAGAGCTCTGCCCCATGCTCACCATCCCCAACCCGCCCTGCTCCCAAGGGCAAGGCAGAAGACAAGAGAAGGGACACGGTGGGAGATGCAGCTCTGCCTTTACTGGGGGTTAAGTGCAGCGAGGCTCAAGCAGGGACAGGGTGACCTGTGATGGAAACGGGCTCTGTTCTAGCACAGCCTCTTTCAGGTGCCATCCGGGATGATGCTGGTTCTGCCGGGATGGGCAGGGAATGGGAGGAGCGGCAGCCTCGGGATGGAGGGAGGGACCCTGGTGTGCGCTCGTCTGGTCCCTTGGGATGCTGAGGAGGGGGCTCAAGCCTTGAGCAGGGGCAGGGATGAACCGGAGCTGCGGCTACTTCATGATTTTCCTGATCCAGGGCAGGTAGTTGGAGATGCGGGTGTAGACCCCGGGGGGAGCGTCGTACCCGAAGGACACGATGCCTTGTGCCACCCCATTGCACACCAGGGGCCCACCTGAATCTCCCTGGGGACGAGATGAGAAACAGCCTTGAGAGGCCTCTTCCCTGCAGGAATTGGTCCCTCCCTTGGGGAATACCAGCAAGGTTGTGGCTCTGGAGCAGGGAATCGTTGACCCACGTTGGATCTACGCATCCGATCACCTCTATTGGGAACCAGCATCTCTCTTCCTTCAACAGCCCCCTCCTGCCCCATTCCTGTACCTGGCTGGAATCCCGGAGCTCATGGAAGCTGCCGGCGCAGACCATGCCGGTGTTGAGGTGCGGGAAGAAGCGGACGCAGCTCCTGCGGCTGTAGATGGAGACCCTGGTTTCAAAGAGCCTGTTGGTCGCCTGCTCCTCGTCGATGAGGCCCCATCCGGCTACACCGCACTTGGTACCCGTGGGGAGGTCGCTGCTGCCTTTGGGCAAGGGGATGGTCTTGACGTAGTCGTTGAGAGTGGCCTTTGCCGTCAGCTGGGGGAAGGAAGGGGTTTGGGGAAGGCTGTTGAGCGCACACAGCGAGTAGGGATGCTCCTATGAGGAGGGAACGCGCTTCCGAGCCCCTGGGTCCCTCCCATTCCTGCCTCCGGCGTGGGCAGAGGCAGCCGATGGGTTGCACCGAGAGCCTTGCCTTGAGCAGCATGATGTCGTTGAGGTAGGTGTTGGGGTCGTAGCCGGGGTGCTGGTGGTACCTGTCGACCCCACGGACCTGCTGGCTCCGTTCTGGTTTGTGGATGTTGTGAGCCCCCAGGATCACTGTGATGTTCCTGCCCATGGAGAAGGGGGAGAACCCGCGTTGGGGCTCCCCCTCCTCACCCTCCCCTCGTGCTCCGAGGCAGAGGAACCTGCTCCAAGGGGATGCGGGGGGCTCCATGAGGTACTCACCCCATGCAGTGCGCCGCTGTCATCACCCAGCCCGGCGCCACCAGGAAGCCTCCGCAGGCCAATTCTCCTACCTTCAGGAATGCCATGTACGGGTGGGAGTGGGGCTGAGCCTCGTGGCCCCCCACGATGTGACCTGCAAGACACCCCCGCTGCCGGCTGAGCCCGTGCCGTGGGGCAGACCCACAGCAGCACCTCCCAGCTCCCCTCTTACTGCTATCAGCCCCTGAGAGCAGCAGCAGCAGCAGCAGCAGTGCCTGGGGCCAGCACATCCTGTCCTGCAGCCGTATGGATGCTCCTTCTGAGGCACGGCGGGGGGGGAGTTGGAGCATCCCAGTGAGCAGGAGCTGGTTTTATACCCTGGGAGCAGCTGGACCCGGCAGCCAGGAAGCCACGTGCGATGGGCTGATAGTGCTAATCACAGAGCAGCAGCCCTGTGCTCCCCGGGCACTGATAGAGCAGCGCAGGAGGACCAGGGGCATCCTGAAGCCTCAGGGATGCTGCTCAGGTCACGGATTTCTTCTTCCCTGCAGGTGGATCGCATCCACCAGGTTCCAATGGGGTCCTCGAGCTCTGGCCGCCAGCCTGGCTTCCGCTGTGCCTTTGGGAGCTCGCGGCATTCCTGGTTTGTGGATGCTGGGAGCCCCTGGGATGACTCTGCCATCCCTGCCCATGGCAGTGGAGGGAAGAAGGGGGAAACCCTTAGGCCTATTCATGCCCCTGCCGCATCCTCACCTGGGGCCATCCCTTTGGGAGCCTTTGCCTGCCCCACTCTGGATGCTCTGCCCCAGAATCGCTGCCATTGGCGCTTCCCCTTGCCCCGGGCAATGTGGGATGTGTTTAAATACGCAGCTGAGCACCAATCCTGCTGCACTTGTCCCTCCTGGTGCTCCTGAGCAAAGGCACCATTGGGCTGCCCCTGTTCCATAGCAGTGACCGAATCCTCGTGTCATGGCCCTGGGGCTCAGGACATCCCCGTTCCTTCTAGCCCTGGCTCTCACCAGCCTGGGCTGGTGGCTGATCTTTGGGTTCCATCGCGATGCTCTTGTGATGGGCGCAGTGTCTGAGGAGCTGCCTGACTTCGGGGCCAGGTTCTGCAGCAGACAACAGAAACCAGACAGCGGTTCCGTGGCCCTAAACCACTCGGTATTGTTATGTACAACCACCAGAGAGGGAGGAGGTGGAGGAAGTGGTGCGCGGGACACGAACCGATGCTCTCCACACGGTACGGCAGCACCGGCATCGTTACGGCAGCACCGGCATCGTTGCAGCAGCACCGGTATCACTGCAGCAGCACCAGCATCACTGCGGCAGCACCGGTATCACTGCAGCAGCACCGGCATCACTGCGGCAGCACCGGCATCGCTGCGGCAGCACCGGTATCACTGCAGCAGCACCGGCATCACTGCGGCAGCACCGGTATCACTGCGGCAGCACCGGCATCACTGCGGCAGCACCGGCATCGCTGCGGCAGCACCGGTATCGCTGCGGCAGCACCGGCATCGCTGCGGCAGCACCGGCATCGCTGCGGCAGCACCGGCATCGCTGCGGCAGCACCGGTATCGCTGCGGCAGCACCGGTATCGCTGCGGCAGCACCGGTATCGCTGCGGCAGCATCGGTATCGCTGTGGCAGCACCGGCATCGCTGCGGCAGCACCGGTATCGCTGCGGCAGCACCGGCATCACTGCGGCAGCACCGGCATCACTGCAGCAGCACCGGTATCGCTGCGGCAGCACCGGCATCACTGCGGCAGCACCGGTATGGCTGTGGCAGCACCGGTATGGCTGTGGCAGCACCAGCATCACTGCAGCAGCACCGGTATCACTGCAGCAGCACCGGCATCGCTGCCACCGCCACCACGCGCGGTGCCCCTGCAGCACCAAGCACAGGGAGGTGCTGGGCTCAGGTTTGTTTCCTCTGGCACCACACCCGGGGTCCCCACCACGGCCCCCCCCTCCCTGTTTACCCGGAGCCCATTTCCTGGGCGAGGGCCGGTTCCTCCCTCACGTCCCCGTGTGAACTCATCCAGTGCTGGGGCAGCAGCACAAGAGAGACGTGGAGCTGGTGGAGTGAGGCCAGAGGAGGCCATGGAGATGCTGCGAGGGCTGGAGCAGCTCTGCTCTGGAGCCAGGCTGAGAGAGCTGGGCTGGGGCAGCCTGGAGAAGAGAAGGCTCCTGAAGGGGAGACCTGAGAGCAGCTCCAGTGCCTGAAGGGGCTGCAGGAAACCTGGAGAGGGGCTTGGGACAAGGGATGTAGGGACAGGCCAAGGGGAATGGCTTGAACCTGCCCGAGGGGAGACTGAGATGAGCTCTTAGGCAGAAGCTCTTCCCTGGGAGGGTGCTGAGGCGCTGGCACAGGGTGCCCAGAGAAGCTGTGGCTGCCCCATCCCTGGCAGTGTTCAAGGCCAGCTTGGACACAGGGGCTTGGAGCAAGCTGCTCCAGTGGAAGGGGTCCCTGCCTGTGGCAGGGGTTGGAGCTGGAGAAGCTTTAAGGCCCCTTCAACCCAACCCAGGCTGGGGTTCTGTGATCTGTGAAATGAAACCAAGTGTCAGGACGGGTTTCAAACCAGCCCAACTCCACCCTTCCTGGGGCACAACAACATCCACCATCGGTGCAGGGATGCTTCAGCTGAGGTTGGGGCTGCACAGCGGGACCAGGATGGGGTGGGAGCCCTGTGGGACAAGAGATGGGGCTGCCCTGCTCCATGAGCCCCCAGGCAGAGCCACCCAGGATCTCTATTTAATCAGGATGAACAGACAAGCTCTAATCGGGCCCGAGCAGCAGCACAGCAGGAAAACCTCAAACAAGTCATCAATGTGTTATCTCCTCTTGGTAGCTGCTGCTTCTGCCCCCCATATCTGCTCATGGTCCCCACTGATGGGAGTGATGGGATGCTCCAGGTTCTCAGGCTGTCCCGGGCTGCATCCCAACGCTTCCCTCTGGACACAAGGTGCTTTTCCCTCCCTGTTGGCAGGATCCTGCACCGGAGGGGTCCAGCTTTGTGCTGTTACAGCCCCTGTCTCAGCACCCAGGGTGCCCCCTCTGCCTCCTGTGGTCCCCCCAAGCCCAGCCCTCGGCACTATCAGGCAGTCTGAAGCAGATCACAGTCCTCATCTGAGGGCGAGTGCTGGGAAGCGTTGCAGGAGGGGGTGTCCTTCCCCTGCCCCTGCATCTCAAAGGAAGAGCATCTCAACTGAAAGAGCAGCAGAGGAGAAGCACGATAAAGCAAGATAAAGCCCAGCCTGTGCCCGTGCAGATAGAGATGGGCAGGGAGCTGCTGCTCCACAACAGGAACCCCCTCCTGTGGCTGAGGGCACCTCGGTTTTGATGGGAGCAGTGGTGGCCAAGGCCAGGTTGGACACAGGGGCTCGGAGCATCCTGCTCTAAGAGGAAGGTGTCGCCACGGCATGGGTTGGAGCTGGTTGAGCTTTGAGGTCCCTTCCATGCCAACCCAGGCTGGGGTTCTCTGCTTTGCCCCCCTGTGATGTCCCTGACAAGGAGCTGGTTCTTGTCTGATCTCTCCTTCCTGAGCTGCTCACGCGCTGCCAACAGCTCGAGCAGCTCCTTGGGCCCTGGCAAGGGTGCATGGCTCCATCCCCGCATCCTTTGGGCTGTGCTGAGCATCCCCAGCAGCTCAGCCTGAAGCAGGGCTGAGGGGCGAGGGTCACATTGACCCTTCTGCCCCCAGCGCTGTGCCAGGGTGCCCAGAGAAGCTGTGGCTGCCCCATCCCTGGCAGTGTTCAAGGCCAGGTTGGACACAGGGGCTTGGAGCAAGCTGCTCCAGTGGAAGGGGTCCTTGCCCATGGCAGGGGTTGGAGCTGGAGGAGCTTTAAGGTCCCTTCCAACTCAAGCCATTCTCTTTGCTCTCCACTTGGGGACCTCTCCATGGCTTTGTGTGTGTGTGGGGGGGGGGGGGGGTGAGAGCAGGGAGCAGCCACAGCTTTAACCTGAGCTCAAGGTGCTCGGGGCGTGTTTTCTCTATGCAGTTGCCCTGGGTGGGGTCGGTGCACAGGGATGTGGTTGGTGCTGATGTTGTAACTTCCCCTTTCCCACTGGGGTAGGTAGAACCCTCTCTTGTTTTGCACAAGGAGCCTCCTCCCTGCCGGGCCATAGACACGCATCTGGAGAGCTGCTGGACCTCAGCGGGCAGCGGGAGCCTCGGCCGGGTACCACTGGTGAGTGCATCAGGAGGATGGAAGCGCTGTGTTGGGAGCAGCATCCTGCAGGGCTTCCTCTCTGGTTGAGTTTTGCAGGCACAGGGTCAATGATGGGCATTGACATTGTTCAATCGCATCAGGCTGCGCTGCAGCAAGGGGCAGCAGCTTTGTGTTTCCCTGTCCTGAGTGCTGGGAAGCTCCTGACCCATCCCTGGTGGGTGCTTGGAGAGGTGCTGGTGGAGGCTGCAGGGCTCTGACCGCTGGTCCCTATGGCCCTGGGCTGCCTGGACTTGCTGCATGGACAGGGCAGGGTGTGGATGGATGTGTCCTGATGGACGAGCTGGGCCCATGGGGAGCCTGGACAGGGATGTGCCTTGGGTACATCCCATGGGTGGTGAAGGGGCAGTTGCTCCCTGCCAGGCTCAGGGGTGAATTGAATGGCACCAAAGGCAGAGCTCTTGGTGTCTCTAGGTGCTCTTAGTGGCTTTGTTGAGCAGCCCAAGGCCAGGCAGGTGTTTCCCCATCAACCCAGCACACCCTGACTCAAAGCAGCTCCTGACACATCATTTCACTCCTGTCCCACCTTCCCAAGCAGAGCAAAGCTGAGAACAGCCACAAACGATGAAGTTAGGGACGATGTCAGTGCTGTGCCTCGCATCAGGAAACTGCATTAAACAACAGGAAGCCCATGCTCATGCTTGGACTTACAAAACACCTCACCCTCCTCTCCCCTTTCCTTCCAGTGCTGCCGGCAGGCAGGACTCTGGCTCGCATCTCCACGCTGTACAGAGCTGCTGGGCTCAGCCTGCTCCAGCCACAGCCCCCTGGTGCCTCTGCTCTGCTCCCAAGCCTTGCTCCATCCTGCATCCCAAAGCTCAGAGGATGGATGGTCCGGAGCGGAGCTGGCTGGCGAATCTCTCCCTTCCCCTTGGCTCTGCTCAGTATCCCGAGCTCAGACTTGAGCTGCTCGACAGGCAAAGCTCCTGCCTGGAGCTGGCTGCCCTGAGGAACGTGAACATCATCCTGCAGCACTACAACTTCACGGGCAAGCTGAGCAACAGGCAGGCCGGGGACGAGGGCACTGGGCTCACCCGCACAGCGTTCGCCGTCATCAGCTGCATCATCATCCTGGAGAACCTGCTGGTGCTCTTGGCCATCCTGCGGTGCCTGCGAGCGCGCCGCTGGGTCTACTCCTGCATCGCCAGCATCACGTTGAGCGACCTGCTGGCCGGGGCTGCCTACCTGTGCAACCTCTGCCTCTCGGGCAGGAAAACCTTCCAGCTCTCCCCGCAGCTCTGGTTCCTGCGGGAAGGAACCCTCTTCATGGCGCTGGCCGCCTCCACCTTCAGCTTGCTGGTGACCGCCATCGAGCGCTACAGTGCCATGGTGAGGCCCATCGCTGAGAACGAAGCCAGCAAGACCCTGCGCTTACGGGGCCTCATCGTGTGCTGCTGGCTCTTGGCCTTCGTCATCGGGCTGCTCCCGCTGCTGGGCTGGAACTGCCTGTGCCACTTGAGCGCCTGCTCCGTCCTCCTGCCTCTCTACTCCAAGAACTACATCCTTTTCTCCGTGGTCATGTTCAGCATCATCCTCCTGGGGATCCTCGGCCTCTACATCTCCATCTTCCAGCTGGTCCAGGCCAGCTCGAGGCAAACCAGCTCGAGGCACAGCCGCAAGCGGTCCCTGCGCTTGCTCAAGACCGTGCTGATGATCTTGGGGGCCTTCATCATCTGCTGGAGCCCCCTCTTTGTCCTGCTGCTCTTGGACGTCTTCTGCGAGCCCCGGAGCTGCGCCCACCTCCACAGCCTGGACTGGACCTTGGCTCTGGCCATGCTGAACTCGGGGGTGAACCCCGTCATTTACTCCCTGCGCAGCGTGGAGGTTCGCCGCGCCGTGGGGAGCCTCCTGTGCTGCTGCTGCGTCCGCCTCGGCCTTTGCGAGCCCGGGAGCTGCTTGGTCGTCACGGACATCAACTCGGGTTCATCCACCGAGAGCTCCCTGCGGTACCGGGAGAGCTTCCGCAGCGCCCGGCCCCGCGCTCCGCTCTCCAGTAACTCCAGCATGATGAGCAACCTGCCCAGCCTCTGAGGGCGGCGAGCAGGAGATGCCCCACAGCTCACCAGGACCTCCTGCTGCTGGGCCTGGCCCGGCTGAGGCCAACCCAAGCAGCTCGGGTTTGATTGAGTGTGGCTCCATCCCAGTTGTTGGCTTTCCGGTCGCTTCAGCCCGGGGTACGGCTCCGGTGGGGTGGGAGTGAAGGATGCGGGCACATCCCTCTGTTGGGTTGGAAGCGGACCCTGTTCTATGGATGATCCTTTTCCCCACACCGGTGTTTGCAGCAATCACTGCAAGAGTCATCGTCACCCAGGGACTGCAGTGGGGCGGAGCGGCTGCAGGTTCCTCCAGGGGATGGAAGGGTCTGATCCTGGCCCGTCCGGAGGAGGGGGTGGCACAAGAGATGTTCTGAGGGTCTCCACCTCCCGATGGGCTGGAAGAAGCAGAGGAGGCAGCTCAGGAGCCACAAGCTCAGCAGCCACACACAGATCCCCATCCCCGCCCCACTGATGCCTCTGCCCCTTCCATTTAGCACCGGAGATCCCGAGGTCCTGCAGCTCCAAGGGCCAATGGGGACCCGCTCCGAGGTGGCTTTGCCCCCGCTTGGAGCCCTTCGCTTTGGGGCCGGGGCTGAGCAGCTCCTGTGGGAGCCGTGGGAAGCTCCAAACCAGCCCCAGGGCCCGATGGAGCCCGGTTCGTGCCTCGCATTCCCCCTTCCCCATTCCCACACCCGCGGCACCGGGCAGCTCCCGGCTCTCCCCAATAAACGGAGCTGCCGGAACAGCTGCGCCCGAGCTCTCATTCATGGCCCGGGGGAAACCGGCACCGGCAGCGCCCTCCATGCCCAACCGGGGGCGGGGAGGGGGGGAAGCAACGGGGCCGTGACCGGGGTTGGGGGGAGGGGTGTCCCGGTGTTCTCCGGTCGGAGCGCCCCCTGCAGCCCCGACGGGAGCACGAACGGAGGCGCCTACAACTCCCAGCGTCCCTTGCGGCGGCGCCTCGAACTACAGCTCCCAGCATCCCGCGGGAGCGGTGCGTGCCGTGCGTGGCCGGTGGAGCGGGGCCGCAGCGGCGGGGCCGGGGGCCGGTGCCGGTGCCGCGGCGATGCTGGAGGAGGCGGGCGAGGTGCTGGAATCGGTGCTGAAGGCTTCGTGCCTGCCGCTGAGCTTCCTGCTCTTCGTGCCCGCCGTGCTGCTGCTGCTGCTGGGCCCGCCGCCCGCCGCGGAGGCCGCGCACGAGTTCACCGTGTACCGCATGCAGCAGTACGAGCTGGGCGGGCAGCCCTACGGTGAGACACCGGGCTCGGGCCTCCGGGAGGGCGAATCCCCCCCCTCGCTTTCCCTCCGTCCCTTCTTCTCTGCCTCCCTCCTTCCCGTTCAGCGGTGGTGGGGACCCGCCAAGAGCCCAGAGCCCGGGGAGGGGCCCAGCGAAGGCCGCGAAGCCACGGGCGGCCAAGCGCAGGCCGCGGGGAAGCCGCAGCCGGGCCCCGTCGGGCAAAGCCCAGGCTCAGCGGGAGCAGGAGGGGGCCCCGCAGGGTGAGCCGGGGGTGGCCGGGGCTCCCGCTGTGCCCTGCAGGCTCCTGCATGTGGGGTTTACTCCGCAGCTCTGTGGCACGTTGGGGAGCTTGGTGCTGAGCTCGTTTCTGTTCTCCTGCCTTTGAGCCCTCAGTGGCTCCTCAGGCTCTAGCAGCATCTCCATTCGGGAGTCTGTCCTTGTACAGCTGCTCCTTTATGCTACCGGTGACCTCCAGCTCCTCCGTTCTGTTGCTGGTTGTGCAACACCTTCCTTACGGTCAAACCTGTTCTGTGAATCATTGAAGTGCTGAAGCTCTCAGTCTCCTCCTCCTGCACTCGCTAACCCAGAGCCAAGCGGGGTTCCTGACTCTCCCGGAGGTACCTCCACATTGTTGAGAGCCTCGCTGGGTCCCAGGCAGATGCGCTCGTGGGTCTCCTGCCATCTCCTTGTGTGGTTGAGAGCTGGGCTGGGTCAGCCTGGAGAAGAGAAGGTTCCTTAAGGAGAGACCTTAGAGCAGCTCCAGTGCCTAAAGGGGCTGCAGGAAACCTGGAGAGGGGCTTGGGACAAGGGATGTAGGGACAGGCCAAGGGGAATGGCTTGAACCGGCCCGAGGGGAGACTGAGATGAGCTCTTAGGCAGAAGCTCTTCCCTGGGAGGGTGCTGAGGCGCTGGCACAGGGTGCCCAGAGAAGCTGTGGCTGCCCCATCCCTGGCAGTGTTCAAGGGCGGGTTGGACACAGGGGCTTGGAGCAAGCTGCTCCAGTGGAAGAGTTCCCTGCCTGTGGCAGGGGGTTGGAGCTTTAAGGTCCCTTCCAACTCGTTCTCTGGTTCTATTTATACAAGATGTCCTTGTGGTCTGCTCTTGGAGAGTTCTGGAGCTGCTGGAAAGCCTCCAGGCTGCTGCTCTCCCAGAGGATTGCATTTTCATGTGAGGGATTTGATACGCTGGGACTGAGAGCAGGAGAGAGGGAGCAGTTCAAAGCAGGCTGCACAGAAACATCCCGGTGCCTGAGCCAGGCCAGCCTGCGTGGTTGTGGTGGAGAGGAACCTTGGGGAAGGCTGTGTAGTGCTTCAGGGAGGTGAGTCAGGCAGGATGTGGCTGCACAGGTGGATGCAAGGCAAACCCCCAGATCTCTGTCCCTTCTTGGATGGAGGGGAAGGGACGAGGTTGGCTCTCTGCAGGTCCTGGCTGCTCAGAAGCTCACCACATTGGCCCTGAGAAGGGGCTGGGCTGGAATCTCTTAGCAAGGCTCTTGCTGCTGTCCTGCAGGCACCAGGAGCGCGGTGCTCAACACGGAGGCGCGCACGGTCGAGGCGGACGTGCTGAGCCGCCGCTGCGTCATGATGCGCCTGGTGGATTTCTCCTACGAGCAGTACCAGAAAGCTCTGCGCCAGTCCGCGGGTGCTGTGGTCATCATCCTGCCCCGAGCCATCTCCTCTGTCCCGCAGGATGTCGTCAGGGTAAAAACCAGCAGGTTCCCTTTCTCTTCCCATGGGAGATGGAGTGGAGGTGGCGGGGGGAGATGTTTGGGTTGCTGCAGGACTGAAAGCTCCTGGTTTAATGCACGTGCTCTGATATCAAGCTTGGCTTTCTCTGCTTTGGAGGTTCATTTTGCTCTGCTCTCCTGCACCTTTAGCAGCTGCTGAGTCTCTGTCTCCTTTCAACCCACAGCAGTTCATGGAGATCGAGCCGGAGATGCTCGCGATGGAAACCATCGTGCCAGTCTATTTTGCAGTGGAAGATGAAGAGCTGCTGTCAATCTATGAGCAAACCCGGGCTGCTTCTGCCTCACAGGGCTCTGCCTCGGCTGCAGAAGGTGAGTTCTGACAAGTGGGAAAGGTTTAGAGGAAGGACAGGCCTGGACCCACCTCTGGGAGCAGTCTGTTGTGTCATGCACCGTGAGCCAGTGGTCTGCTGCCTTCATGTTCTGTCTTTATTAAAGCACTTTGAGGTTTAATGGAATTAAAACACACTGTAAGAGAGTATTAGAGTATTGCCTGGCTGAGTTTAGAAATACAGCTGCGTGGAGCTTAGTTCTCAGCTTCACACTCTTGCAAGTGAGAGAGAAACTCAGGTTAAAAACCAGCACTGAAGGTGTTAAATGACTACAGTGTGGTGGGGTTTGGGAAGCTTTTTGTCTGCCTACAGGTCAGTTCACTGCTTCCATGTATTTCCCTGTAAAGAACTTTTCTATCTTTAGTGGCCTGCTGCGTGTGGTGAACTTCAGGATTGCTGGAGAAAGGGGTTTGGTTTAGCCAGCTCAAAATGCTGGGATTTGAGGACAGAATGGAAGTGCTTGGTCACCAGGTTTCCATGTCAGTGCACAAGCAGCAACTGAGAGGGCTTAGATGGTTTGAAGCTGGCCTCCAAAGCTCAAAACGATGGAAATAAGGGATGAAGCTTCCCCAGGGGCACATTTCTGTCTGGTTTGTTCTAGTCCTGCTGCACACAGCAACTGCCAATGGCTTCCAGATGGTGACCAGCGGGGCTCAGAGCAAAGCCATCAACGACTGGCTCATCCCCAGCGTGGAGGTGAGTTGTGGATGGGTTCAAACTGCAACACTGGTGGGATACCACCTTCTGTTGGGGCTTCATTTGGACTGGTAGGGGAAGTGAGGGGGGTTCTCAGCCAGAGAAGTGTCTTAAGTCCTGGGAAGAGAGGCTGCTTCAGGCTCAGTGTGAGTGTAGAAGTCTTTGTACAGGGGACAGAAGTGATGCTGGATGACACTGACTTCTCTCCTCTGCAGGGAAGGCTGACGGGGCTGGGTGGAGAAGACCTGCCCACTGTTGTGATAGTTGCCCACTATGATTCTTTCGGAGTGGCTCCAGTGAGTATCTTTCCTTTCTGCAGCTCCCATATGGCCTCTGCCCCGCTGGGTTTTCTTGGCCTTAAAGGAAGATGGGGTGGGCTATCCTGAAGGTTGTTGTGCTACAGGGGTCAGTGTAAGGTTGTCACCTGGTCTCCCTTTGTCCTGCAGTGGCTGTCACATGGGGCTGACTCCAATGGCAGCGGGATCTCGGTGCTGCTGGAACTCGCCCGGCTCTTCTCCCGGCTCTACACCTACAGACGTACGCACGCGGGGTGAGAACTGCCCTCTTCCTGCTTCGGTGTCCCAGGCTGAGTCCTGTAGTGTGCAGTGTGATGTGCTGACACTCTCCTGTCCTCTTTGACCTGCAGGTACAACTTGCTGTTCTTTGCATCTGGAGGTGGCAAGTTTAATTATCAAGGAACCAAGCGGTGGCTGGAAGACAATTTGGATCACACTGGTGAGGAGGGGGCTGTGTGTTCTCTAGCAAGGCTTCTTAATACAATGGTGTTAACTGGAATATCAACCCTCCTGGGGGAATCTCCCTGCTTTTTGGGGATGGAAATCCCAACATAAAGCAGAGCAATAAGGGTTTGGGTTTGTCTCTTCCAGATTCCAGCCTGCTGCAGGACAACGTAGCGTTTGTTCTCTGCCTCGATACTCTGGGTCGAGGCAACAGCCTCCACCTCCATGTCTCCAAGCCTCCCAAGGAGGGCACTTTGCAGCATGCGTTTCTGAGGGAGCTGGAGACGGTAATGAGAAGCATTTTAAGTAGATGGGGAGTTTGGGACTTACTGTGGGGAGCTGCAGCTCTCCAAGAGAGGGAAGGATGAAGGAGGAGTTGTGCCATGGAGGGATTTCGTGTGTTGTTGGTTTGAAGTGCAGACAAATCCTCGTGCCACAGTCCCAGCTGAAGCAGACCAGATCTGCATTTTCCACTGCACTTCCTTATGGCTTGCTGCTTGCAAAAGCTCCCCTGTAGTGACCCTAAACCAGCTTTTTCATAGAATCACAGACTGGTTTGGGTTGGAAAGGACCTTAAGATCATCCAGGTCCAACTCCCTGCCATGGGCAGGGATGCCTCAATACTAGACCATGTCACCCAAGGCTCTGTCCAGCCTGGCCTTGAACACTGCCAGGGATGGAGCATTCACCACTTCTTTTCTGACATTAAACCAACTTTTTAATGGCAGTAACTGCACCTTAGAGGTGGAAGTAACTGCACCTTGGGGAACACAAACCAGCCGGGTCTGGGCAGTGTGAGATGGGACTGTGCAGTGGGCAGTGACACCCTGGATGGCTTGTCCTTTGCCTCAGGTTGTTACCAGCCAGTTCCCAGAGGTGAAGTTCTCCATGGTGCACAAGAAGATAAACCTGGCTGAGGACATGCTGGCGTGGGAGCACGAGCGCTTCGCCATCCGCCGCTTGCCCGCCTTCACCATCTCCCACCTGGAGAGCCACCGGGACAGCCGGCGCAACAGCATCATGGACAGGAGGTGGGAGACCACCCCCCATCCAGCCTCAGCACTGCTGCTGCTGTGCTGATGGGTGAAAAACCACTGGGAGTTGGGTTCTGGATTGCTGCAGTGGGAAAGGGGGGTTCTAGAGGAGTTCTAGAGCCACCAACAAGTCTATAATCCCCTTCTTCTGCTTTAGGTCACGAGTAGACACTAAGGCACTAACCAGGAATACCAGGATCATTGCTGAGGCTTTGACAAGGGTCATCTACAACCTAACAGACAAGGTAAGAGCTGTCCATTGGGCTGTCTGCCACCTTTGTCCCGCCCAAGCAGGTGCCCTGCACCAAGGGTTTTTATTCCCTTGCAGGGCGCACCTGCAGACCTGCAGATCTTCACGGACCAGATGGTGAGCACAGGTTTTATTTGTGGGAAGGAGGAATGAAGGATCTGTGAGAGGGGCCCTGGTCCCCGTGCTTGACTCCTTTTGCTTTGGTGGTGTTTTCTTGCAGCAGATCCAGCAGGAGCAGCTGGAATCAGTGATGGACTGGCTGAGCAGTCAGCCCAGGGCTGCGCAGCTCATCGATAAAGACAGCACCTTCCTCAACACCTTAGAATATTACATGGGTCGCTACCTGAAGGATGTCAAACAGCATCACGTAAAGGCAGACAAAAGGTAAGACAAGGAGTGAAAGCATGCACATTGGCTTCCCCCTCTAATGCTTTCGTGTCCAACTTCTTGGCATGGAGCTGGAAGTGATTGGTCCTTCCTTCTCTCCTGTCGGCTTTGGTTCATGCTCTCTGTTGTCCCGAAGAGAGCTCTTTCTCATCCTCACACCACAGTAACAAGTCCCAGCAGCTCCCTCTGTGTGAAGAGCTTGTTTTGGTTCCATGCTTCCCACTCTCGAGTGCTGCTTTCCTCGGGATGCAGGGAAAGACTCAGGTCCCCTGGAAAACTTTAATGGCAAGGAGGCAACCCTGCTGGGGTTGAAGCAGTTTAATGACCATGGCGAAGCATCTTCCATGGGCTGCTCTGAGACAGCTGAACAGCATGTTCTGAATTGTACACTTGGGCCTCTGATGGTAGGAAAGACTTAACTAAAACCAGTTCAGAACTGGAATGCAGGTGGTCACGCTTCCCTGCTTCTGGCTGGATGAACTCCTTGGGAATGAGGGGCTTGGGCTGTCCTTGCCACAGCGTTGAGATGCATTGTACAACCTGAAGGGTTTCTTCTTTTCACAGGGACCCTGAGTTTGTGTTCTATGACCAGCTGAAGCAGGTGATGAATGCATACAGGTACGGAGCCCCCTTGGATGTGGGGAGCTGTTGCCTCCCTCTGTAGCTGTAGCAATTTCAGGTGTTTTTTCTTTGTCACAGGGTCAAGCCAGCAATCTTTGACCTGCTCCTGGCTGTCTGCATCGCCGCCTACCTTGGTGTTGCCTATGTGGCAGTGCAGGTAAAGGGGAATAAGCAGGAAGTGGGTGTAGTATTTCCCTCACAAGTCACATTAGCTGCAGTAACTGGTGCTCGCACCCTCCCAGCACCACAGTTGAAACAATAATGCCACTCCACTCTAAAAGCAGTAGTCCAGGATGGCTCTTTGATGTGCATGTGTTTTGAGTACCCGAAGGCCATCTCTTGCCATTTTAGTTCCCCTCCAGAACAAACAGAGCTGCATCCAAAAAATGAAAAGACTTTATCAAGTGCTTGCATCATCTCTGGGGGGGTGAGACAGGCACAAACACTTCTGTACAGCTCCAAGTTGTAATAACTCCTGTTGCACCAGGTGCACCCTGTCCTCAGGGTGAGTGCTCCGTATGATCCGGACAAGGTGTTGCATTTGCCCAGTGGGATTGAGTTAAGCCTTCTAGTAAGCTTCCACAACGCAGCATGGTTGAGGTTGGGAGGGTCATCCAGTCCAATCTCCCTGCTCACCTTAGATGTCTCCTGAATATGTCCAGGGAAGGAGATTCCACAACCTCTCTGGGCCACCCTACTCTGGTGCTCAGTCCCCCTCGCTGTAAAGAGGTTCTTCCTCACGTTTAGTTTGTGCCTGTTGCCTCTCTGTAGAACACAGTCATTTTATGAGTATTGAGAAGGACTGATGGTTACTTGTTTTCCTTCTGTTCCCAGCACTTCGGTCTCCTTTACAGGATGATACAGAGATTATCCCTTAAAACCAAGCAGCAGTGAAGCCCCAAGGCACCACCCAGACAGCAGCACTGAGCCATCGGTGAGCCCATCAGGAACTTTTTCTGCCTTCCGTTGAATCCTGCTGGTTTTCTTCCTCTGTCTCCTCTTTGCCCCTTTATAGAGGGGAGGAAGGCAGAAAGAACATGACATTTTAACTCTTGTGCACCTTTGAAGTGCTTTTCTTCACCTTCTTCCCCTGCATTTGCACCATGTCTGATTTCCTTTGCTTTTGGCAAGGGAAAGGCTCAGAGACATCAGGAGTTCTGCAGGTTGATCCAACACTGGCTGGTTCTGAGCAGCTTCTGTGAGTGTAAAAGCAAGTCCAGCACCTTCATGGACACACATGTCATACTTGGAAACTACAGAGTAGAGTGATGTATAACCTCTGCCCAGCAAACAGGACTGGGAGCACTTGTTTTAACCAAAAAGAAGTGCACGTGAAATTAAAGAGAATACTATTAGCATGGTTTCTTATGGCACCTTATCTTCCAGGCCTGGCTTTAGGAAGGTGTGTTGAGCAATTAGACTGTGCAATAACTCCCTCCCTTCAAGGAGCTGCACTGGAACTGATCTCTGCTGTTACTGGCAGGATGAGTCAAGATTGGTCAAGCAGGTTCCTTGCAGTAGGGTTTGTGCCAGGGCAGATTCCCTCCCGTCTCCCGTGGAAGATGCATTGTGCTGGGTACTTGGTTTCTCTGGTCCTTGAGCAGTTCACAGCTGCCATCGCTCTGTACCAACCTCTGGCTTGATTTTGAAGAGGTGTTCTACAGGTCCAACTGCTGCAGGGCCCTGTTCTATGCTGTTCCATGTATTTAAATGAACTGGTTGTATTAATAACAAGAGCAACCCAGCTCCTGCTGAGCTCTGGTCTGTAATCCCTTCACTCTCCATTCCTCAGCTTTCACTTCCAGATGGGGTCTGGATTTTGGGGGGGGTTTCCCATGTTCATCTGCATCTCAGGGTCTCATTTCATGTTTTTCAGCTCTTTATTAGTTTTGGAAACACTGTTCCTGGCCTGCACGTTCCCAAAGTGCTTGTTGCTGTCCTTTCATGTGCTGCCCCCAGTGTGTATGGAGGGAGGCAGGTCCCTTTAGCCATTAAAAAGCAAAACAAACCTCAAAAAGGAGTTTCATGAATGTCGTTTTAAACATGGCTCTTTCTAGAGCAATACCTAAGAGAGCATCTCTTGGAACACACACTCTCTATTACTTTTATCCTTGAGCAAGGCTAAGTTTAACTTTGCTGCTGCTCCTGGCTGGAGAGCCAAATGTTGTTCAGAGATAAGGCTTGGGTGCTCAAGAATTGTCATCTGCAGTTGAAGCTCAGAGTCAAAGGCTTCCACCAAGGCAGTGTGGTAACAGCTCTGTCCCTGTCAGGGCTGTAGTATTAAAGCAGATCTCAACAGGGAACACTCCTGATGCAGGGCCTGGAGCCAATGGCAGCCCTTTAAATGAAAGGTTGAAAGAGGCAGAGGAGGAGAGCTCATAAACCTGAGGGGCACATCACGATTTATCCTGTAATCTGGATGCCCGTTGTGTAGCTGGCTGCTAGAGAAAGTAGTTTTTACTATGGTAAAGGGCTTCTGCTTTCGGTCCAAATGCGTGGGCATCGAAATACTCTCCACTCCCATCAAATTCCAGCTTTCTCATAGCTGGAGCAGAGCGAACTCCATTGCCCCAGTGCTGCTTCCTTTGGGAAGCTGACAGCGAAGCTTGTAATAAATAGACCCTGCTATTCTGCTAGGTCTGGAAAACCCAAGGAAAAAGGTGCTGAGCTATAGTGCAGTGCATTGCTCAGTTCTGCCACTGCCGTGAGCCACGAAGGCAGAAACAACCGCTGTTGTGGTGAGATAAAAGCTCACAACACTGCAGCAGAGCTCTATGTAGCTGGTTCTTGTTGCCCCTGTTTTTATGGAGCCTTTTTGATCAGGAGTTTCCATGGCATGTAAGGAAGAAGCATAGAAAACATATGTCCACATGCACACGAGCGACTGGCAGCGGATGCTTGCAGCCAAAAACCCCTTGGCTTTGCTCTCTGCCTGGTGTTACCTGCTGCCCTGGTGCTGTCTAAGCCTGCACCTCCAAAAACCTGCTTTTCCAACAGGTTTTAAGCACTGAAGCTGTTCCTTCTGCCCACTCCCACCCTCACAAGCACTAATGGGGACTGTGTGCGGGTAGCTTGGACTGCTGTAGTCCATCTCCCAAACAAGAGGCTGCTTTGTTGCTCTGAAGTAAGTGCTACTGCGCAATAGGGACTCTCTACTCTTGTACTCCGTGTGAAGAGGAAAGGCCCTGAAGCCAAAGCAGAACTGGGTATCCCACTCCCTGTGCCTGAAGGCATCACCACGACCTCTCCAGAATGCTTCAAACCACCCCAAATTGGGGTGGGGGTGGTTTGAAATCACCCACCCTCGTGGTGGTCACAGCACAAAGCGGGTTTTCCATTGAAGAGCCATTCACTTTTGATCGAACTGATCTGAAATGATGGGGCTGCTCCTCGGTGTCCCTGCAGGTTGGGCCTTGGGGTGGGGGGGCTCCGGGTTGATCTGGTTTCGTTTCCATTTGGAATTCTTGGATAGCAATTCCATGGTGATCATCTGGAAGAGCTGCAGCTCGGGAGCAAAGAGTTGATGGCTCTGGCAGTGTTGCCTCCATTGTTTCTCTCTCGTGTGTCCTAAAGAACAAATGTATATTGAGTGACTATTTAAAAGCTAATAGAAAATTCAATGCAGTTGATTGACCTATGATTATTTTCCTTTTTTTTTTTTTTTCCCTGACTATAAATGTAATAATATTTAAGTATTTCCACGTTTTTCCTTCCCTTCTTCGTTTGTCCCTTTCGTGCCTTGGGAAAAAAACCCAATAAACCCCATGAGTGGGTTTGATGAACAGATTTGGGTGGAGAGCTGGAAGCTCCCAAAGGCCTGGAATCTCCTGGACTGATTTGAAGGGATAAACATGGATTTCCACCCTTTTGGTTTACATCACCCCTTCTATAGAGTCCAAAGCCAAATAGTAGGATGGACCCCATTTAGGGACCCTGAGCAAGATTACACCCCCCTCAAGGTGAGGCAATTCCCATGTATCCCAACGTTTTGCGCTGCTTGGAAGCAGTTAAAGCTTCTAATGCAAGAAAGCTCCAGCCTCTGCCGTTACAAATGACTCTTGGAACACTTGGGAGCTGTTTGTTCGTGTTTAGAGGTGTGTGTTCGCCGAGTCCTGCAAAACACAGCGGCCGTGGAATGGGTGGAAGGAGCCTTCGAGCCCATCCAGCTTCGAGCCCCTTGCCACGCACCTCGCACTAGGCCGGCTTGCAGCGAGCGACCGGCGGCCATGGCGAGAGCCCGCTCCCCTCACGGCCCGGCCCTGACGGGGCGGGGCGAGGCGGGGCAGCGCGGCCGCGATTGGCTGGCTGGAAGAGGCGTTGACATGGCGGGAAGAGCAGCGAGCCGCGCGATTGGCGGAGCGGCCGCGGGGAGGGGCGGGGCTTGGCTCTTGGGGCGGACGGCGGGACGGCGGCGCGGGCAGAGCTCCGGGAGGTACCGGTAGGGCCGGGGCTCCCCGCCTGCTCCCGGTGTCTCTGACGCCCGGTTCTTGCCCATAGGATGCCCAAAGGCAAGGATTTGGTGGGGATGAACAGCGTGGAGAGCGACCGGAAGGGAAAGGATGGGAAGGAAAAGGTTAGCGAGCCGCTTCGGCGGTGTGACGGGCACCGTGTGGGCTGTGGAGGCCCGGGTAATGCCTTCCTGCGGCTCCTCACCCCGCTCTTCAAAGCGGTGATCTCTGTGTCTAGAAAAGAAAGAAAGAAGCGGCTTTGAAGGCAGAGAAAAAGCTGAAAACAGAGGCCAAGTCTTCAAAGGCGATAGAAACCCCAATGGGACAAGGTGGTGAGGAGGGGGCCATGTTCCAGGTACTGAGGGCAGGGAGCTGCTCTTCCTCCATCTCTCTATATCCACCTTCCCTCTACCTGCTCCCCTTGTAAGACAGCATTCCCGGCTCTTGAGTGGCCCATGTGGCTTGGGCAGGTTCACCACAGGCTCTGTGTCCCTGCAGATTGGGTACATGCGCTATGTGCGAGTGTCCTGCTTCAAGGGGAAGGGCCTGGTGGACATCAGGGAGTTCTACGCTGGCAAGGATGGTGACGTGAAGCCAGGGAGGAAAGGTACCGGTGATGTTTGGGGGGGGTTTCCCTTATAATGGCAGGGAGAACACCCCCCTCCAAAAGTAAATCCACTCTTCCCAATTGAGGTGGGGACAGGAAGGATAAGACCCTTCTAGGTCCCTCCCAGGACCCTGCTGTGTTAGGTGTTCCTTATCCTTTAGGCGAGCTGTGTGGCGATGTGCTATAGAGGCCAGCACTACCTGGGGAGGTGATGGAAGTACTGGAGAAGGGAAGACACATTCTCCTCTGGAGCTGTGGAGTTAAGGCTCAACTCAGGCCTTTTGCTTTGGAACTTTGGCACTTGCCTCATAGTTCTCAGGCTCTGCTCTCCCTTCACCTGCCCTGGGTGTTGTGCCTGACAAAGACTGGGTTGATGTGGGCTTTCCTATTGAACCTTTTGGTCCTCGCTATAGGTTTGCGTGTGCAGGGCAGGCAAATTGGCTTCAGCTCGATTTGCTTCCTACCCATGGAGAGTGGTTTTCCTTCCAGAAATGAATTTCCTTTGGAGAAGTTACAAGTCTAAATTGCTCCCTCAGAGGGAACTGCGTAGCCTGTAATGCAAATGGGAAGCAAAGCCCTCCAGCTTTTCTGTGCCATTGGGAGCAGGGAGGGAAAGGAGCCTTGTGGACTCCTTCCAGGCTGGAAAAAGCACACCCACAATGTAAGGGATGTCAGTTAAAACAGAGAGGATGGAGAAATGGGGGTTTTCAGTGAAATACTGCCTCTGCTGTCGCAAGAGCTCTTGGGCCCTGATCTTTATCTAGAGAATTTAATAACGCTCTGGCCCCACTTCTTTCATGTGATTCTGAACCAAGGAACAAGTTGACATCTGGCTGGACCACACACCAGGATTCCCCTGCTGCACTGGCTTTGTAAGGGAGAGGCCCAGCACATCAAGATCTCTGCTGGACCTCAGAAGGAGCCAGTTCTTCTCAAGGGTTTAAGCCACACGAGTGATTTCTTGTTAGCAGCTCCTTTAAACAGGGCTGGAGTTGGCATTGGTTCCCTTGGGCAGTTGAAAGGAAACTGATGCTCAACCCCTGCCTCCTCTGAAGCCTCTCCTGCTCTCTCTAGGGATTGCCCTGTCTGCAGAGCAGTGGAACCAGCTGAAGGAGATCATTCCTGAGGTCGATGCTGCAGTAAAGAAGTTCTAACACGAAGAATCTTGGACACCTTCAATCTCTTTCCTTTCCCTTAAGTGCACTGATGAGTATAAAGGCAAAGATTCCCACCTGAAGCCTTCCCCTCACCTCCCTGGGGTTTCCTCCCTGAGGTGGTCATGCTGAAAAGACTCTTCTGTTTCCAAGGAGTAGCTTGTAATGAGCACTGGGAACCAGCACCAGTGCTTGAAGTGGGACTTGGGCACATCTGGTCCCAAGCAGACCTGAGATCTGTGCTGGTGAGGGACAAGAGGCGTGGATGGCTTCAGCCTTGTGGGATGCTTTACCTGGTGCTGTCTTCCACTGGGTTCAGTGTTGAGAAAGATGGGTTGTACACCTCCCGTTGGCTTCCTCCTTGTTTCCTCTGTGTGTCATTCAGCTTTTCTGTGTGAAGAAAGGGATTGTACTGTAGCAACTGGTTTGGCTGTAGAGGGTGAAGGTACACACAATAAAGGTGCTTGCATTATAAAAAGGCCAGGGTAGTACCTCACAGCCTTACACCTCCTTGATTCAGGCACCCTTCTTTGCAGGTTGCTGTTGGGTTTCCCTTTCAGAAGGAGAAGGCTCTCTGATGTTTGCTCTCATGCAACGTTCCCAATAATCCTGCTGGACAGAAGCAGCCAACGGGGCTGCTCCAGGTGATGGGAAGGGCAAAGGAGACTGTGAATCATTCCAGGGAACTGATGAGGAGGAAGCCTATTAAATAGAGGGGAAATTAAAGACCTGAGGAGGAAAAGGAATATTCCTTTCCCTGTGGCAGAGAAAAATGACAAGCTCTGGGAAGAGAGCAGAGAGGCTATTTTGTGCCTGAGCTCTAAATGGATCCCACTCTGGGCTCAGCTGCAGCCTTCCTCAGCAAGACTTTTCCAGACTCTTCAACAGCTTGCGTCTTCCATCTATTTTTGGGTTCTCTCTTGCCCTGGTTTCCATAGTATCCGAATGCTTCATGCTCTTAAATATATCTGACACTTGCAACACCTTGGTGAAGTAGGAGGTACCGAGGCCCTTGCTCTGTGGAGGTGCAGGGGCTGCACCAGCTCAGGGCTGTGTGGAAGATGCGGGGTGGAGCAGTGAGTTGAAGTTAGAGGCTTTCCTAAAGGTGGGATTTGTCCCTGCACTAAGGGTAGCAAGGAAGAAATCATCTGTCCTCACAGAACTGTCTCTTCAAGCCAGTTTTGGAGAGCTCAGTGCTGTGGCTGCTGGGTGGAGATGGGTGGAGTTGATGGTTGAGGTGTTCTCCTCATTTGGTGTGCAGCTAAGCCTCTGCTTCCTCTCAATAAGAGGAAGAGCATGAGGACACCAGGCTGTGTCCCAGAGCCAGGTTGCTCATGCTTTAAAGCTTCCTGTGGGATACTTCTGCCTTAGTGTTCCGAGACTGAAGGTAATGGGAAGATGAAAAGCAAGAGGGGCTGGTAAAGTGGAGAGGATGGAAGCTTCTAGCAATGGATCTCCTGCAAAGGGAAGGTGTTTGTCCCTGAAGCTCTTCATCTGCCTGGCTTGGAGCACTTTGCTCTGCACAACCTTTTGCTCCAGACCAGAAACAATCACGTTATAGGAATGAACTTTTCCCTTCTTGAGATAGGATGTTGTTGCTTGGGGTTTTCTCTGCCAGGACTGTTGTAACTTGGCCTTTGGCTCTTGGGGAGCAGATAGGGAAGGAAAAGCAGCTTGTTTTAAAGGATCCTTGACTGACTTTTCCCCTCCTCTCTATTTCTTCTCGGAGCTGGTGGTTGGTTTTCTGTCTCCTAGGTGATGTGGAAACGCAGAGCTCCAGCTTGGCTTTTGTCCTTTCCTCCCTGCCTTTAGGAGCTGGAAGGAAAAGGCAAGCACTTCAAACGCAACGAGTAGCTTTGCTGTTCCTATGTCCCCTCTTGGAGTCCTTCTCTGCTGAGCTGGAAGTTCTTCACTTTTTCTCTTGTCTTTTGGGCCCTGTCTAAATCCAGACACACCACAAACAACAGAGAGGTGCTTTTCACTCGGGTTTTATCACTAGCAAATCTCACCCTGCAGAAGGGAATCCTGGGCACACAGTGTGCTCTTCCTTTAACAGCTCTTTTGGTGGAGCAGCATCTCGGGTTTGGGCAGAAGCTGGCTCCTTCCTCCTTTGGGAATGGTGCATCTGAGCCCTGCTGTGCCCCTTGCAGCCCCCTCAATGTCGGCTGCAAAGGGGACCTGTCACGTCCCTTCTTCACCCTCTCTTGATGCCATGACTATGCTTTATCTGCCCCTTACCCCGTTGCTGCGGTGTGTAAGTGTCTGTCTGGCTCTGAGCTCTTTCCAGGTCCTCCAGTTCTGGTTTCCATGGACTCCAAAAGCTCCTGGATGTACTTTGCCTTCTCAACAGGCATTTTCCACCTGAGGCACTGGGTCCATCGAGCTCTAACATAAGCCAGGAGCAGCTTGTGCTGGAGGAGCCAACAGGGAAAAGCAGGCTGTGCATGGAAAGGTGCTTGGAAATATGAGTTGCTACGGTACGATTTGTCCAAGGTGAGAGCTTTGCTGCTGTTGCTGTAGAGGTTTCTTGGCTTGAGAATGGTTGAGCTGTTGAAAACGAGAGCAGCTTGACCTGTCATGGGCTTCCCAGTGGATGTGTCCCGATGGATGGCAAAGCCCTGGCAGTGTTTGCAGGGGATGTGAGCCGGGCTGACCAGTGGGGGGAGTTCTCTGGGGCTATTTCGGGGCTGGTTTAGGACCCTCAGCCGCAGCAAGAGCCCTGCAATGGCCCCGAGGTTCAGGCCAGGCGCTGAGGGCCTTTGCAAGGCCATTTCAGTGAAGATTCCAGATCCAATCCCACGCTCCAGCCCCTGCTGAGGCTCGGGAAGCGTTCAAGGCCAGGCTGGACCTGAGTGTTCCAGCAGCTCCACGTGCAGATGGGGACAATGGAGGAAGAAGGATACAGAGCGGGAGCCTGGAGAAGGGCTGAAATCTCTCCAGAGCACAAGAGAGGAAGGGATGCACAGTGCTTCCCTACCGAGGACCAGCGTGTTCCTCTGCTTCTGCAGGGGGATCCCTCACTCTGGGCATGACTTGAGCCTGGTAACTGTTCATACATGAGCAGTGCTCTCTGTTCTTCTCATTTCTCCCTGGGATCAGGATCCCTCTGCTCCCCCAACCCCTTTTCCCTGATCTTCCTTGCACGCATCAGCACCGAAACCTGCTGCAGTTCCTCCCATTGCAGGGGTAGAAGCAAGCCTAACACATCTGGGTAGTACTGGTACATGTGGGCTGCTGTGGGGGCCTCCATCTGCCTGTAGCATCCAGGGCAAGAGCAGAGCGAGGTGGCAGAAGCAGAGAGCCCAAGCAAGGGGAAAAGAGGCCGCGTTGTGCCTGCCCCACAGCGATGGCAGAGCCGAAGGAGCTCGGCCTGAGGCTGTGCAAAGAGCTCCTTCGGCTCTGCCATGGCGGTGGCTGCACACCATGCACACATCCTCCTGGCTCCGGGTGGGAACCCATCATCCCCCCATCTTCCCCCCGTCTTCCCCCCATCCTCAGGGCCAGGATGACGGCAGCCCCGTGCCTGCGGCACAGGAGATGCCCGCTGGGGTCCTCAGCATCGCCCCGGTGCAGAGCGGAGGCGGAGCTGCCAGCCCGGCGGGGACGGCAGGAGCGGTCCTTGTCCTCCGGGAGGAGCCGGCAGCAATAATGGCTGCTGCAGCGTGGGGCCGCAACCGGCTCCTGCCCATCTGCTGCTGTGTGATGGGGACCCGGCTCTGGCGAGCCGTGGGGAGCCGGGCCTCGAACAAAGAGCTGTGGGGCCGAGGGAGCGGGGCTGCTGCATCACCTCCGTGTCCCAACCTCGGCTCAGAGCTCCGATTTAACCAACCCGTTCCTCAGCCGGAGGAGAAGGGAGCAAACCCCGGGGACGTGATACCGGGCACCCCGTGCCCTTTGTTAGCACCGCACCAGCGAGCTCCTCCTTAAAGGACCCTCCTCATCCCCTCGCAATGAGCAGCCCCGGGGGCACCATCACCCCTACAACCCCCCCTTTTCCCCTCTCAACCCCCAGCATCCAGACCCCCCCCTTCCCAAGCTCTCTGTACCCCATGTGTGTCCCCGTGTCCCCCCCCCCCCCCCGCTCCATTTTGGGGTGCCCCGCCTCAGCTCCCCGCTGTCCGCCAGGGGGCGCCGCAGTGCGCGTCTTTGTGGCGCGGCGGCGGCGGCGCTGGCGGCGGGGCCGTTCCCAGCCGCTGCTTTGCCCCCCCCCCCTCCCGCCCGCCGCCGGGGCATGGCCAGACTCACCGGGGGCGAGGCGAGGAGGCAGCCGCCGCCGCCGCTCCCAGCGCCGCAGCCGCCGCCGCCGCCGCCGCTCCGAGCCTCCCCCATGAGCAGCAGCGGCGGCGCGGAGCCCCCCCCGCAGCCCGACAGCATGAAGGACCTGGATGCCATCAAGCTCTTCGTGGGGCAGATCCCGCGCAACCTGGAGGAGAAGGACCTGAAGCCGCTCTTCGAGCAGTTCGGCAAGATCTACGAGCTCACCGTGCTCAAGGACCGCTACACCGGCATGCACAAGGGTGAGCCCGGCCCCGCGGCAAGCACAAAGGGCGATGGGTACCGGCGGCACACCCCCCCCCCCCCCCCCCCCCCTCCGCCATGCATCCCCTGCCCCGCATCCGCATCCTCCCCGCGGGCACCCGGGGCCGTGACATCGGTGTTTGGGGGGGGATGCAGCCGCCCTCCGCCGCGCTGCGCTCCCGATGCTGCTAACAAAGGGTGTCGGTGTGGGGCTGCGGTGGCCGGTGGCGTTGCGGGGGGTAGGGGGGGGGGACGACGACGACGACGACAACGGGACACCTCGGTCCGAGGTCGGGATGCGGGAGGGGCCTTTCTGTGATGGGAATGGTTTGGTGATGCTGGGAAGTTTGGGGAGGCTCGGTTGGCTGGGAGGGAAGCTGTCAGGGGCAAGGCCAGGTTGGACACAGGGGCTTGGAGCAAGCTGCTCCAGTGGAAGGGGTCCCTGCCCGTGGCAGGGGTTGGAGCTGGAGGAGCTTTAAGGTCCCTTCGACCCAAACCATTCCATGGGTTGTTGTGTTTTGGGATATCAGCACCCTTCTGCGGAGCTGCTCGAGCCCATCAGAGCAGGTGCTTGGGATCTTGTGATCCTCACGGCCCCAGCCATGACTGGGAATTCCTGAAGCCTGTTTGCTGTGCGAGCTCAGAGAGGGATCCCAGCCCTACTCCATGGCACGGTGATCCCTGCTCCATGACACAACAGCCACCACTCCATCCCTGCTCCATGGCATGGCAATCCCTTATTCATGGCACAGCGATCCCTGCTCTATGGCACAGTGATCCCTGCTCCATGGCATAGCAGCCCCTGCTCCATCCCAGCTCCATGGCACAGCAATCCCTGCTCCACGGCACAGTGATCCCTGCTCCATGGCACAGAGATCTCTGCTCCATGGTACAACAGCCCCCGCTCCATCCCTGCTCCATGGCATGGCAATCCCTTATCCATGGCAGAATGATCCCTGCTCCATGGCAGAACGATCCCTGCTCCATGGCAGAATGATCCCTGCTCCATGGCTCAGTGACCCCAGCTCCATGGCACAGAGATCCCCGCTCCATGGCACAGAGATCCCCGCTCCATGGCACAGAGATCCCCGCTCCATGGCACAGAGATCCCCGCTCCATGGCACAGAGATCCCCGCTCCATGGCACAGCAGCCCCTGCTCCATAGCATAGCGATCCCTGCTCCATATCACAGTGATGCCTGCTCCATGGCACAGCAATCCCTGCTCCATGGCAGAATTATCCCTGCTCCATGGCAGAATGATCCCTGCTCCATGGAACAGCGATCCCCGCTCCATGGCACAGAGATCCCTGCTCCATGGCTCAGCGATCCCTGCTCCATGGCATGGTGATCCCTGCTCCATGGCACAGCGATCCCTGCTCCATGGCTCAGCGATCCCTGCTCCATGGCATGGTGATCCCTGCTCCATGGCACAGCAATCCCTGCTCCATGGCTCAGCGATCCCTGCTCCATGGCACAGCGATCCCTGCTCCATGGCTCAGCGATCCCTGCTCCATGGCACAGCGATCCCAGCTCCATGGCACAGTGATCCCTGCTCCATGGCACACACAGGCCGAGCCCGCAGGAGCCTCCTGTCAGCCCCAGCCTGGGCCTCTGTACCCTGAGCCTATTCCCGATGGACTCCTGTGCTGGTGCACACTGGAGGGAACGTGAGTTCCATCAGTGCTGGTGCCTCTGGATGCAGGTGCAGAGGGCAGGGAGGAAGAGCCGGGGGTGCCGTGGCCACTTGGGCCGGTCCCCGATGGAGAGCAAAGGGGACAACCCAAAACTAAGTTTGGTTGCAAGCAAAAGGCCAAATCCAGCGCCAGCACCAAAGGAAAACCCCTCCTTGAAGCCTGGGCTTGGGTTTCATGTGGGAATTGTGTCTGGTTGGCACTTGGGAACCAAACTGCCATGTGCTGGCGGGGGGGGGGCTGCATCCAAACCTGCCACCATCTCCGTGGTTCCAATCCCATCCAGGAGGAGATGGGCTGGAGGCAAGAGGTGATTGCACATTTCATTGCAGTTGACACATTAGAGCGTGTGGTCCGAGGTCAGGTTCCAGGCAGGGACCTGCCTCTTAGCTATGGGAATGAGAGGAGGCAAGCCCTGGTGTTAGCCACACCGAGGTGACATCAGCTGGATGCTAAATGCAGGATTCCTGCAGGAAAACGAAGCTCTCCCTTTGGTGGTGATGCTTTGGAGCGGGTGCAGGGGTCGGGCAGGGGCTGGTGCTGCTCTGCCCTTGCCCACAAAAGCCTGTTGAGATGTGGGGGTTCTTCTGGTGGCTCCTGTGCGGTTCCCTCTGCCCCTCCCTGCCTTGTTTTGGACCCAGTGAAAGGGATTCCTTTCACTTTCTTACGTGTAGACCCTCCATCTGCTTTGGGAATAAGCACTATTCCCCTCCAAAGAAGCCATTCCTCCATGAGGATGGATTATAGGGATAGCCCCATGGTCCAGCCAAGCCTGTCCCCAGCCTTCCCCTCCCATCTCCCAGTGCCGCCTGCGTTGCTTTAGGCTCTGTGCAAGGCCAACCTTGTGAGGAGCTCCCGTCAGCATCCTCAGAGCTGCCCCCAGCACCCATGGCAGCCCGGAGCAGTGTAAAGGATTGGGCACATCAGGATCCCTGCGCTCCCTCCTGCGCCACGCCGGAGCCATGATCTTCCCGGGGCAGATTCCCTTCTCTGTCCCCGTGTTCCCTGAGCTGCAGCGAAATCCAATTGACAGCTCACATGCAGCTTCCATCTGCCTTTGCCTTTGCTTTCCCTGAGCAGGGAGAAGCAGTCGGGTGAGGAGGCAGCGCTTGCTGGTACAGCCCAGCGGCTCCACGCAGCTCCGTGTGGAGCTGAGCATCTGCCTCTGCCCCTCGGGGGGGGATAGCAGGGGCCTGCGGTGGGCAGGCAGAGCCCATCTCAGAGCGATGCTGAGGGAGGGATGGATGGATTCAGCCACGAGCACCGTTACGAAACGGGGCTGTTGGAGCCTGACGGCTCCTGTCTCAGCACCCTGACTGCTGGTGCTTGGTCCTGTTCCAGCCTCCCCATATTATTCATGAGGCGGTTTCTCTCTCGCTGTTAATCACCGCTCCATTTGCATGTTAATGGCAGTGTTTGTCTTACAGCTGATAGCTTCATGGGAGGGACGGGGAGGCGTTGGAAGAGGCGCGCTCGGAGCGGGTCGCAGGAGGCCGAGCAGGGAGGATCCAGTGGAAATTTTTGGCCTCTCTGTTCCAGATTGGGTTTGAAGGCAGCTCCTCCGCAGGCGTCAGCGGCGCTCTCCTGGGTTTCCATGGTAGGGAAGGTGGGGAGAGGCTGGGCTCTTGAGGTGCTAAACTGAACGGCAGGGAGAGGAGCAGCATCTCCTGTGGAGGAGCATCCGCACGGGGACACAGGGGTGGCTTCTCCAGAGGACAAGGAGGCAGCGCCAGCCCCTCTGATGGGTTTTGGCTCAGGCTTGTAGATAAGCTCCTGGCTGCCTCCGTGCTTCTCCTGCTTCCTCAAGGCTGCTGATGTCTGGAGTAACGTTTAGGAGCTGAAGGGGCTGTAAATCCCGGAGTTAATGTGTGATTTGTAGAGAGGATAAGGTACAGGATATATATACACATATATATATATGTATATAACTGCAGTCTCTTCTATGTGGAGCTAGGCTGAGTTCTGCTTACAGGCAGCTGGAAGCCCTCCTGGAGCCAGTGGGAGCAGGGTGATGTCACCCAGTGCTGTGCAGACATAGAGGTTCTTTTGGGATCCTTGGCAGAATGATGCTGGCACTAAGTCATGGTCACATTTAACACCTCATCTTAACAGAATGGTATGAGAATGGCACAGGAGTCAGGATGGGGATGGCACAGGAGTCAGGATGGGGATGGCACAGGAGTCAGGATGGGGTTGGCCCAGGAGTCAGGATGGGGATGGCACAGGAGTCAGGATGGGGATGGCACAGGAGTCAGGATGGGGTTGGCACAGGAGTCAGGATGAGAATGGCACAGGAGTCAGGATGGGGATGGCACAGGAGTCAGGATGGGGATGGCACAGGAGTCAGGATGGGGATGGCACAGGAGTCAGGATGGGGATGGCACAGGAGTCAGGATGGGGTTGGCACAGGAGTCAGGATGGGGTTGGCACAGGAGTCAGGATGGGGATGGCACAGGAGTCAGGATGGGGATGGCACAGGAGTCAGGATGGGGATGGCACAGGAGTCAGGATGGGGATGGCACAGGAGTCAGAATCAGAGTGGCACAGAGACGGTGCTCTGGGCGCTGTCATCATCCCTCCTTTCTGTGTGGGCCTGATGGGTGCTGGGAACCCTGAGCACCCTTTAACCCCACATCCCATGTCTCAGCAGTTGGCGTGCTGGAGATGCCCCAAAGGACATGACCCTGTCCCCCTGAGCTTGCTGTTAACTGAAGCAGGAAATACAGCAGGGAGAGCGATGGGTCCCTTTGCACCTCTGTGGGCATCTCCTCATCCTTGAGTGCATCCCTCGGTACCTGCCTCAGGCTCAAAGCTTTAGGACCCTGAAGAGCCCGTGGACGCCGTGGTGAGCAGAGTCCCATCTCGGCATGGAAACGCTTCCTAGAGCTGGGAAAACGCGGCTTTCCTTGAGCCTCCGTAGGCTCGTGGGTGAAGGCACGTGGGTGAAGGCAGGGGCCAAAGGGGAGGCTGTGGCAAACCCGGGGCTTCTCTGGCTGCGTCCTGAGGAGCAGCTGAAGAGTTTGGCTTGAGAGAGGCAGCGATGGATGCTCAGTGACAAGCTGAAGGGACGTGTCCTGCTCTGCGTGGGATGTGAAATGCCACTGCGGAAGGAGGGGGATGCGGGAGGGGGGCTTTGCCCATCCTCATCCGAAGGAGCTCAAGTGATGGAGCTCCAGGCACGTCCCTGGGGAGATCATTCCACACTCCAATAAATCTCTCTCTGCTAGGAAATGTTTCTTGATCACCAGCCAAATTGTGCCTTTGCTCAGTTTTGTCTCATTACTTTTAGCATCGGAGCACCCGAAGACGATCCCTTCTCCTCCTGGAGGGGCTGCGATGCCTCCCCCTTCCCATGGGCTCCAGCGCTAGGCTGAGGTGCTGAGGCAGGTCTCAGGATCTGGCCTTTCCCATGGGCTTTGCATCCTGCTCCTTCCAGGATGCGCCATGCGTTGCTGGTCCCTGGATTTCCCTTGTCATGTGTATGTCTATTTGTGTCTGTGCACGCTGTAGGGGTGGATGTGTGGCACTGAAGCCTCTCTCTTCCTGTAGCTTTCCATGATGCCATGAGTGTGGATCATGGAGCTTTCATAGCAGCCTGAAATCCCAGGTGCTTTTCCTCGTTCCCTTTCGTGCCTTTGGTATCAGTAATCATTCTGGTCATGGCATCTCCTCTGGTCCCTGTGGGTTGGGCTGTTTCTCCCACAGGCAATGGTGGCTGTGTTTCACTCTCCCGTCGTTCCTCACCCCTTTCCAACCTCATTGGTTCCCTGGGACCTTTCTCCATGACTTTTACAGGCCTTGGATGGGGCCTCAGGTTGTTTCTTTGTCCCTGGAGTCACCTCCCCTTCGTCACCCCCCTGGTACCAAAGCACAAAGGGGTGTCCTGACTTCTCTGTACCTGAGCAGGAACGTGGGGCTGGAGTTCTGCTGGAGCAGGGCAGCACCTGCAGTTACAGAACCATGGAATGGCTTGGGTTAGAAGGGACCTTAAAGCTCCTCCAGCTCCAACCCCTGCCACGGGCAGGGACCCCTTCCACTGGAGCAGCTTGCTCCAAGCCCCTGTGTCCAACCTGCCCTTGAACACTGCCAGGGATGGGGCAGCCACAGCTTCTCTGGGCACCCTGTGCCAGCGCCTCAGCACCCTCCCAGGGAAGAGCTTCTGCCTAAGAGCTCATCTCAGTCTCCCCTCGGGCAGGTTCAAGCCATTCCCCTTGGCCTGGCCCTGCATCCCTTGTCCCAAGCCCCTCTCCGGGTGCTTCGGTCATCACCAGAGCGTTGTGTTGATGTGCATCTGCACCTCCCTAACCTCACCCTTGCTGTCCCCACCACAGGCTGCGCCTTCCTCACCTACTGCGCCAGAGACTCTGCCATCAAAGCCCAGACAGCGCTGCACGAGCAGAAGACTTTGCCAGGGGTAAGTCCCAGGGGATTGCACCCCCGTGCCATGGGCAGGGAGGGGGGGGAGCATTGGGAGAGTTGGGGCAGGGAAGTGCCTCAGATGGATGCTCCTGCTTGCACAGGTTTGGGGCTTAGAACAGGGATGCGGGAGCCAGAGCCTCCCAGAGCTGCTGCTCTGGGCTCCACCTCGCCAAGCCTGCCCCATGGTAACTCCAGCCAAGCCTCCTGGGTTTCTGTGCTGTGACTCTGGTGCTGGGGCTGAGCTGGGTGAGCTTCTCAGAAGGAATCAAAGCACGTTTAAACGGGAGAGATGCGGGTTGGATGTAAGGGAGAAGCTCTTCCTTGTGCCCAGGGTGCCCAGAGGAGCTGTGGCTGCCCCATCCCTGGCAGTGTTCAAGGGCAGGTTGGACGCAGGGGCTTGGAGCAAGCTGCTCCAGTGGAAGGGGTCCCTGCCCGTGGCAGGGGTTGGGGCTGGAGGAGCTTTAAGGTCCCTTCCAACCCAACCCATTCCATGACTCTATGCCTTGGCACATCTCATTGTTTGGAAGAGCAATGGCTTTATATAGGTTAGACCAAGACTGCTGAGCAAGCTCCTGCATCCTGCTCACCCTATGGCTGGTGCTGGGAGCAGAGCGTGCCAGGGATTGGAGGCACTGTGGAACGGGTCCCTCCTCCAGGGAAGTGCTCGGGATCGCTGCTCTTCCCATGGTGATGTGATGGGAGAGCTTGGCCTGGGCAAGTTCCTCAGGGCTGAGGGGGTTGATCCAGCTCCTTGGAAGCATTTATGTGGAGGTGAGGAGGCGGCCGAGCTGGTACTTATAGACAGAAGCTCACAGGAGGCCCCATGTGCTCAAGGCAAGAGGATAATTAATGTAAACCCGGCTCTCCGGAGAGGGGTTGGGAATTCTTACCCATAACATTCCCTCTTTAACCCACACAGGTCTGGAGAGCTCCCCTCCCCTCGCCACACGCAAGCATCCTTTCCCCCTCGTGTTTCCCTGTGCTCCTGGGCCTCTGTTTGCATGGGAGGGCTGGCAAATGCCCCTAACTCAATGGGATCTTTGGTGCTCTGGGTTATCCCAGGGCAGCAAAGGGGGAGTGAAGATAATCAGGTGCTCAAGTGCTGTTTGAGGTCATTTTGTGTGAGGGTTTTCAGGCTAAAGCCATGGAGTAGATGTGTGGCCAGGGCAGGTTGGACAGCAAGAGCTGGAGATGGACAAGTCTCCATGCAGGGGATGCAGAGGGACTCCGTGTTGTCCGTGTGAGGTTTGGTGGGTTCAAAGCTCAGGTTTGGGCAGGAATTGGTTGTGTTCTTCACTGTTGATGCTCTCGCTCACAGGGTGCAGCAGGGATAGGAGTTAAAGCAGCAGTTTTGTCTGTGATGTGGTGATCTAAAGGCTCTTCATGGCAAGGGAGGTGTAAGAAGCTGCTTGGGAACAGTGAGGAGCCTGTGCTACCCCAGTGCTTCCCAACCTGTTGGTTTGGAGGCAGCTCATGGGCAATGGGGTGTAATTAAGCTCTGGGGTGAAGCTGCAGATGAGCTGCATTTGGAGCTGTTTCCAGGCTGGCAATGGAGCACTGCATCACGTCTGGTTTCCCTTTGGGAAGTCCTTCCATGAGCCAGGAGGTGGGATGCTGCCCAGAGGGGAACAGATCTGCTTCCTGATGCGCCTGTGCTTGGACACGGGCTGGGTGACCTGGTGTAGCTTGAAGCCCTGTTTTCCTAGCCCAGTTTGCTTGTGACTGTGTAGTATCACCCATCCCTCGACCCCACTGGTCCCAAGGGAGCATGCTGTGATCCAGGTAACTGGTTTGGGGAACAGAGCCATGGAATTTCCTCTCTGTTCACATCCTGATCATCTCCTGCTGAGCTCTGTGGCAAAGCCTCTCACCAGAAGCATCACGAGGACCCTAGTGCAGGACAGAGCACAGGGTGTGCTGGACCACACAGCACATGGGCTGTGGTTGACTTTGGGTTCATTTGAACCTCTTCACCATCTCCTTATTGCACCCAGCAGTAGCAGGAAGAAAGTTGAAGGCATCAGTGTAGGGTGAGACAAACTCATCTGAATGCATGCCCACGCATCAGGCATGGAAGGGAGCTTGGTGATGGTGCAGAGCACCCTCAGATGCCACAGGAACCTTCCTTTGGTCTCCCTGCAGTGGTTGGTGCCAACAGTTCATGAACCTGACCACAAGCAGATGGGTTTCTTAGTGTAGACTTGGGATTTGGTAAGGGCAGAGCCATGGAGATGCTCTGGTGGGGTTTCCAATGGGTCCTTAGGCTGGGAGCAGGACTTTGAGAGCCCCTCCAGGTCTGTCACTGGGTGAGCCTGTGCCCACAGAGGGCAAGGAGGGACGGAGCTTCCTTTGCACAAAGTCCATCCCCAGGGAGCTCCCAGAGGGGCTGATCCCAGCCTGGCCCCCTCATCCCTGCCCTTCCCAGCACTTCCTGCCTGGGTGCTGTTTCCTGGTGCTCCCTGGGGAGCCGTACCATTAAATCTGACTGCGTTTGGGCTGCAAAGACTCAACAGGGATGGAAGAGCAGGGTAGAACCCGGCATCCTTTGTGGCCTGGGGAGAGACACAGGGAGAGGCTGCCCAGCAGAGGGAAAACCTTTGGAGCTGGGAAGCAGAGAGGGAATGAAGCCCTTTGGCTTCCTCCTCCAGCCAGTGCAGTGCTTCCCTGGCGCACTCCTCCTTGGCTGCGAGGATATGGGAGCTCCATGAGCCTTTGATTCCTGATTGTGCCTTCCCTTTGGTGCCTTCCAAAGGGAAGCAGTGGGGTTATTAATGGGGTTATTAATGGGGTTATTAATGGCCCGCAGGGAGCACACCCCACGCCGCAGCCCCGCGCCGAGTGGAAGCGGAGGGAGCAGCTTCCCCAGCTCTTGCTTTGTGGCGCTTCTCGTTTGCAGCCAGACAGTTGCAGATGACATCAAATTGCTCCTGGAGAAGAAGGGGAAGGAGAGCAGAGGGAGGAAGTGGAAGGGGAGGGGGTGGAGGCTGAAAGGAGCCGTTCTGCTGGCAAGGTGCAGCTCCAGGTTTGTTTCTGTGCCGAACAAAAGGGGCTGGCTGAAAGGTGGGCAGGAGAGTGGCAGGAATTGGTACTGATCCCCACGGAGGATATGGGCAGTGATGGGGGGGGGACACGACTAAAAGCAGCTCCATCAAGGGGAGAACTCATGGATGCAGCGATGGTTTGGGAACGCAGGGCCATGGGGATGGAAAAGTACAGAGAGCAGCAGCGTTCGAGTGGAGAGAGGCGCTGGGAATGCACCAGGGCTTGAGATGCTGCAGCGCTCGTGTTGATGGCACAGGGATTGATGCAGAGCTTGGGCAGGGATATTCCCATGGGCAGGAGGAAGGGGTCAGCCTGGGCCATCCACCAGGATCCACATCCAGGGGAATGTGGGTAACTGGGAGTGGTTGGTCAAAGCATCTCATTCCCCCCCTCCCTTCTCTGTTGTAGCTGCTGTGAAGCCAACCTGGACCACTATTCCTGCTAGCTTCTTCCCATGAAGATGGGAAGGATGTTCCCATCTTCCCGTGAGGATGCTGCAGCTGGCAAAGCTGGGAGACGTGCTGAGGAGTGGGCTGGAATGTTTGGGTAGGGAGGAAGCTGGCTCCAGTTGTTCAGGTTTGAGGTGGCCTCTGTGCTTTGAACCCTTGGGCAGGCTGGAGAAGTGATTCCCGAGTCCATCCTGCAGGTTGGGGTGGGATGTGGACACAGATCCCACAACAGTTGATGTTGGAAGAGGCCTCTGGGCTCTCTGCTCAAAGCAGGGCTACAGCAGATCACCGAGGACCTTCTCCAGTGGAGTTATAACTATCTCCAAGGAGATCCCACCATCATTCCAGCCCTTTTCCAGGCTGGAAGTGCCCCAGAGCGAAATGGTTGCTCCAAAATCAGCCATAACATTGGATGTTCAGCCCAGAGCAGAGGCAGCTCCGGGGGTGCTCCTGGTGGCAGCAGGATCGGGCCTGTTCCCAATGGATTTTCCCATGGGCACGTCATTACTGAGGAGGTTTTGCACTGCTCGGACTCTTAACGGTTGCCATAGGAACTAGTGCAGCGGGAATTGCGTGTGTGCAGCGGGAATTGCGTGTGTGCGGCGGGAATTGCGTGTGTGCAGCCATGGAATTGCGTGTGTGCAGTGGGAATTGCGTGTGTGCAGCGGGAATTGCGTGTGTGCAGCCATGGAATTGCGTGTGTGCAGCGGGAATTGCGTGTGTGCAGCCATGGAATTGCGTGTGTGCAGCGGGAATTGCGTGTGTGCAGCGGGAATTGCGTGTGTGCAGCCATGGAATTGCGTGTGTGCAGCGGGAATTGCGTGTGTGCAGCGGGAATTGCGTGTGTGCAGCCATGGAATTGCGTGTGTGCAGCGGGAATTGCGTGTGTGCAGCGGGAATTGCGTGTGTGCAGCCATGGAATTGCGTGTGTGCAGCAGGAATTGCATGTGTGCAGCCATGGAATTGCGTGTGTGCAGCAGGAATTGCGTGTGTGCAGCGGGAATTGCGTGTGTGCAGCCATGGAATTGTGTGTGTGCAGCAGGAATTGCGTGTGTGCAGCAGGAGTTGCGTGTTTGCAGCCATGGAATTGCGTGTGTGCAGCAGGAGTTGCGTGTTTGCAGCCATGGAATTGCGTGTGTGCAGCAGGAATTGCGTGTGTGCAGCGGGAATTGTGTGTGTGCAGCCATGGAATTGTGTGTGTGCAGCCATGGAATTGCGTGTGTGCAGCGGGAATTGCGTGTGTGTAGCGGGAATTGCATGTGTGCAGCCATGGAATTGCGCGTGTGCAGCCATGGAATTGCGTGTGTGCAGCCATGGAATTGCGTGTGTGCAGCCATGGAATTGCGTGTGTGCAGCAGGAATTGCATGTGTGCAGCCATGGAATTGCGTGTGTGCAGCCATGGAATTGCGTGTGTGCAGCCATGGAATTGCGTGTGTGCAGCCATGGAATTGTGTGTGTGCAGCCATGGAATTGCGTGTGTGCAGCCATGGAATTGTGTTTGGACTCTGCACTTCAGGTGCTGCTGCCACAGGTTCCCGCAGGACCTTCCTCACCACACGCCCCCCTTCCTCCTGGAGCAGCACTCCTGGTTATCCTTGTCTCCTTTATAATGGGATGGGATGGGATGGGATGGGATGGGATGGGATGGGATGGGATGGGATGGGATGGGATGGGATGGGGTGAGCCCAGGAGGAGCTGGGCCAGGATGGTGCTGGGTGGGAATGTTGCAGCTTTCCTGGCTCAGGGATGGGTGGAGGGATGGATGGAGGGATGAACAGATGAATGGATGGGTGGATGGAGGGATGGATGGATGAATAGACAGATGGATGGGTGGGTGGATGAATAGGTGGATGGAGGGATGGATGCATGGATGGGTGGATGGATGCGTGGATGGGTGGATGGATGCATGGATGGGTGGGTGGATGAATAGGTGGATGGAGGGATGGATGCATGGATGGGTGGGTGGATGAATAGGTGGATGGATGGGATGGACATGTGGATAGACGAGTGGGTGGATGGATGCGTGGATGGGTGGATGGATGCATGGATGGGTGGGTGGATGAATAGGTGGATGGATGGATGGATGCGTGGATGGATGGGGGAGTGGGTGGATGGATGCGTGGATAGATGGTGGATGGATGGGTGGAGGGATGGATGGATGGATGAATAGGTGAATGGATGGGTGGACGCATGGATGGATGGGTGAGTGGGTGGATGAATGGTTGGATGGATGGATGGGTGGCTGGCTGGATGGATGGATGGGTGGATGGATGGCTGGCTGGCTGGCTGGCTGGCTGGCTGGCTGGATGGATGGATGGCTGGCTGGATGGATGGATGGATGGATGGATGGGTGGAGGGATGGATGGGTGGAGGGATGGATGGATGGATGGATGGATGGATGGATGGATGGATGGATGGATGGATGGATGGATGGATGGATGGATGGATGGATGGATGGATGGATGGATGGATGGATGGGTGGAGGGATGGATGGGTGGATGATGGTTCTGGGTACACTGAGATGTCAATGGAAAGGTGCAGCAGGACACCTGAATGCTGAGACTGGCACCAACCCAGCGTCATTCCCAGCCAGGAATGGCATCCAAAGGAGCCAGGCAGCAGTTGGGTTGATGTGCTTGGCACACCTAGAGCTGGGGTTTGAACTGGCCACAAGAGGACCAGCCCCAACCTGCAGAGCCTGAGTGCCCAGGACCTTCTCAAAGGCCTTGGGTACCTTTTGGTTCCTGGATGAGGCAGAATCATGCACAGGCTGTGGGTGCTCGATGGGGTGCTCTCCCAGGTACAGGCTATGGATGCCCCGTGGGGTGCCCTGCCCCACATGTGCAGGTTGGGGGGGGGGGTGGGGGGGACAGCCCTGGCTCTGTGCCCCATAGGCAGGCTGTGGGGCAGGGAAGGGGACGGACAGATGGGGAAGGGGGGGGGACACCCCCCCAGAGATCATATCGAAATGTCTCTTTTGTGCAGAGCGCAGGGAATGCCCCCAAGAGCTGGTTGCCGTGGCAACCACAAATGTCAGGTTCCATGTGGTGAATAACCGTTTCCATGGCAACCCCTCCTTTATCCGAGGTGCTGGGAGCGGGATGACAGCCCTGCTGGGGGAGGGGACCGGGACATGGCCCCAGGTACCAGCCCCCCCCCCCCGCTTCCCCCATCCTTCCCCTCTCCTTGCCCCAAGCCCTCAGCACCCCCGGGTGGGCGCCTGCTCACGGAGGGGAGGATGCTCTGGGCTCCGCAGCATCCCTCCCTCCTTCCCTATGGATTTGCTGCTCCTAGAAGCCAAGAGCCGGCTCCATGCCTCCATCTCTTTCCCCATCTGTTTAGCTTAATCCTGGTTTTGCATCCCAGGCAGACACAAAGCTATTGCTCAAGGCTCAGGAGCAGGGAGGAAGGAGGAGGGCAGATGCCCCTCAAGGCTCCATAACCAAGCCCTCTCCTCCCAGTTCACATCAGGGCTGATGCTGGGACACGGGGACACCACCAGCTTCCAAACTGCTGGAGCCCGGGAGCAGGAAGAGCTTCCAGGCATAGTCTCACCTTTGGCCACCCTCACAGGCTCCAGCTCCTGCCCAGGAGCTGCTTCCCTGGAGCATTCCTTTGCCTCTTGCTGTGGCCGAGCTTTATTCCTGGTGGCATCTCCAGGCAAAGCAGCTGAGCAGGGAAAAGCAGGAAGCAGTTTCCACCTGGGAAGCCTGAAATCCACCTGGTCCCTCCTGGTGCCTCCCTCCCGTGCCCGGTGATGGGAAGGGGCACGAGGGCCAGGCTCTAACCCTCTGCTTTTCTCTCTCCTCGCAGATGGCGCGTCCCATCCAGGTGAAACCGGCCGACAGCGAGAGCCGTGGAGGTAGTTGTCATCTCTCCTTGGTCCTCCCTTGTGCTCGGGTCCTGGCCTTGCCTTTGGGGGCAGGCATTGGTTTAGGGATAGGTTTATGATGGGGATCCTCCAGCTTGGCAACTGCCCCGCTGCTGCCTCCGTCTCTGCTCAGCCTCAGCCCCGTGGCACTGCAGAGGCCCAAGTGATGCTGCAGAAGTCGGGCTGCGATGGGGAAATGGTGTGTGAAGGGGAAGGATGCTGAGTCCCGAGGTGAAGGTGCCATCGGGCTGCGGGGACCAGCGTGGTTAAAGCAGTGGGTGCCAGGTGGTCCAGAGCTGGAAGTTTGGGAGCAGGAGCATCTCTGTTAATGCAGTGGGGAGCTCACAGCAGCTCAGACGCCTCCTCCCTTGGAGACAGGTTGCAGCTCCAGCCCTTCCAGGTGGATGAGCTCATTCTGCTGCTTTCCCTTGTCTTACCAACGCGTTCCTTTCCTCTCCACCCCTGCGTCTGCCTCTCCATGCCTCCAAAAGGAGTTCACTGGGGAGAACTGATGGGGATGGCTCGGCCCGTGGGGCAGCACATCCTGGGCAGCTTTGGAGAGCTTTGGCTTTAAATGTTAGGGGGCTTCCTTCCAAGCAGTTTGTTGTCATTCCCAGTTATTGCGCTGGCAGGAATACGAGCTGTAATATTGGATAGGAATGTGGGTACTTGTGGTTGTGTGAGCCTCTGCCAAAGGGGCTGCAGGAAACCTGGAGAAGGGCTTGGGAAAAGGGATGCAGGGCCAGGCCAAGGGGAATGGCTTGAACCTGCCCGAGGGGAGACTGAGATGAGCTCTTAGGCAGAAGCTCTTCCCTGGGAGGGTGCTGAGGCGCTGGCACAGGGTGCCCAGAGAAGCTGTGGCTGCTCCATCCCTGGCAGTGTTCAAGGGCAGGTTGGACACAGGGGCTTGGAGCAAGCTGCTCCAGTGGAAGGGGTCCCTGCCCGTGGCACTGGAGGAGCTTTAAGGTCCCTTCCAACCCAACCCAGGCTGGGATTCGATTTGGCCTTTAAAAGACACACGAGGCCATGGATTCGAGCCACTTCCAGTGCTAGAAACCAGGAGACTGGGCAAGAGCTTCAGATGTGGCCCTGGGGACCCTCTCTCTGCGGGGGACAGAGGGGAACGTGCGTGGCACCAACACGTGGTGCCCCACGAGAGCTGCTCCGGGGCGGGGGGGAGCAGGGATGTAGGGCAGCTCCTGCAGCATCTGCATGGGGCAAGGATGGGGGGGGGGGGGTGTTGGACCGCATTGTCCTGCTCTTCCCTCCTGCTCCCCAAGGGCCTGGAGGCAGCGCCTGGCTCTGGCTCAGCGTGGCACCGCGGGGCACGCACGGGACCAGCAGCATCCCCGCTTGGGATGCATCCTCTGAGGCAGGGAAGGATGCAGGAAGGGGCTTTGGCAGCGGTGTGGATGCGCAGCGCTGCCCTCCCTCCCCGCCGCAGCTCCGAGACCTGTTGTTTTCCAGGTCACTGCACTCTCCCACAGCAGCTTCCCGGCGATGCTCCCTGACGTGCGTCACATCGCATCGCGTTCCTTGGAAGCAGCCCCCTTCGCTGCTGTCACGGGCAATGAGGAATCCTCTGTCACTGCTCCTGCCCCGACGCGATGGCTCCTGGGGGTCACCCCACACGTGTTTTGGAGGGGGGGGGTGTCTCTGTAGCTGGGGTTTAACACTGGGATGCTCTCAAAGGGGCTGGTACCCCAAGCTTTGCTGTGTGCTGGGCATGGAGCACCACAGACCAAGCTTCCCAGCTCCACCCTTGGCCATCCCAACAGGACCCGGGTCCTCACTTCTCCCTTCTGATGGAGGAACCCAGAGCTCCGAGTCCTGGATGTGTTGGGCCTTCCAGGCCGTGGAGAGGGGCAGTGGGGACCACGGAGCTGTTGGTTGGCCCTTACCCAACTGCCCTGCATCTGGCTGGTCCTGTGAGGAGGCAAACTGGGACGTGGGACACCAGGATTTGTCCCAGGCAGCTGGGAATGGATGTACTGGTTAGACTGGGGTGGGAAGGTGAGATGCTCGGTTAGGTTGTGGCTGTGGAAGTGGTGATCTTGGGGAGAAGGACAAGGAAGCAGGAGTCCTGGCTTGGTCTGATGCATTTCCTAAGGTCTTCTTGGGTCTTCACATGTTGTTCGATAAGGCCCAGGCAGTTTTTATCACCATTCCCCTTGGATCATCCAAAGGAAAGGATGAATGGAAGGAAATCCATCACCTTTGGTTTTCCTTTGGGGGGAAGCCTCAGGAACCTTCGCAGTGTGAGGAGCTCGGGAGGACCCTTCACACTCACCTCTGGGAGCCAAGAGCCACCCATTCCCATGGCAGACGAGCCTGGATCCTCCTGCTTTGGACTGGAAGCCTCATAGAAGGTTGATGTCTCTGTGTTTGCCCCTAGGGGACAGGAAGCTCTTTGTGGGCATGTTGAACAAGCAGCAGTCCGAGGACGATGTGCTCCGGCTCTTTGAACCCTTTGGGGTCATTGATGAATGTACGGTGCTGCGCGGACCCGATGGGAACAGCAAAGGTGCGAACCCCCCCCCCCCACGTGCTGTGTCCTCGCTCCCATCCGCACGTCACCGGTGCCTCCTTTCCACGGGGACCCCGATTCCCCCTCCCCATCTTCCCGGGAGCCCGTATCCCAGCCCTGCACAGGGAGCTGTAAGGATGGATGGGGCAGGATGGGATGCGGAGGGGCAGGGGCACTGGGAGCCTCTGGGCTCGCTCTGGGGCTGCGGTTTCTGTACCCCCACTGAGGAGGGCATAGGGAATGGGGAGAAGAGGTAACCAAGGGCGGAGGTGGTGGCACC
This sequence comes from Pezoporus wallicus, assembly GCF_028554395.1. Taxonomy (NCBI): domain Eukaryota; kingdom Metazoa; phylum Chordata; class Aves; order Psittaciformes; family Psittacidae; genus Pezoporus; species Pezoporus wallicus. The sequence continues at coordinate 61,250 of NW_026641603.1, forward strand.
ATCCATAGAGTGCGCATCATTGAGACCCTTCCAGGAGAGAGAGGACTTGGGATGAGCCATCCTCTTTGTTCCCTGCCCTCTTGGGGGGGGATTTCCCCTTGCACGCTGGGGCAGAGGGTCCAGATGGCAGCATCTCCATCACTGCGACCTCGCCGTGCTCTTCGTGTCCCTCTCCAGGCTGTGCTTTCGTCAAGTTCTCCTCGCACACCGAGGCTCAGGCCGCGATCCACGCGCTCCACGGCAGCCAGACCATGCCCGTGAGTATAAGCAAGGCTCCCCTCCATCTCTTCCCACTCCTCTTCCCACCACCCTGGTGCAGGGCTCCACTGCCCAAACCTGCCACAGCTTCTCCCCACAGCTCGTGTGGTTGGGAGGGGTGGGTGCACATCCATGCTCTCACCTTTGCAACCCAGCCTGTGCTAGGCTGGGCTCTGGGTCTGTGTCCTGGTAAAGGCTGGAACAGCAGAGAGCCAAGAACCAGGATGTGAATTGGCCTCGGAGATGGTGACCTGGAGCGAGCAGGGAGCAGTGTGGGCCAGGACCCTGGTGTCTGAGCCCTTCTCTGTAGGCACCTTCTATGGGGGGGGGGTGTGGAGGCTGCACCATGGCTGCAATGGGACCTGCTCCCTCTCTCAGGCTCTAACCTGGACCTTGCAGGCAGGATGGAGCTGCAGCAGGGGCCACCGCCAGGCCCGCGGTGGGAAGATGCTGCCCGTGCCTCGCACGATGCTCGCGCCTGCCCCAGCGGCGCCCATGGGTGCCCTGTGCTAGCGTGTGCCCACGGAGCGAGGGGCAGGGTGGGAGAGGGGAAGGGTGGATCCCAGGCAGCTCCTGAGCACTTCCACACCAGTGTTTGCTCTTCTGCTCCTCTTCCCACTCCTCTCTGCTGCCTGTCCTGCCCCGTCCGGGCGGCTGCCTCTTGCCTGTCCCTGCCCTCCTGTCCCCCTGGCTCCTGTCTCTGTCTCCTCTCTCTGTGCCTAGGGAGCCTCCTCCAGTCTAGTGGTGAAGTTTGCTGACACAGATAAGGAGAGGACCCTGCGCCGTATGCAGCAAATGGTGGGGCAGCTGGGGATATTCACTCCATCTCTCACCTTGCCGTTCAGCCCATACAGCGCCTATGCGCAGGCTGTGAGTATCCCGCGGGGGATGCGGGGATGGGCAGCGCCACCCACGGGGCTCGGAGCACTGCATGGGGAGCTTCCCAGCTTCCCGGCTTCGGGAATCAGCCTTGAGGCATCCGGACAGGAGAGAGCTGGGACCTGGCTGAGCTTGGGGCAGGCTAAGAGGGAGCCCTGAGGATGCCCGGAGCCCTGGTTCCCGGTGATGCTGGAGTCATCCGGGAGCCGACCCGGGAGCTCTTCCTCTCCTATGGCACCCGTGTGCGTGTGTCCCTTTGGTCCCGGAGCCCTGCGCCCACCTCCTGCTCTTTGTTTCTCTGCTGTCCATGGGGTTTTCCTCTTGCTGGTGTCACTGGGGGGGGGATGCAGGATGCTGGAGGGGGGTCAGGGGGCTTGTAGCAGCCTGGTCTCCTCTGGCAAGGCTCTGCTTTGGGCCTCGTGCCTCACATCAGGAGCAGTTGCCATGGATGGTTGAGGGAGGTCCCAAACCCCCCAAGCCCCTGCTCTGCTGTGGGGGAGCATCTTCTGGTGAGTGACACTTTGAGGTCTCTGCTATCAAGGATCAAGCCCATGGGAGGAGGCTCAGGCATCGCTCAAAGCACGAGGGATGCTCCTGGTAAACAGGAGATGCTCTTCCTGAAAGCAGTGTTCCAGGGAAAGCAAACGGAGCTGTTCCTCCCATCCACACGGACACCTCCTTCACCTTCAGTGTGTCCCCCTCCCACCTCCATGGCAGAGAAGGAATCGTTTCTCAGTTGTTGGCTGTTTCCTCTCGAAGCATCCCCCAGTGCCATCATAGTGTGTGGAGAGCATGGAGGAGCAAAGAGCAACACGTGCCTGATGCTCCATTGGTTCCATGGGGAACCAAACCTTGCCCAACGCAGAGCACTTGGCTCTCCTTGGGTAGTGAAGGTGAGAACAGCTACACCAGGCTCCCGGCAGAAGGGGTTAGAGGGGAGAGCCCTTCCTGACCAGGCACCAGCGTGGGCCTTTGGTTTCCACCAGCCCTGTAATGCACAAACAAGCATGGGGGGATCCGCTGTGAGAGGTGCTGCTGTCCTGGCACGTGGGGAAGGAGGCAGGAATGGACCAAGCAGTGATGCTCTGATGGCAGAAGGTACCTTGAGTGTGGTCCAGGCTGTGGAAGGAAGGAGAGCAGCGATGCTTGGTCTTTAGGTCTTCAGAGGCTCCTGCTGCTGCCAAGAAGCCCATCAGGCTCTGCTCCTGCTTCTCTGCATCTTCCTCCTCCTCACCTGTGTCTGTAGATGTGTTGCTTTGTCCCTGATCCTCCACTGCCTTTCCTGCTCTGTGGCTTCATCTTGGCTTTCCCCTCGACCCCAGACCCAGTCTGCCACTGGGTTCTCCTCCTTTTCCTTTTCCTTTCCACTAGTTCTGGTTCTCTCCTCCTTTCTGAGGCACAAACCTCACACCTCATTGCTCCTTCTCCTGTGTTATCCCAGTCTTTGCTCTCTTCCGGATGAGAAATCCTGCCTGCTTCCTTCACAACACACCAACAACTTCCTCTCCCTGTTCCCATGGGATTTGGGGCCTCACCAAGGCAAAGCAGCCCCGGTGCCAGGCCTGGGAAGAAGTTGGGCTTGGGTTGGTTGGTTTCCAGTCGGATGCTTTCCATTTATCTTCACTGCATTTTCCTTTCAAACCGGAAGCAATCCCAAACTTGAGGGGGGTCTGAAGCTCTTTGGAGCTCTTCAAGTCAGGGATTCAAGGGGCAAACAGGAGCTGATGGAGTTTGGAAGGAAAAGCAGGCGGAGGAGTTTCCCAAGTGCTTGCAATGCTCCAGGGTTCCTTGTCTTTCACAAACCAATGAGTCCTAACCCCAACCCACACTTGGTTCACCCCCTTCCCCTTCTGGTTTGTGGTCCATGATGGGCGTTTCGTGGAAGCAATGAGAACAGTCTCAGGATGCCCATTTGGAGCAGGTCCTGCTCCTGGCACCACACGCGCCTTGCTGATGGGAAAGGAAATCAAGATTCCTTTAGGGAATAGGAGCCTGGTTCCTGCCTCCTCCAGAGGGACCATTCCCCTTCCTGAGCTCCCTGTCCCTGCCCTGAACACCACAGGGTTAATGCCCTTTGCTGTCGGAGAAGCCCCTCTCCTCCCGCAGTGTTCGGCTTCCGCAGCGAGGGAACCAAAGGTTCGGGTGACCACGAGCACCTCGGGCTCCAGCCGCGGGGATGCGGGTGCTGCAGTGGGGTCCACGTGTGCTGCGGGGCACTGGGATGGGGTTGGAGTCAACGTGGGGAGGCTTCGGGCTCTTCTCACCTCTGCAGCTCCCTCAGGCTCTGTTGCCACCCCTCTGAGCATCCACCCCTGGCCCAATAGGACCACAGGGACGTTCTTCCTCCTCCTGCAGGCTCTTTCCTCCTCCCTTCCCTCTGCGCTGTTCTGGAGCTGCCACCCCGCAGGCAGGGACCGCTCCAGTGGCACAACCGTGGCTCGTGGGATGGGGATGAGCGCCATGGGTGTCCCCACACGGAGCCCAGGGTGCTGGTGGCTCTGGGCAGGGCTCTCACTGCCTGCCCCTGCCTTGCAGCTCATGCAGCAGCAGACCACGGTCCTCTCCACCTCTCACGGCAGTTACCTGGGCCCCGGCGTCGCCTTCTCACCGTGCCACATCCAGCAGATCGGCGCCGTCAGCCTCAACGGGCTCCCTGCGGCCCCCATCGCACCCGCATCAGGTGAGGGTGCTCAGCACGGGGGTCCCAAGCCCCCCACGTCCCTCGGGTTGGATGAGGCCGCTCTGGTCCAGCAGCCCCTTGGCCCCAGCGCGTGCAGCATCCTTGTGCGCTGCTGCTGTACCTCTCCCTTTGATAGAGTGAAGAAGGAGCTGCTGGGTTCCTGTTGTTCACCCTCATCTCCCCACCACCACCCCAGCAGGAACAGCAGCAGGGGATGCTTGTTGGGTTGTCCAGGGCTGTAGCACTCAAAACCTGGGTTAGAACCATCCCATCCCCAAGCTGTGCCAGCAGCCAGGATGATCCCCGCTCCTCACCAGTGCTGCCTGGGATGGCTCCATGCGTGTGTCACCTCCACCTAGAAGGGATGTTGGCTTCATGGAAGGAGGGACCTCATCTCTCATGGGATGTCCTCTTGCTCTGCAGGGCTCCATTCACCGCCGCTCCTGGGAACAGCAGCCATGCCCGGGCTGGTGGCCCCCATTTCCAATGGATTCACTGGAGTGGTGCCATTCCCAAATGGGCATCCGGCGTTGGAAACGGTTTACACCAACGGCCTCGTGCCGTACTCAGGTACATCAGTAACAGAGCCGGGCTGGGAGAGCTGGGCTGGGGCAGCCTGGGGGAGAGAAGGCTCCTGAAGGGGAGACCTGAGAGCAGCTCCAGTGCCTGAAGGGGCTGCAGGAAACCTGGAGAGGGGCTTGGGACAAGGGCCTGTAGGGACAGGCCAAGGGGAATGGCTTGAACCTGCCAAAGCGGAGACTGAGATGAGCTCTTAGGCAGAAGCTCTTCCCTGGGAGGGTGCTGAGGTGCTGGCACAGGGTGCCCAGAGAAGCTGTGGCTGCCCCATCCCTGGCAGTGTTCAAGGCCAGGTTGGACACAGGGGCTTGGAGCAAGCTGCTCCAGTGGAAGGGGTCCCTGCCCGTGGCAGGGGTTGGAGCTGGAGGAGCTTTAAGGTCCCTTCAACCCAAACCATTCCATGGTTCTGTGTTTCTGTGTTCTCTGCAGCCCAGAACCCTTCGGTAGCAGAGACCCTGCACCCAGCCTTCACAGGAGTCCAGCAGTATGCAGGTACCGGCCTCCCTTGCCCCCCTCAGGCCCTCGCCTGCTGGAGCAGGTCCTCAGGTGAAGGGTTTGTTGTGTCTCCAGCCGTGTACCCGACCACCACCGTCACCCCCATTGCCCAGAGCATCCCTCAGCCACCTCCCGTCCTGCAGCAGCAGCAGCGAGAGGGTGAGTGAGGCTCGGGGTGGGAACGTGTGTCCATGGTGGCAGGGGTGGGGGGGGCTTGTGTAGCACAAACCACAGACCCAGCACTAAGCTTTATCCACTCTGATCCTGGAGCTGGGTCATGGAACCAGCCCTGTCTCTGTCAAGGGAAGGGCTCAGAGGATGCTTGTGATACGAAACCTTCCTGAGCTGGATGCTGCCGAGCACCAAGGGGTTGGAGAGCATCAGAACACCCAGCTTGGACTTCATCGCTGTGGGCAGGGCTGGGAGAGGCAGTTCTGGGGTTCTCCTCCAGTGCTGTGCTCCGAGTTGAGTCTTTCCCTATGGGGGGGGGTCTCTGTTTTGTCCCTCCCTGTTGCCCCCCCCCCATACCTGCAGGTCCTGAAGGCTGCAACCTCTTCATCTACCATCTCCCTCAGGAGTTTGGAGACAATGAGCTGATGCAGATGTTCCTGCCCTTTGGCAACATCATCTCCTCCAAGGTGTTCATGGATCGTGCCACCAACCAGAGCAAGTGTTTTGGTGAGTGCTGACGCCACCGAGGACGAGGAGGACCCTCATGGCACCAGCAATGCTGTCACTGTCCCCACCTCTGTCCTGTCCCGCAGGCTTTGTCAGCTTTGACAACCCATCCAGTGCCCAGACTGCGATCCAGGCCATGAATGGCTTCCAGATTGGCATGAAACGCTTGAAGGTCCAGTTAAAACGACCCAAGGATGCCACCCATCCCTACTGACGGCAGCGAGCACGCAGGAGGCACTTCTGCAGCACAGGTAACGCTGTGTAAAGCACCCTCGTGGTGTAGCAGCAACCCAGTGCTGGGGGCAGCGAGGTCCTGCTGCTCCCCATAGAGCTGAATGTGGCAACCCAGAAGCTGCAGGTGGGGCTGGTCGAGGCCATCAAGGCTGGCTGGGAGCAGGATGGGTCCAGATGGAGGTGTCTGTGGTCCTAGCGATGCTTTGGTCTCCTCTCTGACCGCTCCCAAAAGCACTGATCTTCCCCAAAAAGGTTTAGAAACCCCAATGGTTTTGTTTCGTTGTACACGTGCCCTGAGGCTGCAGAAGATGCTTTCCAGGGTAAGAAGGGAGGATCCTGGGATCCAGAAGGATCCAGAAGGATCCCAGGCAGGCAAAGGGAAGGCGAGACCCTACGGGGGCCAGCAAAGGCTGCTCCAGAGCGGAGCTGCTCCCTCCTGGGCCCCTCTGCTTGGGGTCACCTCACTCCATGGTTAAGGCTGAGCTTTTGCCTCGGTGTCCTCCTAATGTCCCCGTTCCCTCTTTCCCTTTCTCTTCAGGTGAAGGGAAAAGTCCAGAGGAAGAATTTCTGCTTCAGGTTGCTTTACAGAGAGGCCAGTAACTTTCTCAACTCTTTTGCCACCAGCCCCTTTCCCTCCTCTGCTCCCACCTCCCCGTCCTCCTCCCCAAACCTTTGCCATTAAAGAGAAGGCTCAAAGTCTGCCCAGCAGGAAGATTCTTGCCACGACGGACTCGCACATTTGCTGCTCCCGTGGTGCAGAGCAAAGGGACCAGAAACCTGGCAGCCCCCAGGGGGACACGAAGCTTTTCCTCTCGGGGTGGGCCTGGAGAACATGGACCAAGCGTGTCCCTCATCCCTCCTGCCCCGTCTCCCGGCCCCTTTCCCAGAGAAATAGAAATATATATATATACAGCCTCTATTTTTGATGAAAGTGGCTCACAGGACCAAACTTTTCCATTCAGAGACTGACTCCTTGCACGAGGGATTGGAAGTTCAGGGCTTGCCTTTGCGGGGGTCTCCTCCGCCAGCGCTGCTCCTCCTTTGGGAGGCTGTTTGGATGGACATGGAGCGGGAATGTCTCTGCTCGGCTGTAGCAAGAAGCAAGGAGGAAGAGAACTACATACCTCGGGGATTAGGGCACCGCTGCTCGGCTTGAGTCGCTCATCCACCGACCTTAGCACCAGCCTGGTTAGAGGATCTCAAGAGCTCTGACCTTTCCAAGGGCTGCTGCAGACAAAGCTCCTGGGATTTGGTGCCAAAGCCTTTCCCGATGCTCCTGGGGGAGGCTGCGAGCACAGGAACACAGGCCCTTGTCCTGCAGGAACTGCGCTGCCTCTGCACGACGTGCTCGTGGCTCTCTTGAGCAAGGCAAGAGGAGGCAGGGACAGGATCCCACCCGCTGCCTCCCCGTGCGGATGGAACCGGGACAGTTCCCATTCCAGGCACCCCAGGACAGTTTCTCCGTGTGGATTTAGCCAGAGGCCTCTCCTCTTGCTGTTCCCATCCTGGTTTCTCCCTCCAGGGACAGATCCCATGTTCGCTTCCATAGAAACAGCGACATCCACGGACACTCCGGCACAGACCAACAGCTTGGAGCTGGACTGAGCACCCCCCTGGGGAAAGGGGGTGTCACAATGGACAAGGCCCAACCCTGGACCAACTTCAACCACTCTCGTTCTGTTTCGACCAAACTAAGGAAAGAAAAACCAACAATCCCAACCTTGGGAATGATTAGCTTCACTATTCTAGTTTGATAAGGTACTGAGAACATTCCTCTGTGTGTGTGTGTGTGTGTGTGTGTGTGTGCGTGTGTCTGCGTTCAGGGGGTGGGCTGGGGGGGGGGGGGAAGAAGGGGCGATGCTTGATGCTGAAGTGCGCTATGGGGACATCAGAGACCCTCGAGTCATCCCCTTCCAGCTGCCCTTGTGTTTGTGGCACTGTTTGGACCTTCACCTCTCCCTCGAGAGCTGAGTGGGGCCGTGCGAGGCTCCTGTTCCTCTAGTCCATGTTTACTGATTGTAAATACCATTTTTATACTTAACATCTATTCCGGACGTGATTTGTACAATGGACTTTATTTCTGCTACAAGGAATTTCCTGAGGTTTAAACTGAATCTAATTTTGAACAAAAGAAAAAAAGAAAAAAAAAGGAAAAAAACAAAAAAAGAAAAAAAATACACACACACACACAAAAAAAAAGAAAAAAAAGGACCAACAAGTGCAAAAGTGAGGAATAAAAAGGACTTTTTTGGGCCATCCCGGGCCAAGTGGCTTTCAAAGAGCGTTTCTTCCCTCGCAGTTACTGGTGGGACTGGACGATGTTGCGCTAAAGCTTCGTCAGTGTCAAATTCCTTAACTCTGGTCAAAAACAAAGATCTTAAATTTATTTAATAAAAGTTTTACTTGGTAAAGAACGTCCTGGTCGAGCTGCTCTGAGCTGGGGCTGCCGCGGGGGACACTCAGCAAAGCCCTGCAGGGAGGGAAACGCGGTCACATTCCAAAGCCTTTCATAGGGGAGGGATCGTGGAATCCCAGCTTGGTTTGGGTGGAAGGGACCTTAAAGCTCCTCCAGCCCCAACCCCTGCCACGGGCAGGGACCCCTTCCACTGGAGCAGCTTGCTCCAAGCCCCTGTGTCCAACCTGGCCTTGAACACTGCCAGGGATGGGGCAGCCACAGCTTTGCTGTCCACCAGCCTCATAGGGAAGAACTTCTTCCTTAGCTCCATACTCTACTTTAGGCCTGGGCTTAAAGCAGTATTTAGCTATTCCAATCAATTCCAACACTGTTAACCTGTTCCTACACAATATTCAGTTTTCAAAGCTCCTTAAAGTTCCTTCAGGATTAAGGAGCAACACCATAACCATCCCCTCAGCCACTGAGGAGTCCATGGAGGAGCTTCTATCCAGCCCCAGCCCAGGAGGATTCAAGCAAAACCTGCTTTTTCTTAGCTACCATGACATGTATTCCTAGGAATAATGTGTTAGGGAAGAATTCCCTCTGTGTTCTTTCTCCAATGCAGGAATCATGAACCCATCGTGGCATTTACAGCAAGGAAGAGCTGATTTAACAAGAGCAAACATCTACCCCAGGGCCTGTGCCCAGAGGCCAGGTCCCAGCCTGGAAGCACCAACATGTGACACCAACACCCATAGAAAAAATAGTTTAATTAAAATCACCACGAAAATTCTATTTCCAAGAAACAAGAAGTTTCACAGAATCCCCCAAACCCATGAAGTGGTGGAGGAGGATGGCCCAGGAATGCCCAGGCATTCCAGGACCTGCTGTAAAACCGAGCTTAAAGCTGGAGCTGAGGGAAGACTGGAGGTGGTAAAACCAGAGATGAGGTGAGGCTGAAGGAGGGGAGGTGGTGGAGGACTAAGATGGAGTGAACTGGGAGCACCATGTGGCTGAGGTAGGATTAGAGGGAGCCCAGCAAGAGTCTTTTGGAAAGAGCTAATGGTACTTTGCCACCACCAGGGCAGGAATGGGATTCGAAGGGATAGGAGAGGAGCCTGGGCCTCCCTAAGGACTGTAGAAGCTCTGTAGAATGGGGTCACAGGGGAAGAGCACCCCGAGGCAGCACACGAGATGCAGCCAGCCTGGGTAGAAAACCTCCCTCACACGCATGGCTCCCCCCTGGATGATGGCGAGCGCCGCATCGGGAGCAGGAGAAGCAGAAAGAGACACCTTCCCCCTGGAAGCAAACAGCCAGAGCATCACCCCCAGCCAGGCAGCCCATGGCAGGGGGTGTGCCTGTGCACACTGACCCCCCCAGCTCGACATGCTCACGTTGAGGTGGACACAGAACCCCCACGATGCACCCAAGAGGTGAACTCATCCCGTTACACATCCGAATGGAGGCTCACCCCCCCCATAAAGCGGTTGTGGTGCAGGTTTTGCTCCATCCCAGCCTCCTCCCCACACGTACCTGGTGCTCTCCAAGGCCGATTCGGTGTCGATCAGGCCCAGGATGCAGAGTGTGACTGAGATGTTCTTCTTCTGCATGGAGAGCTCGTGGCGCAGCGAGGTGAAGAATCCATCCAGGGCAAACTTGGTGGCAGAGTAAGAAGTGGTGAAGGGAGTGGGGATTTTCCCTGGGAAGGAAAAGGAAAGAATGGAAAACACCGGGAGACTGGCTGGAAGGAGGATGGTGCCATGGAGGGGGAATCTGGATCATCCTGCATCATCGACCCATGTTTGGTTTGGGTGAGTTCGCCTCTATTTCTAGTCACAAATAGGCACTGAGGCAATTCCAGCCGGTTGTGGGAGCGCATCCCAGCACAGGAGCCACCTCCTGGAGAAAGGAAGGAATTGTCTTTCAACTTACCCAGTAACCAGGTCCACGCTGCGCTAAAAAGCTGCTCTGCTGCAGCCTTCCCTCCCCATGACACGCAAACACGTGGACCGTGATACCAGGGCACGTCAGGGCACAGGGCAGGGACAAGCCTGAAGCTGTGTATGGTGGTGCAGCTCCCTGGAGTGCACACTGAAGCCTTTCTCTTGCTTTTCCATCCCAAACAGGCAGTGCAGCTACTCAGCAGCCTCCTGATGGCCAAAGCCAGAAGGTTTTAGAGTAGGGAGATGATAGAAACACAGGAGGGATGGGCCTGGCTGTGAGGGGCAGGAGCCAAGGAAGCAGATCTGGGCACATGGTGAATAAAGAGCAATGTTCCTTTGCCACACAATGAAGGTCTCCAGAAAACAAGAGCAGCCACTGTCCTGTTTGCTGCTATAAAATGCACAGCTTGAAAAGGGGTTGAGGGGTTGAAGGACACAGGGAAACACGACGTGTTGGGAACCACCATGTCCACAAGACCAACGGTATGGCAGTTAAAGTCACCAACCTGTGAGGGAAGAAACAACCACCAGAGAGCCTTGATTCTTCTCCAGGGTGGGCAGAGCTGCTGTTGCGAGTGCCACGTAACTGAAGAAATTCACCTGGAATGGAATGGGAAAAGTAGACATGGAAGAAGCAGGAGGGTTTGGAGGGAAGGTCAGCATGAGCCAGAAGCAGCTTCCATCAGTCCCTGGGCTAATGGGAGATAAGAAGGACAGAAGGAAGGAGAGAAATGAAGTTCTTCCCAGACATTTCCCCCCCCCACATACAACACTGGAGCAAATCAGTAACGAAGCCTTGAAACCCCTTGAAACACCAATGAAAGAAAAGGTTTGCTCTCAACCATTGCCACAGGCTTGAATTTGCCTTTGAGCTTCCCAAAGCCATCCCAGGAGAAGCCAGACTCACCCAGTTCCAGGTGAGCTCTTCCTGCTGGGAATCCTCACCTGCATGAGCCAGCGGGTGTACTCCACATCTCCATCCCACATCTGGAAACGGGTCATGCCAATGTGGTTCAGCACCAGGTAATCCAGGCCCCCTGTGGACAGGGGAAGCACTCAAAGCAAGGGGCCAGCCCCAACCAGTCCTTTCTCCACACTCTTCTCCTCCAGCATAAAAAGCAGCTAAAAGACAGTTACACCCAGACTGGAACTGCCAAACCCCACAACCCCAGTCCTGAGTATCCCTCCCAGCGAGGAACATGGGGAAACTGAAGCAGAAAGCTCCTATAGGAATGAGAACTGTCTGTATATTGGAAGCCAAAAGAGATGCCCAGCTGCTTACCCAGCTTTTGGACAGCAAACTGAACCACCTTTTCAGGCTCTAAAGGGTTTGACATATCTGCAGGGATATAAAATATTTTCTTTGCTCCAAGTGTCAGGCACTTCTCCATCACCTTGAAGAAGAACACACAGCCAAAGGTTAAACACCATGGACTGGGAGCGGGGAGAACAGAAGTAAGGACACTCTAAGGCACTGGGGTTTCCCCATCATACACAGTCAGTGAGAGTCAATTCTGAACAGAAACACACTTTAACTTTAAATCTAGCTCTATTCAGCCCACTGAGAGCTCATTTGGCATCCAGACTTTGTTTAACCAGACAGTTAACTCTTAGCAGGATGCAGATTCACTCTACTTTGGAAAAGGATCAAGATTCACCTGAAAAAGAGAGTCTTCTTCTGGAGAACTCTGCTGGAATAAGGCTTAGGCTTTACATTAAGTTCTTTTTCTGCCAGAATACCTAGCAAGGCTCTAGCAGTGTTCATCTTTCATAGCTCCTTTGCGAGGATGTGAGGATGCCCAGTAATGACACACAGTTTAGCTTTTTGCTGAAACACTACCAGTAACTAAGCTGGTTTTGTTCAACAGCAGCTCTGAAGGAGAATCTATCCCACTGACAACTACTTTGGTGGTGGTGGTGGGGTTTTCGGGTACAAGTGCACATCTCTTTGTCTTCCCCCCCAGCAGGAAGTTCTTACCTTCTGCAGCACAGCTTCCCTCCGAGCAGTCAAAACTATTTCAGCACCAAATCTGGCATAATGATACGCCATCTGCTCTCCAATGCCAGCACTGGCTCCAGTCAGGAGGACACGGGCACCAGACAAGCTCTCTTGTATATGGGAAAGAGAATAAGAGAGAGAGAAGTAAGTGAAGGAAGCAACTATTGGCAGAGCTCTAAAGCAGAAGGGTGTAACTGGCAAAGTACAGGTCATTCCCCCCCCAAGACAGCAGGATCCCTTACAAATGCTGTCAGAAGATTTTGTCTTCCTCTTTGTTTCAAGCTTCCCTTTATTTCTGGGAATGAAGCTCCCAGCTCTGGTAAGACTCCGGGCAGGAATGAGACCACCAGTCAGGGTTTCTCTCCTGTGATTTCCATTCCAGTTTCGAATGATCCCCCTTGCTGAGCCTACCTGGCTTAAAGGAATCTTTCCAGAAGACAGCAAGGAACCCAATTACAAACGCTGTAGCACAAAGCACTTTTCCAATGGGCTTCATATCCCTCCACGTTGTGAAGAGCAAGGTGAAGCCTTGAAGCTGAGGGCTCCAGCCCAAATACTGCAATCTCCTTCCTCTGAGGCTGGAAGCCAACCTGCAAGAGACATGGAAAGACCTTTTGTGTCCTGCTTAGCAGAGAGGAGCTGGGAAGAACTGAGAGTCCACAGGGAGCCACCTTTGTCAGGAATGGAAGACAGTGAGGACAGGGACAATCAGCACTTTGATAAGAAGCTGCAAAGCTGTTGTGTGCCTGTGGAAGGCAGGGAACACCAGTCCTGGGAATGGTTCACATGTGCCCAAGAAAGGGCAGGGCTTGGCTGTGCCATGCAGTGCAACTCCCTGCCCAGAGGGAGCAACCCTGGAGAGACTGAAACCTGCTCTTGGACGAGAGGAGGGATCCAAAGAGGACAGGAAGCAGAATAGCTCCCAAAATCATCTCCTTGATCTTCCTGTCTTGCTCAATGAGTCTTTCCTCAGCTTCCACTTGCTCCAGGACAGCTGCTTGTGCCATTCAATGTGTCTTAAATTAACTGGACTGGGGGAATTACCCTGAAAATCATAGAATCATAGCACGGTTTAGGTTGGAAAGGACCTTAAGGTCATCCAGTTCCAACGCCCTGCATGGCCAAAGACACCACACACTAAACCATGTCTCCCAAGGCAGACTCATAGAACAGTTAGGGTTGGAAAATGCATGTCCCCAGTGCAACACGGCACTTGTGGAGTCAGCACCAGGTCCTCATTTCAACCATGAGCTGACAGTCTAAGTTCACAGTCAAAGCCTTTGCTATTCTGCATTGCTGCATCCAGGTTCTCATCGGCACATTTGATGTAAAAACACATCCAATCTTAACAGTAAAAGGTAATAAAAAGAAAGTAAAATGAATAAATGATCCTCTCTTGTCCAAAAGAACGTTACCTGCAGCTGCCCCCAAGACTTTACAACAGAGAGCAAATGGAGCTGACAGATCACACCCAGCTGGGCTCTGCCATGCTTGCATTACCCAGTGGTGGCTGAGGCAGGGGGACAGGTGAGGGATTTCCACCTGGATTTGTCCCACCAAACCTTAAGTTGGGACCAAAACTTCCGGACACCACCAGCATCCCCTTCCTAAGGAGAGCACCATAAACCAGGCTGGCTCTCTGTGAGGGTTGCTGTCTTCACACACCTTTTAGTAGCCAGAATATAGCAAACAGAGGAGGTTTTGCACAGCTCTGGGAGGTGTCTTCTGCAAAACTCACTTGTTCTGCACACAATTAGGGCTGTTTGGGGGGCAGCACGGGAGGATGTGCCCAATGCTTAGTGAGGGAATGGGATTCCCAGTCTTACCCAGGGTACACAGATGACCATGGCCTGAGTTCTTTGCAGGAGTGTGGCCTGGAGAAGACAACCAGGGAACATATAGGGAACAAGTGTGATGCTGAATAGCTGAAAGGTTCTAATATAGATCTTGAAGCTTAAGTTAAAAGCAGAACGTGTTTGCTAGCACATGGCTTCTATTTCCATCCATTCTCATTCCTGCCCATCCCCATTTCATTCCCTGTCAGCAGCAGGAGGACGGCAGCACTCCAGCCCATCTCCTGCTCGCTTCACGGCGCACAAAGCACCACACGCGGCCTGCTCCGAACCTGCCTTGGGATTAAGCCCGGAGACCCAGCGCCGACCGCAGCCGCCGCAGCGGGCCGTACCTCGGGGTAACCGGGGCTCCTCACTCCGCAGCACAGCGGCCAAGCGGCGGTGCCGACAGGAAGCAGCGGGGCTGAGACAGCGCGATCCCAGCTCCCGACATGTCGCGACAGAGCACGGCCGCAGCCCCCGCCGCCCCCTCAGCCGCTCCCCTCAGCGCGGCCCCGCCCCGTTGCCATGGCACCACGCGGGGGCGGGGCTTCCCGTGCCACGTGACCAGTTCCCACCGCCCCCCCGCCGCCGCCGTCATGGCCGCCAGGCTCGTCCCCGTGCTCAAGTGAGTCCCCGCTCCCCGCGGAGCCCTGGACCGAGGGTTCGCGTCCCCCCCCTTTCGCCCCGGGCCCCGCAGCGCCCCGCAGCCGCCGCTCACCGCCCCCGGGGGCTTCCCCCCGGCCTGTGTCCAGGCGCCCGGCTCGGCCTTGTAGCGCCCTTGACCCCGTGCGGCGCCGCGGCCTCCGCCGGCAGCGGCTCCACGTGTGTCCGGTGGGTTCGGCAGCGTTTGGCTGCCGAGGGAGCAGCCGCGGAGCACAGGGACCGGGGAAGGGAGAGAATGGGAGAGGTGGATGGAGAACGGGGAAATCCCCTTTCCCCAAACACTCGTGAGTGCATGGGTTTGATGTTGGCTCTCTCTTGCCTCTCTCAATGGCTCTGTGTGGTTTATATGTATATATATATGTGCTATAGTAGCCTTCCGGTGCCAAAAGGGGCTGCAGGAAACCTGGAGAGGAGCTTGGGACAAGGGCCTGTAGGGACAGGGCAAGGGCAAGGGGAATGGCTTGAACCTGCCAGAGGGGAGACTGAGATGAGCTCTTAGGCAGAAGCTCTCCCTGGGAGGGTGCTGAGGCGCTGGCACAGGGTGCCCAGAGAAGCTGTGGCTGCCCCATCCCTGGCAGTGTTCAAGGGCAGGTTGGACACAGGGGCTTGGAGCAAGCTGCTCCAGTGGAAGGGGTCCCTGCTAGTGGCAGGGTCTGGGGCTGGAGGAGCTTTAAGGTCCCTTCAACCCAACCCATGTATTCTGTGAAGACAGCAAGAGCCATTGGAGTATTGGTGACCCTCAGATTTATCAATAACCTCCCTTTGATGGTCATTGAGAGATGCATTGATAGTTATAACAGGGACTGAACTGTTGCTGCTTTGGATTCCTGCAGGTTTGTCATCAAAGGAGGCCTGGCTGGGGGTGCTGTGTATGTGGCGTACGACCAGGGGCTGCTGGGCAGCGGCACACAAGGTGCTGAAGCCTTCAGGAAAGCTCAGGCAGCACTGCCTCCAGCCATCCAGGAGTGGATAAGTTACACAGGCTGGGAGGTAAGGGCTGTGAAGCCACACAACCACGTCCTCGGAATGAGGGGGAGAGAACACTGGGGTGATATTGCGGTTCCAGTGATGCCGGTGGGAATTTTGCTGTTGAAGCATTGAAAATGTTTTGGTGAGCATTGAAATGGAAGGAGGATGAAACTTGAAATGTAGGGGAGAGATGGGTTTTCAGGAGTCCTGCCTTTTGCCCTGCATTGTAATGGGGGAAGGAGCAGCTTTAAGCCTCATGTCTGATCCCATTTGGGACTCATGAAGAGTAGGCATCCCAGTGTCTTTGAGACCTGAGGTCAAGGTGATGTGGATCCTGTTATAAGGGAAACCCCTTGAGTGCTGATATTTCCTCTCTCTTCTCTCTTTCTAGCTCCCACCTATTCCAAAACTTGAGTTTTCCCCTTCCGATTCCTGGAATAAAGGTAAAATAACTTCACACCCAACTGTGAAAGGAGCAAGGGCCAGGAGGGTTGTAGCTTATACCAGTCTTGTTTCAATACCGTGCTAAATGGAATGATGGGGAAGGAGGCGATAGATGTTCCAGCCTGGTGGAAGGAGCATTGGGACTAAAGAAGCTCCAGGTTTTGCTACTGACACATTGAGTGACTTTGGACTTGATTTCATGTAATTGGGAAGGAACACCGTCCACAAATACTGTGACATCTCCAACGTCACCCATGGCAGAGCTGGAAGTGCGATGGAAGTTAGCTCAGTCCTTTGGTTCAACTGTCTATCCCTTACACAGGTCCTAAGTTGGGATTTCCTTGTGTCCCGAGTGCTACTGAGCAATAAAACCTAACCCAAGAAATCATTCAGGCCTCAGTGTGCTTGAAAGCTTCTGAGCTGGAGCTAGATCTTTCTCTCTGTGTTTAAAGAGATCTCCAATGCTAGAATAACGTTAGGAAATGTGGCTGGAAGGATGCTCTGGGGATAACTGTGCTCTGCTCTCCCTGCAGGAGTACGGATGGTGATGTCTGCCTTGTCCGTGGCTCCCACCAGGGCCTGTGAATACACTGCAGAAGGCTGGAAGTACGTGAAGGACCTTGTCAAATAGCGTCCCCATTCTCCAGGGTTGTGATTCTCTCCGTCCCATGTTGGCTGTGGGATGAGGCCGAGTCCAGCCCTCGGCAGGGCTGCAATAAAAGACTTTGGAATTTCCATTTGTATCTGGGTTGGTTCTGGCCTAGGACTGGGATAATGGTGTTCTCTCACCAGTGGTCATGAAGTGGTGGCCCTGTGCTGAAGTGCAGCCCCTGCTCTGAAGCTGCTGAACTGAACTGGTGGTGCTGTGCTTCTGAACACCCTCTGATGCAAGCCAAGCCAACAAGAGAGAACAGAATATATGCTGGAGTGCCTCTGCCAGATAGAGCACGTTAGTGAGGTGAAAGCTGCTTCTGTGACTTGTTACACAACTGGGAGTAACCACTGCTAGTTGCAGTACTTCTTGTTGATGAGTGTACTAGAAGGGAGTTGGTAAGTTTGTGATGGGAGATTAGCATTAGCTGTAGTAACCCGAGTGCTGCACCACATCAGGCTTTGCTTCTCAGGCAGGATTAGTCTGCCTCTGATTGCAATGACTTTGCTTTTGTCAGCATAGAGGTTTTGTGCTTCACTTGGTTTCATTTTAAGGACCAGAAGGGTTGGGGCTGGGCTGGAAATTGTCCTTCCATTGCTCAGCCTCCCTCCAGCTGCAGTCACTAAGGGCAGTGAGTAAGGTGGGTATTACAATCACTTGTTTGGTTCTGATTCCTTTACCAGACATTTAAAACCATCTGAATGATTTTGGCTGAAGGATGACAACTACCTCCAGGGCTGCAGCCTGCAGAAGGGTTTCTTACACTCAGGGAAGTTGCATTTGGTGCCTGGAGAACAATGTCCTGTGCATTTCCAAGTCAGTTTTGCAGCACCAGGTTCAAACTTTGACCACTGCTTCTCTCACGTAGGGTAATTAAGTTTTGAGTACTTCATCTTTGAAAGAAACCCCTGTAGTTTAATACACAACTGACTCAATTCAGGTTCCCAGGACTATTAAAACAATTACCTGTAAACTGGCTTTTATTTATGGAAAATGGAATGCTTCATTAACAAACATTTTAAATGGGATATGAACAACACATTACAAAACAAACGAGTTCACATTGGGTTGTGTGAAATAAGATGGTAGCAGCTTAAAAAAAAATGACACTTAAGAGTAGCCCACCAGTTACAATGAATGGTAACCTTGGGGAACAGCCTCATTTCAGTTGCCACCTTGAGTTAAAAACTAAAGACATTCAGTAGCGACGGTTGAAACGAGGGTCGTTGGGTCTGTTTGCTCTCTCCTGGCCGGCAAAGCCTTCCCCCTGCATTCCTCCTCCGTGCATCATCTGACTTTGGTTGCCACCTTGCATGAAACCTCCACGCCTAGAAAGGGATTCAGACACGTTAACTGCAGCGGTGACTCCTGATATGATGGGGATAGAATGGCTATTGTAATGGTGGAACTGGTGATACCAGGTTGAGAGAATGGCTGTTCTCTCACAGCTCTTGGTGTGATCTTTCACTCTTCAGCAACATTAAAACCATGGGAGCATTTCATCAGTCCTTGACATTTAAAGAAATCAGGTAACTTGATGCTCACCCAATTTAAGTAGAAGAGATGCCCCTTCAAAGGAAAACCCTCTGTTCTCTCTGAAGTCCTTACCCTGACATGCCTCCACGATGGATCACATGGCCAGGTCTGCCTCTACCTCCACCTGAAAAAGTTCCAATGCTTCCTTTAACTCCACAGCAGTAAGTTTTCCTTCATCCCCACAGACAGCAGTGCCTGTCTTTCCTCCTTTACACAGCACAACTGCAGCTCACCTTGCCATCGCTCATGATCTCGCCCCATCATCCCTCCATCCACACTGCTCTGCCACGAACGATCTTGATGTCCTTCAAACTTGCGGCCGTGATCTCCCCAGTCCCGTCCATCCCTGTGGGAGAGTGGAATTTATCCTTCTCATGTGAGCCAGAGCACACACAGTGTTTGACTTTTAAAGGGAAAGCAGCAAAGTCCCAACTGATCCTCAGTTCAATGCACTGACCGTGACTGCGGGGGCATCCCTCTGCTTTCACTCATCCTTCTGTCGGATCCGTAACTACCCCAGCTTTCCCGGGAATCTCGTGAGTGGCGGTCTGGTCCTCCATGGCGCTCATCTGGATAGTGCTGAAAGACAAAGATCACTGACAGGGCTGCCCAAACCAGGCTCTTCAGTTGTTTCAAGTTGCTCAGCTGTCATTATTCCATCCCAGAATTATTTAGGATGGAGACCATCTAGTCCAACCTCCCCACTCCCAGCAGGATCAGCCAGGGAAGGCCATCCTCAACAGTCTCCCATCAAGTTTTGAGTATCTTAACAGCTTCCCCATGCAAGTCACCGTGTGACCACCTCCATAGTTTAGTCATTGAACTAAATTTCATCTTATTAAAGAAAACAAGACAATCTGGTTGTCGAGAAGATACTTAATTCTAAACTACTGTTCTGTCTGACACACACTACAGAAACCCAGGCTGTAAGAAGTGAAGAGGTTCCTGTAGCTTTGTAAGGCAACTCACTTGTCCATCCCGATCTCCCATCATTGTCCTGGATCCGTCTCTCCTACAAACAGACAATCACAATCAGACTGTGGTAGTAAACATCCAGCAGCCTCTAAAAATCCATCTATATAACAACACAGGTGAAAGATCCTGCTTCCACGGAATGCCAACATCACCTACAAAAGGCACAAAGAGCTGCAAGTTATGGAAACCATGTCACGTTTTGGATTCCTGAAGAACCCAAGGTATAAACCCAAATGCCAGGTGCCTGCAGTATTATTTAGGATTCTCTGCAAGCAGAACACTTGGAGCCAGCCTGCCAGAAGGCTTAATTCATGACACAGGACAGAGCTCTTCATGGGGATGTAAGAAGTCTGCAGCCACTAAGCCACGCTTACAAACTGAAATGCAACCCAAACACACAAGTGAAGACAGGAAAATGTACCATTAAATCTGTTTTTCTTTTCCAGGGAACACCGTGGAGGGCAGACACCTACCTGTCTATTGAATGGTCTTGGTACCGGCCACGATCCCTGTGGTCGAAGTCGTGGAAGCGATCCTGGCGGCTGAAGTCTGAGTGGTACCTGTCATTCATTGCCATTCGTTTTGCCTCTGGCCAGTATGGATCATCTCTCCTGAAAGAAGGAACATGCTCACTTTAGCCAAAGTAATCACTTTTGATACTGTTTCTCCCATTCCAAGACAGAAGGGAGTTCAAGCAGATAGTCCAACTGGGGCTATTAAACATGCTCATGTCCATGCCATCACCAAGCTGCTGACAGATGGAAGCTGAGAGCACGTGGAGAACTTTTTATAGCACGGGCAGATGAGCCAGAACCTGGCTGCGTTTTCCACTCACAGCATTTCTCTTGCTGGCTTTACCTGCCATCGATGTCATACGGTCTCCTCATGGCAGAGCGACGCTCCTGCTCATAGCGCAGCTGCTCGTGCTGGCGCCGCAGTTCTTCTCTTTCCCTCTGGATGCGATCCTGTTCCCTCCTCCTCTCATGCTCTATGTGCATTCGTTCCCTTTCCAGTCTTTCTCTTTCCATCCGTTCCCTTTCGAGACGCTGCCGTTCGATTTCCAGCCTCTCCCGAGCGATCTCCAGCCTTTCTCTTTCCTCTCGTTCCCGGATAGTCTGCAGGTGCTGCTGCCTCTCCCGGCGCTCCCGAGTGCTGTTTGAACACACACAGAAGGTCACAGATCTGATACTTCCACAAGAAAGGAGGTTAGAATGGAAGAAGAAAAGGAAAAAAGCCAGGGAAGGGAAGCACCCGAGGCATTTCTCTGCTCTTACCGGCGCTGCTCTGCCTCCCTCATCTTCCTCTGGGCTTTGATTTTGTCAAATGGCACAATCCCTTGTCTCTCCCTGCTCTCCGATTTGCGATCCTGGCTCTTGATGCTCTGGATTTGATATTGAAGGAGAGAAACTCAATGGAGTACATTTACAAAAGGACAACTATCCCAAGCAATAATGAGCTCCATTTCCACTCATCCAGATCCAGGTCCCCTCACTTTCCAAGCAGGCTATTCTTTTAGTGTTACAGACACACCATAACAGTGCTACTGCCCATATGTGTTTGGGGGGGGGTTCAGTGCTGAATGGTATCAGTTCTACAAAAGGTATTTTACTAATTAGCATCTAAATCCACATTTTAGTAACTCCAACTGGACAAACCAGTAAGACCACTGCCGGTTCCATGTCACTTGGCAGGATTCAGTGCTTGTTTCTAAGGGAGACTGTCAACCTTTCCCATGCAGAAACATGACTTACTCGGTCTTTTGATGTAGTTGATGTTTTCACACTAATAACAGGTTCTCCTTTGGATTTATCCATTACTACTGTTCTCTCTGTTCCTTTACTTCCTAAATCCATCAGAGGTTGAGGGGAAAGACATGGAAAAGAACAATGAAACTACATAACTAACCCTACTCATTGCTATGCCAAACACTGTGCTCTCTAGAATGCCAAGACAGGCATTTAACCCTCTCTTCAAAAACCATTCTCCACTACACCTATTCCAGTGCTTCTGTTGAGCACAACACAATGTCAAACTCCCTCCCCTCCACCTCTTTATACCTTCTGGATTTCCCATTAGGAACCAGAACTAATTCCAGACCATTGGCAGTCCTTGGGAAAGAACCACCTACAATTAATTACTCGTTTTTTTCACCCTATCTTCTACTCTATGAAAAACAGAATAGCCGAATTACCTGACTTAATAGTTTTAGGTTGATCTGATGAACCTGGCTTCAGTTCCTCTTTCTCTTTTTTTTCCTTTTCATCTTTGTCTTCTGTCTTTTTAGGATCATCTTTTTGGTCAGATTTCTCATCCTTTTTAACACTGCCAGGTCTATAGAGAGATACTGGTATAGATTAGACTAATACAGAGGCAGAACTGAAAGGAGAATCCTAGCAATACCAAAACAAAGCAGCAAACACCTTTGGACAGAGGATTTCCAGAACAGTACCTCTCAGTGGCTGTTTCTTTCTTTGTTTCATTCTCTTTTTTATCGCTTAGCTTCTTCCCAGCGGGTTCACTTTTGGCCTGAAATGTATTTTGCACATCATCAGCTGAGAATGTGGCCTCGATCACTCGTACAATGCGGTGGTAGTGGGGTATCTTTGAGGACCAGTACTCACTTTTTCTACAGAGATTATCTTCCCATGTAACTCTGTTTTGTGGAGGTGAGTGATGCACTTGGTGGCTTCCTCAGCTGTTGACATGGTGACAAAGCCGTAGCAGCGAGCACCGGGGCTGCGAGCGTTAGTCACCACTTTGGCACCTACCACCTTGCCAAAAGAAAAGAGGGATTTACACTCCCTGGCACAAGTGTTGTCACAAGGAACATTACAAAGGTTTTACTAGCCCCATGGCTTTCAGGCAGACTCAAAGCTATGCCACACTTCATTTCTGTACCTGTTTGTAAAAGTCACATTTAAATTAGGGAGCACTGTCAGTAGTTCAATGTTCAGTAGCAGGTTGTTGCACAAACTGGTTTCTTTTACTCCAACGTGCTGACAGGAATCTTTAAACAGGCTTCAAAGTTTTGACAGAAATCCATATTTATGTCTCTGACATTAATTTTCTATTGAACTAACTCCTTCCATCTCCCATCTGACAGGGACATTTAACCTGCTAGTTGCTTTATCATTAATAAACAATTGCAGGAGCCTCCCCACAAACCAAGGCCCATAAAGTGCATTTTCTCTGCTTGGAAGCAAGTGACAGCAGGAAGGAGTGGGCATTCAGCATGTACTTTGGCCATTTTTCCCTTGCAACCACAAAGTCTTTTTGACCATTTCATTCCCTTCACTGGTAGTTTCAGTGTCAGGAGCTTAAGAAGTGTTATTAAGATAGTTTCAAATTAAAAGAAACCCTTACCTTCCCATATCTGCTAAACAGATTCTTCAGATCTGTAGCCCTGGTAGTGGAAGCCAGGCCACTCACCCAGAAGTTTCTACCAGAACCACTGGCAGTGCGACCTGAAGAGAAAAACAGATCAACCCAAACCTCCAAAACTTTGCTATTCCAAGAACTCCTTCAGATTTAGAAAGGAGCAGTTCCACCAAGTCTTTCGTATTTTTATATCAAAGAGCAAATAAAATGACGCACAGAACATTCTCCCCTCAGTATTCACATTCCTGAAGGCAAGAAGCATTGAAAGTGCAAAAACTTGAAGCTGGAACTACAAGCTTTGATGCATGCAGCAGGTTGTTATCTCTTGCGCTCCCTGACTCCAAAGCAATGTTGATGGGATGCAGACTAACCATGGGAAGACATCCACCATAAAGCAAGGAAGTTTCCTCTCCTATTTTTGTCCACACGGATTCCACAGTTGGGGTAGGAGTCTGTGTGTGACTTTAGTTACAGGAGTTAGAGAAGACCCAGCTTCCTCCAACTGTGCAAGAGCACCAAATAAATCTGGCATCTAAACCAGAAAGATCCTTTGGAAGAAGGTCCACAGGGGCAAGGACATTATCAGACACCCAAATTCCTGAAGACTGTTTGGAATGCAGACTTCAAGGAGTCTTCCCAGTCCACAAAAAATCCTTGGCCAAAAGACACCATGTACAAACCTTTCAAATGTTCTGAAAGAAGAGAATAGAAGATTCCAGACTGTCAGCAAGAGGGAAAGAGACTCCAATGGAGCTGACTGTGAAGTAGCTTACACAGACAGGTATAACCCCAGATCTTGGAAGAAGCAGCTGACAATGAGTTCAGCCTGTGCCGTAAATCTCAACTAAAACCAAATTCCTCTTGTCCAGTGGATAGAAACAACTAATAATGAGTTTCTTCACTATGACAGGAATTGTAGAAACTTCTACACCTACAGTGCTGAACTACCAGCCTGCAGTATGCAAGGGGAATGCTAGCAGTCAGTTGCCCTGGTCAAGGTAGGAGGGAACAGAGGGGTGCGATGAGCTGCAGAGACTCAGCAGCCTGATGTATGAAAGGAAGAAGTATAATGAAAAGACGGAGCAGCAGACAGTGCTGATCAAGGCATTTTCATCTTGGATATGAGGCATATTTGCACCATGAACTGGATCTGTGTGGACAAAGATTTAATAGCATCAATCTAACCTGAAGACAGTATTAAGCTTGAAGTTTCTGTGGTATTTAAATACATGAAGACAAGATTCCAGATGACTTCAGCAAAACAGAAGTTCTGAAGAATTCCAGCTGTAAAGCAAACATAACTGAGGAAGGCACCTGACTCACTAACCACTGCAGGCAAGAATCTTCAGTGCCATGCAGGACATACTTGCCACTTGTTACAAGCTACCTTGGAAGATCAAGACACACAAGGCTGTGACAGATGGCCTTAGAAAATGTATAAAAGGAAAACTGGGGTTCTTTTTGCATAAATTGTTTAAAAACGAACAGAAAGAGGTTACTCTTTTATGGTATTTAACAACTGCAACGTGCTTTTCCACTGAAGTAGCCCATCCAATACAAAGCCAGATTCTCCAAGCAAGCACTGAAGTTCTGTTTTCTTAAAAGAAACCTACCTTTCTCATCCTTTGGTATTATCTTTGCATCTCTGTCCTCCTCACCGGGGCTAAAGACAAAACACCACGTTATTTCAGTCCGAAAGAAAAGAGTTTCACTAGAACTTCTGAAAAATGCTAAAGTTAAATACCTACCAGAAAATATGTTGCAAATGAAAACACACCTTTGTATACTTGATTTAAGAAATCTGACAGGAAATAATGAAGTCAGATTCTTAAACAGACTTATAGAGACATTTACAAATAAGAGTAATTTAAGAAAACAACCTCTGAAGGTTGAGGAAGGAAAAGAAATCAAACCCTCTTTGTGTTTAAAAACCAACAACATACAAAATCTGCCCATGGAGAAATAAAACAGACTCTTTAGGAATAGGCTACAATTTCATCAGTCTCGGTGGCCAATTGAAGGAAACAGCTTTATGCGCGTCACGTACCCAGCCATGACAAAAAGATCTGGTCTAGAACGGAGAAAAAACAAACCTCTTTTTCTGATCACCGCCCTCACTGGCTGAGGACTCTTTAGTAGCAGGGGGTTCCTCTGAATTAGCTTTGTCTTCTGCTTTCTTGGCATCTTCTTTGCTATCTTTGGCTTCGGGACCTGCGCCTTTGCCCGCTGGTTCCCCACTAGAGGCTTCCAGGCCTGGGGAGCGTTTGCTACTCTGATCGCTCACGCTCTCTACTACTAAAGAGTCAGAGTCCGGCTTCGCTTCCTCTATTGTCTGTTCACTTGTCTCCCCTTTCGCTACAACTAAACGCTTTGCTTCCTTCCTTGCCATAGCTTGGGCCGCTTTGCTGTCCAAATCTAAAGCATCTTCCTCCACCTGAGCGCCACCAAGAGCGTCCTCTTCCTCTGCCAGCCTCTTGCCTGGCACCACGTTACTGGCTTCCTGTGCATGCGCCCGCTCCGCTTCGGAAGTTTCTTCGTTAAGTAGCTCAGATTTACAAGTTTCCCCCAAAATGTCGAGTATTTTCTCATTTTCTACGGATTTAACAGGAATAGAATGGCACAAGATTTAATCACCAGGGAAATACAGCAATCACAAACGTGGAACTGGCATGGCTGCCACACTAACACCAAGAGAACTTCTAAGCTACACAGAGATTGGAAAACCCTAGTGTACACAGTGTTACAAGCTACCCTACCTGCTCTCTCACACGCTACCCAATCAGCCCTACAGTGTTAACAGGGAAGAAAAATGCCCCCAACAGATTTAACAACAACCTTCTGGCTCATCCTTGATATTCTTCATGCAATTGTTCAGCTCTGTTTCTTCTCTAGTTAGCTTCCAGAGTCCCAGATGTTTAACTGAACGTATCAAGACACTGAGGGTTCAATTTTTAAATTTCTGTGAAATTCTCTTAGCAGACAGTCCAACATGAGAACTGGGCATCTTCTGATGGTGCATGAGTGTGTTTGCAGTCCAGAAAGTGAAAAGTATCTGTATGAAATTTCCATGAAGAAACTCTCTTCTTTCTTCTGTATCCAGTAACTAAACTTTACATTTTAATGCCCTACAATATCTTTTTACTGCTTTCACTGCCTCTTTACTTAGTAAGAGTTTTAGGTGTGTGCAATATCACAAGATCTGTTTACAAGTAGAATCTTTAGCTTTTAAACTGTGATTAACTTCTCTAAATCCATTTATGTAGCTTAACAGGTTTTTAAACCATTTCATTTCACTGGGAATATTTCAAAGATGACAAGCATTACTTCACAGATCTGGGGATATGATTGGGTTTCCAATCTCTATGACCCTGCATGATCTGGATTGTCCATCATAAAAATAATGCAACTTATGTTTTTTTTTGCCTGGGGTTTTAATCGTTAATGGTTTAAAAAGTATTAGTTGAAAAGACAGGAATATGTTTTTCTTTAACAGTACCTGGCTCCAAGTGTAGCTTCTCCATTTTCTGTGTGGGAAAAGAAAACACAGAATGAGGATTTTAGGAAATGTATTTGGTAACACAGATCACAGACTGATTACACCCTCCCACCCCATCCCAAGACTGAAAACTACACAAATTCACCTCCTACATTTAGCACTTGTCACCATCCACTGGAACTTCGGTAGTTTTTCTGGCACATTAAAGCCTAATGAAAACATCAGCCACAACAGCATTCTCCAATCTAACTTGGAACGTTAAAGAGACAAAGTGCTTTCATGCACAACATCAACTGCAGAGCAAAACCCAAACCCAGCTGCTACTTGATATAATCAGCAGCAGAAAGAAATCAATAGCACAAGATCATTTTTACTTGCCACAAAGTGGGAGAGGTCTTGCTAGCTGACTGAAACTGGGGACAAGACCCAGGGGGTTCTCATCTGACAGACTGCATCCTGATTCGGAGAAAACTCCAGGAACAAACTTGCCACCAAAGTTTTCAAGCTGACAAGCAGGTATTCTTTACTGCAGCGCCGGGAGACACGGGGGATAGCTCCTCCTAACGTGTGTCACCCCAGTTGCCACAAGCCATCCTTTTATAGCCACTGGGCATACATACATATTCATGAGGCTACGTATGGATTACATAATTTTCCGGAAAGTTCCCCGCATGCATACAGAATTGTGGTGCTGGGCTCTGAGGGTCGTTTACTTCTTCCAAGGATCTTCATCGCTTCTGGCAGCCTTTGAAGCAGGCGCAGTAGATGCTCATACCAGTTTAATTGGTTCATTAGCACCAGAGACATAACAATCCTCCTATCCTCCTACTTATCAGTTAGTTTAGCTGTAGCCCATCCTGGACACCTGTGGTTCCCAGATACTCCTTATCCCCGTGTCCTGTTCTTCTAGACTGTTTTTCTTAAACTATGTCAACTATAACAATTTATCTTGTGAGAATTCTATGTTCTCTAGCTGTACTCTATTTTTTTTTCTCTATGTATCATGCACCTCAGTAATTTTCCATTGCTACTGTTACAAAGCCATCAAACGTAACATTACTTAAACCTAATTCTAAAGGTTTCTATATTCCATTTTGTGATTTGTGCCCCCTTGTTTCAATCCTGAGCAAGCCCACTATGTCTTGGATTCTGCTCCCATTTCATGTTATGGTCATGTTTTCTTAGAGTGAATACTGGCAAGAACAATCTGAAACACAGCTATGTATTTCATTTACCTTCATTTCTATTAAATCAGAAGAAGAGGCATCTAAATTGTTTTCAATTTCATCATAATCTTCCTAAAAAAGTAAAAGAGGAATTACAGCACTTCTTACAAAAAGTACCATTCACTTCTGCTGAAATACTGCATGCAATTCTCCCCAGCAATCACAGAGGAAATACCTACCAGTATTTGACTGATTCCAATTGCTCCTTCAGATTGTGACCCAAGAATGAGGAGCAATGTAAGTATTCTTAATGATTAATATCTTTCCCCAGTTACCTTTCCTTTTCATTTTGACATTGTCTATATCAAAGTTACTCTCATTTAGCGAGGAAATTTATTTCACGTTGCTGTGGTTACTGCACAGAACGTGTTTTTCCATTGTCCCATGTTGTACTACACTGAAATAACTCACTCATATGCCCATAAACTTATTAAATCCCTTCTGAAACGTTACAAAGATCTCTCCTCACCTCATTTTCCGTTAGCTGATCTGGAAGTTCTTTCATATCTGCTTCGACATTGTCTTTATTATCAGACAGAGAATCAAGGATATTATCTGGACTATAGTCTTCTCCACAGTCCACAGCACTGCTGTTATCTATTTCAGCTTCATCTAACACACTGATATCCATCATGTCAATGTCTTGCAAGGTATCCAGACTGGCTTCGATATCATCCTACAGAAAGAAAAAAGGTGGATGTGTATTTACTGCAAATGACAAATGTCAAATGATGTCTTAGTAACATGATTTCACTTGCCTGCCCATCTCTAGAGTTTTCTTCTAGTCCATTGTCTTCAACACCTTCTTCTTCTGGTTTTCTTCCTAAAAATAGCATCACTGAAGTGAAATACAGCACTAAATGTCATAACACGTCTACTCTTTGCTGAATTACATATTTAACGCTGAACTTGTTTCAACCAGTAATGATTAAAACCCTGATTTACAAATCCAGTACTGAAACAGAAGGAATCACCATGGGGCTCTGAGTTGTAGCTATATGGAAGCAAAGGGGACTGTATTTGTCATACCTTTACTAGCTCTTTTTGGCATTCTCTTGTTGCTCAGTTCGGAGGCCACAGGAATTTCATCAGGATCTCCCCCTTCCTCCTCGATAGCCTGTGGGAGACAGCAGCATGACATCCAGTGCACGGACCTCTGCTGAGAACAGTGCTGATCACACAGGGGGGTTGTCATTAGCACTCACAGTGTCAAGACCTTTCCTGCTTTTCCTCTTGCCCTGCCAGCGAGCAGGCTGGGGGGGTGTGACAAGCTGGGAGGGCACACAGCCAGGACAGTGGCTCTGTCTGACCACAGGGATATTCCAGACTGTAGGATCTCATGCACAGCAATAGAACTGATAGGGCTGCTATGACCTGGAGACTCAGCACCGCTCACATTGACAGCCAGCGATTGTTTCCTTTAATTTCACTTTTCTTGGGTGGGTTTCTTTTCCTCCTGAGTTTATCTTTCCCTTTTTAACATTATTAATCTCTCTTTACCACAATCCACGAGTTTTCTTTCACTTTTACCCTTCCAGTTCTCCCTCCCTATCCCCACCCATGTGGTACTCACCTGCCTACTCAGGTTAAACCCCATTTTGGGGGGATTTTCACTCAGAAACCTTAGAGTGTCACCCTATCCCACATCATCCCGCCAAGCAGCCCTTGGAAACACTCCATAGCAAAGTGCTGACCACACAACCGCACAGAAAGTTCCGGCTGAAGAGCAAAGTTCCCTTCCTCTGTCAACAACGCTTCTTATTCATTAGATAAGCTTAAAAGCGTATAAAAAGGGGAGGGACCGCCGCAGGAACTCGGGCGCACCCCACACACTGTTTCCTTCTCAACCTGCGGGACTGTAAGAACCCATAAACGGATCAGGATCGACTCCCGCTGGTCTGGACTAAGGAAACATGCGAAATTACATTCCGGAACGGCGGCAAAGATGGATTTAAGCGAGGTTTGGACACAGGAACCATGGGGACCGGCGGGCGGGGGGGGGACGACAGCGTCTCGCGCTCCCTCAGGCCCCGGCGCGCGCATGCGCCCAGTCCCTCAGGCCGGGGACAAAGGACCCGGATGACACCTCCTTTTCCCCCCTCCTCCTCCTCCTCCGCCGCCCCCTTCCCCCGCCGTGATCGCGCCTCACCTTCCTCAGCCGCTCCATGAGGACGCTCTTGTTGCCGCCGCTGTCCAAGTTACGGCGCTTGAGTTCGGCGCGGAGGTCGATGACCCGCAGCTCGCTCAGCCGCCGCGTTTCGGGTTCTGAGCCCAGAGCCGCGGCCGCACCAAGGGATGTGAAGTCCCCTAGCCCGGCCGCTGACTGACTCTCCGCCATTAAGGCGCCCTTCGATGTTTCCACCGAGAGGCCGAACGCGGCACAACCGAGCACCTCACCTTTAGATCGCGGCGCAAGATGGTGGACAGGCCGAGGCGCGGCGGGGGAGCGGGGGCGCAGTGCGCAGGCGCGGAGGGGCGGGGCCTGGCCGGAGCGGTGATTGACAGCTCTAGCGCATGCGCGCCGCGGCTCCTCCCTGCCCCCCCGCCTTTTACCTCAGCGCCTGTTGCGCTCGCCGCCATTTTGTGCCGCCGCGGCGGCTCCTCCGTTGTGTTCGCGGCCGGTGCGAGCCGAGCTAGCGGCCCCATGGCGGACAGCCAGGCAGCGGCTGGGCCGGGAGAACCCGCCTCTCTGTGTGCGGCTGGGCTCCCCGGTTCGGAGCCTGAAACCCGCCGGCGGCTGAGCGAGCTGCGGGTCATCGACCTGCGCGCCGAGCTCAAGCGGCGTAGTTTGGACAGCGGCGGCAACAAGAGCGTCCTCATGGAGCGGCTCCGGAGGGTGAGCGGGGGGGCTGTGGGGGCCCGCCCGGTGCCCTGAGGAAAATGGTGGCAAACACCCATGGAAAGTGGGCTGAGGGGGGCGGCGGGGCCGGGGAGGGTTAATGGAGGCCCCACCGGTCCGTGACGAGCGGGGCTTCGGTGTGCCGGGCCCCCGAGAACGGCGGGTGTCAGGGGGTAGCGGTGCGCTGTCTATGGGGGGAGCTTGTGGGGTTGGTTCCCTGTGGGTGTCTGTCGTTCCTATCCACGCAGCGAGCCCCCCACCTCCTTCCTGGACCCACACAGCACAGCGTGTCTGCTGGGTGTCGTATCCTCGTGCTATGCACTGAGCATGGATTTAAGATCCTGTTCGCTGTCTGCTAGGCTTACTGCTCCGTGCTTTTTCTTTCCTGGCTTTCCACCTCGTCCCTTGTCCCCTTAAGAGCGTTTGGCACTAGCGGCATGCAGGTCACCTCCGTTGACCTGGTGCTTGTGGCTCCTAGGGCCGGGCTTCTCACGCTGTCGCAACACCGCGGGTTGGGATGGACTTTTTCTGCCTCGAGGTCATGCTTCTCTCCAGAAACCTTCCACCAACACCTTCGCGCTTTCCTGCGTGCTCGTTGCTTTGCTCTGGTGGGCTTTGGGTTGTTGCTCCTTGCCTAACTCAGAGCACTAGGTTGTTGGTTTGGTGGGTTTCTGCCTTGGGTGTTCTGCTTTTCAGCTTGCGATAATGCACGAATGGGATTTGTATGTCTGTCTTGATATCTGTTTTTATCTTTTCCACTTAATAGGCTATTGAGGAGGAAGGGGGGAATCCTGATGAAATTCCAGTGGTTTCAGAAAATGTCATGAAGAAAACTCCAAAAAGAAGCAGCAAAGGTACAGGGCAGTTAGAGGGGATCTTCCACCCCATCCCCCCTTGAGTTTTCCTGGGACTTTTACTCATGGAATGGAGCCTTGCTGGTCTTTTTTTCCTGAAGTCTGCTTTTCCTTTTGTATTAATTTTGGAACTGATGCTGGCTGCTTTGCAATCTCAAAGCTATACCTAACATTGCATTTAAGGTCCCTTCCGACCCAGACCGTTCTGTGATTACTTGCCTGAGCCAGTACTGGGTAAAAGCTGCTTACTAAGCACAGTTCAATCTACTGTTCCTTTAATACGTTACTGATACTCTTCCTCCCCATTTGTGCTCAGGTTTTTGGGGCTGAATGGTATGGGGTTAATCTGGTCCTTTATTGACAGAGCTTCGTGTGATTTAATAAGGCAGGAATTGTGCCACTTGAAGGATCTGTTGGTTTGTTCTCAAGGTTCTCTAAAATTTATAGCAGGAATTCATAAATAATACTTGAAGCAGTGTCAGTCCTCTTAAAATAAATGAACCTTTATTTTTTTTTACATGACCACCTTTATAAAGGTTTTTTTTTGAGGTAGAAATGCAGAGTTTCCAGCAAATTCAGAAGAACCTCTATGGTGTGTTCTGCTTATTCTTCATAGCAAATAGCCTCTTTTTTCTCCCTAGAAGGCCAGTTTTTAACCAATTTCAGAAATTGGATCTGTTTTAAGGCTTTCTTTGTGCAGATTTTTTTCTCATGGGGAGACATAGTCTTACCATAATCCTTATTTTAAAGTCATTTTTCTAAAATGAGCATAGTTTGAGCTTATTTTGTAATGAAAGAGCGTTGAAAGTTTTGTGTTGGGGCTGAGCAGAATGAGCAGTTGTGCTGAAGGGTTTTAATCGTCATTTTTTACTACTTTAACATGTAAATCTGCGAGCTGAAGCTCCAGTGTTTTGCTGACTAATTTGTTTGACCCAGATTCTCATCATTGGCATGTTCTTTCATTTGCTTGCCATCTCAAAGGTGAAATCTTAATTGGGATGAGAACAGTCATGTGTGGGTAAAATCAGAGAGGTCTTTCGTAGCCACGTTCATTTTCAAGCCTCTGACAGATTGTCCTGGGATGTTTGGTGTCGGGATGGAGATAGACAAGATGCTCCTCTCAGCTCTAGAACCCCTTTCCCTTTTTTATTGTAATGTGCTTGTAGTTTGGTGATGAAAAATCACATTCCTAAAAGGTGACACAAGAGTTCTTGTTGAGCACTGAAGCCAGCGTCCTGTTGGCAATAACAGCAGAGCTGACATTAGATGTGCAGCTGGTGAAGGGAACACTGCAAAAACACACAAGGGGGGGGGTTACACAAGGGGGGGGGGGGGGGGGGGGGGGGTTGTTTGGTTGCCTTTCTCTTCTTTCTGGTAAATGTCTGTAAAGAAAGAAAAGGTTGAGCTAATAGTTACTGCAATAGCCTCAGCTGGGAAGCACAGTGGTGCTTGAACTCGTGACAGACCTTGGATTGTAGCTGTCTGTCAGTCACTGAGCTGGGATGGACACTCAGTTGTGGCAAATCAGGAAAAAGCAGATAACTAAACTGAATGGCATGTGAATCTGATGGCAAAATGAAGCTTGAAGGGGGAACGTACTGTGACCTGCTTTTCATTCTAATGGCCGTAATGTTGTTAGGACGTAGACCTGATGACGAGGGAGTAGAAGATAATGGTCTGGAAGAGGACTCGGGAGATGGACAGGTATGTGAGGCTGGGTTTGATGGGAAGTAGTGATAGTGTTGCCCACAAGTTACCATGACTATTATATATACTTTTTCTCTTTCCACAGGAGGATATTGAAGCAAGTTTGGATAACTTGCAGGATATTGACATGATGGATATTAGTGTGTTAGATGAAGCTGAAATAGATAATGGCAATGCGGTAGATTGCGGAGAGGATTACAGTGCTGATAATATTCTTGACTCACTGTCTGATAGTAAAGAAAATGCTGATGCAGAAGTGAAAGAACTTGCAGATCAGCCTACAGAATATGCTCTAGGTAACTTGGAGGCATCCCCACAATTTTCAGACATTAAAGAAGAATCAAGAGAAATATCAGTAGTGATGGTATGCATCTGTTCTGTGTGTGGAATCAGATTCTTTTTTTCCTTTATTTTTTATTTTTTAAGTAGCAGACCAGTAGCTAAAGAGTATTTGCAACAATTTGGGGTTCTGCCAGGTCTCATGGGCTTTGCTTTTGCTTTTACATATCTGTGGAAATAGATTTTCAGTTGGTTGTAGACATGGGTCTAGAAATGACTGGCAGTCCAGACAGCATTCATTTGAATCATGCTTTAAACTCTGCTCCACCTTCTGTTTACATTCCCCTCTTCATAGCTTCACTTAGGAGGACATGTGAGGCCTGCAGATGCTGCAGCTTCATCTCAGCTGAGCAGCAACATTCTGGGAACTATATTCCAGATGATCTTTCTCTTAAAAGAGGGTCTCACAGTTACTTCTTGAAAGTAGTTTTATGTTGACTTTCTGTGTTCATCTGCCTGTTGCACTGCTTATACGACATTGTCCATCTGGGCTAGAAGATAATTTCCCACCTCCCAAGTCAAGTGGTTATCTTCTGAAATGTATCTCAAAGCATTTGAAGGAGGTTATTTCTGCTACATCTCATTGGGAAGTGTGGCTCTTGCTTGTGCATGTACGTTGTGTCATTGGGATGGACTACAACATCCTAATTTGGGGAAGGTGGTTCCCTCCCGAGATCTGAAAGTTGCAGAAATAAGCTTAATCCTATCCCTAAGCACCTCCTACCCCAGACAAGCAACTAGAAATACCCACAAAGCATTTCCATTCAGTGACTGAGCTACCAAGTCCAGGTCAGCTCCTGCCATCTTTTATCACTAAACAGTTAGCAAGTCCCGTAGACTTTTTGGCTTTACGTTGTTGCTGTAAATAAGAGATAAAGACAAGAGAAAGTTTGCGATTGGAGTCCCCATCCTTAAAAGATTTTGATGAGCTGCCCATCATGTGGGAGGTAATGAGAAAGCTTATTCAGTCAGTGGGGATTGGGAAGAGGCCTGAGGGTCAGTTTTTACCCTTCCTGGTTGTTTTGGACACAGTATGTTTGCTTGATATCACTTGTCAGTGAAAATAAAAGCTGTTCTTTCAGGTTTCATTCACAGTACCATTTTTTGAATGGATAACAAAATATCTTCTGTTTCATAGGTGGAGGTTGAAGATGTTGGAACCAGTTTAGATGCTGCTTCAGCTGATTTAATCGTAATAAAGGTAAATGGCAACCCAGTTTTTCTTTACAAACGAAAAAAGGCTTAATATATGCCTTATATAGTAAATGTAGTGTTATATCTATTAAATGTCACTAAATCTGTGTGCAGAAACAGTGTATGTGCAGATAGTACACAGTGGGTACGCATCTGTCAGCTCATATCTATGTGATGTATATTCCATACTGAGATTGGGAAGTAGATTGGATTCTTTTTACGTATTGTATAAACCAACTCAGTACCTTAACATTCTGTTTAACTTCCATCGCAAGCATACGTATCCCATGAAAGCTGAAACCAGTCTATTCCTGAAACACTGGCTTGGTTTCCAGCTCGCTCCTGGTAGGTTAAGGAATTGTAGCTCCAGGTGGAGCTAGTGTTTGTAGGGATGCTGTTTCCAGAGCACAGACTTCTTACTATAGACTCTAGAGAAGGGCAACACAAAGATGAGCTTTGCTCTGCTGCTAACAGTTGTTGATCTCTTACCCATGGGAACATGCGCCATGTGTTCAATATTTGGAGAAATATCAAAGTTCTTACGCATCTTGTAAAACTTGAAGATGTTAAAAAAGTAATGTTAAACCTTCTTGGGAGAAAATCTCTTAAAATTCAGTGTTTTCCAAGTGGAAGCAGGCTGAATTATAGTTACTCTTCCCCTAAATTCTCCTCTACTGAGGAGGTTGGGAGTTGTTATTAGGAATGACATGTTGCCTTCTTACAGAGTAGTGATACTTCTCCATTTCTTACCCTTTTTCACTGCAGGAACTTGAAGTGTTACCTTTGGAGCCAGGTACTGTTTTTGGGGGTGGGTTTTTTTGGTAGTTTTTTGGTGTTTTCTGTTTTGTTTTAAAGCCAAAAAAAAAAAAAAGTCCTGGGGGCATTGCAACAGTTTCATTCTTCATTGAATTCTTTTTTTGTGTCCCTGGTTATTTTAATGCATTACTGTAGTGTACGTTGTTATGGTGGACAGTCCAGGACATGCAGGGTCATGGAGATTGGAAACCCAGTCATATCACCAGATCTGTGAATAACCACCTTGGGAAAACATGTCTTTAACATGATTCAGAGGTTCCAGAGAGCTGGTGCCTAGAGTGAAGTTAAGGAATGAGCCTTAAAGATGTAAAGGTTCTGCAAACAGATCTTGTGATATCACACTGTGCTGTAGTGCTGTGAATATCAAGACAGGAGCATAGGTAATGCAAAGCTTTGGTACAGAACTGCAACTAAATGAGTGACTGGACTTCAGAAGAAGGAGCACACTGTCGTCACAGGAATTTCCTACGGATCTGAGTTGCTTTCTGGACTGCAAACACACTCATGCACCATCAGAAGATGCCCAGTTCTCATGTTGGACTGTCTGCTAAGAGAATTTCACAGAAATTTGGAAATTGAACTCTCAGTGCCATGGTACGTTCAGTTAAACATCTGGGACTCTGGAAGCTAACTAGAGAAGAAACAGAGCTGAACAATTGCATGAAGAATATCAAGGATGAGCCAGAAGGTTGTTGTTAAATCTGTTGGGGGCATTTTTCTTCCCTGTTAACACTGTAGGGCTGATTGGGTAGCGTGTGAGAGAGCAGGTAGGGTAGCTTGTAACACTGTGTACACTAGGGTTTTCCAATCTCTGTGTAGCTTAGAAGTTCTCTTGGTGTTAGTGTGGCAGCCATGCCAGTTCCACGTTTGTGATTGCTGTATTTCCCTGGTGATTAAATCTTGTGCCATTCTATTCCTGTTAAATCCGTAGAAAATGAGAAAATACTCGACATTTTGGGGGAAACTTGTAAATCTGAGCTACTTAACGAAGAAACTTCCGAAGCGGAGCGGGCGCATGCACAGGAAGCCAGTAACGTGGTGCCAGGCAAGAGGCTGGCAGAGGAAGAGGACGCTCTTGGTGGCGCTCAGGTGGAGGAAGATGCTTTAGATTTGGACAGCAAAGCGGCCCAAGCTATGGCAAGGAAGGAAGCAAAGCGTTTAGTTGTAGCGAAAGGGGAGACAAGTGAACAGACAATAGAGGAAGCGAAGCCGGACTCTGACTCTTTAGTAGTAGAGAGCGTGAGCGATCAGAGTAGCAAACGCTCCCCAGGCCTGGAAGCCTCTAGTGGGGAACCAGCGGGCAAAGGCGCAGGTCCCGAAGCCAAAGATAGCAAAGAAGATGCCAAGAAAGCAGAAGACAAAGCTAATTCAGAGGAACCCCCTGCTACTAAAGAGTCCTCAGCCAGTGAGGGCGGTGATCAGAAAAAGAGGTTTGTTTTTTCTCCGTTCTAGACCAGATCTTTTTGTCATGGCTGGGTACGTGACGCGCATAAAGCTGTTTCCTTCAATTGGCCACCGAGACTGATGAAATTGTAGCCTATTCCTAAAGAGTCTGTTTTATTTCTCCATGGGCAGATTTTGTATGTTGTTGGTTTTTAAACACAAAGAGGGTTTGATTTCTTTTCCTTCCTCAACCTTCAGAGGTTGTTTTCTTAAATTACTCTTTTATTTTTGTCAACTGCAAACCAGAATTGTCCGGTTGAGGATATGAATCCCATATTTCCTGTCAATCTTCCATAAATTTGCACAGATAGTGTTTATTTCAGAACTAATTTACTGGTAGGTATCCAACTTTTAGTGCACAGTCTAGAATTAATGATCTTTTTGCATATGGGTATTTGAATAACGTGGTGTTTTGTCTTTAGCCCCGGTGAGGAGGACAGAGATCCAAAGATGATCTCAAAGGATGAGAAAGGTAGGTTTTGGATGGATTTTGCTTTGTTTTCTTAAATACACAAATTACTTGAGGGGAAAAAATGTTGTGGGGTCAAATCTAACCAAGTTTGGAGTTCAGAAGTTCATTTTTGCGGGACGCAATGCATGCATTGATGTTAAGATTGACTGGGAGACGTGGAAATAAACTGGCATTTGAAGATACTTGCAAACACCAGAGAGGGACTTTTCATCAGGGTCTGTACAATAGGACAAGAGGTAATGGGTTCAAGCTGAAACAGGGAAAGTTCAGTTCAGGTTAGATGTAAGGAAGTTGTTCTTTACTGTGAGGGTGCTGAGGCCCTGGCACAGGTTGCCTAGAGAGGTGGTAAATGCTCCATCCCTGGCAGTGTTCAAGGCCAGATTGGACAGAGCCTTGGGCAACATTGTCTAAGGTGATGCATCCCTACCTGTGGCAGGAGGTTGGAACTGGATGATCTTAAGGTCCTTTGCAACCCAAACCACCCTATGTTTCTATGAAGGAAAAAAATAGTGGTGGGTTTGTTTTTTTTAAGGTCATTACCATTTGTGTTCTTGTGCTTCATGGTCTTTCCTGTTTGGTTTGTTTGTACCTTAGGCCGTGGGGGCAGTGGTTCTGGCAGAAATCTGTGGGTTAGTGGCCTTTCCTCCTCTACTAGAGCTACAGACTTGAAGAATCTGTTCAGCAAGTATGGAAAGGTACGGGGCAGATGTGTACATTAACAAACCCTTGCAGCTATTTCAAAGGATGACCTTAAATTTAGCACTTATTTTTCCTTATGATAACTGAGTAGGGTAAACTGACATTTCTTGTGTTCTTTTGAAACTGCAAGTAGCTTCATGAGGGAGGTTGCCTGAAAGTCACATTTTGGAGAACCTCTGTGCAGAGACCTGTGAAAATGGGGTGTCTCTTGACAGGAGAGACCGGTGGATTGTCATCAAGTGTGCTGAAGCCTAATTATATCTCTTGGGTTCCAGTTTGATTCTGGTTTAACCTGTTCCATTTCGAGGGAATGAAACTGAACAGTTCCTATAGCAGGGGCTGGAACTGGATGAGCTTTTAAGGCCCTTTGCAACCCAAAGCATCGCATGATTCTATGAAATGATGATTAGGTTTTATCTGGCAACAGATCTGCAGCCACAAAATGATCTGTTTTTTTTCCCCAAAGGTGGTTGGTGCCAAAGTGGTGACCAACGCTCGCAGCCCCGGCTCCCGCTGCTATGGCTTTGTCACCATGTCAACATCTGAGGAAGCCACCAAGTGCATTAATCATCTCCACAGGACAGAGCTGCATGGCAAAATGATTTCTGTGGAAAAGGTAAGTGGTGGCTATTTCATGACACCGCAATGGAAATAAACCTGAGCAAGTTGCAGGTCTTACAATACAAATATTTCTGCTTCAAATTGCAGGCAAAGAACGAACCAGCTGGGAAGAAGCCTTCAGACAAAAAGGAGGGGGAAACAAGGAAGGAAAAAGACAGGCACCATTCTTCAGAGCCCAAGTCTGAGAAGTAAAGTGGTTTTGGGTATTTTTTGGTGTTTAAAGACCACTCACTTGAACTGCAGCCGTGTGAGCAAAGTGAACAGTAATAAATCTCGGTGTGTTGCTTCACACGGCATCTGAAGTGTAGGAGTAATACTGAGAAAGATGAAATTGGTGGTGTACAGCAGCAAGTGCATCTTAATTTGTTCTCTGTTCAGAAATCTGGAGCTTTTCAGGGGTTAGTATCAGATCTTGTCAGTTGTATCAGGAGATACCCAGTTAGCCTGTTCCTAGATAAACCCTGAAGTACATGTTGGCTTCAGCACAGCAGATGGAAGGGTTGGGAGTGGGGTTTTGGAGAGTACTTGTGTTGAGGGTTTTTTTGGAGGGTGAGGAGGTTTACATGGTCGGCTTGGTCAGAATGGGTGTATAGCACTTCTTGTTAGGTTATCTCTACTAAAGCAAAGTTTACCTTTAGGTCTGTTGGTGTTAAGAAGGAGGAGAAGCCTGACAAAAAAGATGATGCTAAGAAAGCAGAAAAAGATGGAAAAGATGAAAAAGAAGGAAAAGAGAAAGACGACCAAAAGGCTGGATCCTCTGATAGATCCAGGGCAAGCAAGTCAGGTAATTCCAGCTGCCTTTCAACAAACCTCAATAAAACCTCAGTAAAATCACTTTTTACTGCTTTAGTATCCCAGTGGTTTGAAATCTGACAAGGATTATTGAATGGCTTGCACATTATTTATTCTTGGGTGGGTTTTGTTTTCTAGCGAGTCGAGGAACCGAGAGGACAGTGGTGATGGATAAATCAAAGGGAGAACCAGTTATTAGTGTGAAGACTTCCACATCAAAGGAGAGGGTAAGGACAGAAGAAAGCCTTTGTGTCAAAATAAGTGACAAACAGCTTTTTATGCGTGTAGTTTAAGGGGGTTTTGCCTCTTGGGAACAGTTCTTTTCTCACTTTTAGAAAGCATTAGGGTGTTCAAGATGCTGCAGAGGTAAATGCTGGTGCTTCACCTTCTTCATAGCTTTTGTCAGTGCTGTCCTAGTCACAGACACGGAATTGCACTGTGAAAATGGTGTTAAGATGATGTGTTTCCCCAAGCGCGGAGCGTGGCGACTGGTGACCTTTAAAGTCACGTATCACTTGCCACCGACACAAGTCACATCATGTGCCCGAAGTATTTATATATACAGAAACCCATTAAACTTGTAGCCAAAGGCAGGGTGCTTTTCCCTGCGTGGCTTTCCCATGGAATGCCAACGTCTCGGAGAAGGTGGGCTGTCTGTTTTGCTCAGGTTGGCACAAGGTAGGCCTTTTACCTTGGGATATCAGCCGAAAAACACACCGTGTTGAGCTCCTGTGTTGTTTTGCTTGAACTCAGAGTACAAAGAGCCAGGACCGCAAATCCGAGAGCAAGGAAAAACAAGATATTTTATCCTTTGATAAAATCAAAGAGCAGCGAGAGCGGGAGCGGCAGCGACAGCGGGAGCGGGAGATCCGGGAGACGGAAAGGCGCCGGTGAGTTCTCTCACGTTCCCCCTCGCCTTTGGACAGCATTTGGGTTTCCTTCCCTCCTCTGTGTTTGGAACAGGCCAGCGGCCCCCCAGCATTAGGATCTCACATGGATTTGGTGCTAATCTCTTGATCGAGCATGAATAAGGCCAAATGATGAAGGTTTTTACCACTAAAATCTCTCTTTTCCAAGCCTGTGCTTTTCAAGAGGCTCTTGTGGAGCAGTAACCTTTGTAGGTGCTTCCAGGTCCACTCCATGTGCATTTCTGTGTTTGACTTCTTTCCATGGAAGCTTGTAAATGCTTTTTCTGTTTGTCAAGCTTCTGTCTTAGGACATGTTTTGCTCTGTGAAAGCTTTCTCAGAGCTGATGGAGATAACTCTCTTACTCACGCAGAAAGCTTATCCTTGCTTTTCATCTGGATCTTTCTTCCCTCCCCCCCTAAACCAAATAGCTGTGATTTAGATGAGCTCATTCCCATTTGAGCAGGTAGTGGGAAGAACAGAAACAAGAAACCCCACTATAACAAAGAAGCCAGAAAGCTGAGACTGAAGCTCCTGGACTGACACCAAAGTGTCTCTCTTTCCCTCAGAGAGCGAGAGCGGCGGGATCGGGAGCAGCGGCTTCAAGCTATTCACGAGCGGGATGAGAGGCAGCGGCTGCAGAGGGAGCGGGAGCGGCTGGAATTCCAGAGGCAACGGCTTGACAGAGAGCGCCTGGAGAGGGAGAGGTTGGAGAGGGAAAGAATGCACATAGAGCAGGAGAGGAGGCGAGAGCAGGAGCGGATCCAGCGGGAGCGTGAAGAGCTGCGGCGTCAGCAGGAACAGCTCCGCTATG
This sequence comes from Pezoporus wallicus, assembly GCF_028554395.1. Classification (NCBI taxonomy): domain Eukaryota; kingdom Metazoa; phylum Chordata; class Aves; order Psittaciformes; family Psittacidae; genus Pezoporus; species Pezoporus wallicus. The sequence goes on from NW_026641603.1 coordinate 102,058, forward strand.
AGCAGGAGCGGAGATCTGCCATGCGGAGGCCTTATGATCCTGATGGCAGGTAATGATAACCAAACCATGATGGGATCCCAAAGTCTCCAGTTATAGAGCATTGTAAAGCCCTTGTGAATTGGGAGTGCTCTTGCTGGAGCAGCTGTGGGAGCTTACAACTGAAAGACTGTTTCCATGCTGCTTTGAACCCTTGGATATTGAGCTGGATGGGAGACCAAATGTTCATCCTTTTCTCTCTGTGAGCACCATTTTTTGCAGCAGGTTTAAAACTCTTACATCCCAAAGAGGAGTGACCAAGGGCAAAAACTGCTTGTTTTTGTTGAAGCGGGATTGCTTGATGAGATACTCATTCTCTTCTTGCATCAGCACATGCTGAGGTCAAGCTTTAGTGTCAGTGCATCTCACCTCCTCTGAAGTGCAATGCAACTGAAGCACCCAGGAGTTCCTAGTTTTAAGTCTAAAACAGTGGTTTGGACAATTGCATGTGATGAAGCTTGCTCTCAAGTGATCGAGGAGGAAGGTGGGTTTGGAATCACTACTGATGGTGACCTCCTTTGCAGGCGGGATGACCCGTACTGGCCCGAGGCGAAGCGAATGGCGCTGGACGATCGGTACCATTCTGAATTCAGCCGCCAGGATCGCTTCCATGACTTCGACCACAGGGATCGTGGCCGGTACCAGGATCATTGTTTGGACAGGTTGGCAAGGAGATGTTTGGGTTTTTTTTTTTTCCCCCTATATCTTCATGAAAATGAGTGTCTTTTTGTGGAAGGGTGCCAAAAGAGAAGAGCGAAAGAAACAACTTGGGGTCATTTCTTGTGTTTAATTTCATCCTTGCTTGCAGTCCTGTGTTTCCATTGGGTTTGGACATGCTGGAAAGAGGCTGCATAAAGATTATAAGCCAAGTCCTAATGTAGTCTGCCATCATGCCAAGAGAGATCCCAGAACTGCTCTGGAGATGGATGGAAACCTGGTTTACAAGTCCCTGTTCATTAGCCTGAGCTTGAGCCATTTCCTTTTGCTGTAAAACCTTTCCTGCTTTCATGTTTGGAGCCCAGCTAGTGCAGATGTTTAGTTCCACAGTTCTGCATTGTGCTTATTGAGACTTCTGTCTTGCTTTGCTTCTGCTTGAAACTCATTTCTCATAGTGGAAGGGTCACTCAGTCTTCTCCCTTGGTAGCATCAAGGGCCTGCCCATGCCTTGGTGACGCTTCACATGCCCTTATTACAGTAATAAGTGCCACTTTGAGCTCTTTGTGTGCTGTGGAACACGAACTCCTTTGAGTATCTTGCCACTAAACACATGGGCATTCAGCTTTACAGCCTAATGAGGATAAACTTTCCTGCCCTATTTCATACAGACATTGGCATTAGGATCACTGTGTGGATTCAACCAAAACTTTTCTTTCTGTTCTAGAAGAGACGGTTCAAGAGGAATACCGGATCGTGACGGGCAGGTGGGTGATAGCCAGTACCCCCTGCACTTAAAAGCCACACAAGCCAATCCCAGACTGGAAAGAACACAGTGCACACACTTCCTACTTCACCCATCAGAGGGGTCCCTTCTCTGATGTGTGTCTCTGAAATAATGGGTGTCCTAATTGCACGAGGGAGGTGACTGTGTGAAAACAGTTCCCCAGTGGCGTGCAAAACCTTTCATTTCTGAAAAGAGGTAGGAAGGAGGCAGATATTCTATGTGAACATGAAAGAGCTGCAGTTAGAATGAAGCCTCAAAGCCACCCTAGAAACCAGCAACCACCCTCCCCAGCTAAAAACCTCCCATCACTGAGAAGGGAGTGAAGCAAACACCTAGAGCGATCCATGGGACCAGTAAACCCAGAGACAGCTCCTGGTCTTTCTGTCAGCTTACAGAATCCAAACTGGAGCTGGTTTTTTGCTCACTTGAAAGAAAACCTGTATCAATGCTGAACGTAACACTGCCATTTGCCTTCCAGCACTACCCGGAGGAGCGGCACGGAGGGCCTGAGCGACATTCCCGGGATAGCTGGGGTGGCTATGGCTCTGACCGGAGGATGAATGAAGGGAGAGGGATCCCCCCCCCAACCCGGTTAGTGATTCCTTGGTTCCTCACATTGAAGCTCTTGGCATGAACCTTTGAAGGGTGACACGAGTGAATCCTGTCTCCAGATAGAAGCACGTTTCCACGTGTCAGGAGAGCGTTGGAGTGAGGAGAGAGGCGCTGCCCAGTTTAGCTCAGCTCCTGACTGGTTCTCTCATGAATAACTTTCTCTTCTGCAGCTGAGATTCAGCCCCATCCTGGATGCTCCAGTTCCACCTCCCACAGCCTCAGCTGGGCTTAGGGCTCAGGGTTTAAGGAAACTGGAGTCATAATCTCCAGTGTTGGGGGTGGAGAGCTGAGCCCCATCTGGTCATTTCTCTTTAAACCAGCCAGTCGAGCTGGGCACAGTCCAGAGGCATCATGTCCAGTTACCCCCTCAACCAGCCCACCAGGACTGGCCTAAATCCACCAGCCAGTCAATGAGTTGTTCCATGTTTAAGTACTTCAGTCCATTGTGCTGCTAACGCTGTCTCTGTGGAGCAAAGAGGTGCTTTGTGGTGTGGAGGATGCTGTCCAGCAGCTTTTCTTTGCCCAGTTGTTACTACAACTGTTGGGTCTTGGTTAACCATGGAGTAGCTCCGGATGGGTGCAGGGTTTGGCTTCCCCCATGCTGCTCAACGAAGAAGGGACCCACTAGAAGATGTTCTTTTATGTTTTGAAGAGCTGGCCGTGGCTGGGGAGATGATGGCCCAAGGTTAGAGGGGCACCGAGATCGTTCATGGCAGGGCAGTGTGGCTGGAGGAGTGATGGGACGGGATCGTGAGCAAGGTACACTTGCTGCTTCCAGTGTGGTTTCCCCTCTTCCTGCTGCTCGACTTCCAGCAGCAGTTCCAATTCCTCTGGAGCTTTAGCAGCATTGCCAAGAAAGCAAATGAAATTCTGGGAAGCAGGTGTTTTTTTTCTTAGGAAAACACAAAAAGTCTTTTTTTTTCTTCTTTTTTTTTTTGTCTTTTTTTCCTTTTTTTTTTTTTTTCTTTTTCCTTCCTTTTTATTTCATTTTCAATTAGGTGGTGATAGAAGCATGCCTGGTCAGTCAGGACCAGGCCATGTGGTGAATCGAGGAGGGCTGTCAGGGTAAGGAGCTTTGTCAGAGTGCTTCTCATGTCGTGATAATAGTTGCCCTGTCTAACAGAAGACACCCCTGTCTCAATCATGACAAACACTTTTCGCCTTCTCCTTAACTATGGATTGGCAAGTAGAAAACTCACCCAAAGCCACCTCGTTGCTCTGAGCCCCCTGCCCCTTCCTGGGCTCATCTCAGGGGGGTTGCTCTTGGTTGCAGGCGCGGAGGCTTCGCCCAGGTTGGGAACCAGAGCCAAGTCCTGCCCAGCACCGGGATCCAGGGAGTGTTTGTGGGACAGGAGCGGCTGCCCCGGCCCCCGGAGCCACGCTTCACCCGCCGCTACTGAGAGCCCCCATCTGCCCCTACAGAGCTCAATCTCTATTTTTCTTTAATGACAATGAGTGGTGACTTTTATGCCCCTTGACTTTGCCAGGACACCAGGAGGCTGCTGTTGCCTCGTAGTCAAATGGTAACTTTGCGTCAGTTTGGTTTTACTCTTTCTTTTTGTAATAAACGTCTTCTTGGTCAAACATCCCCTCACGTTTCTGGTAGTTGAAACATTCCAGTTTGCAGTAACAATAAACTCGGTTTTGGCTGCTCCTCTCTTGGTTCTGGAGTTCTTGGTTAGGGGGCTTGTAGGGCAGCGGAGGAAGGAGATGAGTTCGTGGTTAGGGGGCTTGTAGGGCAGCTCCAGTGCCTGAAGGGGTTGCAGGGAACCTGGAGAGGGGCTTTGGGTATGGGGAGCCCGTAGGGGTGGTAGAGGCGGAGGGGACTACATTACCCAGAGAGCATCGCGCTGATGAGGGGGGTGGTCAGTGGCGTCGTGGGCGGGGCTCGAGGTCGTGCGGGGTCACGGTCGAAAACGCGCTGGGCGATCCAAAGGGACCCCATAGGGATGCTGAGGAACACGAAAGAACCCTTTAAGGGACTGTGGAACCCCATAGGGATGCTGAGGGACACTAGGGACCCCCATAAGGGGCTGTGGCACCCCATAGGGATGCTGAGGGACGTGAATGAGCCCCATAAGGGGCTGTGGCACCCCATAGGCATGCTGAGGGACACTAAGGAACCCCATAAGGGGCTGTGGCACCCCATAGGGATGCTGAGGCACACTAAGGAACGCCGTAAGGGGCTGTGGCACCCCATAGGGATGCTGAGGCACACTAAGGAACCCCATAAGGGGCTGTGGAACCCCATAGGGATGCTGAGGCACACTAAGGAACCCCATAAGGGGCTATGGCACCCCATGGGGATGCTGGAGGACTCGGAGGTGTGGGATATGGGGAAGGGCAGTCTGGGATACCCCATCGCTCCATCCCCACCATCCACCTGAGATCCGGGCCCCGCTCCATGCCGCAGGAGCAGCGTGTCCTGCTCTCCCCTCGCAGGGACGAGGCCCCGGGGGGGGGGGGGGGCTGCAGCACCCGCTCTGTCCCCTCCCGCGGCACGGAGCCGTCTGTGTCACCGTGCACCAGCCCCGAGGGACCCTGCTCTGTGCCACCGCCACCGCCGGCGCCTGCGATGAGCCACCGCAGCCGTGTTTGCTCAGGGAATGAACGGGCAGCAGCCTCGGGGCTCGGGGCGGGGGGACTCAGCCCTGGGGGAGCCGCTCTGTGCCCCCCGGCTCTCGGGCTGCTCCGCATGGACGTGGCTCTGACGTCGCTCCCGGCTGCTGCCTTGGGGCTTTGTATCCCATGGGATGCAGCTCCCAGGGACGAGTCTCCCCCGTCCCCTCGGCGACAGCGTCACGGTCTGGGGGGGGACCCGCATGCACCCGCTGGGTGCCTGCTCCCCGCCTGCGTCAGCGGGTGTTTGCCCACGCCAGGGGCTATGGGGTGGGTGCTGCAGGAGGGGGTATAAAGGCCTTTGAGCCGGGCACATCCATGAGCATCCAAGAACGCATCCGGCACCGGGAGGATGGGAAGCGCTTGGCTCTACCTGCTCTGCCTGGTTGGATCCGGCCTCATCCTGCTGGGCACTGCGGAGCCGGGGCTGGGGCTGGGGCTGGGGCCAGCTGAGAGCCTACCCAGGCAGCACCGGGAGGGGACAGAGCTGGTAAGGGGCAGGGGGAGCGTTGTCTGCAGGGGATAGGGCCCCAGCATCCCCTGCATGGCTCTGGGGCACCTTGAGGTGCTCCTGTTCCTGCTGCCCCGCTCTGGGGGCTGGTTCTGGCCGTGCTGAGGTGCCCTAGAGCAGTGGGGAGGGGGAGACTGAGCCCCCACCACTGGGTGCTCAGGGTGTTCCTCACAGTGACTCCTGCAGGGACATCTTGCAGCGCTGAGCTGCTCTGGCTTGGGTATGATGACGGGAGATGCTGTGCAGGGTGGTGGGTGCCAGGGAGGGGTGGTGGGGGCTTGCACCCGGGTGGGTGGAACCCATCCCAGCACCACAAACCCCTTGATCCCTCCAGCAGGGATGAACCCTGAGCCAGGCACAGGGTGTTAGGAGCACGGTTACACCCCAGGGTGCGCCCTTAGGGGATGGGGCTGCTGGTCGATGGGAGAGGATCCAGCACCAGCATCCAGAGACTCGGGGGGCGAGGCGGGTCCGGAGCCCCAGCGCACCCCAAGGGGGTGACCCTGTGCTGTGTGCTGCAGGTGGAGGAGCTGCAGGAGGTGCTGGGGAAGCTGGGGAGCAGGGAGCTGCCGGCGCTGGAGAAGAGGCTGAGCTGGGTGCCCTTGGTACGGCCGGGCCGGGGGGGGGCGGTGGGGATTGAACCCTGGGGCTGGACCCTTTGGGTACCGCCTGTGGGTCCAGCCCCGGTGCTGAACGGTGCCGCCCGCAGTGCGAGCCCGGGGAACCGTGCGCAGTGCGGAAGGGGGCCCGGATCGGGAAGCTCTGCAGCTGCCCCCGCGGCACCGTCTGCAACCTCTTCATCCTCAAGTGCTCCTGAGGGACCGGGGATGCTGCCACCCGCTGGGATGCTGCTGGGGGCTTGGATGTGCCTGCTCAGCACCCTCCTCCCCTGGGGTGCTGCGGGTGCCCAGGGCCACATTAAATGACTTGGATTCACAGCTCCTGCCTGCTTTTTGGGGGATCCTGGGCAGGGGGCCTGGGGTGTGTCCCGCCGTGCTGTGGGTCCGTGTGGGGTGCACGGCAGGGGCACGGGGCCGTGCTAGGGGTGGGCCCTCGGCGGTCTTGTACCCATGGCACCGGTTACTGCTGCTCTGCTGGAGGCTGATGGGTCGAGAAGGGGAAAGAGAGGTCGAGCATCCCCCAGGCCCTGCGCTGCACCGCACTGCACTGCCCATGGCCGCTCAGTCCCGCAGCGCACTGCACTCACTGCACAGCCCCAGCTTCGCACTGCACAGCCCCAGCCTCGCACTGCACAGCCCAGCCTCGCACTGCACAGCCCCAGCTTCGCACTGCACAGCCCCAGCCTCGCACTGCACAGCCCAGCCTCGCACTGCACAGCCTCTCCCCTGAGCTGCACCACGCAACCCCATCCCAGCACTGCAGCGCACTGCACAGCCCCAGTTCTGCGCTGCTTCCCGTCTCTGCATCGCTCTCCCCTAGGTCCGCACTGGGCTGAGCACCCCTTGCACGGCACCGCACCGCACTCCTTGTATTGTATCGTATCGTATTGTATCGTATCGTATCGTATTGTATTGTATTGTATTGTATTGCATTGCATTGCACTGCACTGCACCGCACCGACAGCCGGACCCCACCCGAGGCGACCCCACCCCTCCATTGCCCTTTTAAGGCCGCCCCCCCACCTCCGCTTTCCCCCAGTCCGTTTCCCCCGCCGCGCAACCCGATTGGCTGGCGGTGACATCAGTGGGCGGGGCCCGCCGGCGATGACGCTCGGGGGAGGGGGCGTGGCGTGGCCCTGCTGAGGCAGGCGGGCGGGGGGCGCCGAAGATGGCGGCGGCTCCGGGGGTTGCGGCCGCTCCTGCGGGCCCGCGCCGTTACTCGCTCTTGGCCATCGTCGGGGGCGGCTGCCACCGGCCCGGGCTGCTGGCGGCCGCGCTGCAGCAGCTGGAGCGAGGTGAGCCCGCGGATAGCGCGGCCGCACGGACCGGGATGCTCCGCGACTCCCGCCCCGAGGCACCGGGGCCTCACCTCCCCCCCCACCCCAACCCATGCTCCCCTCCGCTCATCCCGACCCGGATCCCTCAGGATCTGCCCCCCCCAAACCCCCAGGATCTGCCCCCCCCCCCCCCTTCAGGATCTGCCCCCCCCAAACCCCCAGGATCTGCCCCCCCCCCAACCCCCCCAGGATCTGCCCCCCCACCCCCAGGATCTGCCCCCCCCAAGCCCCCAGGATCTGCCCCCCCCAATACCCAGGATCTGCCCCCCCCCAACCCTTCAGGATCTGCCTCCCCCCAACCCTTCAGGATCTGCCCCCCCAAACCCCCCAGGTTCTGCCCCCCAACCCCCAGGATCTGCCCCCCCCCAATGCTCAGGATCTCTCCCCCCCCCCCCAACCCTTCAGGATCTGGCCCCCCCAACCCTTCAGGATCTGCCCCTCCAACCCTTCAGGATCTGCCCCCCAACCCCTTCAGGATCTGCCCCCCCAACCCCCCAGGATCTGCCCCCCAACCCCCAGGATCTGCCCCCTCTGCCCCCAGGATCTGCTTCCTTTCCTGCCCCAGACCCCCCAAGATCTGCCCCCCTCCCAGACCCCTAGGATCTGTCCCCCAGCATCTGGCCCCTCTCCTGTCCCAGATGCCCCCCCAGTCATCACCCCCTCAGACCCCAGCATCTTCCCGCAGAGCCCCCCAGAGTCTGCACCCTCTCTGCCCCCCCCCCCCAAGTGCTGCCCCACACAGGCTGCTGTGACCTGCCCCACCCCCCAGAACCTTGCCCCATGCAGTCGGGGGTGGGTCTCACGGAGGGGGGGGGTACCCTAAGCCATGGCATCAGAGCACCCCATGGAACAGGGCCCCTAACTCATAGTGTGTGTGGGGGGACACCCCGACATGGCCCCAGCACCTTGTGCAACCGCTGAGGGTGCGTGCCTTGCGCCATCGGTAGCTGGGAGACGTTGGGGACACCCCCAAACCTCCCCCCCCATGGGGTCCTGAAGGGCTGGGTGGGGGGTGTGTGTGTGTGCTTTGGGGGTTCCTGCTCCCCACGCTGGGCACCAACTCCTCTGGCACCGTTCATTCCTTTAAACAGCACTTGGAAGCGTGGCCCCGGGGCTGGGATTTGGGTTGGCAAAGCTGGAGCCGCCCTGAGTCACCGCACAGGGCGCTCAGCACCGGGTGCATCACCCCCATACCGGGGGCTGCTTGGGGTTGGGGTCACCCCGAAAGCCACCAGGGTGGCTCGGGGGATGAGGAGGGGGGACCCTGCGAGGGGACAGGGCTGGTGCTTACACAGAGTGGTGACACGTGGGTGCTGCAGTGTGGGTGCTCATGGATGCTAACGGAGCTGAGCCCTATCCTGTCCCCCCCCCCCCTCACCTTCAAAGGGATCCGCTCCTGGGACATCGACCTTTCCTCCTGCAACCTGGATGAGCAGCTGAAGCTCTTTGTGTCCCGCCACTCGGCCACGTTCTCCAGCATCGTGAAAGGTAAAAGCCTTTGGGGAGGGGGGGGCAGCACAGGCACCCCGACACCCCCCCCCGGGTGAAGTTAACCCATGGGGTGTGGGAGACCCCCCCAGGCTTCTGCAGGAACAGGCTTTGCTTTGTGCCCCCCCCCCCCCATGGTCAAACCCCATGATCGCCCCACGTGAGAAACCGCTTCCTTCCCCCACCTGGGGCAGGATGGGATTCCTATGGGAAGAAGGGATAGGAGAAGGTGGAGGCAGGGATATTGGGGCTGCTCTAGTGCCTCTTCCCCATCATGTCCCCGTTGTCGCACCCCCTGCAGTGTGTGTGTGTGAGGAGGGACTGTGGTAGCTGTTGAGTCTCCAGTGGGTGCCGGTGTGTCCTTGTCCATCCCATTCCCATGGGATGAGGGTGGGTGTGAGCCTTGGCTCCCTGCAGGTCAGCGGACCCTCCACCACCGCGGGGATGTGCTGGAGACCCTGGTGCTGCTCAACCCCTCCGACAAGTCCCTGTGTGATGAGGTGAGAATGGTGGGGGGGGAGGTCAGGACACGTGGCCATGGCTCCTTCTGAGCTGCTGGCATGGGGGTGCCGCAGGATGGAGCCTGGTGGCATTTCCATGTCCCCTCCATCCCCATGTCCCGCTCATCCCTGTGTCCCCTCTATTCCTCTATCCCCTCCATTCCTTTATCCCCTCCATCCCCGTGGCCTCCCTCCATTCCTATGGCCCCCCTCCATTCCTATGGCCCCCCTCCATTCCTATGGCCCCCCTTCCATCCCTGTGTCCCCCTTCCATCCCTGTGTCCCCCTCATCCTGTCCCCCCTCCATCCCTGTATCCCCTCCATCCTTCTGTCCTCTCCATGCCTGTGTTCCCCTTCCATGCCTGTGTCCCCTGCATCCCCGTGTCCCCTGCATCCCCGTGTCCCCTGCATCCCCGTGTCCCCTGCATCCCCGTGTCCCCTGCATCCCCGTGTCTCCTGCATCCCCGTGTCCCCTCCATCCCTGTGTCCCCTCCATCCCCATGTCTCCTCCATCCCTCTATCCCCTGCATCCCCGTGTCCCCTGCATCCCCGTGTCCCCTGCACCCCCGTGTCCCCTCCATCCTCACATCCCTGTCCTCTCCTCAGCTGCGGAACCTCATCACGGACGTGTCCCAGCACAAGCTGCTGGTGTTTGCGGGGCCCTGCGTGGAGGACACGGGGGAGCTGATGCTGCAGACAGGCTGCTTCTCCCTGCGGGACTTCATCCAGATCTTCACGGACAAGGAGGTGCGGTGCTGGGCACCCCCAGGAGGGACCTGCCTGTTCCCCCCGCCCCGGCTCCCAGCCCTGGCTGCATCCTGCCCTTTGGGGTGGGTGTGTGGGAGCCCATGGGAAGGGTGCCCTGTGCTTGCCAAGGGAAGGGGGGCTGAGGCAGGGCACCCCTGGGTGCCACATCCCTCCTGATGCTGTCCCCTTCACAGGTTGGGGAGATCCTGAGCTCTGCAGACCCCTCCGCCAAGGCCAGGTTGACAATCAGCTGCCCCGACTTCGGGGAATGGAAGGACTCGGGCTTGGACCATCACAACCTCCAGGACTTCATCGAGCTGCGTTACAACCCGGGTTGCATCCTGCCGGAGATGGAGGGGCTGGAGGAGTTCATGGAATACCTCTCGGAGTCGCTGGAGCCTCAGTCCCCCTTTGACCTCCTGGAGCCCCCCACCACGGTGGGCTTCCTCAAGCTCTCCAAGCCCTGCTGCTATATCTTCCCGGGCGGGAGAGGAGACTCTGCTTTCTTTGCTGTCAACGGCTTCAACGTTCTGGTCAACGGAGGCTCGAACCCCAAATCATCCTTCTGGAAGCTGGTGCGGCACCTGGACCGCATCGACTCCATCCTGGTGACGCACGCGGGCACCGACAGCCTGCCCGGTGTCAACAGCTTCCTGCAGAGGAAACTGGCAGAGCTGGAGGAGGATCCATCGCAGAGCTCGCAGGGCAACGGGGACTGGGCCAAGAACCTCATCTCCCCAGAGCTGGGCGTCGTGTTCCTCAACGCCTCCGAGAAGCTGAAGGACATCGAGGGCAACTCCCGGGTGCTGAAGAGCTGCGACGAGGCTGCCCTGACCCTGCACTACCTGGAGAAGCTGGGCATCCGTCCCAACCTGCTGGCACGGGACAGCGGGCCCCGCGCCGAGCCCACCGTGCTCTTCCAGAAGATGGGAGTGGGCCGCTTGGACATGTACGTCCTGAACCCCGTCAAGGGCACCAAGGAGCTGGAGTTTCTCCTGCAGCAATGGTCCGGTAACGGCTACCCCAAGGAGCAGGACCTGCCCTTGCAGTGCCTGACCTCGGTGTGCGCCCTGCTCGTCTGGCACCCCGTCAGCCCCTCGGAGAAGATCATCCGGGTCCTGTTCCCTGGCTGCACCCCGCAGGGCCGCATCCTGGAGGGGCTGGAGAAGGTGAAGCACTTGGAGTTCCTCAAGCACCCTGTGGTCACCAAGAATGATCTGAAGGGGCCGGCAGCTTCCCAAGCGGAGAAGCCGCTCAAGCAGAGGAGGGCAGAGAGCAAGGAGAGCCTCAAGTCTGCTTCCAAGCTCAGCTTGGTGGATGCTGGGACACCAGTGCCGAAGGAGAAGGCTCCAAAGGTGGAGAAGAAGGAGGTGAAGGCAGTGACCAAGGAGAAGCCAAAATCCCTGGGGGAGACGGCCAAAGCAGGGTCAGAAGAGGAGAAAGCCAAGGATGCTCGAGCCAAGCTGGACTCTTCAGTGGAGAAGCTGAAGGCGGACGCAAAGCTGAAGCTGAGCAAGGAGAAAGCGGTGCCCAAGAAGGAGCCTGTCCCCCGGAAAGAGGAGAAGAAGCCACCGAGGAAGGACGAAGGGAACGAGGTGAAGGCAGAGGCCAAGAAGGAGGTGAAGGCGGTGAAGAAGGAGGTGAAGGCTGAGACATTGCGGAAGGATGCGAAGGAGCCCAAGGCAGAGGCCAAGGCTCCTGCCAAGACCCCAGCCCGGAAAACACCAATCCCGGAGCCCCGCAAACCCCTGGCCAAGACCGGGAGCATCAAGAAGCCCCCACTCAAGAAGGAGTCCGAGAAGCCCAAGGCCAAAGCCCCGCAAAGGGATGCAGGGAGCAGGAAGGAGCCGGGGACATCGGACTGCTCCAAATCCTCCTCTCCTGAGGACATGGGGCCCGAGGCTTCACCAGGGGCCGGCGGGAGGAGGAGGAAGGAGGAACCCACCGAGGGCGAGCTGGAGCCTCTGCCTCTGGAGAACGGAGCGGGCAGGGGGCCAGGGGGGGACTCCTCCTGCCTGGAGAACGGGCTGGAGGACCCCGACAGCCCCCAGCGCTTCCGCTACGCGGAGAACAGCCCTTTGCGAGCCGTCTGCCCCCCGTCCCCCCTGGCCAAGACCCCCAAGAGTGACCGCAGCGTCAACTTCGACCTCACACCCACCGGGATGCTCAACCACGGCCCTGAGGGTGGCGAGGATGCCTGTGGCAGCTCCGAGGAGAAGACCTTGGAGATGATGTCCCCGGCCAGCTCAGGGCTGGCCAGTGCCGGGCACACTCCCTTCCACCAGTCCCCGGTGGATGATGGTGCAGAGGAGCCAGGCACTGGCACCAACCGGCAGCCAAACCCATGGCCCCCGAGCGGGGGCAAAGCGCCGCAGGACGGCTCCGGCTCTGCCGGCTGCCTTTCCCTCAGCCCCTTCAAGGATGATGTCCCCGACGTGTCCCCCACCATCACCACCCCGTCCCTGCCGGCCGAGGTGGGTTCCCCGCACTCCACCGAGGTGGACGAGTCGCTCTCGGTCTCCTTCGAGCAAGTGCTGCCCCCCGTGAGTGAGTCCCCCCCGGAGGAGGGCAGGCGGTCCCGGGGGGGCGCCGGGGGCACACCGGAGCCAGATGCCACCACCAAGGGGGGGTTATCGCTGCCGCTGCGGCCGTGCCACCACCCACCGTGGGCTGACGGCGATGGGGGGCCGCGGCCTGGCCGCCGCTCCGACTCGCCCCACGACGTGGACCTGTGCCTGGTGTCACCCTGCGAGTTCGAGCACCCCAAGTCGGAGCGGTCGCCCTCGGCCGCCGCCAGCCCCCGGGAGCTGTCGGACAGCGACCCATCGCAGGAGCTGCTGCAGCACCGCGGCCGGGGCGAGACCCCCCCGACCTCCGTCAGCGAGTCACTGCCGACCCTGTCGGACTCCGACCTCCCTCCAGCCGCCGAGGACTGTCCCTCCATCCTGGCCGATGGGCTGGAGTCGGACGAGGACTCGGAGCAGCCCCATCGTGGCACAGTCAGGGCCCGTGACCCACTGCCGGCCCCCATGAAGGATCCCTGCCCCATCCCTGCCCAGCCCGGTATCTGCATGGTGGACCCCGAGGCGCTGCCAGCCGAGCAGAGCCGTGCTGGGAAGAAGGACCCTCCCGGTAAGGTGAAGAGGACCCCATCCCGGGTGGGCTCAGCACCCACCGCCCCAAAGGCTGAACCCCCCCGGCACCCCAGCTCGGCCCCCAAGGCCAGGACCCCCGCCAGTGCTGCCCGTGACAGCGGGGACAAAGCCAGGCTGCTCCTTGGGGACAAGAAGGGCCTTTCCAGTGGGGACGCCCGCACCATGGGGACCACTCGCAGCGCTGGAGCCCGAGCAGGTACGGGGCTAGGTGGGGATGGGGGTGCTCCAGCTCCGCTGTCCCTGTGCCCATGGGTCTCACAGCGCTGTACCCCCATCCTTGCAGGCACACAGGCTGCAGCCCCCCCGAGCCCCCCCATCTACGTGGACCTGGCTTATCTGCCCGGCTCCTGGAGCGCCCGCACTGTGGATGAGGAGTTCTTCCGGCGTGTCCGGTCCCTCTGCTACGTGGTCAGTGGTGATGACCACCTGAAGGAGGGGGTCCTGCGGTCCCTGCTCGATGCCCTGCTCACCGGCAAGCACCAGTGGGGCACTGACATCCAGGTGAGCCCCCCCTCCAACCCGGGATACCCGGAGCAGTGGGATCAGCCCCTTCCCGGTGCATTGAAGGTGATGGTGTCTTTGCAGGTGACCTTGATCCCAACCTTTGACTCGCTGGTGATGCACGAGTGGTACCAGGAGACCCACGACCGGCAGCAGGAGCTGGGCATCACGGTGCTGGGCAGCAACAGCACCGTGGCCATGCAGGATGAGACCTTCCCCGCCTGCAAGGTGGAGTTCTGAGGGCTTTTGGGGAGGGGGGTGACCAACAGCGTGGGCTTCATCCTCATCCTCTTCCTCCTCTGTGAGCCTCCCCCAGCCCCCATCCACACCCATTGTCTTGGGGCTGTATCAGCCCCTGGCCACTGCGGCTCAGAGGGGGGGGAGATGGGGTCATTTCACCCCCCCACCTGCCAGGACTGTGAGGGGCTCCCCACAGCACCCCCATGCTGCACCCTCCCGTGCCATGTGGATCCCGCATTCCCACGCCTGAGCCATGCACTCCTCGCTCTGCACCCACTGCCATCCTTTGGGGGGGGGGGGGCTGAGGGACCAGGTTGGGGGGACCCTGCCTTTCGGGGGGGGGACGGGACAGGATCCATGTGTGTGTATGTGTGCGTGTCTGCATCCAGCAGCGGTGCTCCAATGAACAGGGTAAATCTTGTCATTTGCTGTTCCTACCTAACCCCCCCCCCCCACCTCGGACAAGCCACTACTGCCACCCCCCCGCATCCACAGCCCTGCCCTTGGCGGGGGGTCCAGGTCTCCTTCTGGGGGGGCTGTGGTTGCTGCTGCCGTGGGCTTAGTCCCTGACACCTTGTGTTTTGTGTGTGTGTGTGTGTGTGTGTGTGCCCCCTTGGGCACAATCAGCCCCTGTCTCTGCCAAGAGCAGTTCTGTGTTTCCCCCCCCACTTCACATGCAGCAGCTTTTTGGGGGGGGAGTGTTCCTGTCCCCCCCCAGGCTGAGACCCTTCATTCACCTCCAAACTACTGGAAAGCTGTTGAGAAACCAAATGATCCAGGTGGTTTTTAAGGGAGATTTTGTGAGTGAAGAGCAAAGGGGGGGGGGGCTGTGTCAGATCCTGACTCCCCCTTGACACCCCCCTTCCCCCCCCCCGCTGGAGCAAACACTAAACCTGTTTTATAGGAGGCTCCCAGCGGTTTCTTTTTGTAATGACTTTTTAAGAAAAAGCTAAAAAAAAAATAGAAAGAAAAAGCAAAAACTGAACAAAAACCAAACGTGGTTCTATGGGGGGGGGGGAGGGATATTTATCTGTAGCCCCCCCCACCCCGGGGGCTTTTACCTTGGATTGTATTGTCCTGTGTGTTCAGGGAAGGGGGGGGACTGAATGTTTCACCTGTAGTGCTTTATATATTTCTTTCTTAGCTGGAAGCTGGGTTGGAGGGGGGGGGGTGGAAGGGGGGGGTAATTCCGGCCCCCCCCACCAGCCCTTTCCCATGGATGCCGGCACACTCCCTGTCTTGCACGCCACGTTAATGTGTTGAAATGAGCATTAAAGAGAGGATAGCTCCGGCCTCGCTGCCTCCTCTGCTGTGCGGGGGGCGTACCTAGGTTGGGGGGGGGGGGGGGGCACCATGGGGTGCTGCAGGAGGGTTTGGGGGTGTTGGGGTGAAGGGTGTATGGGGTTCTGTGGGGTCACATCCTGCACTGTGCGAGGGGCTTGGGGGGGGGGGGCAGAGCATGGCCTTGGGGGGGTGGTGTGGATGTGGGGCTGAATGGGGGAGATGCGGGGCTTGTGGGGAGGGGGGGATGCGGGCTGGGGGGATTGGAGCGGGGCTGGCGCGGCAGCGCGCTGAGGATGGATGGATGGATGCGGGGTTGCCATGACAACTGCATCCCCATCCTCATCCCCATCCAAACGCCCCCGGCCTGCAGAGGAGGGGGCTGCAGCCGCTGCCCCCGCACGGGGAGGGGGAGTTGGAGCCTCATTGGTGCTGGGAGGGGGGGGGGGTGTCCCAGGGCCCCGTGTCTCGCTAATGGGGCTGAACCCCCAACTTGGACCAGGGAGCCAAGCCCCACCCTCACCTCTAAACCCTCCCCTAGCACTCCCCCCCCTCCCTAAATCACCCCGTTGGGGCCGTGGCAGCGCCATGGGGAGGGGGCTCCGTGCTGTTGGGGGGTCCCTGATACAGAGGCCGGTTGGGGCTCCAGCGCAGAGGCTGGGGGGGGGGGGGGGGCGGGGCTGTTCCCGGTGCTGCCGCTGTCACCGTCCCGCTCCGGCACCGCAGGACAAGGGACAATGTGGAGCCCGCCCATCCCCGGTTCCCCCGGTGCGGGCCCGGTCCCCATCTCGGGGTGTGTGTGTGTGTGTGGGGGGGGGTGTTCGAGGTTGATCTCCCCGCTTCCCGGTCCCCACCGCCGGGAGCAGCCCCCGGCCGCGCAGCTGCACCCGGTGTCAGCCGGAGCCGGGCCATGAGCTCAGCGGGGTGCGAGGCACGGGGTGGCACCGGCGGGACCGCGGCGGCTGCGGGGTGCGAGCGGCTGCACCGGGGACCCGTGGGGATGGGGCCAGCCCCGGGACCCGCGGGCGCGGGGCGGCGGCGGAGCGGGAGCGGGAGCGGGGCCGGGGCGGGAGCCCCGCAGGTGAGTGCGGCCCCGCAGCCGCCATAGGGGGCACCCAGCGCCCTCCGCGGCCCCGCGCACCGGAGCGGGCTCTGCGGCACCCCCCGCTCCCGCAGCATCCCCCCCCCCCCCCTCCCCGGGGCAGCCCCGTTACGGCCGGACCCCTCCCGCGCTGTGTGCGGGAGCTCCCGCTGTAGCCCCCCCCCCTCCCAATGCCCCCCTCGTTTCCCCGTGCGCGGTGCGGTTCCCCCCCGGCCCTCCCCACATCGCCGCTCCCGGTGCTGCGGGCACCCCCCGGTGCGGGGCTCGGTGCTTTCCCTCCTTAGTCTGGAAGGAGCATCCCACCCCCCCCCCCCTCCGCCGTGCACGCCCCGACCGCCCGTTAATGGAGCCGCTGCACCGGGGGTGCTGGGGTGCAGCCCCCTGCCCTGTAGCTGCAGCCGGGGTGGGTCCAGCCCCCCCGGAGCTCCCCGCACCCCCGCCGGTGAAGGTCACCGCTGCGGTGCCCAAGGGCTGCCCTGTTGGGGTGTCCCGGGGGGGGGGGGGGCCCTGCCGCAGCACGGAGCGGTGCTGAGTGTCCCGTGTCCGTGTTGCCCCCCACCCCCCCCGCCGGTGCCCCCCGTTCCTCTCGGGGCCGCCTCCGGGGACTTTGGCCGGCGGGGACTGAGGGGTGGAGGGGGGGGGGGTTCACGGCGGCTGCGGCCGCTCGGGACCGGACGCGGGTTGGGGTCCGGTACCGGGGTTCCCCCCCCCTCCTCTCCCCGCCCCGCTCCTGCTCCATCCTGCCCGGGGCGGGGGGGCACCGCGCTGAGCCCGCCCCACTCATGACACAGGTGGCTGAGCCCTTGCGGAGGCGCTGGGGGGGCCGGGGGCTGTGCCCTCAACTCTCCTTTCCCCCCCCCCCCCCCCCCAACACTCCCTGCGGACAAGGATGATCGGGGGGGGGCCCGGAGCCCCCAAGCAGCCCGCGGTGAGTGGGGTCCGTGCCCCCCGATCCCACCAACCCCCAGACAGGCACCAGCCTTTGGGTTTCCTGTTTATCTCTGATGGGGAGTGGGGCCGGGGGGGGGCACAACTTGGGGGTGTCCCTGCTCAGTGCTGAAGGGGGGGGGTGTGTGTGTGTGTGTGTGCTCCGATGTGGGACCCCCAGCATGGATGAGTGCGTTTGGGGTGCAGCCCGGGGGGGGGGGGGTCCCCGTTTATGGGGGGGAAGAGGCTGTCGGGGGGGGCGGGGTTGGTTTTGGGGGGGCCATTGGGAGCAGCCGCCACCACGCAGCAGCAGCAGCACAGCTCATCTATTATTTAGCTGCGTATCTGGTGTCGGGCCCAAGCGCTGCCCCAGCGGCCCCCCCCCGGGCACTGCACACCTTGGGGAAGGGGGTACAGCCCGGGGGGGGAAGGCCTCACCGAGCCCCCCCCCACAACTCGATAAGAGCCAATGCTTCCATAGGGCATCGGGAGCTGAGCTGGGGGGGGGTCCCCACGCTGCTGTCTCCCCCCCTTCCTCCTCCAAGATGTCCTACTTCACTGAGCACTTCTGGGTAAGCCTGGACCCCCCCCATGGGTGCCCCCGACCCATTGGTGCCCCCATCTATGGGTGCCCCCATCTATGGGTGCCCCTGCTCTTCCCACAGCTCTTGGGGGGTGGCGGTGGGGGTTTCATGGCCCCCATTATTTACCCCAACGCCTTCATTAACGCTGTGTATTAATTGCTATGGGAAGGGGAGGGGGCGATGCGTTCCCATGGGCCACCCCTCCCAGCCATGGTGCTGTCCCTGACCCCCCCCCCGGCCCCATCCCCATGGGGATCCCCGTCCCAGCACTGGGGGGGAAGTAGGCATCGCCGGCGCGTGGCCGGTGCTTCCTGGTTCATCTCTGCCGGTGTCTGGCATCTTCCTGCATCACCCCCTTCCCCCTGCCTCAGTTTCCCCATGTGGGGCCACCAGCACCCTGCACCCACCGCCTGGATGGGGGTTAGGGGGGCAAGCAGGAAGCACCCATGATAGCACCCGGGGTGGGGGGGGTTCAGGCCACCCTCTTTGCGGTGTTTCCGCCCCAAACCGTGCTTCCTGTTGTGCCCCGCGGCGGCACCATCCCGGGGGGCACTGGGTGGGATTTGGTCCCCTGCCAGGGCGAGAAGAACCACGGCTTCGATGTGCTCTACCACAACATGAAGCACGGGCAGATCTCCACCAAGGAGCTGGCTGACTTTGTCCGCGAGAGGTACCCAGAGTGCGATGTGGGGGGGGACACGGGGGACTCGGGGTGGGGGGTCCCCAGCATCGCCCGGCTCCATCCCCAGCACCTCCTGTCCCCAGGGCTGCCATCGAGGAGAACTACGCCAAGGCCATGGTGAAGCTGTCTAAGATGGCCACCAACGGGACCCAACTGGGGTGAGCAGGGGGTCGGAGCACCCCGCCATGGTTGAGAAGGGGGGACCCTGCTCATCCCTGCCCCCGTGTGTGTCCGTCCCCATGTCCCCCCCCCTCCCCGATCCCAGGACCTTTGCTCCGCTCTGGGAGGTTTTCCGCATCTCCTCGGACAAACTGGCCCTTTGCCATTTGGAGCTGATGAAGAAGCTCCACGACCTCATCAAGGAGATCTCACGCTACGGCGAGGAGCAAGGCCGGGTGCACAAGAAGGTACCGCATCCCCCCCCCATCCTCCCCATCGCACCCCAAGACCCCCGTCCCCCATTTTACCCTCTGTGTTTCCCTCCCCAGTCCAAGGAGGAGGTGGCAGGGACGCTGGAGGCTGTCCAGATGCTGCATGGGGTGGCCCAGTTGCTGCCCAAGTCCAAGGAGAGCTACCACAGCAAGTGCCAGGAGTACGAGCGGCTCCGCAAGGAGGGCACCAGCCAGAAGGAGATCGACAAGGTGGACCCTGCCCCGTATCCCTGTCCCCACCATGGGGATCCCGGTGCCTGTCCCGCCATGGGGAAGCAGGGGGCTCATTCCCACTGCCTGGTCCCACAGGCAGAGCTCAAGTCCAAGAAGGCCGGCGAGGCGCTGCGCAGGGCGGTGGACAAGTACAACGCTGCCCGCGCCGACTTCGAGCAGAGGATGCTGGACTCGGCCATGGTGGGTGGCACCGGTGGCCTTGGGGACCCCTCTGTCCATGGGGCCAGGCCACCCCCACTGAACCCCATGCCCTGGTGATGCCAACCTTGCTGAGCCCCTCTTCATGTTGACGCCAGCCCCGCTCTCCGGGGGCTGAGCCCCATTCCTTGGGTTGTGCCCCCCCCACCTGCCTGGCCACCCCTCCTTGGGAATTCTGTTCCTTGCGGATGTGTCCCCATGGCTAAACCCCCATTGCCTGGGCATGGAACCCCTGGGGACATCCCCCCCCTTCCTGACTGAAACCCTTCCTTATCCCTGCTCCCAGCGCTTCCAAGAGGTGGAAGAAGCCCACTTGCGCCACATGAAGGGCCTCATCGGCTCCTACTCACACTCCGTTGAGGACACCCATGTCCAGATAGGGCAGGTGAGTCCCCAGAGGGGTGAACAACAACGGGGACCCCCCCCCGGAGCTGTGTCCCATCCCCCCGCTCTTTACTGTGTGCCCCTCATCCCGCTGCTTCCTTCGCAGGTGCATGAGGAGTTCAAGCAGAACGTGGAGAACATCGGCACCGAGATGCTGCTGCGGAGGTTTGCCGAGAGCAAGGGCACAGGGCGAGAGCGGCCAGGTGAGGGGGGGGCTCCCCCCTTTCGCACCGGGGTGATGCTCCCCATCCTTGCATGTGAGGGTCCTCGTGGCTCATCCTGCTCTCGCCTGCAGGGGTGCTGGACTTTGAGGAGTACCGGTTGGCCCCAGCGCTGGAAGGCAAGTACGTCTGCACCCACAGCCCCATGGTGGGGATTGTGGGGTATGGGGGGGGTTGCTCACCACTCTGTTCCCCCCCCCCCAACTGCCTTCCAGGACCCAAGAGGAGCCGTAGTAAAGCTTTCCGCATCCCTGGGTTGAGCCGTAAGGAGAGGGACCGTGATGCTGGGTAAGATCCCGCTCTCTGTGTCCCCGCATCCCTTCCCAGCTCCGGGATCTAACGCTGTCCCTGTTGCTCCCCAGGGAATCCCTGGATGCCGAGGTGGTGAGTATCCCCGTGCCAACGCTGGCCTTGGTTTTCCCCACCCTGGGAAGCAAACACCTCCCTGAGCATCTCCCCGCAGGGCTGCCCGGAGGTGGATGAGGACGGGTTCACCGTGCGCCCCGATGTCACCCGCAGTATCCTTGTGCTGGAGCATGATAGGGGGGGTCAGTTTTGGGGTGTCTGAGCGCTGGGTGTTGCCTTGACGGGGGCCCAGCCGAGGTGGAGAACCACGGCTGCTCCTCCAGCGATTCCGACTACGACGAGGATGAGCCCCGCAAGTTCTACGTCCACATCAAACCCGTGCAGCCCCGGGAAGCGCCCGGCAGCGCTGAGGCCACCATGGAGCAGCTCAAGGCCACCGTGGGGAACCTCATCCTGCCCCCCAGCATCGGGGTGAGCTCTGGGGGGGGGATGGCAGGAAGGGTCCCCAGGGACTCTGCCAGGGCCAACTTGACCCCAGGTCCCCATTCTCTTGCAGGGCACCGTCAAGAGGCAGTCGTCCCGTAAGTGCCACCCCGGGGGTTTAGTGCAGCTTTAGGGGACCCCCCCTGGCTCCATGTCCCCCAGTGTTGCCTGTCCCTCTGCAGGGCATGCGGCATCTCTGACCCCAGCCCCGAGCGATGTGGACTCTGAGGGGACACTGGCAGCAGGTCAGGCTGTGCTGGAGGAAGGGGGGGTGGTGTGGGTCTAGGAATATGGGGCGCAGTGTTGGGGTTTGGGGTGCGGTGGTTGTGCAGCACCCACCGTGTCCCCTCTCCCCACAGGTGACAGTGCAGGGAGGGGGTGCCCGGCGGCGCAGATGAGCAGGTACAGGGTGAGGGGTGAGCGGGGCGCTGTGGGGTGATGCGCCCCATGTGCCACCCCATATCCCCTCTCTGGGGGGGGTCCGGGTGGGCTCTGAGCCCCCTCCGCTCTGTGCCCTGCGCAGTGGCCCTGCGAAGGCTCCCCCGGCCGCCGCGCCCCCCGCTGCTCTCTTCGGGCCCCCGCTGGAGTCGGCTTTTGAAGCGGAGGAGTTCCCGGGTGAGGACTTGGGGGGGGAGCCATGGGGCAGACCCCGGCCTTCGGGTGCTCTGGCGCTGACACTTGGGGGGGGGTCTCCCCGCAGCCCCCCGCGCCTACGTCCTCACCTCCTCATCCTCGCCCTTCTCCTCCTCGTCCCCGGAGAACGTGGAGGACTCGGGGCTGGATTCCCCCTCGCACCCCGCGCCCGGACCCTCGCCGGACTCCAGGCCCTGGACGCCGCAGCTGGGGACGCCGCAGAGCCCCCTCCCCAAGCAGGGCAGTCCCCCCCCACCACCGCCGGCGCTGCCCCGGCCCCGCAGCCCCTCCGGCCGCCTCCCGGAGCCCCCCGGCTTCGCCGTCTTCAGCGGCCCCGGAGCCGAGGGGCTATGGGGGGACGCGGCGCGGGGGTCCCGGGGCCGCAGCAGCCGCGCGGGGCCCCGAGAAGCCCCCTCCCCAGACCCCTTCGGGGAGCCGCTGCCCTGGGTCCGGCCCCGCAGCCCCGGCGGGGACCAGCCCCGGCCTTCCTCCAACTCCGCTTCCTCCTCCTCTTCCTCCCCGGCGCCGCCCAGCGCGGGGGACTCCTCCAGCCCCTCGCCATGGACCTGCCAAGGGTCGGGCTCGGGGCTCAGCGAGGGCAGCGCGGCCGTGGCTCCCCCCCCACAGCCGGGTGAGTGACAGGGGTGCGGGAGCTGCCCCCGTTACCCCTGTGTCGTGTCCGTCCCCCCCACCCCTCACCTTAAGAACAGGGCTGGGACCGGATCAAACTCATTGCACGGATGAGACCCCATAGAGCCCCCCTGGGAGGTTCTGCCATGGTGGTACCCCAGCACCCCGCTCCCCATCACTGCATCCCCAGCTCCTGAGGATGCTCAGACCCCCTGAGAATCCCAAAACACCCATGTACCCAGCACCCAGCTCCCTGTTGCTGCATCCCCAGCTCCCGAGGATGCTCAGACTCCCTGAGAACCCCAAAAACCCCAAGTACCCAGCACTCAGCTCCCCATCACTGCATTCTTCAGCTCCTGAGGATGCTCAGACACCCTGGGAACACCCAAAACCCCAAGTACTCAGCACCCAGCTCCCCATCACTGCATCCTTCAGCTCCTGAGGATGCTCAGACCCCCTGGGAACCCCAAAAACCCCAAGTACCCAGCTCCTCATCGCTGCATCCCCAGCTCCCAAGGACGCCCAGTTAACCCCAGGAAAGCACCCTGACACCCAGCCTCCCATCACCACCTATTTCTTCGTCCCGTCTCCCCCACCCCACCTCAGATGCTGCCCCCACTTGGCCCAGCGCAGCCCCCCGGGACGTCCCGCTCGTGGCCCCCCCTCGCCGCTCCCGCACCAAGAGGCCGGCGGCCGGGCCGGCTGCGGGCAGCAACAGCGAACTGGTGCGTGGCCAGGGATGGGGGGAAGTGGGGCCGGGCTGTGGGACCCCCCCCCCCCGATGCTGTCTTGCCTTGCAGTCGCGCTCGCTGAGCCCTTCGCCCTCCTGGAGCTGCGGCCCCTCGCACTCAGCACCCGCCAGCCTGGGCGAGCGCGGCTTCTTCACTGTGTCCCAGCCGGCACTCGGTGGGTTTTTGGGGGGGGGGGTGGGGGGGTGTCACGGGTTTTGGGGGTTCCAACCAAGCTCTGATCCTGTCCCCATCCCCAGGGCTGTCGCGGGGTCCCAGCCCCGTGGTGCTGGGCTCGCAGGATGCGCTGCCCGTGGCCACCGCCTTCACTGAGTACGTCCACGCGTACTTCAAGGGGCGAGATGCTGACAGGTACGGGGGTCCCCGGGGGGGGCGGGGGGTCAGGGTTACCCCCCGAGCACCGCACCCCACCGCTGACCCCCGGCCTGTCCCCGGCAGCTGCCTGGTGAAGGTGACGGGGGAGCTCACCATGTCCTTCCCCGCTGGCATCATCCGTGTCTTCAGCGGGAGCATGGCCCCCCCCGTGCTCAGCTTCCGCCTGCTCAACACCGGCGCCATCGAGCAGTTCCTGCCCAACGCCGAGCTGCTCTACAGGTACCTGGGGGACACGGTGGCACCGTGACAGGACTGGGACACCCCGGCTGGTGTTGGGGTACCGGGTGTACTTGGGGGGGGGATGCAGAGACTGTGGTGGATGCAGTGATGGGGAGCTGGTAGGTGGGTCATGGGCACCCTGGGAGGTGGTGGGTGCCCTAATGGGGAGCTGGTGTTGAGGTACAGAGAGTGCCAAGGGGGCACACGTGTCCTAGGAAGGGACATGCACACTGATGGGGAGCTGTGTATCGGGGTGCTTGGTTTCCTGGGAACATCCATGGAAGCTGGGAGATGCAGTGATGGGGAGCTGGGTACCAGGGATCCCAGGGGGTCTGAGCATCCTTGGGAGCTGGGAGATGCAGTGATGGGGAGCGGGGTACCAGGGATCCCAGGGGTCCTGAGCACCCTTGGTAGCTGGTAGATGCAGCAGTGGGGAGCTGGGTACCAGGGATCCCAGGGGGTCTGAGCATCCTTGGGAGCTGGTAGATGCAGTGTGGGGGAGCTGGGTACCAGGGATCCCAGGGGTCCTGAGCACCCTTGGGAGCTGGTAGATGCAGTGTGGGGGAGCTGGGTACCAGGGATCCCAGGGGTTCTGAGCATCCTTGGCAACTGGTAGATGCAGTGATGGGGAGCTGGGTACCAGGGATCCCAGGGGTTCTGAGCATCCTTGGCAACTGGTAGATGCAGTGATGGGGAGCTGGGTACCAGGGATCCCAGGGGTTCTGAGCATCCTTGGGAGCTGGTAGATGCATTGTGGGGGAGTTGGGTACCAGGGATCCCAGGGGTCCTGAGCATCCTTGGGAGCTGGTAGATGCAGCAGTGGGGAGTTGGGTACCAGGGATCCCAGGGGTTCTGAGCATCCTTGGCAACTGGTAGATGCAGTTTGGGGAGCTGCGTACCAGGGATCCCAGGGGTCCTGAGCATCCTTGGGAGCTGGTAGATGCAGTGATGGGGAGCGGGGTACCAGGGATCCCAGGGGTTCTGAGCATCCTTGGGAGCTGGTAGATGCAGCAGTGGGCAGCTGGGTATTGGGGTGCCGTGTTCCCAGGGTGCCCAGGCACCAGTGCTCACTGACCCCATCCCGGCAGCGACCCATCCCAGAGCGATCCCAGCACCAAGGACTTCTGGCTGAACATGGCTGCGCTCACGGGGCACCTGCAGAAGCAAGCGGAGCAGAGCCCGACCGCCTCCTACTACAACGTGGCTCTGCTCAAGTACCAGGTGAGCCCACGGAGGGGACGGAGCCGGCTCCCCTGCTCCTGGGGGCAGGAGGGTCTCGCTGACCCCCTGACACCCCCCCCCTCACCCCGGTCTCCCCAGTTCTCACGGCTGGGCCCCGGCTCGGCGCCGCTGCGGCTCTGTGTGCACTGGGACTGCGCCCCGGGTACCACTCGGGTCAGCATCGAGTACGGGTACAACGGGGCTGCGCTGGCATTGCCCGTGCCCCTCGCCAATGTCCACGTCCTGCTGCCCGTGGATGAGCCCATCGCCAACCTGCGGCTGCAGCCCGGGGCCAGCTGGTGAGAGCAGGGAGAGGGGGGGATGCAGGATGCACAAATGCATCCCCCTGGGGACCCTGAGCTGGGAGATGAGGGGGTGAGGGAAGAGGGAATGAGGGTTAAAGCAGGAGGGGATCAGGGGGCTTGGAGATATCATTGAGAGGTGGGTGGTGATGGGGTGAGGGAGGTGGGAATGAGGGTTAAAGCAGGAGGGGATCAGGAGGCTTGGGGACATTGGGATATGGTTGCTGATGGGTGAGGGAGGTGGGAATGAGGGTTAAGGCAGGATGGGATCGGGGTCTTGGGGACATCATTGAGAGGTGGGTGGTGATGGGGTGAGGGAGGTGGGAATGAGGGTTAAGACAGGAGGGGATCAGGGGGCTTGGGGCCATTGGGATATGGGTGCTGATGGGTGAGGAAGGTGGAAATGAGGGTTAAGGCAGGAGGGGATCAGGGGTGTGGGGGCTTGGGGCCATTCCTGTGTCCTGGCAGGAACCTGGAGGAGAAGAGGCTGCTCTGGAGGCTGCTGGATGTGCCCAGCACTGCAGGGCAGGGAGGTGAGGACAGAGGGGACTGGGAGCAGGGTTTGGGCTCGTTCCCCACAGCCCCCCCAACCCCTGTGCTGTGCCCCCATCCCCAGGCTGTGGCCGGCTCTCGGCCAGCTGGGAGCCCCTCTGTGGGCCCAGCAAGCCCAGCCCCGTGGCAGCGCAGTTCAGCAGCGAGGGCAGCACGCTGTCGGGCGTCGAGGTGGAGCTGGCGGGCGCCGGGTACCGCATGTCGCTGGTCAAGAAGAGGTTTGCTACAGGTAGGGCTGGATGGGAGCCATGGGGCGGGGGGGTCAGGGTCCTCTCCTCATCCCCTGTGGCCCCAGGGTACATGGGGTCCCTTCCTTGGAGAGGAGAGGGTCCATTCCTTACTCCTGGGGGTGCATGGGGGTCCCTTTCCTAGGGCGCACAAGGGTCCTTTCCCTGCTCCTCATGGCCCTGGGATGCATGGGGTCCCTTTCCCAAGGTGGATGTGGTCCCTCTTATAGGGTGCACCAGGGTCTCTTACCTGCTCCCTATGGCCCTGGGATGCATGGGGTCCTCTTCCTAGCCCCCCCAAGCTCCATTTCCCTCTTACTGGGTGATGCCCCATAGCGATGCCCAGCTTGGGAGGGTGCAGGTTGAGCCCTGGCCGTGGGGCAGTGATCATCCCTGTGCTGGATACGTGTCCCCAGCCCTTGCAGCCACCATTCACCCCTTTTCCTCCACAGGGATCTATCTGGCGGGGTCCTGAGCTGATCCCCCCCCGGGCTTCCCCCTTGGTTGTGTGTGAAACACTGGATGGAGGCCGGCTGGGGAGGGGGTGCTGCTGTGTAGGAGCCCCCCTCCTCTCCCTCCTCATCTCCCTCTGCCCCCCTGCTCCATGGCTGTCACCGCATCCCCTTCACCCTCCCCTGTGCTGTGACGGGAGCAGGAGCTGCTCTTTTATTAAACACTTTATTTTCTAACCCTCCCCCCACACACACACTTGGCTCCCACCTGCGTCATACCCCGGCGCCCATCCCTGCAGCCTCTGGGCTGCTCCATGGGCTCTGGGATGCGGGAAACTGAGGCAGGGAACGGGTGGCGCTTGGCTGAGCACTTGCACCCAGAGGCGCTGCTGCCCAGTCTGCAGCGGGTGGATGGAGGGAGGGAGGGAGGGATGGAAGGGTGAATGGAGGGATGGATGAATGGAGGGAGGGAGGGAGGGAGGGAGGGAGGGAGGGATGGAGGGATGAATGAATGGAGGGAGGGATGGAGGGAGGGAGGGAGGGATGGAGGGAAGGATGGATGGAGGGATGGATGAATGGAGGGAAGGATGGATGGAGGGATGGATGAATGGAGGGAGGGATGGTTGGAGGGAGGGAGGGAGGGAGGGGTGGATGGAGGGATGAATGAATGGAGGGATGGATGGAGGGAGGGAGGGAGGGATGGTTGGAGGGATGGATGGATGGAGGGAGGGATGGAGGGAGGGAGGGATGGATGGATGGATGGAGTGTAGGGAGGGAGGGATGGATGGATGGAGTGTGGGATGGATGGATGGAGGGATGGATGCAGGGAGTGAGGGATGGATGGATGGATGGATGGATGGATGGATGGATGGATGGATAGATGGATGGATGGATGGAGGGAGGGAGGGATGGATGGATGGATGGATGGATGGATGGAGGGAGGGAGGGATGGATGGATGGATGGATGGATGGAGGGAGGGATGGATGGATGGATGGAGGGATGGATGGATGGATGGATGGATGGATGGATGGATGGAGGGAGGGAGGGAGGGAGGGATGGATGGATGGATGGATGGATGGATGGATGGATGGATGGATGGATGGATGGATGGATGAATGGAGGGAGGGATGGATGGATGGATGGAGGCATGCATGGATGGATGGATGGATGGAGGGAGGGAGGGATGGATGGATGGATGGATGGATGGATGGATGGATGGATGGATGGATGGATGGATGGAGGGATGGATGGATGGAGGGATGGATGGATGGAGGGAGGGAGGGATGGATGGATGGATGGATGGATGGATGGATGGATGGATGGATGGATGGAGGGAGGGAGGGAGGGAGGGATGGATGGAGGGACAGAGAGATGGTACCTGGCAGGGATTGTTTCCCAGCAGAACATCCCTGTGCCACTGGGGCTGCAGCGCTCCTGGCTGCAGGAGAGGTGCAGTTTGAGGGTGACCCCGAGTTGCCTCTGCAGGTACCGGGAGGCTCTGGGGTGGCTCAAGCTCTTTGCAGTGCTCCCAGAACTGTTTGGTGCTGATGGGCTCTTGTTGGGGCCCCCGTGTGCTGCCCAGGGGACCCCTGTCCTGGGGCTCCATCCCTGAGGGTCAGGGCTGCTCACAGCAAACCCGGGCACCCAGGACCACAAAGGGGGACCCCTCTCTTCGCTATGGGGCCAATGTGATGCTGAGCTCTCACCCTGGGCACTGCTGAGTGCCAGCATCCTGCACCTGGCCCCATTTCTGCCTGGTTTTCCCCCAAATCTGCCCTCCTGTGGCCAGAGGAGCCCTGAGGAACTGGAGGGAGAAGAAACAAACCGAACTTCACTGGAACCCCCAAATCCCACCCGGATGGGGGCAGCAACCGGCAGGAGAGGGGGAAAGGGGGAACCAGAGAGGCATTATATGGGGAGGGTGATGGGGACTATGTCCCCTCGTGCTGCACCCTCCGGTATCGCTGCAGCCATTGAAGCATCCCCACGTTGTATGCCTGGTGCTGGGGAGGAATGGGGGGGGAGCAGGGGTCGCTACCCATAGGCTTTGGTCCATGCATCCTGCAGCGCCTCGACCTTGGGATCACCGGGGAGCAGAGGCAGCGAGGGGTAGGTGGGAAAGCGAGAAGCCGAGCTCAAGGATGCCCGAGAGTGGGCAGCAGAGAGTTTGGTTTGCTCCAAGGCTCCTTGCTGCTTGGGACCTCGCTGCCGGGCGGCTCCACGGAGAGAGCTTAGAGCAAGGCTGCGGTTTGGGTACCTGACAGGACCTGGAGCTATGGCTGACATCAATCTGCGTCAATCACCTCTGTGGGGATCTGATGCCGCTCGTCTTGACTTTATCATAGAATCAGGGAATGGGTTGTGTTGAAGGGACCTTGAAGCTCATCCAATGCCACGGGCAGGGACCCCTTCCACTGGAGCAGCTTGCTCCAAGCCCCTGTGTCCAACCTGCCCTTGAACACTGCCAGGGATGGGGCAGCCACAGCTTCTCTGGGCACCCTGTGCCAGCGCCTCAGCACCCTCCCAGGGAAGAGCTTCTGCCTAAGAGCTCATCTCAGTCTCCCCTCGGGCAGGTTCAAGCCATTCCCCTTGGCCTGTCCCTACATCCCTTGTCCCAAGCCCCTCTCCAGGTTTCCTGCAGCCCCTTCAGGCACTGGAGCTGCTCTCAGGTCTCCCCTTCAGGAGCCTTCTCTTCTCCAGGCTGCCCCAGCCCAGCTCTCTCAGCCTGGCTCCAGAGCAGAGCTGCTCCAGCCCTCGCAGCATCTCCATGGCCTCCTCTGGCCTCCCTCCATCACCTCCACGTCCCTCTTGTGCTGCTGCCCCAGAGCTGGACCAGGACCGCAGTGGGGGGGTCTCCCCCGAGCACAGCAGAGGGGCAGGATCCCCTCCCTGAGCTGCTGCTCACACTCTGGGGGTGCAGCCCAGCACAGGGGGGGCTCTGGGCTGCCAGAACACTTTGCTGGCCCATGCTGAGCTTCTCATCCAGAGCCCCCAGGTCCTTCTTTTCAGGGCTGCTCTCAATTCAACATTCCCAGGCCAGTCGTTGTGCTTGGGATGTCCCCATCCCAGGGGCAGGACCTTGCACGTGCTGGGGGGAGTGAAAACTGTGCTTGGTCCAGCTCCCCAACGAGGCAATAATGGTTTTGAGTCTGAAATCCCAGCTGGACACAAGAGCATCCCTGCTGGAGCAGCCAGCTCATCTCTCAGCCACCCTCCTCTCTTTGGGTGGCACTCAAGCAGGTCCATGGGCGCTTTGGTCCCATCCTGGCCGCTGGTTTGGAACGTGGCAGCTTGCAATGGCTGAAGCACAGAAACCTGGCTTTGCCCAGGGTGGCCCCTCAGTCACAGCACAGCGGATGCTGCGCCTCTGCCCCTGCTTTCATCAGCACCCTCCAACCCCACAGGACACATCCAGGGGCAAGGACCCTGTTTAGGGGCTGCCCTGCAGCCAGGGGGGTAATTCTGGATACCCTCAAGGGCTTCTCCTGCCTCCTGCTTGCAGCAGAAGGGCCCTGGACAGGCAGTGCTGGAGCGGGGCAGAGGGAGGAGAATGAACGCGGGCCAGGCTGCAGGGGTTAAAAGCAGCCAGGCCAGTTGGGCAAGGAGCAGGACAGACGAGTGCCCAGGCAGCACCAAACCCTCCTCCTCACCCATGAGGAGCACCCTGCCAAGGTGCTGCGCTTGCCAGGCTGTGGGTCCCTGCGTGCCCTGTGTGCAGGCAGGATGGGGAGCAGCACCCGTGGCTGATGCTCCATCTGGCACCCTGCAACCCAGTGGGGAATGACCCAGGGACCTGGAGCCACACAGGGAGGCACAAAAACCTCCCGGTCCCGGTCTTTAACAAGCACCTAGACCCAAATGCAGGGCCCCATTGCACCCCTTGTTCTGCCCCACAAGCCCTCCCTCCCAGGGCCGTGAAGGGCACCAACCTGGGACACCCTGAGAAGTCTCATCTGGGGCTCCCACCCAGCCCACCAGGACACTCCAGGAGCCCAAGAAGGGCACTCAAAGACCTCTCCTATGTAGGAGACCCCCAAAAATGGTGATGATGAAAACCTGTGGCCATGGCACCAGCAGTGTCCTGACAGCTGTTGCTGCCCATTGGTCCCCATGGCACCCATGGGTGCTGCTGTCTGTGGCTCACAATCAACCAAGTAGGGAAAGACCTTCAAGGTCATCATTCCACCCCCTAACCCATGGCACTGAGGGCCTCGTCTACACGATGTGTGAGCACTTCCAGGGATGGTGATCCCAGCACTGCCCTGGGCAGCCTGTTCCAAGCACCCATAGGTGCTGCTTTCCATGGGCGCTACTGCCTGTGAATCTCTGCTGCTCCTTGGCTCCCAGTTATCATCGGGTCCTCACTGCCTATGGGTGCTTCTGTCTCTGGGGCCTCAACTGCTCATGGCTCCCAACCGGCATCAGGTCCCCACACAGCATCAGCTCCAGGAATACCAAAGCCATCCCTGAGGGTGCCAGCTGCACTGCAGCAGATCAGCACATGCTGGCAGCAGGGTGATGAACCACCCCCCCCAAACCCCCCATGTGCAATCCTGCAGCAGGGAATACACAAAGGCACTTCCCGATGAAACCAGTGATGGATCCCCAATGGCCCCAGGGCTGGCAGCAGCATGTGGCTCGCTAACAAATCACAGCATGTGCAGCCCATAGGCACAATGGAGACCTCCATCACCAGCTGAGCTCTCAGCTGGGGAGAAAACAGGCACCCAGACAGCCCTTTGGTAGCTCGTGCTTCCCAAAAGGGTCATAAAATCATGGAATGGTTTGGGTTGGATGGGACCTTAAAGCTCATCCAATGCCACGGGCAGGGACCCCTTCCACTGGAGCACCTTGCTCCAAGCCCCTGTGTCCAACCTGCCCTTGAACACTGCCAGGGATGGGGCAGCCACAGCTTCTCTGGGCACCCTGTGCCAGCACCTCAGCACCCTCCCAGGGAAGAGCTTCTGCCTAATGTCTATGAGATTCCTTATTATCCACCTGAAGATGGCACCCAGGGATGCAGCAAGGCCCTGCGCTATTTGAGGGGCCAAACCCGAGCAGGGAGCCTGGTCCTGAGGCTGCTGGAAGGGACGGGGCCAAGGGAAGAGACCCAAGTGAGCACAGGACTTCGGATATAGTAAAAAGTCTTTATTAAGAAGGCTTTGAAGTCAAAAAATAAAACTCTTGATACAATTTTCATAACCGTCAAGTCAGCTCAGCAAATATATAATCAGTACTTTAGCCATGGAAGGTTAAAGGTCCGTTATTTTCTTTTTATTTAAAATAAAATATATTTTAGTCTTTAAAATTTATTCCATAAAGTAGATATTTTGCTATAAATTCCCTACATATACAGAAAGAGGTAAAAACTAAAAAAAAAACAACAAAAAACCCCCCAAAACCAACCAAAACCCCACCAAACCCAAGCACAAGATAAAGGAGATAGCATCTGTCTGCAACGTGGCGCGGTCACCGCATCCCTCCAGCCAGCGAGGCCCCACGGCCCCGAGCCCTGCCCTCGTGTCCCAAGTTTTGGGGGCAGTTTTCACATTGGCAGAAGAGAAGGTAAGACCTGCATTACAACCCCAAAAATAGAATATATACAGATATATATCTATGGAGGTGACAAAAATAACAATAATAATAATAATAAAAAAAAGGCTATACAAAAGGAACGAGGACAACAGAAAAAAAGAGGGGAAAAAAAAAAAGACTTTGAAGAGAAGGATTTTAAAAAAATAAAAGACAACCCTCGCGTGTCCTAAAAAAACTCAAAAAAGTGCAAGCGGACCTTTTCTCTCTGTTTATTTCACTTTGCAAACTGAATACTGCTATTGGGGAAGGACTGTGGAAGAACAGCCGGGCTTCCTCCGCCCCACACCGCGGCCGGTGGTTGGGGGGGGGGTGTGGGGGTGTGGGTTTAAAGCTATTCTGTAAACACTGGAGATGCCTCCTCACTGCCCCTCATCATCATCATCATCTTCATCCCCATCCCTCCCGACCCCATGGATGTTGGCCGCCCCCCCCCCTCCTTTCCTCCTCCTCCGCTCCCCTCCCGCCCCCCCCCACCCCGTGCACCCATCGCATCCGTTATTATTAAATAAAAAGGTTGATTCCAAGTTTTCCAAGTCCTTAAAAAGCCGGGGTGGAGGTGGGGGGTGGGGTTGTGTGTGATGGTGGTGGTGGGGGTCAGGGGGGGAAACGAGCCAGCCCCGGCTAGGAGAAGATGTGGATGGCTTGCGTGGCGGGCGTGTGGCACGCGGGGCACTCGGGCTCAGCCTTGCCGCAGATGCGCATGGCGCACTCCATGCAGAAGAGGTTGTGGCCGCAGGGCACGAGGGCGGCGATCACCTCGCTCTCGAAGCACACCATGCACTCCCGGGAGCTCTTGCGGTGCCCGTCGGAGCTGCTGGAGTCGGTGGGCGAGCCCGAGGCGGCGGAGATGCTGCCGGGCAGGGAGGAAGAAGAGGAGTAACCGGTGCTGTTGGAGAAGGACGACAGCGAGCCCTGCGTGGGCAGCCAGGACAAGGTGCTGACGGGGTCGCTCTGGATGCGCCGGGCTAAAGGGTGGTCCAGCCCCGCGGCACCGCTCTCGGGGAGGGTGGGCGAGTGGCGCGGCGTGGCGGCGCCGCTGTTGCGTCTCTGAGAGCCGTTGATGGACGAGCAGCTGCTGAAGGCTTGCAAGGGGTTGCCCGAGCGCTCGAAGGGCGACCAGATGGTGGTGGTGGTGGTGGGCGTCGTGAGGTCGAGAGCCAAGAAGTCAAAGCCAAAGTCGCACTCCTCCGAGCCCAGCGCGGGCTCGCTGAAGGTGAAGCCGCTGCTGGTGCTGTAGGGGCTGGTGGGGCTGGCGTCGGCCACCCGCCCGCTGTAGTAGGACTCGGTGGAGGCGCTGCCAAGGGAGCTGAGGCTGTCGTTGCGCAGGGTGGCGGGGGGGCGGTGGGCAGGGTGGGGGGCCTTGGCCCAGAGGCTGCCTGCGCTGCCCTGCAGGTCGAGGCAGACGTCGGTGCCGTTGGAATGGAAGTCGTTGTCCGCGTTGACGTCGATGAAGGAGCCGGTCCGCATGGTGATGTGCGCCTCGATCTCCTCCCGAGCGCGGTCCACGTTCTCCGGCATGCCCGTCACCTCGAAGACGGGCTCCTTGTCCCGGCTGGGGGTCACAATGTAGGTGTGCGTCTGCTGCTGGATCCGCTTGATGGTGGCTCCCTTCGGCCCCACCACCAGCCCCACCACGCGGTACGGGACCCTCACCTGGATGGTGGTCTGCCCCGGCAGGTTGGGGGGGCCCTGCATCGCCCCCGTCAGCCCATTCACTTTGTTGCGCGTCGCTCGGATCATGGAGAAGTGCTCGGCGGCCGAGAGGATCTCTCTTTTCGCCATCTCCACGTCCTCCTTCCTCCCCGTCACAATGAAAACGGGCTCCTCGCCCCTCACCGGGGTCTTGATGTAGGTGTTGGTCTTGGCACGGAGGGCTTTGATTTTGCAGCCTGCAGGGCAAGAAGAAGGGGAAAAAAAACCAACCCCATGACACGTTAATGCTGACGCCTCGCAGGCGCTCCCTGTTCACCCTGCAGGGATGCGGAGATGCAGGACCAACAAGAACTAGCGGGTCCCTTTGGTTCTGCACCTGACACACAAAGGAAGACACTTTAGAGCAGCTCCAGTGCCTAAAGGGGCTGCAGGGAACCTGGAGAGGGGCTTGGGACAAGGGATGTAGGGACAGGCCAAGGGGAATGGCTTGAACCTGTCCGAGGGGAGACTGAGATGAGCTCTTAGGCAGAAGCTCTTCCCTGGGAGGGTGCTGAGGCGCTGGCACAGGGTGCCCAGAGAAGCTGTGGCTGCCCCATCCCTGGCAGTGTTCAAGGGCAGGTTGGACACAGGGGCTTGGAGCAAGCTGCTCCAGTGGAAGGGGTCCCTGCCCGTGGCATTGGATGAGCTTTAAGGTCCCTTCCAACCCAAACCAGGCTGGGACCCTCTGAAAAGGCTTGTTTGGATCCTGCGGGATCCTCCCAGGCACAGCTAAACCTGAAGCTCAGCAGAAGCCGTGGCGCTGGCCCTGGAGGGCCAGGACGAGGGAGCTGGGTCTCCGTGCCTGGATGGAACAGGAGGGAACCCCAGGGCAGGTGCTCCCCATTCTGGACAGACCTGCTCCCCAGCCGAGGAACATGATTCAGCAGCCGAGCCCGCTGGGATGCAGGAGACCGTGACTGCCCTGTCCCTTCCCTGCCATGGGAAGCTGGGCTCTGGTTGTGAGTCCCGGCAGTGCCTGGCCACCCAAAGGCTTCAGCTCCGCACCAGGACTGGGTGCTGCTGCTTTCACCCTGGAGCTGTCCCTGGCTGGGAGCGCAGCACCGCTCCCTGCATCCCTGCACACTACATCCACTCTGCCCGGGCTCCACTGCACACCCTCATTACACCCTCATGACCACGCACTCGGCCCTGCTGCCACCCGCCAACACTGGCACATGAGGGCCGGGGATGCTGTTTCCCACCTCCCATCATCCCCTAAGATCTGCAGGGCACCCAAAGCAAAGCCGGCAGCACACTGGGATGGAAGATGCCCCACGACTGCCCCTGTCCGCTGCAAACCTCGCTGCTGCAGACACACAGGGATAAAGAGCTGCACTCGGTGGGGAGAGCTCAGCTCCTCACACAAAGCCAAAGCATCCCCAGAGCGGGAGCAGCAGCTCAGGGAGGGGATCCTGCTCCTCTGCTGTGCTCGGGGGAGACCCCTCCCCACAGCCCTGATCCAGCTCTGGGGCAGCAGCACAAGAGGGACGCGGAGGTGATGGAGAGAGGCCAGAGGAGACCATGGAGATGCTGCAAGGGCTGGAGCAGCTCTGCTCTGGAGCCAGGCTGAGAGAGCTGGGCTGGGGCAGCCTGGAGAAGAGAAGGCTCCTGAAGGGGAGACCTGAGAGCAGCTCCAGTGCCTGAAGGGGCTGCAGGAAACCTGGAGAGGGGCTTGGGACAAGGGATGTAGGGACAGGCCAAGGGGAATGGCTTTAACCTGCCCGAGGGGAGACTGAGATGAGCTCTTAGGCAGAAGCTCTTCCCTGGGAGGGTGCTGAGGCGCTGGCACAGGGTGCCCAGAGAAGCTGTGGCTGCCCCATCCCTGGCAGTGTTCAAGGCCAGGTTGGACACAGGGGCTTGGAGCAAGCTGCTCTAGTGGAAGGGGTCCCAATGGCAGGGGTTGGAGCTGGAGGAGCTTTAAGGTCCCTTCAACCCAAACCAGGCCGGGATCCTGTGATCCCCACAAGTATGGGATGATTCCTATGGGTCCCCACAAGCCCCTACCCAAGCTGCGCAACCACAGCCCCGACCGTTGCATCCTTACCCAGTCAGTGCAGCAGATCCCTGCTGGAAGGGGCTGTGCAGAGGACATGGGCATCACTGACTGCCGGCCCCAGCGCAGGCACATCCTCAGTGGCACTGCCAGCTCAAGAGCCCTGCCTCAACCAAGGGGCCGTGGTTTTGCCATTCCCAACGTTTGCACTGCCCCAAAGGCCGTGCCCAGCATTAATGATGAGAGGGGGCAAAGCCGAGGTGCAAACACAACCCCACCGAGTCACAGCCCCTCGCACCAACCCCACAGACAGCACCCATGGAGGGGGTGGGGGCTCCCATCTCGGATGTGCACGCTTCCCTTTGACTGTGGCCAGCTCTGAGCTCCCCACCCCAGCATGCTCCGCACCCCAGAGCTGCCCCACGGGGCTGCAGGACCATGGCTGGTCCTGTCCCAGCACCCGACAGGCTGAGGAGGCCCCAGTTGCAGCCAAGAAGCAGAATCCCAAGGGAATTCCTGCTGGAAGGAGGTGGTGATGGAAGGGGCAAGCTGCTCTTCCTGAACGCTCTCGCTTGGCACCACCAAAGAGGACTTTGCCCTCTATCACAAGCCCCAGATCAGGGCCCCAACTATTACAAGAGCCCATTTGTGGCTCAGAACTGGATGATCTTAAGGTCCTTTCCAACCCAAACCATTCTATGATCCTGCAAAAGCCCAGCGCAGGCTGGGGAAGCGTGCATGGAAGTGCCTCTGCATCCTGAGGATGCAGCCCTGAGAGGGCCTTGGGATGCTGGATGAGCAGAAGCTCCCCATGATGCAGCCACTGAACCCCCCCGTGTGCTGGGCTGCAGCCCTGATCCAGCTCTGGGGCAGCAGCACAAGAGGGACGTGGGGCTGCTGGAGTGAGACCAGAGGAGGCCACGGAGCTGCTGCGAGGGCTGGAGCAGCTCTGCTCTGGAGCCAGGCTGAGAGAGCTGGGCTAGGGCAGCCTGGAGAAGAGAAGGCTCCTGAAGGGGAGACCTGAGAGCAGCTCCAGTGCCTGAAGGGGCTGCAGGAATCCTGGAGAGGGGCCTGTAGGGACAGGCCAAGGGACGTTAAATCTCATCCAGTTCTCAGCCCCTTTATGTCCTGGGAAACAGACACAAATCCCCCCTGGAGTTCCCGGCTCTCCCTCAACCCAGAGAGGTGGGAAGCAGCAGCCAGGCCAGTCTCAAAGGCTGTGGCAGGATGGGCACAGGACACCCAGCAGCAGCCCAGGGCTGAGGAACACAAAGGGACTGATGGCAGCCACAGCACCCCACAGCAAGTTTACAGATGCTCAGGCTGGCCCAGGGACCAAGCCCTGTTGTCTCCATGTGCATCCTTCTCTGGGTCCCCCCTCTGAGCATCCCAACATCTTCTATGAGCAGCAGCCTTCCCACATCCTTCGCAAAGCTGCACACGGTCCCTGTGTATCCGTGTTGCAGATGGGGAAGCAGAGCCCAGGAGAGGAGCCATGGCTGGCTCCATCCCATCAGAGGCACGTGGTGTCAGAGGGGAGAGCAGAGCCCATCACCTCCTATAGCCTCACTGGGCAGAAGCTGCTGGAAACCCACCTCCAAAGCCAGGACACCAGGGAGCGAGGCCGACACAACGCTGACATGCAAGAGACAGGGCAACTTCAATAGCCAGCCTGCCCCATTATCCCTCTCTCCATTTTCCCCTGGGAAAGGAGCCAAGAAGACACGGATCTGCTTTACACAACATTTACCTGCTGAGCAGCTGCTGCTCCCTTCTGGAAAGTGGTAAATGAGTGGATTTAGAGGAAAAAAAACCAACAAAAATGGAAGAAAAAGGAGAAGCATCTGACAGCCTTCATAGGACTGACACCAAAGAGCTGCCCCGGCCACATCCTGACTGCTCAATGGCTGCAAGGGGCCACCAGGACCAAAGCACCCCTCAGCACATGATGTATGGGGAGAGAAACCCCTGCCCCAAACCCTTCCAGGGCACCTGCTCCCCATGCCTACCCCTTCCTATGCTCTGAGTGCAGCAGCATCACAAGCGCCTGCTCCCAGGACACGGCTGGGCTGTGTGGTGCAGGAAGAGTGCAGGGGGCAGAGCAACTGGAGTTAAAAGACTCCACACATGCCCCATCCCATGCACGTCCCCTGCCAGAGCTGGGAATGCCAAACGCTGAGCCCTCCCCTTCATGCCCAACAACCAACACAGCAGGGACCTGATGTGGGGTCTTCATGAGCCACAGGAAAGCTGAGAGCAGGAAACAAGGGAGGGAAAACCCCCGGGGGAGCAGCTCCTGCCTATGGGCTGAGGCAGCAGCGGGGGGGGGCTCTGGTCCATCGCTGGTCTCAGACCCCAACCCCAGCATCCCGGCTGGAATCACCCCTTTGGCAGCTCTTTTCCAGCAGCCCCATGAGCCCGTGGGGCTCAGCAAGCACCCAAACTGCACGAGGGATGCGGGGCAGGTACCTTGGAGCACGCTGAGCTTGTCAGGATGCTGGAGGCGCAGCACTGGGACCTCACCACAGCCCAAACACCCGACCCCAGCTGCTGTGAGGAAGGGTGCCACCCACCAACCCGAAAGCAGCCATTCCTCCAACCTCCTTGAGCTCGCAGAGCCAAAACGTTTCCCAATGGAGGCCAGCATCAAGCTGCTGGTTCTGCAAATCCCACCAAATCCATGTCCCCATCCAGCCCAGGCAGCAGCAGCAGCAGCATCCTCCGGAGCAGGGCACTGCGTCTCGCTCCTCTCCTCCGGTGCTATAACGGGCTTTGGGGGCCCCGGTTTGGGCCGGCACCGGCGTGAGGGTGGTGGGACCGGTGAGGGGTGCGTGGAAAGTTGGGAGGTTGGGAAGCGGGGCCGGCTGGGAGGCGGCGCAGGCCAATGGGAAGCGCAGAGCATGATGTCACCACGCTCATCACAGCATGGCTCTGGCTAACAAAGAGAACAATGAGGCTGCCCAGCTCCCCGCTTCCCCCTAGGAAAAGAATCCCCCCCGAAGCCCCTTATCCCGCAGCCCCACGGCTGAGGATGGGGATGGCCGGGAGGGTCAGGGCAGGGTTGGGGTGCCAGAGTCCTGCGTGGCAAAACCACCCCAGAGGTCAGGCTCCCTGCATCCCAACTGCCCATCGCCGCTGGCATTCCTGCAGGCAGCAGCTCCTGTCCCGTTTATTCCCTTTTTCCTCCCCCTTAAATCCCCCTCCTTTTGGGTCTTTTTCAACCCTGATTCTTATTTCCTAACGGTGGAACTTCGGTGCAGCGCTATTTGGGGCTTCCTCCAGACAAAGCCCGCACCAGGCACACCCACCATGGGCTGGGGCTGAGCCGTGCCCAGGTGTCCTTTGGTGACAGCTCAGGGCTCCCCATTAACGATCACTGATCCACCGAGAGCCCGCGGTACCGCTTACACACCGGAGCAGCCGGGTTGAGACGGGAGGACCCAACTACAATAAACCCAGCAGCTTCCACGGGAACTTCCCGTGGGCACCGAGGGCTTGATCCCCCCCCACCCCGCAACCGGTTTCCTCGCTCCGGATTCGGCTTTGATTCACGCTCAGAGCCGGCGCGGTGGGGACCGGCACAAAGCGGAGCAGCCCCGAGAACCCGCGGGAGGAGTTTGAGGCCCGCGGGATTTGCCGCCGTTAAGTTTCCGCCTCCGCGTTACCGGGCACGGAGACAAAGCCCCCAAACTGACCCAAATAACGCGGGCCGGGGGTGCCTGAGGCGGACCCGCGGTGATGGGCGGTGTTACCTTGGCGGCCCACGATCTCGGCGACGTGTTCGGAGCTGGGCACGGGCACGCACTCGGTCATGTTCACGCTCTTCTTCCTGCTCCCCAGGGCGCCCAGCGGCTCCAGCAGCGCGGCGGGCGCGGCGAGGTGCGGCCCGAAGTTACCGAAGGCGGCCGGGGGGGAGGCGGTACCGGTGGCCGGGGGGGAGCCGCCGCCACCACCACCACCGCCGCGCTCCCGCGCCTGCAGGCCGCCCGGCCCCGCGCCTCCGCCCGCCGCCGCCACCGCCTCCTCCGTGCCCGCGCCGCCCGCCTCCGGCTCCTCCAGCCCCAGCAGCGAGAGCTGATCCAGGGCGAACCTCAGGGCGGCGGCTTCACCCTGCGCTGCTGCTGCTGCTGCTGCTGCCGGCGGCGGCACCGGCACCTCCCGGCCGGGCTCGGGCTCGGGCGGCTCCTGCCCTGCGGGCGGCGCTGGGCTCAGCAGCGCCAGGCAGCGCGGGGGGCCGCGGCCGGGCTGCCCGCCCTCGGGCTGGTAGAGGGAGCCGGGCATGGCGCGGTCTGGCCGGGGCGGTGCCGGTGCCCGCCGCACGCCGCCTTCCCCGCGCGCGCGCCCCCGCCGCGCCCCGCCCCGCCCCGACGTCACCCCGCCCCGACAAGGGCACCGGGAATGGGGGGGCACCGGGGGGGGGGCACCGGGAATGGGGGGGGGGCACCGGGAATTGGGGGGGGGGCACCGGGAATTGGGGGGGGGCACCGGGAATGGGAGGGGGCACCGGGTAGGAAGGGGGCACTGGGAATTGGGGGGGGGGGGCCACCGGGAATGGGGGAGGGGCACCGAGAATGGGGGGGGGGGGGGGCACGGGGAATGGGGAGGGGCACCGGGAATGGGGGAGGGGGGGCACCGGGAATGGGAGGGGGCACCGGGAATTGGGGGGGGGGGGCACCGGGAACTGGGGGGAGCACCGAGAATGGAGGGGGCACCGGGAATTGGGGGGGGCACCGGGAATAGGAGGGGGGCACCGGGAAGGGGGGGGACACCGGGACACCCCCTCCGCTCCGCCCTGCTTCCTATGGCGAAGGTGCGGATCCCGCACCGAGGAGGGCGGGCGCGGAGCTGCTCTGCCGGTACCCGGCTCTTCACACCGCGGCGGTGGCGGCTCCGCAAGGTCCCGGCAGGAGAAGGCGCGGAGCAGGATGCTGAGAGCAAGAGTGGAGCGGTGGAGCTGCAGCAGCAACTGGCAGCACCCGGGTGGGATGTTCCTATCCCTCCATCCATCCAACCGTCCATCCATCCATGAATCCACCTGTCCATCCATCCACCCATGCATCCATCCCTCCACCTGTCCGTCCATCCATCCATCCACCCATTCGCCCATCCGTCCATCCATCCATCCATCCGTCCATCCGTCCATCCGTCCCTCCGTCCCTCCGTCCCTCCGTCCATCCGTCCATCCATCCCTCCGTCCATCCATCCAGCCATGAATCCACCTGTCCATCCATCCACCCACCCATTCGTCCGTCCGTCCATCCATCCATCCCTCTACCCATCCATCCCTCCACCCGTCCATCCATCCACCCATCCTTCCATAACTCCATCTGTCCATCCCTCCATAACTCCATCTGTCCATCCCTCCATCATTGCTCCCTCCCACTTGTGATTTATCAAGCACTTGAAAGGACAGAGCTGCAGAACAGGCACGGTTTAGGTACCTGAGGGTTATTTCCTTTGTCCAGGTTACAGCAGTGGTGAGACACCACTATGCCCGCCCCATCCCTGGCAGTGTTCAAGGCCAGGTTGGACACAGGGGCTTGGAGCAAGCTGCTCCAGTGGAAGGGGTCCCTGCCCGTGGCAGGGGTTGGAGCTGGAGGAGCTTTAAGGTCCCTTCCAACCCAAACCAGGCTGGGATTCTATGACCTTCCACAGTCAGAGCTTTATGGAACCCTTCCTGGCAGTGACAGCACAGCACACTGCTGCATCGTAACAGAGACCAACTGTCAAGCTCACCCGTTACCTCTAATGCCCAGATGCTCCAGTTCCACAGGACCCCTTCTCAAGCTTCCAACTCTCACTTCTCACATCAGAGTCCTTCCCAGTCGCTGCCTTTGGGACCAATTCAACCATTCAGCTTGGGACTGGGTTTAATTGTAAGAACCACAAGTTTAGAAACCACCCCACTTCATTCACATTTCACAGATCCTGGGAAACACTGACTCATTAACTCCTGCTGCTCAGTGGCCCAAACACATGAGCCACATGGGCTGTCCTTGTGCTTCCACATTTGGTCCTTCCACTGGTGCACTTCCCTATGGAAAGGGACTTTCACCTTCTGATGCTCTGAACAAGTCACCATAAACTCCCATGGGATCTTTCCAGCAAGCCAACAGCCAGCAGGAACTGCCTCCTCACTTCCCATTTCTCTTACCTGCCAACTAAACCCAGCACCTTTGAGCTGCTGTCATGAGAACAGGGAACCAGCTCCTTCCCCTCCTGTTTTACCTGCAGAGGTCCTGGCAGTGCCCCTTCCCCAGCTCCTGCTGTCTGGCTGCAGCAGAGGAAGTGCAGGGA
Source organism: Pezoporus wallicus (assembly GCF_028554395.1). NCBI lineage: Eukaryota > Metazoa > Chordata > Aves > Psittaciformes > Psittacidae > Pezoporus > Pezoporus wallicus. Next base: position 143,636 of record NW_026641603.1, read on the forward strand.
CCTCATGGCTCGGTTCGATGGAGATCTGTCCATGTCCGTCCATCCATCCTCCTGCGTGCTTGCAGATGCACTGACCTCATGGCTCGATCTGATGGAGATCTGTCCATGTCCATCCATCCTCCTCCATGCTTACAGATGCATTGACCTCATGGCTCAGTTTGATGGAGATCTGTCCATGTCCATCCATCCTCCTCCATGCTTACAGATGCATTGACCTCATGGCTCAGTTTGATGGAGATCTGTCCATGTCCATCCATCCTCCTCCGTGCTTACACAGATGCATTGACCTCATGGCTCGATCTGATGGAGATCTGTCCGTGTCCATCCATCCTCCTCCGTGCTTACAGATGCTTTGACCTCATGGCTCGGTTCGATGGAGATCTGTCCATGTCCATCCATCCTCCTCCATGCTTACAGATGCATTGACCTCATGGCTCAGTTTGATGGAGATCTGTCCATGTCCATCCATCCTCCTCCATGCTTACAGATGCATTGACCTCATGGCTTGATCTGATGGAGATCTGTCCATGTCCATCCATCCTCCTCCGTGCTTACAGATGCTTTGACCTCATGGCTCGATCTGATGGAGATCTGTCCATGTCCATCCATCCTCCTCCATGCTTACAGATGCATTGACCTCATGGCTCAGTTTGATGGAGATCTGTCCATGTCCATCCATCCTCCTCCATGCTTACAGATGCATTGACCTCATGGCTCGATCTGATGGAGATCTGTCCATGTCCATCCATCCTCCTCCATGCTTACACAGATGCATTGACCTCATGGCTCAGTTTGATGGAGATCTGTCCATGTCCATCCATCCTCCTCCATGCTTACAGATGCATTGACCTCATGGCTCGATCTGATGGAGATCTGTCCATGTCCATCCATCCTCCTCCGTGCTTACACAGATGCATTGACCTGATTGCAGCTCTGGGAATCCTCCCACTTCAGACGTGTCTTCCCCATGACCAGAGCTGTTCCAGGAGCTGGCTCCAGGTGTGTTATGGAGAGTTCACACCTATCGAAGCTTCTCCTCCAGGCACAGATGTGGTAGAAGCAATTTGAGCCACACAAGCTGGCTGCGAGACATTTCCCCCTCTCACTGCCCCAAATATCTAACAGAGTAAATTGGGATGCCCCACTGAACTACTGAAAACAGTGGGTTCTGCATGACTGGAGACCCAACAGTGCAACCCCTCCCTTACGAGCTGCTCCCAGTTCTAACACGCTCCTTGCCACCGCATCACCACCTCATGGATGTGAGCTCTGAAATCCACCTCAGCAACGGCAGTGCTCTCTCCAGACGCTGCTGGTTTTGCCTGCTCTGTGCTGCCTCGGTCCTTTTGGTACTTCACAACACCCAGAAACACCCAAAGATGCTGCCAGCTGTTATTTTAAGTGCCTCTGGCAAACTTGTTTTGCAGATGCTGTGTCCATGAGCTGGTTTGTTTTCAGAACCTGCTCATGCTTTCGGCTTGGATTCTTCATTTCACTCCTGACACCAAGCTGCCTTTGGGTTTGGGGGTTTTAACGTGGGGTGATGAACAGGTTTAAGAGACTTGTGTCTTCTGTTTTGTATAATCCACCTTCAGTGGTCACCAAAGTTATCTGACACAGCTCCATTTCTTTACCAGAACACCATAGAGAAGAGCCAGCTTCCAAGAGAGCAGATCCTTGCTTGCTGCTCCCAAGCCCAACCCCTCCATGTGGTTCCCCCGTTTCCCATCAGGGATCATTCACAATTGCTTCAGTTGCCTCTTCCTGCTGCCCCTAAATCATGCTGCCTGTAACGGGGATTGCCAGACGGTCTCTGACCATCCACAGAACAAAGATGCCCCCCAGGATGACCAGTACAACCCTCTGGAGATGCACAGGGAATTAAAGAACACTGGACTAAAGCAAAGCAGAGGTCTAACAGCCCATGAAGCCTTTTTCTGCAAGGGGAAACAGAGCAATATACTCACAGCAGAGTCATGAATATCACCACAGCTCCAAAAGCCCTACTTCCCCGAGTACCATTTACAACAGCCACCCTCACTCCAGGCCAAGTGTGCAAAGGCAGAAGTTACAACACCTTAACCAGAGTATTTCTTCTGCTATAAAGAGCAGCCTTTTGTAGACCAACCCTTAAAGAGGGGATTACTGAACACATGGTGGGAGGGGGGACGGGGACCTGCCCATCCCAAACCAAAACTCCCATCATTTATCCATTTGCCTACTTCACAGCACATGAGCCAAATGCTACAAATGGGATCCAAAGTTTAGGGCTGGGGAAAACAACTTCCAAAGAACTCTTGTAGCTGCTCCTCTGACTCTTTGGGAGACCAAACTGTTTTCTGCACTGCTCTTCAAGCACATGCAAACAATCCAGGCTCTGAGCCCAGTGCAGGAGAGGTGGTGCAGCTTGGAGAAAGAGAGAACAAGTCCTCACTGTGTGTGGGAAGGTTTAAGGGAGTATTCCAGCACATCAGGAGCTGAATCACTGCATGTAGGTGGAGCCAGACGGATCGACAAGATCTGTAACTTGAAAAATGACCTACGTTGGAGATCAATCATCTCACAAAGGAGCTGACTGAGGGAACAACACACGGGGAGAGCTCAAGGTGACGAGGCTCAATGTCAACACGAGAGGCACAGCCTGCGGCTGACCAATGCTATCCTGTAGGCACCAACCACCCCAGCAGCCTTCCCTCCGTTACCTCTCGGTGTCACCAACACGTTACCTAAACAGATTTGCCTACTTCAGCAGCCCTTGACAAAGGCATCTTAGGGGAAGCCATTAGCAAAGGTCTCGTTTTCACTCAGTAGATTAATGAAGGCTCGAGCTTTCAGGTAATGCCTTCTGAGAAGTTGTGAGAGCAGTGACTGGATGGAGAACCAAGAATTGATTTCAGATCAGACAAAAGCGTGAGACGTAAGAGACGGTACACCAAGCTTTACAGCCCTTCGGATCACTAACCCCCATTAAACGGGCTCCATAGTCCACTTCTATCTCCTGGATTAGCCTCCAATTGCAAACAAAAGCGAGTCATAACCTTTCAGTATTCATCTCCTTCCAAAAGCTCAAACCTAGGGGTCTGTTTAGCAGAAGACCTCCAATTTGTATATGCAAATAAAACCAGATTCCTACAGCTAAGAAGTTCCAGAGTCTTGCCACTGGAGACACAGCAGTGCAGAGGTCGTTCACTGCCCTGCTAGCCCAAGTCTGCAAGGTCTCGGGATGGCTCCACAAAGGGAACTATTTCCATCTGTGACTCTGCAAGGTCAGGAAAACCCACTGAACACTGAAGAGGTTTCCGTAATGAATTAAAGAAACATCATTTTACCCTTCTTGCCAATGGTCATTCTCAATTAGCAGCAGGAATATTATCCTGGTAGGATTATTTATTACCAGCAGTGAGTGTTGGCAGTACTCATCAATACTCTAACACTAACCCCGACAACGTCAGGTGCAATCTGCTGGGTCATTCTGAAGCTAAAGATGGGGCTGTTTTCCTCCTCATTCTCATAAATGCTCCATCTGTAACTTCACCTCCCAGACGATGCTTTGCACTGCTTTTGTCACACTCCAGGCAGTCATGGGATCAAGCTGAAGGGCAATGGCTTTCCCTCATGAGTTCAAGGGAACAAAGTTGATCCTTGCTAATCTGAGAACAAATCCATGTTTTTAGCTCCCTGCATCCCGTGCAGGACAGCATTTTCAGTGCTGCAGAATGAGCACACCAGCTTCCCAGGGCTATCTGCACACTTATTTAAAGCAGGGAGCTAAAATATGCAACGCTGGGAACCACAACCAGCCAACAAAGGCAAAGCCTGTTAGGAAGCAGCTCCAGTGTCTGCAGCAATTCCTGTTCAGAGTGACAACAGCCAAGAAAATGCATTTTATTAGACAGGGGGTAAGTGGCATTACCCACATAGCTGCATGGGCATCTGGGCTCTTGGGAGGTTCTTACGGACGTAATCCCAAAGAAATAGGATTGTCTGCCTGGAGAATTAATCCTGAAACACTTTTTCTTCATTAGACAAACATTCTCCCACCTGCTCCCCCTTTATAAACGTGTTATCCCACCTCCTGTTTGTGGAGCTGCTGGAGAGAGGCCAGAGGAGGCCATGGAGATGCTGCAAGGGCTGGAGCAGCTCTGCTCTGGAGCCAGGCTGAGAGAGCTGGGCTGGGGCAGCCTGGAGAAGAGAAGGCTCCTGAAGGGGAGACCTGAGAGCAGTTCCAGTGCCTGAAGGGGCTGCAGGAAACCTGGAGAGGGGCTTGGGACAAGGGATGTAGGGACAGGCCAAGGGGAATGGCTTGAACCTGCCCGAGGGATAACACATTACTGACCAGGAAAAAAAGCTTATAAGGAAAAGCTGAGTGTGTAGGTTATCAGAGGCAGGTTACTAGAACCCAGGAACAGATCCAGACAGAACATAGCAAGAAATCCAGGTGCAGACAATAAGGCCACAATTCCTTTAAGTGCAAGACTTAGAATGTGAACTCCCAGGGCCTTTTTCCCTTTGCAATGGCTGCTCCAGACTCCTATGTGCTGCTGGGGAGCCTGAAGGAGCCATGGGGCTGGGACACTGCTCTGCTTCAGCAGAAGGAGCTACCAAAGGGTAAGTTGCTAAAATACATTCCCACATACAGAAGGGCTACAGAAGGCAGGCAGGCAAGAATATACTTCATAGAATAGTGAGGGTTGGAAAGGACCTTAAGATCATCCAGTTCCAACCCCCTGCCATGGGCAGGGAAACCTCACACTAGATCATGTCCTCCAATTGTTCTCAGCCTGGCTCCATGCAGGAGCTGCTCCAGCCCCTGAGCATCCTCATGGCCTCCTCTGCACTGGCTCCACCAGCTCCATGTCCTTGTGCTGAGGACACCAGCACTGCACCCAGTGCTGCAAGTGGGGTCCCACGAGAGATCATAATGATCTTAAAAGAACAGTGAGAAGTTGATAAGCAGCAGCAAAGACAAAGCTAGACAGGGATGAATAAGTATTAGGTAAGGAAGTTTAAGGATAGAAGACTAGAAGTAATATCCAACTACAGAAATAAGCCTGAAAAGAAAGCCTCAGGTAAACAGCTTATCTGTTCTGAAGGATACAATCTTAAACCAAGGAGACTACCACTGTACAGCTACACAGCACACACTACAGAGAGAGAACGACCCTGTCAGCTCTGCAGAAGGTGCAGTGGCATCAGTGGATTGAAAGTCCTAAACTGTGTGGATGGAGCCTTGAGCTGTACAACTGGGTGCCTTCCATGGGACTGGAACTGGATGAGCTTTAAGGCCCCTTCCTACCCAAACCATTCTGTGATGCTGTGATGGAAACACACTTCTGATTTGGGAAGTTCATCTCAGCTAGCCTCCCTTCACATGGGAAGTAGGACACGAGTGCACACTTATCCATGAATTCTAACTTCAGAACTACTTTTGATGTAGTGTTAGAGCTAGAAAACGGTGAAACAACTCGCAGCCATGACACCAAAGCCTCCATACCCGGGGTTGTACATCCTACATTCCCAGAGTCCAGCCATGTCACTCGAGACTCTTTTCCCTTCCTGATGTGCTCAGTTTACAAGCAAGAAAACTCCTCCCTTTTCTTGCTCAACAGCCAGTTCAGCAAGCCCAATCTCAGATGTGCATCGAGCTAACCTCTCCTGGGCAGAAGCACATACAGAAGCTCTGCAGCCCAAAGCCTATGCACTAATAACCATGCAAATTAACTGGTTTTACTGATTCCAACCGGAATTCAGTAAAAATCACACTGGTGACACAAACAGGGAGGCACTTACATTCCCTTAACCTTTCTAGCTCTCCAAACTAAAAAGTAATTGAGCCATCTTAATGGATTAGCTCCAACATGCTGCACCAGATAAAGTCAGAAGATCTCAATAACAAGGAGTCTGTTCTTTACAAAGTTTCCTGATATATTATGGCCAAAGAGGATTAATCTGTACTAACAGAACCATCCCCAGAGTTTAGTAGAAATAATGAAAATGGCTTACCGGTGCAAACTGTGCAGGACAAACCTAAGGCTATTTCATGTTGCAGCCTCATATTACAGCCATTTATGATATTTGAGGGCAACAGAGAGGTGCCATTACCACCGATGGAAAGAATAAGCAGCTTCAAAAGCATTCCCTCACTAGTACTTCTCCAAGCAGATGGAACTTGACCTCAGACAGAATGATGCACAACACCACTGTTAATATCTGTATGAACAAAAGGTAAGTTTTGCCCTAACTCCTTTCAATTACTTAAGTATGGTCTTTCCTAATAACCTCCTTCAGAAGACACACCTCAAGTAACAACTGCTTTCTCCACCCTGGGGACATATCCAGTGACATGCCCACCAGCCACGTCCATGGCAGTAGGCTGTGATAAGACAAACTAATCCAGTTGTTACTGCAGCAACAATAGAAAGACATCAGGAGAAAGACACCAGGTTCATTTAAAAGGAGTATTTTATTTACTTACCTGTCTCAATAAGCATGGGAAGTTATTTAAGTCTCTTTGGATGTGACAGGAGTCCTGAGCCCCTTTGAACAATCAACTCCTCCACATGAATGAGAACATAATAAACCTTTTAAAGGACTGAAGGAAAGAAAGAGAGCTGGATGGGGGAAGCAGAGTGGGGAAAACAAGAGCTGGCACACAAGTTGGCACCAATTTAAACTCCACGTTCAATGCAGCAGAGTATTGGTATCGACGTCTCAATCATCTGAGTTCGGGTGCTACATATGTTCACAATACATTCAGATTCAAATGAAAGTACATAAAGACATTACTAAACAAGTTTAGAAAAGGAAACAGTGTCAGAACAAGACTGCCACAGGCAGAAGAACACCTCCAGCCTGGGTTAGAAACTGCTAAGAGGTGAGACTCAAAGGATCGCCTCAGCCACTTGCCCATTACACGGGACATCCTGGCAGCCTTTTAATGGGCGAGGACACAGGAGGACTCTGCAGGTTTCCCTTTGTATTCTCCTCTGCCAGGTCCCCAGATCTCGAGATCCAAACCTCAGAACAGAGCTCACAAGAAAAACGCACGAGCATCCCTGCTGAAGCGACTGAGAGGGGCAGAGCACAAACCCCGCGCGGAAGGGGCTTGATGCAGACTAGAAGCAGCTCCGCTTTGTGAGAAACATTTAATTCAACACAATGAGTTACAAGAGGAGAGAGATTTACAGGATAATAACCGTAACAGACTGTTCAAAAAGGAAAACAGTTCCCACTGCCTGCAGTACCAGGTGAAGTTCCCCGAAGCAGAGCAGCAGCGAAGCACGATTCAGTCTTCTCGCAGTACTCCAAATGAGCAGTATCAAAGAAGTTTGTATTTTCAAATCTTTATGAAAAGAGTTAGTACAACAGCAATCACTTTGGCATGGGCTAGTCTTCAAGGAGCTTAAACCTATTCCAATCACTAAGCTGAGCTACTCCCAGAGGTCATTACTTTCCAGGCAATTCCCCTGGTCCCCTGCTATCGCTGCTAACCATTCTTACATGATAAAGGCTCTGGGAGCTACTTTCTTCCCCAAGTTTGGGGATACCAACAACTTGTACAATTGTTCAGTGGCACAACATTTAACCCACCACTTTATACCACACTGTCAGCTGAAATGTCCATGCATGAATCATGCAATGGATACCCCAAGACTAAAATAACTTTTGTAACCAGTCAATGCATTCTCCGAGCTATAAACTCGCATCTTTGTCCCTTCTCCCTATCCTCCCTCCCCAGATAAACCCATTTTTAGCCACAAGTTACCCCAATATGCTCACAGATGTACTAAAAGAGACTGAGGAATCAATCAAGGTACCCATGGTGAAGCCAAATACTTATAAACACATTAAGGCAGGTTTCACATCATTTCATTTTTGGACACAAAATGCTGGTCACTTCACTGCACATGCAAATAAGAAAGATTTAATACTTAATAAAAAGCTTTAAATTCGTTTTCAGATATCAATTATAGAAAAATCAACCTTTTTCCTTTCTTGTTTTAAAAGAGGTCAGAACATTACTGCACACGAAAGCAGATGTGTAGACACACCTATTGAAATGGATCCCCTTCCCTCTGCACACACAGGAACGGAGGTGGGGGTTCTTGGCACCAGAAAAGAAAGGAGGAAGTTTTCCTCACTGTCAGTCAGAAATGAGTCATTCTCCCATTCCAAGCTGAGAAGTTCCTTCTGACTGGACTTAAACCAAAGCAAAATACACCTCAGAGTGGGTATATTCATCTCCAAAACTCTATGCAGCTATGCCTGGACGTACACACAACTCCGTATCAAAAACGGGCACAGGAGTGCATTGAGCGTGATGCTGGAGCCAACTACAAAAACAACTGCCATTGATGTAAGACCAATTCCTCAAGTGTATCTTCCCCTACTAAACAAAACCTCGGCTGGAAGAGACACTGGCAGGTCATCTCCAAGACCACACGTCCAAGACCAATATGGTCTTGCGAGGAAAAGGAAGTTCAATGGCCTGAATTGACACATGGAATGACAATCCACAACACAAAACGACCTCCCTAAAGTCAGTTACAAACAGGTAGCCTACAGCAGAGTAGCCAAGGAGTGAAACAGCATCTCCTCTCACTTGTGTTAGAGAGCAAATGGTTTCTATGGGTCTTTGTTAAAGGTACTTGGATAGAAAAGCTTAAAAATGTATCACCTATCACTGACTGACCCACCAAAAAAAATTAAAATAATAAAAAAGAAAAAAAAAAACCATAAAATTTGGTTCCTGGAATTTTACCTCCCACCATTTTATATTCCTTTATTCCCTCCCACTTTTGCATTCCTGATTACCCTACCCCTTCACAAAAAGGAGGGGGAACGGAGTTTAGTCAAGTTCCATCTTCAAAACTACCCAGCAATCACTGAGCCATCAGCTTCTCAACGTCTCCTGATGTGGACATCAAAATGCTCCTTGGTACAGTTGGGTTGGTGGTGCAATGGACTCGGCAGACACCCTTGGCTTTGTAAATAGTTGTGCTGACCCTGCTGATAGGGTTTATACTGGGAATTCTTGCATGGAACTCCCTAGGAGAAAAAAAACAACAAGATCTTGTGAGTCAATGAGAACTTTTTGTATCTTTATAGCAAGTGAGCCCTTAAAAGCATAAAGGAGCATTGCCATAACACATCCATTTCTTTATCTCCTGTTTTTCACCTTCAGCAGACAGTTTGTTCTGGCTCCTTGCTGTTGCCAGACCTTTGTAGTAGGAAGGAATGCAAGATACTCACTGTCCAAATAAGCTACTGTTAGGGTGACGGTGAAACAGGAGAACAGAGAGAGCCCAGATATAGGACAGCGTCTCCCAAAGGCCAAACAGATTTCACATTACAATCAACCTTGCAGCCTGAAGGATTGCTTAACATAAATCACTTTTTGCTACCTGAAATACAGCTGCTGCTCCCTACAAAGGGGATTTTCCTTTCTTCCTTTTCCCCTTCCACATTCTTGACTCTGCCCTCACGGGCTCTGGAGGGTACATGACAAAGCACCCAGGGTATTAGCTATCCCAGTTCACTGACAGAACACTGTCTGGCTTTAGGCTAAAACTTAGTATGAGCAGGACTTAAAATCAGTGAATTCTGTTTTCACCTCACTGATGATACATACAGTGCTCGTGGGGTTACAAAGGAACACAGCAAGGAAAAACTGCTTCATAGCACGGTGCACTGACAGAGAATCCCAGCCTGGGTTGGGTTGGAAGGGACCTTAAAGTTCACCCAGTTCCAACCCCCTACCACAGGCAGGGACCCCTTCCACTGGAGCAGCTTGCTCCAAGCCCCTGTGTCCAACCTGCCCTTGAACACTGCCAGGGATGGGGCAGCCACAGCTTCTCTGGGCACCCTGTGCCAGCGCCTCAGCACCCTCCCAGGGAAGAGCTTCTGCCTAAGAGCTCATCTCAATCCCCTCTCTATCAGCTGTCCTACCTAGTGCAACGTACAGGGGAACTTCTGTTGGTGTGTCTTGACCTGGCCTTACACATCTGCTTCTTTCTGCATTGCTACACGTGCACTATTCAGAGCTATTCTGGCTTACAAGACAATGAACCAAAATTTCTAGTTGCACCTTTAAAAGGTTCCATTGCACAAACGAAAGCCAGAGCTACGCCTGAAGACAAGAAGCAAGCCCTTTGTGATACTTTTAAGGGATGCATAATACAAAAGCATGTTTCAGTGTAACAGCAGCAACTGCAGGATTCACGATCTTACACTTCTCAGCTGTTTCCAGGTGTTGAAGGTGTATGCTTCCTCTTTTACTTTCAGTTTACCAATTCTCACCACATAAGAAGTTTTTTTAGCCTCTTCCCTCTTTGGATACTTGCTTTTGGTCAGCTTGATTTTTCCTAACTTTCTACAACCACTCCTCAAAAACCTTCCACAAAGATGCTCCCTAATGCAGCCTGAATGAAAACAAGTCCTAAAAATGCAAAAGTGAGAGAAAAAGGCAGGCGAGGGGAGAGACAGACTCTGTCCTTTCTGCCCACCCTGCCTAACAAAGGAAGTAACACATAAATAGGGGGCAAATTGACATCACAAGGCAAATGTTTAGGAAACCAATCCATTTTCAAGGCAGAATCCTTCCAGTGCTTACATACACATCCTGGTTACGCATTCAGCACACCTGACGCAGGCAGAAGGCCCAGAACACCCCATGTGCACTCACCAGACATTACACACACATGGAAATACTTCATTTTGCTACCTGAAGGCATGACTACTACACCTTTAAAAGTGCATGCTAAAGAGCAAAGATGTGTACATTTATACCAAATATATACCAAGATTCCTCCTGAAGGCATTTCTGCTCTCAGTGAAGTACAGTTTAAGGTAAGAAAGGATGCTGGCACATTACCTGGACTATACATTCTCCATCTCCTGGTCATGGTCCTGCTCCTCCTCCTCCTCTTCCTCTTCTCCTTCTTCCTCCCCTCCTTCTTTCTCTGAAGGAGCTTCCCCATCTCTTGCTATTTCTTCCACATGTGCAAGCATGTCAGCCATCAGGGCTTCCTCCAGCCTCTTTCGCACCTGCTGCACCAGTTCCTCTTGTTTCCTACCCCAAATGAATGAACACCGACATCAATCCTCAAAGCTGCCTCCTTCCAGGGAAAGGAAGTTTAAATCCCTCATACATGAAGCTGGGCAGACAAGACCATGTTTAATTCAGGCTGAAGTCTGCATAACCTAGCAGCTGACTCAAGACTTCCAATTCCTAGTAGTGATATTAATTGAAACAAGAAGAAGTCAGCCTACCCTGCTCAGATTGCCAAAAATGAGACTGGAGAAGGTTAAGTTTCCAACCATTTCAATCTTTTCTTGTTCTTTTTCCTTGTGAGTCACAACCTTATATTTTACAGCTCCTTTTCTGTCAAAGTCATAGAGAAGGGAAGAAGTGATCGACAATCAGTGGCTCACAGGACTCACATTTCATCTCGGCCACAGGACATCATGACCAGACCATTTTTCCTGGTCATTCTTGTATAAATCAAGCACTACAATAAAGTCACCCTTTAATTCAAGATTTATCAGTCCAACAGTTAAAAGTCCTATCTTTAAACACTGTTAGTGTACGCACAGTAGGATGCTCTCAGGTTAGTCTCTTTGGTACATGCAGTCCTCCACTGAGCTTAAAGCTTAATTTGACCATTCTTGATTTAGTGATAGAATTCATTACTGAAAGCAAGCTACACCTAAGTAAACTGCATCCTTATTTGCTGCCACTGCAGCAGTTAAGCACTCTTATTTGGTCTTGTGCTGACACAGAGCAAGGTGAAGAGAATCCAATTGCAGTATTAAGGCTTTCTCTGACTCCTTTGCTTAGAAGTGCCTTAATCAAGATTACTCCAATTGAGACACCTTCTTCAATAAAAGGATACATGTCTAAACAAATACGAACCTCAAACCTCAGAGGAACTGAGCATGGTCAAAATAAAGGCCTATAATTACATGCCTGTAGGAACCATCCTCGTGTGACAGTTTTTAACTCCTCTAATAAAGCGGCCTTCACATCCATTCAGCAAGCCACAGTGCTCCAGCAGACTTTAAAACTTGTCATTGGAAAAAAACTCACAAAAAGAACACCCAAAAAACCCCAAACCCAAAGAAAAGGCACTGTTTCACCACAAGAAACCTTATTCCAAGACAGTTAGGTCTATACCTAATATCTTCATCTGTCACCATAAATGCTTTGCAAAGGGGCTGTGAGGTGTTTAGCCAGACTCCAGGATTCTTCTCTACAGCTGCAGACAGCTGGCCAGTGATGGGCATAGTGCTGGTGTGCAGAGCACTAGCTATGGCAGAGAGGAGGGTTTCATCAGTGCATCCGGGTCCAACCCCTGCAAAGGGGAGGGAAAGTGATAATCAACACTGCACAAGACAAAGAACAGCAAATCAGGACAAGGGGTGGTATTTAAATAGTAATGGCAAAGCAGGTACTGTCATTTAGCAAGCTAAGGAAACAACATCTTGGTCTTAAACACTTCTAACAGCACCTGTACAGCCCTCTCCAAGGCAGTTTAAACCAGCAGCACTGCTGAGTGCTGGGGAACAAGGTCAACCTCAATACCTTCACATCACCGCTGCCTGGTATCAAAATGCCACCCCTGGAGTGAAGGACAGACTGATTACCTTGTAAACCTTTTGGCAGGTCCATTGTTTTCACCAGCTCCTCTGCAATGTCAAAAGCATTCAGTCCACTTAATTTCTTCTCCCAGAAGAGCTGACATCAAAGAAAGCGTTTATTGGCACAGAGCAGAAATGGAATTGACAACTACACCAAGCAACTGCTTCCTATCAAGAGAGGGAAGAGCACTGCTGCAGACAATTCCCTATTGGATTTGCTATGGAAGGGGTCTGCCACAGGGAACAAGCCTCACTGCCAGTCCCACAACAACTCTCTGGCCTGGTGTAGTGCCTTGAGAGAGACTTTCTCTTCCTCCAGGAACTGTCAATATCTAAGTGCCACTGAGCCCACAGTACTTTTCCAATTACCAGCTCCCAAGGAGGGAAGGGGCAGTCAGAGCCAAAACCCAGAGGCTGGAGTTTCAAAGAGGTGAAGTTTAAGCCAGCACTGCTTTCCAATTCGGAAGAAACATCTGGAGCCTGCTGACCAGGGGTTAAAATGTACTGCAGTCCAGCCAAGCAGTTGAAAGCTGTAATTTAACAGGCTCTTAGATGTATCACGCAGAGAAAGATGCAAGCAAGAAAGAGCAAGTCTGCCCTATTCTATGCTATATAATAAATACATAAACCAATGTGTGTGTGTGTATTTCACATACAGTATATACATATTTACTTAATATAAACACACACACACATAAAAACCTCTAAAGGACTTTCTCAGAGAATAGATTCCAATGTTGTCCTGAAAAAGAGAAAGGATTACACAAGGAAAGCACAAGCAGAACCGAGGAAGCTGCATTACAACAAGTAGTAACACGAGGAGCAAAACTACACAGGTTAGACTATAACAGCTCTGGGCAATAGGGCTGATGTCTGCTAACAGATTGCATTCACATGTCCACCTGTACTCACAGATCAATCTCTTCCCCACCAGGGACACAAATCTCTTTTGCATATCAACATCGTATCCTGAACGTCCTCTTTTATTGGCTTAACAAGCCAAGGGGTTTATAGGAATAGCAGCAGCACTGAATACACATGCTCTGCTTCCTTAGGAAGCCATGCTAAAATCCCACCAACCTGTTCCAACACCAACCAACCCCAACCACCCAACTCTATTTCAAACAGCATCTCTCTCACACTTGAGAAAGGTAAGGTTTAAGTCTGCAGAAAAGGTTTCCAATACAAGAGGACAGTAGCTTATGGGGTATTTTTAATACCCTGTACTGAAATCACTTCCCTTCTTGGAATGTTACCTTTTAATTCCACTAGACCTGCAAGAGTTTAAAATGATAACTGATACCAATGACAGCATCTGGACACACTAGTGAAGCTGAACGTCTCATTTCCAAATGTTACAGAGATGGACTCAATACAGCAAAGGATTTGTAGGATCCCTGATGTGAACTCTGCTGGGGCTCTCCTGTCAGCTGCAGGTAATGAGAACGAAATGGGAATGCCTGCCAAAGGCTGCTTTGAACGGGTACATCTCATTTGACCAGCGCCCAAATTCAAAGCCACCCTTGTCCTAAGCACACTTCTTTACATCCTTTCACTAGATTAAATGAAGCTGAAAGATTTCCTTTCATTTTGGTGTATTCACTTGGTTGCAAACACACAGGATGGCAAGAAAACCACTTTGATTTTGTATTAACAATGGCATTCCAAGTGAATTTATGATCTTATGCATACAGGAGTTAGCTACTATACTAATGATACACACATCTGAGAAGAAGGCCCATGCGGGGGGTACAATCCCTTGTCCTACATCACAGACACCACATTGTCTGTGGTCTGTACAGGAAAAGGGATTTCTTGAAACAGTGATTCTCATTCCAATGCAAGTGGCCTCTGAAATGGTTCCAAGGTCTGCCAAAATTTGGAGATAAGACTTCATTTCAGCATTAAAGGAAACGAAGGCTTAACTACAACAGAGCAAAGGTTGGGGTCTACTTACAGAACACAGTGCAGACAGCATATTAAATACAGATTGGAAATGGGTTTTGTTCTGATTTTAAAAGCTGCTAGCACTGTATTATTGTTTCTGAAACATCAGAGACCTCAAATCACAGCAGACTACGTGTTCAGCATCACCAAGTTAAAGTGATTTATTCCAGGCCCCTTTCAGCACCCAAACCAGGACTTCCTTAGTTCTGGAGAAGAAGCTGCTAAACCACAAGCCTTACCTGCCGGGGCTGGTCCACAGCTTTCTGAGGATCACTCTTCACCTTGTTGCTGGGATGGTTTGTGATCTTTGTGACAGGCTGTTTGAAGATGGAGGCGGTCTGTCTGACAGGCAGGGCTGTGTTCAAGTCAGGCTTGCCCTATAAATTTCAAGCAAAATGAAGGGAAAAGCCCACAAAAAGAAGGATTTTCAATTTGCTAAAATGCTGCTCCAGCCATGAGGTGTGCAGCAGGGAAGACAAGAGCGCATGGACTTCAAAACTGGCACGATCTCAAGCTATATGAGTTCAACTGCTAAAAACGTGTAACTGCACTCAAATCTTGCCTTAGACCTATAGAAATTAAAGTTCTCCACTCTTTCACACTCTATTTAACACCCCAGCATCCTCTCTAAAGCGGTGGTTACAAAGCAGATGTTGATTCCCTTTTTACAAGGGGTTCCATGGAAAAGATGAGGGGTGATGGGCTCAAGTTACTCCTAGAGAGATTCCGACTGGGCACAAGAGGAAAAAGCCTTTCACCACGAGAGCAGCCAGGCAGTGGAATCATCTCCCCAAGGAAGTCATGCACTCTCCAGCACTGGGCACTGTTAAGATTTGGCTGGACAGGGTGCTGGGATGTCTAGTCTAGGTCATGCCTGGCCTTGAAGGCTGGTCCGGATGACCCTTGAGGTCCCTTCCAACCTGGGATCCTGTGATTAGTTTATACCCATTGGTTTTGTACCCATCTGGACAGGATTTAGGAGTCAGAAGACCAAGCTTGCACTTTGACAAGCCACTAAACCAACAGATTTGGACATAATATTAAGAAGAAAAACTAAGTGGGGTTTCGAAACCCTTTTGTGAATTCAGAAACCATTCTAAACCACTCTGCTTCAACCCAGTTGTGGATGCCACTGAACAAACCAATACAGCTGAAACCTCGATCGCTTTTTTTTACCTTCTTAACCAGACTCGGTTTCCAAACAGAGCCCATAACCATCAAATTTTCACCATCTGACTGCATTTTACATTAGTGAAAACACAGGAACACCGTTCCTCGCTCCAAGATCTAACATGCAAGTCTTGAAAATGGCTGCAGGACACACTTTGTTCTCGGGGATGCAGACACCGCGTCTGCTCAACATATTTATTCATGAGATGTAGAAGAGATGTATCCAGGCCAAATATAATTCTGAACCATCTGTGTGCTAATTCACTTAGAAGCCAATGACAACCACTGGTACATTGACTAGAAGGACTGGGCAGAATTTTAACCTATGAGATGTGTGTGAGCTGCTGGTCTCCGCAGCAAGGCGTGCTATTGCCCAAGTGGCACCCCAGCACTGTAAATGCTCCAATCACTCCGATGATGATGACTCTTGCCTGGTTGACATACATAGAAAGCATTCTGCTCTTGCCCACAGCTCATGGTTAGGTGCACAGACACAAGCTTTTGGATTCTGAAAAGCTTTTGGTGTACAGTGAAGCTACCCAAGAATAACTTGACCCAGTCTATCCAGACCAGCACTTATACTGGTAGTCTTGACTAAACCTGCAGCAGAATTACCACGTGCCAAACACAGGCTCTTGTTTTGCTCTACAAACAGGCCTTGCCATCCTCTTGCCTCTTTAGCTTTTTGCCCCCCTCCTTAGATCAATTCCAAAGCCGAGATACCAGCATGGCCTATGACTGCTCTAAGGAGGGCCTCATCCTCTAAGGATGCCTCCTCATCCCTGCTGCCCCATGCCACTCTTCTCTCTTCCCCAAAACCAAATGGCAGAGCAGAGCAGAGCAGAGGGGCTGCACAGCCACAGGAGTCAGCTGGAGATCTGGGGCTCTGGGGAAGAGCGTGCTGGATCTTCTCCAGAGAGGAGATCTCACACTCCAGGGTGAAGAGAGAAAGATGCCAGCCTTCTCTCCAGACCTTCTGTACAGGAGATTTAGGAGTACCACAGTATTCTTGCGTGGCATCACCCTGGTGTCCTGGGTTCAGCAGCAGCAGTCATTTTTCTCCTTCTACTGGAGCTGGTGCAGTGCTGTGTTTTCAACTTCAGCCTGATAACAACGCTGATAACAACCCAATGGTTTTAGCTGTTGCTACGTAATGCTTACTCCAAGGACTTCTCAGTCTCATGCGCTGCCAGTGAGGAGGGGCACAGGAAGTCTGGACAAAGCAGAGACAGGATACCTGACCCAAATTAGCCAAAGGGGTATTCCATCCCACAGCATGTCATGCTCAGGAGAGAAACAGGGGGGAGTTACCCAGAAGTCCCAGATCACTGCTCGGGTGGTGAGCAATTGTAATTGTGCATCACTTGCGTTTACTGCTTTCTTTTCCTTTTCCCCTTTTGGTTTTATATCCTCTCCCCTTGTTATTCCCCTTCTCATTATTATTAGTGGTGGTAGCAGCAGGGGGTTTGTGTTATACCTTAGCTACTGAACTGCTCCTATCTCAACCCATGGAATTTATATCTCCTCCCCATCCCTCTGGGAGATGGGGGGGGGGGAAGAAAGGGGGAAGTGAGCAAGTGGCTGCATGGTTTTGAGTTACCGGCTGGACTTAAACCAGGACACCTGAAGGCTGAGTGAACTGCAGTACCTGTCCAGCTCCCCATAACAGAGATGTTCTCTCATACAACCCCAGCTCCACACATGAATTCCAAACCAGAATCACAGATATTGTTCTGAGAGGCAGCCTGGCCACTACGACAGCAGATGGAAAAGGGGAAACCTGCCATGGCATCACACTCTTACTTTGGCTTGGTTGGAACAGTCATAGCGCATCCTCTGCCTGTTCTTGTTCATTTTATTCATCAGCATTTTTCCTGTGCGGAAATCAAAGGTGCCCAGGTCCATGGAGCTGCCCAGGTAACGCGCCAGCTGCGGCTTGCTCCGGAACTTCTTACCACTTGGGCTGAGGAAACACAGGAGAGAAAGACGAAGGGGAATGAAAACCCTCTGCACTTCACCCCCTCGCTCGCTGCAGGGCCGGACAGGCAAGTTTTATTCCATGTGCTGAACTGCTAGAATGAAGCTCACGTTTAACTCTACATGGATAGCCTTGCTTTCCTGTTAACTCCTCCTCATGGTTACTGTGGAAGAGACAAATTAAGTGCAGACCACGTTAAAACGGTTTTTGTACATAAAGAAGATCCAGACCAGGTATAAAGGAACATAGCATAATTCACACCACAACCAGTAGGGCAGATACAGGCACAGAAGTACATACCACTGCTGTCTCAAACAATAAATGCATTTTCAAGCAGGATTTCTTCTCCCAAGGGTGTTGTATATGACTGGGATCACAGTCATCTCCTTGGGCTCCTTCCCCCCACCCCTTCCCCCTTGAATAGCACAATCAGGTTTGATTACAAGGCTTTGGTACCATTTGGAAGACATCAGGATTGCACAGTAGTAAGGAGAAAGAAAAGCTAATTAGAGACAAGCTGCAAAATAAAGAATGACAAAGCTTAAGTGATGCAAAGATAAAGGGCAAAACCTTGGCGAACTGTCCATTAACTGCAAAACAGAAGGGAGATTCTTTTCAGACACCTGGTTTCACATGAAGGACTGCACTCTGGGAAGCAGGCACAGATTACTCCAGCTCCTTGCTGCGTCCTGGTTGGTTTTCAGTAACATAACCTAACCTTCTGCACTACCCCAATAAGCACTGCTAGCTAAACACTCTTAATGCATAAGGCAAAAGTAAGTCACTGTGCTGTGACTATACAGACAATAAGCACAATGTAGCTCTCCCTAGGAAAGCGGTGGACTCCCCAAACACTGGACACTTAAGATTTGGCTGGAGTCACAGAAAGCTCTGGGGCGATGTTATAACAACACCTAAAGGTGTTCCAGTACCTGAAGGGGCTGCAGGAAACCTGGAGAGGGGCTTGGGACAAGGGCCTGGAGGGACAGGCCAAGGGGAATGGCTTGAACCTGCCCCAGGGGAGACTGAGATGAGCTCTTAGGCAGAAGCTCTTCCCTGGGAGGGTGCTGAGGCGCTGGCACAGGGTGCCCAGAGAAGCTGTGGCTGCCCCATCCCTGGCAGTGTTCAAGGCCAGGTTGGACACAGGGGCTTGGAGCAAGCTGCTCCAGTGGAAGGGGTCCCTGCCCGTGGCAGGGGTTGGAGCTGGAGGAGCTTTAAGGTCCCTTCCAACCCAAACTAGGCTGAGCTTCTATGGAATGCACAGTTAACCACATGGGGAAATAATCCATCTTTAGAGGGTAGGGGGAAGGGGAGGAAACACTTCATCACTGGATATTCCTCAGCTGGACCAGTTCACTGTGGAGCTGCACCAACACTCAGGCCAGCAGACAACAGAGAGAGGAGCAATCACTGGACAGTAACAGAGCCTGGGTCCAGACTCAAATGTGAATCCACTTGAACAAATGTGAATGGAGTTATATGCCTCAAGCCAGAAAGAGGAATAACCAGCTACAGCAGCTTTTAGGCTAGACCCATCACTGCTGTCAGTGAAGCCAAGAAGAGAAACTCCTGCTACATGAAGAATATGACACTGCTTCCTCTGCTAAGATCTGCAGCTCCAGTTTACGGTTTAGTGTCTAGTAATTGTTAAACCAATCCATTACAATAAACGGTGCGTTCAAAAGCTCAGTGTAACTTCCAGAACAAGAGCCAGACACACTCAGAGACAGGATTTGAAATGAACACAGCCCTTCAGCTTTTCTGTTTAGTGTGTGCTCTAGGAAGCTGGCAAAGGATCTGAAAAGATGCTCAAAATGTCTAAAATAAACCCACCTGAAGTGACTCAGAGTCCTGTCTCTTCCTGGGGAAGCTTGGCCCAAAGGAAAAGCACTGAAATGTTCAGAAGAAAAACTTTTATTGTGATTATGGCTTGAATAAAAGGCAACACCATACCCCAAGCTCCTCTGGAACAACAGCAGGGCAGGGAACAAAGCTACAACCCAAAGCCATCAGTGAACCCCAAGAGAAAGGAAGTGGTTGGAGCGCTCTGGAGCTCCTGGGGTACCCCCGGCAGGAGCAGGCTTGGGGGGACACAGCCATAGAGGGCATCACGGACACCTGAGATGGTCAAAGTCAGGCTGGGGAAAGGAGTGGGGAGCAGCCAAAGGTGAGCAGTGGCACTGCCTGCTGCACGTCACGACGCACAGGACCAGCAAACCAGCATTTATGAACATGCTTATGTGCCCTTTAAATGTCATAAATCCATCGGGTTTATCTCCTTCCACTCCAGAGCAAAAGCTCTGCTTTGCACTTCTGGGTTCATGCACAAAGACTCTGAAGAGAGCCAGAAGAGCTCCAAAGCTGTAAACCCCAACCTCTTCCAAACCCCACCACTGGCACCGATACCGTGAGCACACTGCGCTTGGCTCCTGCGTTCAGGTCTTTCCCACTTCACCCTGGTAGGAGGAGCAAGGCAACTGCAAAGCTGCACACACTTTTCCATGCTCCTAGCACCAACAAAAGGGACCCAAAGAAGCCCAAGGAGAAGCACGACCAAACGCAAGCCCCCCCTCCCTTGTTATCCAGGCTTTATGGGGGCTCAGATGAAGCTGAATGCGTGGCGGCCTCTTGCCAGGTGCCTGCTGCTCTCCATGTGCAGCTCACCCTTTGTTTCCTGCTTGAAAGTCTTAAGGAGCCCAGGCCCTCTCCCCTCCTCCCTCATTACACAAAGTCTCCTCCCCTCCACTCTCCCCATTTCGCCTACAGAGGATCTGCACAACTTAGAAAGCAAGAGACAAAAGGCAACACAAACCCACTCTGAACAAACCCAGACATCGCCTGCCTGCTAAAGAAATGGAGACAGGGACAGAAAGGGCGATGAAGAACACGTGCCCAAAGCCTCACTGCCTCGGTGGATGGGTAACAAACAGAATGCAAACTGTTTCTTCCCCACTCTGTTTCAGTTGTGATCCCTCTTTCGTGCTGCTGGGAGCCTCGCAGCCTCCCTCCACTGCACTTCTCTCCCCAGGTCTGCTCCAGGCAAAGCCGGGCACCCCAACACCGTGATGTGATCCCTGGGACACCACATGCACTGGCAGTGCCCTCCCTCACAGCATCTTCCCGTTATCCCTGGCTGCATCTGCATCACGTCCTACCCCACACCCCAGCAACTTACTACATGATCTTCGGGGTCCCTTCTAACCTAAACCATCCTATGAACTTGGCTATCCCAGGGCAGGCTAGCACAGACATACAGCTGCCATCCACGCACAGAAAAAGCACCGGTGTGAACAAGCAGAACCAGGTGAGTTCTCCAGCTGCGACAACCCAGCCCACATCTGCACAGCAGCATCTCCCCATCCCTCCATAAATCACAGAATCAACCTGGCTGGAAAAGAGCTTTAAGAGCACCCAGTCCAACCATCCCCATCAGTGCCAAGGCCACCACTGCCCCATGGCACTGAGGCCTCGTCTCCACGGGGTGTGAGGACTTGCAGGGATGGTGACTGCAGCCCTGCCCTGGGCAGCCTGTTCCAATGCCTGAGCACCCTCTGGGGCAGGAATTGTTCCTCAGCTCCATCTAAACCTCCCAAACGTGTGCCCGTGGCTCCGCACAGAGCAGCCTTGGGGAACTGAGCTGGCCACTGCCACCACCCTCATCCCAAGCGATGCTCACGGAGGCCCCGCACTTAAGGGGTTGTTTTGTTCAGGGCTTGGAGCTCTGACCACACACACACACACACACACACAAAAACCCAACCCAAAAGTCCCCAACAGAACAAAACACAAGATCCCTCAAACTTCCAGGCCCCTAAAGAAGCACCCAAGCAGCAATCCCAGAACAGGAATGAGCCCAGACCTCACCAGCCCTGTTCATAAGGCTCATCTCAACCACCATTGCAGCTCCCCTGGGGAAGCTGGGGGTCAATCATCACAACCTACAAAAAGCAAGGGAGGGCTCAGTAAAAGCACTCTCCTCCACAGTTAGAAACATCCCTGGGGGTGAAGGGGTGTTAAAAACCTCTTCAGCTTTCTACAGAGGTGCTGGGGAGGTAAGAAAGTCACAACAAAATAAGCTTCACCCAAGAGAGCTGGTTAAGCCTTCCAGAACAGCCGTGTCAATGGCTCCTGGGAGCAGAGATCCCGAACTTCTCAGACACTTGGTCAGCAGAAAAAACGCAGTGAATCCTCCTTCCCCCAGGTGAGGACACGGAGTTTGAAGGAGCCTTTGTCACCAAAACGCTCTCAAAGCCCACATAAACCCTCCTGGGTTTGCCAACCCAGGCAGACAAGGGCACGCACTCCAGTTAAAAGCATTTCTGCACTGGCGAGCAGGAGGTTCCAGCACTGATTCTACGAGCCCAAACATTTGCCAAAACAATGGTTTGGCAAAGCAGGCACTGCCACCCCAGCACCTCGGCTCTGCCTTAACCCTCAGCGCTGGTGACTGCACATAGGAGCACTTCAAACCACGCGTGTAATTCCCCACACACACTTACTGCACCCGCACAGCCAAACCATGCACAGACTGGACACGGAAACTGCAGAGGGGTTCAGGAACTGCCACACGCGTGCTGCCACACTCTGTTGCCCACCAACAGCCCACTCTGCTGTTGGCTGCAACAGCAACCAAAAAGGAACTCGGCAGGGATCCCTGTCCACACTGGAATAAAGGCAAGACCCATAACTTCGGAATGAAAAAATGCTCCTTATCCGCTCCCCCCTCTTTTTTATGGTCAGCTCTGAACCCACAACCTTACAACTTTATGGATGTGGAGCGAGTCCAGAGGAGGCCATGGAGATGCTGCGAGGGCTGGAGCAGCTCTGCTCTGGAGCCAGGCTGAGAGAGCTGGGCTGGGGCAGCCTGGAGAAGAGAAGGCTCCTGAATGGGAGATCTGAGAGCAGCTCCAGTGCCTAAAGGGGCTGCAGGAAACCTGGAGAGGGGCTTGGGACAAGGGATGTAGGGACAGGCCAAGGGGAATGGCTTGAACCTGCCAGAGGGGAGACTGAGATGAGCTCTTAGGCAGAAGCTCTTCCCTGGGAGGGTGCTGAGGCGCTGGCACAGGGTGCCCAGAGAAGCTGTGGCTGCCCCATCCCTGGCAGTGCTCAAGGCCAGGTTGGACACAGGGGCTTGGAGCAAGCTGCTCCAGTGGAAGGGGTCCCTGCCCGTGGCAGGGCTTGGAGCTGGAGGAGCTTTAAGGTCCCTTCCAACCCAACCCATTCCATTCTATTCCACATTCTTGGATAACCCAGGGACCTTTCCAGCGCTGTTGTGTCTCCAGCAGGTCTTTCCTCCTCCCAAGCTGCAGCGGTGAAGCTGCACCTCCAGCCTCCCGCTCTCGAGGCTGGCATTCGGTGCTCACCCCGGGCACAGGAAGCTATGCCCAGAACCACGCTCTAAGGAATGAAACCCACACGTGCAGCTGACTGCACACATTCACACCTGGATCAATCCTGCTGCCCTCTGCCAGCTTCCCAACAGCCCCACGCTTCACACTTCGCCTCACGGGTGCACTGAGGCTGCCTCTCCCGTGTGCAGGATGGGTGCATACGGCCCACCTACAGCCATGAGACATAGGCTGATGTTAATGAAATCCTCCTGGCAGAGCCAGCTCCGCAGCCATGCTCCCCTTTAGCAGCGATACTCAGAGGAGCCGGCATCCCTGCGCTCCCATCTGTAGCATCAGGCACTGCCAGGCAAATGCGCCCTGCTCCATCCTACCCCAGATTCACGGCGTGGCTTGGGGTGGAAGGGACCTTAAAGCTCATCCAGTGCCACGGGCAGGGACCCCTTCCACTGGAGCAGCTCCGAGCCCCTGTGTCCACCCTGGCCTTGAGCAGTGCCAGGGATGGGGCAGCCGCGGCTCCTCCGAGCACCCTGCGCCCGGCTCCCTCCTTCACCTGCACACGCACAGCAGCAGCCGAGCCCCGAGGAGGCTCCAACCGCTCCCGGCCTCACGGAGCCCGCTCTGCCCCCACCGAGCACAAACCGCGCCGGAGGCACGAGGGGGGCTCCACCGCCCGCCCCACAGCGCCCCCCGCGCCGCGGGCACCGAGGCGATGGCGGCACCGAACCCCCCCCCCCCCCCATTCACCACCCGCTCCCCCCCGGTACCGACCCCGCCGGGCCCGCCCGAGCGCTCCCACCTCTTCCGTTCCATCGCGGCCCGGGCCCGCTCCCGCCGGCTCTTCCGGCCGCCGCGCTCTCCTCCCGCCGACTGCTGTTCCGCGCTCCCACCGTTCCCTCCCTCCCCGCCCCCTCGGGCTCGGTTCGGTTCTATTCGGTTCTATTCGGTTCTATTCGGCTCTACCCGGCCCGCTCCCGCCGGGCCCCAGCACCGCTCCGAGCCCTCCTCCTCCGCCGCCCCCTCCTCCTCCGCCGCCGCCTCCTCCACGCTCCGCTCCGCCCGCCCCCGCGGCCCCGTGCCCGCCCTCCCCATCGCCGCTTATCGCTGCCGCCGGATCCCTCCGCAAGGATATAGTCCCTCCCCGCCGCCCCGCTTGGCGGGAGCCGCGCTTATCCGGTGTCTTCCCCGCCGCAGCTCTCCCGGGGACACAACGGAGCGGGAGCGGGAGCGGCGCCGGCGCCATCCCCGAACCGGCCCCGTGCAGGGAGAGGGGAAACTTGGCTGTGGAGGGAGCAGCTCCAGTGCCTGAAGGGGCTGCAGGAAACCTGGAGAGGGGCTTGGGACAAGGGATGTAAGGACAGGCCAAGGGGAATGGCTTGAACCTGCCCGAGGGGAGACTGAGATGAGCTCTTGGGCAGAAGCTCTTCCCTGGGAGGGTGCTGAGGCGCTGGCACAGGGTGCCCAGAGAAGCTGTGGCTGCCCCATCCCTGGCAGTGTTCAAGGCCAGGTTGGACACAGGGGCTTGGAGCAAGCTGCTCCAGTGGAAGGGGTCCCTGCCCGTGGCATTGGATGAGCTTTAAGGTCCCTTCCAACCCAACCCAGGCTGGGGTTCTCTGATCTTTGATTTCCAAGGCTCTGTGCACTTGCCTCCCACTGTCCCCTCCAGTGGAACTCACCAGGATCTGAAGTTTCTTCTCCTCTGTTGCGTCCTTGTCTTTTCACTGATTAGTTCATGTAATGGATGTGACATTTGGTGGGCTCATTCTGAACAATAATCAACTGCTAGAAAAGAGGCAATGCCAGGATATTGAAAACCAGAGGGATCACTGATCACACCTGAACAGTAATTATTTGAGCAGAAATTTGCCCAAGAATCATAGAATGACTTGTGCTGGGAGCTGCTCTGAGGTCTCCCCTTCAGGAGCCTTCTCTTCTCCAGGCTGCCCCAGCCCAGCTCTCTCAGCCTGGCTCCAGAGCAGAGCTGCTCCAGCCCTCGCAGCATCTCCGTGGCCTCCTCTGGCCTCACTCCATCACCTCCACGTCCCTCTTGTGCTGCTGCCCCAGAGCTGGGTCAGGGCTGCGGGGGGGGGGGGGTCTCTGCAGAGGATGCAGAAGATATTTCCAATAGAGTATTTCTGGAGTCCTTCTGCTCTCCTGGAAGGAGAAATATCAGGAATTACAGGGTAATCCTATGGTTAGAGACATCGTTGGGAATGCTGCAGAAAACACAAGCAGCTCCACAATCCCTGAAGGCCAAGTCCACGTTTCTCACAGTGCCTGCAAATACTGAATATGGTTTTCTCCTTTAAACACCTTCTGATCTCACGTGCTGCACACAGTGCTCTCACTGGGGCGTAGCTAAAGGTAACCCCAGTCTGAGCAGCAGACTGACAACAAGGAGCCTTGGGCAAGTGGGCAACACAGGCAGAGCAAGTTTGAGCCCTTCTGAAGGGCTCCCTCATCTGCAGGAGCAGAGGGAGCAAGCCCAGACTTGGTGGTGTCTGAAGGCAGCAGCAGCAGCACATTCTGCCCGTCCTGTCTGGACACGTTCAACAGGTACGAGCAGAGGCTCCAACTGTTCCAGGTCAGAGCTTCCAGTCCTGATGAGGTGTGAGATCAGGCTGGCATCGTGTCCCCTTTCAGGGTGAAAACAGATCAATACCAATACCTCTGTGCCCAGCGCAAGGCTGCTGTCAAACCCACATTCTCAGTATTCCAAGGCACAGCAGCTTTGGCCTTTTGGGAGTCAACCAGGAATTCAGGAGCGCTGCTGGAGCGAGGCAGCGGGAGAGATGGAGGCAACAGCACGGTCATCCCTGCATACCATAAGCTTCTGCCCTGTTCTGTTGGATGTAGCAGGGTAGCAAAGAGTGTTTTGTATGTGATTATGTTCCCTGTCCCCCCCCAGTTCGTTATCAGTGGTGATGCCAAAGCAATGCTTAAGCAATTACTCTGTTCAGGAAATAGCTGAAGCATCCTGCATAGTGCCACCGTTTGGGCAGGGATTACAACAGCTTTCCATACAAATACCACTCGGAAGCCTTCAGCCCTGCAGCACAACTGCTGCAACACAGCTTCTTCCCTTAAGAGGTTGGACCATTTCTTGATAGCCCAAAATGATAACACGGTGAAATCTGGCCCTAAACAGAGAGAAAACAGTGATACTGCTCTTACACAAAGGTTTTGTGTTTCTTGCACTTCTTTTCTCTATCAGCTGAAGGTGTTTTCACCTCAAGGGCTCTGTTTCGTCAGCAGTTTACGGTGATGAATTGTCCTGGTGGTGTGCCCCTGTAATGCCAGCTGGGGTTAAACCATGACACAAATACAATGAGATGCATGAAGTACAGATAGATTCTTTCCCTACTCAAACCCCACATTAAGAAAGTGACCAAGCAGCTCTTTAAACCACTTGTACATGAAAAGCCCCTCAGGGTTTGCAGACTGCCTGCCTTGAGCCCCTAGGTTAAACCAAGTTGGTCTTCAGGCAGGACCCACTGCTTTAAAATGATGTGTGCCCCACCAGGCAGTTTGATGGTAAAAGGATGCAAAACCTTGCTTGAAACTAAGTACCATAAAACACTGCAATATTGGCTATGAAAAGCTAACTGCATGCATGAGTCCAAAGTGCTACTGATGTGGGAATGATTAGCTTAAAATGAAGACGTAACTAAGAACAGTTCAAGAGCTACAGCAGTATGAGGAGCGAGGAGCAAAAACTACCCACAAACAGAGGCTCATCCAACCCAGCATCCCCTGCTTGATGGCTGAGGAATGGGTATAGATGAAAGGCAAACGCTCCTCCTTAGGACACACATCCAAACAAGCTGAAGACATAACCCCAACAAGGAGTCCAGCCTAAAGAACGTGGCCTGAGAAGGGAACACGCAAGCAAAAAAAGGGCAAAACTGTAAGTCACTTGGTTTATTTTGT
Source organism: Pezoporus wallicus (assembly GCF_028554395.1). NCBI lineage: Eukaryota > Metazoa > Chordata > Aves > Psittaciformes > Psittacidae > Pezoporus > Pezoporus wallicus. The sequence continues at coordinate 170,648 of NW_026641603.1, forward strand.
CCATCAGGTTTATGAACTCCTCCCATGACAACACGAGCTGCTGTGACAGTGATGAGTGGAAGAGCACGAGGCAGGCTGGCCAGTGGAGTTAGACGTGTTCCCAACCAAGTGGTCAGAACTGCTCATGGGAGAGGAGGACACCGGGACCTGTTGCAGAATCCTTACTGGGCATTTCGAGTTCACCTCGAAGCAGGGTCTCAGCGGATGGACGGCTCCAAAACACTATCCAGCAATACATTTCCTACAATAAACACAAAGCAAGTCATTAAGCAGTGCTTCCTACAGCAGCCACCACCACAGACACACTTCAAAAGCCTCCAGTATCCAGGTAGGAAGTTTCTGTTGCAGAAGCTGGTACAGGCAGAGCAGAAGGCAGGCAGGCCTACAGGCTCTTTGGAAGGAATCACAGACCACCAAAGCAACGGCCTCCTCCTCTGCTCCTCCCCAGATGATTTCTGCACAATGACACCTCAAAGCTCTTGCTTCAACACAAAGAACATCGCTGTTGTCTCAGGAACAAATCCATGTTCCTATTACTGCCTAAAACAACTTTAAAGTAATGCAAGGTCACTTCACTGCCTCTACGTAACATGAGAGCTTTTCCACTGACCTGTGGGGACACCCACAAGATGCACTTGTACATGTTTACAGTCAGAGCATCCCAGCCTGGTTTGGGTTGGAAGGGACCTTAACGCTCACCCAGCTCCAACCCCTGCCACGGGCAGGGACCCCTTCCACTAGAGCAGCTTGCTCCAAGCCCCTGTGTCCAACCTGCCCTTGAACACTGCCAGGGATGGGGCAGCCACAGCTTCTCTGGGCACCCTGTGCCAGCGCCTCAGCACCCTCACAGGGAAGAGCTTCTGCCTAAGATCTAACCTGAGCTTCCCGTTTCAGTTTGAACCCATCACCCCTTGTCCTGTCGCTGCAGTCCCTGATGAAGAGCCCCTCTCCAGCATCCTTGTAGCCCCCTTCAGACACTGGAAGCTGCTCTGAGGTCTCCACGCAGCTTCTCTTCTCCAGGCTGAACAGCCCCAATGTTCTCAGCCTGGCTCCATGCAGGAGCTGCTCCAGCCCCCGAGCATCCTCGTGGCCTCCTCTGGACTTGCTCCACCAGCTCCATGTCCTTGTGCTGAGCACACCAGCACTGCACCCAGTGCTGCAAGTGGGGTCTCACAAAAGCAGAGGGGCAGAGTCAGATTCAGAACAACACATCTCATACGCAATTAAAGAAGGAAATGAAAATCACTCGAGAAAGCCAATTTTCCAATGAATTTCTCGTAGAGTAACAAGCCCTGAACATTCACTTTACATTTAATGAGAGATACAAGGAGCAGAAAGGAGTCTGAAGTCACCTAGCAACAGAAAAAGTCAGGAGTTTGAAGCCATTCTGCCTCGGAACGCTCCTCAGTTCAGCATCAACAACTTCATTTGACTTCGCAAGCACTACACCAGGTTGGGAAGAATCCACCACTTGTACAATATTCACTTGAAAATTAGATTTGGGTTCAGATTTCATCCTCCTGGCGCTCTGGGAAGCCCCAGACAGAAAGGGAAAAAGTCCTGAACACTCAAATTGAGCGTATTAGTACCTGACTGTGCCCTGGCCAGACCGGGCTCATCAAGTGTCACACCAAGCCCACGCTACTATTCCAGCTAAGAGAAGCACCACCAGCACTTACCATTAGAGGGAAGCTTAGTCTTCAGTTTTATACTTGCCACCGATGTAGGGAACATATTGAAGGACCAGCTTCCAGTCTGTGCCCCATATTACACCGATACCAGCCACACTACCCCACGTCACGAGGGTGGGAGTCCTAAGGAAGACACACACACATAATGCTGCTGGTAAACAACATTAATTCTCCACTGTGAAAGGTCTGACAAATGCTAAGGCACCTGGGGGAGTCCTCTGAATAAAAGGGAAAAGCCTGGCAGGAATCTTGGAGAATCTCATAAAGCATCAGACCCCAACCCAGTCAAGAGAAAAGCTTGATGTGATTTCATGTAAGAAGAGCATTACCAAGACAGGAAAAGATGCATGGATTTCTTTAACCATTGCACTGCAATAGCTCACGATGGCTTTATCCGAGCCTGCAGGCTACGTTGTTTGCCCTCACACAACCCTGCAAAGCGGCACTCGCTGGCGCTGCAGCATTTACAGACCCACAGCCTGGGTTGGGTTGAAGGGACCTTAAAGCTCCTCCAGATCCAACCCCTGCCACGGGCAGGGACCTCTTCCACTGGAGCTTGCTCCAAGCCCCTGTGTCCAACCTGCCCTTGAACACTGCCAGGGATGGGGCACCCACAGCTTCTCAGGGCACCCTGTGCCAGCGCCTCAGCACCCTCCCAGGGAAGAGCTTCTGCCTTATCTCCAACCTGAACTTCCCCTGTTCCAGTCTGAACCCATCACCCCTTGTCCTATCGCTCCAGTCCCTGATGCAGATCCCTCTCCACCATCCTTGTAGCCCCCTTCAGACACTGGGAACTGCTCTGAGGTCTCCATGCAGCTTCTCTTCAACAGCCCCAATGTTCCCAGCCTGGCTCCCTGCAGGAGCTGCTCCAGCCCCTGCTCATCCCCGTGTTCCTCACAGCCCTGGGTCCCCCGAACACACCGAACCACGGCGAGGCAGCACCGACCCCCCCTCAACCCCCCTCTTCAAACCCAGCCGGGCCTCGCACTGACCAGACCCACGGGACAAGGCCGAGGCGCACGGAACCGCCTCGGGAAGCCCCTCAGGCTCCTGGAGCGCCCGAACCCGAGCCCTGACCCGAGCCCGAGTTCGAACCCGGACCCCAACGTGAATCCGATCCCGCACCTGAACCCGAGCTCAAACCCAAACCTGAGCTCGAACCTGATCCCGAGCCCAAACCCGAGCCCGAACCCCCGATCCTGAACCCGGACCCGAATCCGAGCCCGAACCCGGACCCAAGCCCGAACCCCCGAGCCCGCACCTGGACCCGAACTCGAGCCCGAACCCGGACCCGCAACCGAACCCCCGAGCCGCACCCGAGCCCCAGGCCAAACCCGAACCCAAACCCAACCCCAACCCGAACCCAAACCTAACCCGAACCCAACCCCAACCCAAACCCGCACCCGAACCTAATCCGAACCCAACCCCAACCCCAACCCGAACCTAACCCGCACCTGAACCCAACCCCAACCCAACCCAACCCGAACCTAACCCGAACCCAACCCGCACCCGAACCCAACCCCAACCCGAACCGCACCCAAACCTAACCCCAACCCCAACCCGAACCGCACCCGAACCCACCCCAAACCGCACCCGAACCCGAACCCAACCTCAACCCCAACCCGAACCCAACCTCAATCCGAACCCGAACCTAACCCGAACCCGAACCCAACCCTAACCTAACCCGAACCGAACCCGAACTGAACCCGAACCGAACCCGAACCCAACCCAACCCCAACCCGAACCTAACCCGCACCCGAACCCAATCCCATCCGAACCCACCCCGAACCCAACCCCAACCCCAACCCAACCCCAACCCAACCCGAACCCGAACCTAACCCGAACCCAACCCGAACCCGAACCTAACCCGAACCCGAACCCAACCCGAACCTAACCCGAACCCAACCCGAACCCGAACCTAACCCGAACCCGAACCTAACCCGAACCCGAACCCAACCCGAACCTAACCCGAACCCAACCCGAACTCAACCCGAACCCAACCCAACCCCAAACCCCAACCCCAACCCAACGCAACGCAACCCAACCCAACCCAACCCAACCCAACCCAACCCCAACCCGAACCCGAACCGCCCCCGCCCTCACCAGGTCTGCAGGAGCTGGGCGTAGCGCGGCCCGAGCACCTTGGCCAGCATAGCGCCGACAGCACGGCCTCAAAGTCACCCCCACTGCGCATGAGCAAGCCGCGGGGGCCTTCGTGAGGCAGCGCCGAGCATGGGGCTGCCCTCGGCGCTGCCTGAGTCAAGCGGCGTTGTCATGGCAACACCCCGTCTCCACGGGGCCATGAGGGACGAAGACCGGAAATGGCGGATGGAATCCGCCATTCCCGGTCTTCGTCCCTCATGGCCCCGTGATGCCCGCATCAAACATGAGCGCATCCATTTGGCCTAGTGGAAGGTGTCCCTGCCCGTGGCGATGGCGATGGAACTGGGTGAGCTTCCACCCCAAAGGGTGCATCTTGAGGCCCAGCCCCATTTGGCTCCATCCTCCTGCCAGGCACTTGTAGGGAGCCATCAGGTCCCCCCCCTGAGCCTTCTCCATGGGAACCCCCCCAAGTCCTTCAGCCGTTCCCCATCACACTAAGGCTCCGGCTCTGTTGACCCCTCTCCAGCACCTCCATGTCTCTCTCGCAGTGATGTCTCCCCCCCATTACCCTACACTGGGCTCCTGGGAAGGACTGGGTGTCTTTGACTTGACTTCCAATCTGCACCCTCCCAGTGCTGCCTTCACTGGGTGCTCCCCAGAGGCAAGGAAGCCAAGAGCCCTGCTGCAACCTCCCCTGTCCGCAGACACGCAGGGGCTGCATTCCCAGCTACACCCAAGGAGATGCTCCATGCAACCTGGGCTAAACCGCAGCCGGCACCGAGATGTGCACCATGGAGAGGTGGCGGAGGACCCCGTGGACCACAGCATCCACCAGAGCATCGCCCCAAGGAGGAGCTGTGCTGCAGCAGGGAGACCCCGGCACCTCCACACGACTGCCAAAGGCTTTCTGATGGCCCTCTGCAAGCTCTGGATGTGACACAGGGGTGATGTGGGGAGCTCAGACCCATGCCCGGCACGCAGGAACAGAAAGTGAGTGCTCAGTGTCTGGGAACACTGGATTTAGACTGGATATAAGGAGGAAACTCTTTCCTGTTAGGGTGGTGAGGCACTGGAATGGGTTGCCCAGGGAGGTTGTGAATGCTCCATCCCTGGCAGTGTTCAAGGCCAGGGTGGACAGAGCCTTGGGTGGCATGGTTTAATGTGAGGTGTCCCTGCCCATGGCAGGGGGTTGGAACTGGATGCTCTTAAGGTCCTTTCCAACTCAAACCATTCCATGATTCTGTTCTAAACCTGCAGTGTCTTCTCCTTCTTCTTTGGCCAAGGCACAGCCTTTAGGACCCCTTTGCATTCGCAGGTGCACCACAGCTGAAAAGACCCGGGCAAGAAGAACGAGGTTAAGGGCTATTGTTATAAAAGGTCACATTTATTGCTACATTACTGTTATATACAGGACAGTTCTCAAAGTCTACTTTAAAAAAGTTAGGATTATTTCAAAATTCCAAATAATCCAGCCAGCTGTTTGGACACTTGTATAAAATTATTTAAAAAAATGAAAACAATTCATATCTTGAGGCACTCAGAAACACAATTTTATCCCCCAATTGTGATTCATTTCAAAGGACATTTCCCCACCCCCAAAGACCTTTTTTTTTCCCTTTAATTTTTTTTGCTGGGTTAGGCATATATATATATATATTTACTATATATATAGTTCAAAACTATAATGTGTATCTGATTTAAGAACAAGGATTTCAGCCACTTAAGTACATCTGGATTTACAGGTAGGCAGCATAAACATCAAAAGCAAGGATGAGTTTTGGTTGGTTTTGAAGGGTAAAAAAAAACAACCCCTCAAAACCAACCCAAAACTCTCTATGGGGCGAATAATAAACGACTTCTGCAGGGATCTCCCATCCCCTGTCCTACAAAAATAGAGCGGAAAGAGCAACCCCAGGAACACTTCGTTTCCCCATTGAGCCCTCCAGAGCAAAGGGGTCATTTCCTGCCTGGTCCAGGCATGTGGCTGGGCTCCAACGCTGGTGGGTTTCAAGTGATTTGGGAAGACGTAGCACCGGGAAGGGGGAGCCGTGGTGTCCCCAGCTCGCTGCCATGGGGAGCCCCACAGCTCCCATGGGCACAGCCCCGGGGATGCTCTTCAGCAAAAGGCCTTGGTGTCCGGGACGCCCCATTCTGAGAGGCACAAAACCCTTTGCTCTCCTGCACTGTATTGAGATGTGAGAGGGAGTGAGTTTTGCTCCCTCTCCTTCCAGCTTGGGGGGGTGCTTGGCTGGCCCACGTTGGGTACTGCAAGACCCAAGGTGTACAAAAGCAGAGGAACACAAACACTGGTGTGGAGACGCATGGCAGGGCTGCCCCTTGCATCCCCAGGGGATGTGGGGCGAGCTGGACACACAAGGTTTGGCAGAAAGGACACCTGCAGCCTGCATCGTCCTCACCAGAGCCCTCCTCCATGCTCGGCTCATGCAGGAGCCCCACAGGCAAAGGCACTGCAGTGCTGATTCTCCAGAAGGGGGGAATTGAAGAGCAAACCTCTGAGCACAGCACCAGGTCCCCCCACACCAGCCCCGAGGCCAAGGAGGGGTGGTGACGCCATGGGACCGACCCACAGCATCCACCTCCTGAATCCTCAGGCCTCTGCCCCAGCGGATGGGCCGGCGGTGGCATGGTCCTGCCTCCCTGTGAAGGAGCCCATGGTGCCTGTGCATGAAGGGGAACAGCTTGGAGGTGCTGGCTGCGCACACTGGGGTGCACAGGAGGAAGGAAAACACACCTTCAGGCTTGGGGAGGCTGAAGGAAGATCAAGCCAAGCCAAGCCCAAGGCTCAGGCATTAACAGAGCAGTCTGTAGAGCTGGGCTGCAACAAGGTGGGACACAGCTTCTCCATTCAAAGGGTACTGGGGGAGACGGTGCGAGATGAAGGATGCTGGCAGGGAGCCACCAAGTATTGAGCAGAAGGCACAGGAGAGTGAAGGGTGCAATGGAGGAGCCCTAGGACCAGGCCTTGCCCTCTCCAATTCACTGCTAGCTCCTGCAGCGTGAGTTGGAAGGGATGTTCCTCTGGTCTCACCCCTTCTTTACCCCCTCCCAGCTCCAGGGCACAGGCCTTGAAATGCTTTTGGAGCCGCCAGAAATGAAGCTGGACCCGAAGAGCAGCAGGGAGCAGGAACTCAGCAGTCATGGACAAGAGCAGGAAGAACGGGCTGGGATGGGATGTGGAGAGCCCCAGGGGAGAGGAGAGGGAGTTGCATAGGATTTAACAGGGCAAAGACCTTGTGCAAGCTTATGGTACAGAAAACAGGTCTTACTATTGCTGGTGTTGAGCAGGAAGAGGGGAAGCCAGCGGGCACGGCTTGCTCCAGGTGAGCCAGCACTGCACCTCGGGGGCTGAGGCTCGTCCTGGCCCAACCACAGAACCAGCTTCGCTTCACCTCCCCGTTTTCAGCTCTGTTCTGACATCCCAGGCCAGAGTCACCAGCACAGCACCCAGCAGGGCCTGCAAGGGGACGACTGGCTCCGCTGGCACTCAAGTTGGCAGCCTCCCCATGGCAGCAAGGCTGAGGGGTGCAGGGGATCGGGGTTTTCCAAAGCCCCCTTCCCACCTGCCAAGGGGGAGGATGTGCTGAATGGCACCGCAAGGGCCCAGGGTTCTGCTGGCTTCAACGGGTACATGTGTGAGACACAGAGGACCTTTGCGAGCAGCTTCTGCACTGAACCTGAAACTGCAGGCTCCTGGGGGAATCCCAGCCTGCCTCTTTCCTTCCTGTTCAATCACTACCAGGCAGTGAGTGCCAAGCCTCCAGGAACCCAGCTCATCACTGACACAGGCCTGAGAGAAAAACCCCTTCCCTGAAGTCACACCAGGGGAGGTTTCACATCACACGTCTGCATTTCTCTCCTGGAGAGGGCAAAAAAACCCCAACTGCAAAGCATCCAGACCCCTAGCCCTGCAGTGACGGTGCACACGGAAGGGGCAGCAAGCTGACCCCACTGCCTGGGGCTGGCATGGACCTGCTGCTGACAGCCGGATGCAGGATCAATGCACGCAAACCATCAGCCTAGACACCGCTCTTGCTCTCAGTGCAGACCTAGAGTGGTACAGAGCAGGATCTGGATGTCCCAGGTCCTGTCCCTCCTGCCAACACACCTCTGCAGGATACCTAGTGCAAGCTGTAAAAGCAGGGAGCAGAGAGCCCGAGGAGATGTTGTTGAGCTGCCCTCAAGCCAGGCCACATGCTCTCACTGGTGGGTCACAGGCCAAACCAAGGGGAGGTGCCACACAAGCAGCTTTCCATGGAAGCAGTGCCCCTGGGACCCCGGTTGTGCTGTTTGATTTCCTTCCTGAGGAAGGAAGCTTTGGGGGTGAGTGTGGTTTGTGGGCCCCATTGATAAGGGGCACACAGCCCAGGAGAACTCCTGCAGGTAAGGCTGAGAGAGGAAGCAGAACAGTCAATGCTGCTCTGCAGCGTGACACCTCTCCTTGCGAGGGCCATGCAGACAGGCAGACAAGCATGGAGAGGGGCAAAAGCAATCAGCAGATGGCACAGACCCTGGCCCGCTCTGCCCATGGCACCTAAAGATGAGAGTCTCAGTTCAACAGGCTGGTATTTCAGGGCTGGCCTGGGGGCATTTTGAGGACAGCACCCAACAGTGCTCACTGTCACAAAAGCCACTTTCCCTGTCGCCACAGCAGGCACCACATTCACACTGAGCCAAACCCCCTGGCAAGCCAAAGGAGTTTTTCCTTGCTGCATTCCACAATTGCTCCCTGGGCACCTGGGGAGCAGAGATGCCACTGAGGCAGCTTCTGGGCATTACCAGTCCCCAGCACCGCGCTTTCCTGCTGGAGCAACCAAGGTCTCCTCCAGAGCCTGGCACTGAGGAGGGTTTATGTTTGAGGACCTTCATCCAAACCTTGCCGAGGACCTAAAGCTGCTTTTGCCGTCAAGGGAACAGCATCTAAACCACCTGAACGCAGATGAAAAGCCCCAGCTCTGTTGCAGTGCCTGATGGTGTGGGGATGGAGCCCCCCCCCAGCTCTGCAGAGCATCAGCCAGGATGAAGGAGTTGAACAAATCATCAGTCTTCTCCGATTCCCAATTGTGTTTCCAGGTTTTTCTTGCCCACAGCCCCTCTCCAATGCAGCTGTACGCGACATGACCAGCACCTCAAACTCTTGTTGCAAAATCCAGGTGTTGGGGAAGCACTTTTGGTTTTCCTTTTCCATGGTCTCAAGCTTGCCAGGGCTGGGACATTGCTCCGGCCCTCCCTGGTCCTGGGGCAGTGGCACTGAAGCAGCAGAACAGCCTGAGCAGAGCACACCAATGGCCTCAGCACCATCCTTATGAAAGGGCAAGGAATGCTCAGGGGATGAAGCAGAGAGCAGCCGGTGAGTCTCCAGTTCCTAGCCCAGTTGTCTGAGCATCCAGACCTGGCTGCAGAGGGGCACTGTCCCCTCCCTGCGTGTTTTACTTGCTCCAACCCAACGTGGCAGGATGCTTCAGGAAGACATGGCTTGTACTGCAAGGGACCTGCTCCACAGGGGAACGCTGGTGCCCATGGAGGAAAACCTCATCCGCCTCACACTGCCCGGTGCTTCTGCAGGCAGAAGGAGCCAAGGGAGGGAAGGAAGAGCGCTGTAACCTGACGAGTTCCTTAGGCTGAAACACGTCTGGTGACACAGGTGAGAAGGATGCATGTTCCTGGGCTGCAGGGACCGCAGCCACCGACCCTTCCAGCCTTCCTGGAGCTGGAGGCTGCTGTGGGCTCAGGTCTCACCACACTGAAGCGCTGGTGGGAGCAGCGGGCTGTAGGCTGGGAAAGCCAGGAGCCCCTGGAAGCCTGAGAGCTATGGTGGGACACTGCAGTGCCAGAGGGATGCTACAGAGGCTGAGCCCGTGGTACCCAGGTGTAGGTGGGAGATGATCAATGTCCTGAGCATTTCTGGCAGGTTTTGCTGGAGCACGAAGCATAGCAATGAGCACAGAGGAGGTATAACCAGGAGGTTATACCAAAGCCTGGGATTGCTGGGAAGTGCTGGAGGACTTCATCTTGTGTGCCAGTCCTGCCCTTTCCCTGTGCCAAAACAACACAGCTTTCCCAGGAGCACTGGCCAGAGAAGCAGAGGGGAGAGATGGGCCCTGCTGCTGCAGGTCCTGCTGTACTTGCTGTTCCCATGTTCCCCCTGACATGTCGTGGGCCACCTCTGAGATGGGATTTAACACGTTCCCCCCAAGAGCTAACCCTGTCCACCCCCAGAGCTGGGAAGAACTGGGCACAAAATGCTTCAGAAGGGGAAGGAGAGGGAAGAACCAAGATTAAATTTCCATGGGATGGTTTTCCACTACCAACTCCAGAATGGCTACCAACAGCTCAGCACCACTGAGCATCTCTTCATTTGCTCCTGCACCTCCAGGCACGCTAAGGGTCTTCCTCCTGCTGAGCACACTGGAGCGGTCAGAAGTGACATTGGGAAGCCCTTGGAGCGCAGGAATCGTCGGCTTGGCTGCTGGAGCATGGTATGCTCATTGTTCCCCTCCTTTCCAGCACCGAATGGGGAGCCCATGTGGAGGTGACTGGCCACTTTGTGTCCTCATGGCAAACCAGGCAGCGTGCCGAGCTGAGAGTGCCTCCAATTGGATTGGACTGGATTGGAGACGTGACAGTGGGGAAGGTGTGGTATGAAACCAGCCCTCGCCACAACCTGCAGTGTTCTGCCCCTCTGCTGAGGTGGCTCCAGTGAGGGGAGAAGCTGTGCTGGATCCTGCTGCTGGTCCCGGCTTGCTGAGGGCTGGAGGGAGCGCCCAGCCAGGTCACTGCTCCCCTGCCTGCTGCCAGCATCCACGGCTCCGGCTGCTGCAAGGCTGCTGACACCGTGTCCTGCTGCTGCCTTCGCTCCATCCACCTCGGCCTCTTCCCAGTCCTCCGGCTTTGTTCAGTTCAGCTTTGTTCTGCGCTGCCCCGGGAAGCGCCTCTTGGAGCGGGCGTTTGCTTGGATGCAGGGGCACGGAGCGCTTCCCTCCGGCCAGGGCTTCCCTCTTGCCTCTGTGTTGCTTTCTTTGCTTACCTTGGAAGCATCCCATTGTCTCGGTTCTCTTCCACCCCCACGATGTTCTGGGTGGGCCGTGGGGCACCTCCTCTCCCGGGTGGGATCGCAGCCTCCGGGATGCTCCAGGAGTAAAGCAGAGACCCTCAATGGCCCTTGGTCACCTCCCAGAAGGAGCAGGAGCACGGCTGAGGGATGCTGCTCAACCGGCTTCGCTGTTTAACTTCCTCTGCCCATCTCAGAAGTGGCCAAAAGCAAAGAGACGGTGACTTCAGCCCATCAGTTTGTTTCTGTCTAATGGAAGGTCCAAGCCAAGCAAGGATGAACATCCCCTTGCTGTGGCTACATTCGCTTTTAGTGGCTTGCAGAGCCGAATGTGAGAATTCCTCTCTTTATATCCAGTCTCTCTTAATACAATTTTACTACTCTGGTTGATTCTAAAGATGCAACGTTAACTATAGAAACAGCAGCAGAAAAGCATGTGGGGTACAAGACTTTTTTTTTTTTGTGTTTTTTATACAAAAAAAAAAAGAATTATTTTCGTTGCTTACAAAACATATGCAAAAGAAGCTAAAAAAAAACAAAACAAAACAAAAAAAAACCAACCCAAAGGCATTGCTATTTGTTCTACATAAAAAAAAAATCTCGTAACTAATGTTCTTTTTTTTTTTCATTTAAAAAAAGAAATATCAAGCTTAGGCACAATTTTGCTGCTGGCTGCTTGCGAACAAGCCAAGAGACCACGCCACCCCCTCCTAACTGAGTGATATGTATTGACTGGTCTGCACTTTATACTTAAGGCAATTTTTGTTTGCTTGCTTTTGACAAGGTGTGTGTTTTCCACCCCTTACGTCACGCCAGGATCCGTCCACGTGTGTCAGTATTAGCAGGACTAAAGTTTATGGGGAGAGAAGGTTGCAGGTCACCCCGAGGGTTTTCTTCCTACAGATCTCTGGATCCAGAAGAAGAAACAGATCTACAAATGGGAAAAGAAAAAGCCCAAAAGGCTGAAGTGAGAGAAACCCAAATGGGAACAAAACCGCTCCTCAAACTCAACGTCTCCTCCTGCTGCAGCCTTGTGTCTGCAGGAGTCAGCCCCAATGCTCGATGTGGCTGCAGCAGAGCCCAGACATGAACTCACTGAGCTGCCAAGACACCGGCTTTGGCTTTTGTCTTTTCAGGGCAGCCGCAGGTGCAGGGGATGTCAAAGAACCCCAGCCTGCTTTGGCTTGGAAGGGACCTTAAAGCTCCTCCAGTTCCAACCCCTGTGGCCCCTCTCTGGACCATCTCCAACAGGTCCACGTCCTTTGGGTACTGAGGACTCCAGAGCTGGATCAGGACTGCAGAAGGGGTCTTCCCAGAAGGCAGCAGAGGGGGAGAATCCCCTCCCTCGAGCTGATGCTCGTGCTCTGGGGATGCAGCCCAAGATACAATTGGTCTTCTGGGCCGCAAGTGCACACTGCCTGCACATGTCCACTCTTCCATCCACCAGTACCCCAAGGCCTTCTCACTCCCTTCATCCCCCAATCCATGTACTGCTAGCCAGCCCAGGGCCAGCACCCTGCACTTGGCCTTGTTCAATCTCATAAGGTTCACATGGGCTCACTTCTCGAGCTTGTCCAAGGCCCTCTGGATGCATCCCATCCCTCCAGCGTGTCACCTGCACCATTCAGCCTGGTGCCACATGCCCTAGGGTGTGCTGGAGCTGCAAGCTGACACACTGCAGCACAGGACCCACTGCTCCTGATCTCCTCAATCCCCCCCCAGACATCCCTGCACCCCTGAGGCCAAATGGGGTCAGTTAATGCTGGCCAAGCACAGGCTTCCCTTAGACATGGGGACAGCACAAAGCCTGCATCTGCCACGGTCTCGCTGGAAGAATTTCACCTTCTGGGTCTTGGCATTTCTGGGACCTGCTCATTCCCTCCCATAGGTTCACCAGGAAAAGGAGCTGCTGGTTTCCAGAAGCCAAATGGGGCAGGGCTGGGAGGGACAGAGCAGAGGTGGGTTCACCCAGGGTAGTGCAAGCATCAAAGCCCTCTGTCTCGCCTACAGGGCTGCACCTCTCTCATGGGGCAGAGGCTTTGGGTCTCCCCAGACAAGCAAAAGACATGCACATGCAAGTCATTTACTGAAAGTCAATTAGGAAGGACACCAGTTCATGCCAAACTAATGGGGCCTGAGCATCCATCCAGCATGCACTGGCAGTGGGTTGGACCCACAGTGGGGTGCTGGGATCAGAGGGTGAGGGATGATACCTTTACATGTGTCCAACAGGGTTGTGACCATCTCCTAGACCAGGATGTGAAGCTGAAAGTGTCATCTGGGGATCTCCTACTACTCCGGACACTTTCTCTTCTTCCCGACGCTTCAAGCAGGCTGCTTTAGGGTTCAGATTGCGCTCTATGCCAAAAAACATCAAGGGAAGGAGGGAGGGAGGGAATGAAGCAACCTCAGTTTGTGCAACAGCATCACGCGCGCCAGCAGCATCCAAAAGAGAGAGCAAGGACAGAGTCCCAGGACAGACAGATGGGACCATGCGAGGAAACCACCTCAGTGCAAGCTGCTCTTTGCCTGCTGCTCCTTGCAGTGGCTGCAGGAACTTGGCCAGACCCCTGGTAATAAAGCAGAACCCCACGCCCGGCTCAGACACCATGCCCATTGAAACATGTCCTTGCTTAGAGAGAGAGAACCCCAAGCGCCTCGGCCAGCTCTCGGAGTTGAGGACTGAGTTTTCCAAAGCTGCTTAATGGAATGCAGAGGCCAAATTCCCATTAAGCAGGAAAGGGGGGTGGCCGGAGCGGCCTGGAATCCACCCCAGGGCCAGGGCTTTGGAAAGCTCCACCAGTGCAAACAGCAGGAGTCACAACAGAGATGGACACACACGCAGAGACATGGAGGGGAGGGGGGGGAGGAAGAGAAAGGCCCCGAAAGGCACCTGCAGCTGTTACCATACCTCGTACTTGCTGCTCCAGGCCCAGAATGACCTGCACCGCTTGCTGTAGGATGATCAGTTTGGTCTGTGCTTTGTCCGTTTTTAAGTGCATCTGACACATGCGTCCCAGTTCTTTAAAGGCCTCGTTAATGTCCCGCACACGCACCCTTTCCCTGGCGTTATTGGCCATTCTCCTCTCCCGGTCCCTCAGATCTTTGTCCTCCAGTGACAAGGCCTCGTCTGTACTGCTGGGTTCATAGCACCACAGGGATTAGTTAGGGGGGTGGGAGCGGGGAGGAGGGGGGGCTCTACGTTGCCGTGCTGGTAGTGCTGCTGGTGTCCACTGCAAACGGCTCAAACAGCCTCACTCTGCAAAGCCAATTCGTCCTGGGCGCTTCCTGGAGCAGCCTCTGTGAGCCACAGCAAGGTGCTGCCAGCACGGGGCCGGAGGGTGCTGCCAGGGGTGAGAGCGGGCAGGGGATGCAGTCTCAGCACCCTCACTTTCTCTTCTCTGCACAACTTCGCCTTCCTGTTCGGTTTTGGCTGAAAACCCAAAAGTTCAGGGGGGGTTCCGCAGCCAAAACCATCAGGTTCCATGTCCCAAGGAAAGGCTTTTTGGCAGACAGCAAATCTCTGTTTGTGAGATTTCCGTCAGAAATCACATCTGCGGCAAAATCATGGAATGGGTTGGGTTGGAAGGGACCTTAAAGCTCCTCCAGCTCCAACCCCCTGCCACGGGCAGGGACCCCTTCCACTGGAGCAGCTTGCTCCAAGCCCCTGTGTCCAACCTGCCCTTGAACACTGCCAGGGATGGGGCAGCCACAGCTTCTCTGGACACCCTGTGCCACTGAAGGTGCTTTGGGCAGCCAGACCCAGACTTTCTTATGGGTGCAGCAGCAGGGGCCAGATCCAAGTGCTCCAGCTGCTGCTGAGCATCAGTCGCACGCAGACAATGAATCCAGATCCTTCCACCCAGCAAACTCACACTGGAAGGCGTTGATTTTCCTTTCCAGGCACTGTCAGGAGTTCTGGGAGAGCCTCCACCACTGGCAGCACTCCAGGGGTGCCCAAAACAGGCAGGGATTGGGAGGGCAAAGGCAGAGTTGTGCTGGCAGCATCTTAAAGGGCAGCCTGGCCTGCAGCCCGTCCCCTGCACACCCCAGTTTAGGGTACAGACGACCTTCTCCCCCAGAGCAAAAACTGTTGCAGTGAAGACCCCTATCTGAGGAGGGTCCCTGGGTGAGACCTGGCACTGGGACAGACCTTGGCCTTCGGCTCCAGGGGAGCCATGTGGGGATGAGCCTTCACCAAAGAGTCAGAGCCTTCAGATGGTCCCAAGTGTGTGAATGGGGAGCAAGGGCTCCCCAGGCAAACGTCTGCCTACGTGGGACAGGAAGCTGCCCACTGTCAATGCCTGCATCCTCTCCATGCTGTCTTGTCCCTGCCTGCATCCCCTCCTCACTGCCACCTTCTCGCCAGCAGGTCCAGGATGGCCAGAACCCTGGCTGATGGCTCCCTTCAGCAGGGACACAGCTCCAGCAGCAGCTGTGCAGGATGGGGCCATCTCCCTGCCACCAGCCAGTGGTTTGCATGGCCCCTGCAGGGTCACAGAACCACAGAATAGTCTGGGTTGGATGGAACCTTCAAAGCTCATCCAGTGCAACCCTGCTGCAATGAGCAGGGACATCTTCACCTACATCAGGTTGCCCAGAATCACATCCAGCCTGGCCTGGATGTCTCCAGGGATGGGGCATCCATCACCTCTCTGTGCAACCTGTGCCAGTGTTTCACCACCCTCATTGTAAAGAATTTCTTCCTCGCATTCAGCCTGAATCTCCCTCTTTTAGTTTAAAACCATCACCCCTTATCCTATCCAAGTTACATCCTTCAGGTTATAAGGACGTACAGTGAACTTGCGCCCTGCTCAAAGGGGGCACTGACCTGCCTGGCCGCCTTCAAAACCCATTCCTTTCCTCCCCTGTTAGCGCCTGATGGCACAAGGAGGATCCTGGCAGCCCCCCAGCTGGGACCCAACGACCTCAATTCCACAGCAGCGATGCAGGAGGGGATGTGGGACTTGACTTCCCTCCTTGCAAAGCAGCCTGAAGGCCAAAGCTGCCTGCACCAAGGCCGGCGGCGGCAGCAGCGTGCGGGGCTCGGCTCGCTTCCCTCCAGGAAGGGTTTAAAAAGGGACAAGCGTGGGAGACCAAAGTGAACACGGTGCCAACTCTGCCTGCCCCTGCCCCTGCCCCCCGCCGCCCCGTGGCTCCTGCCTCACTCCGCAAGCAGCAAGTAGAAGGTAGAGAGTGGGACCCCCGAGAGGTCACGGCTGGGGACTGTCTGTAGGAGATCGGAAAGAACAGAACTGAGAAATAAAAACTGGAAATCCACAAAAAGCAAAAGGAAGGGGAATTACTAAAAAAAAAAATAAATAAAAAAACCAAAAGAGACAGGAAAAAAATATCCATGTTATGAAAGGCAAAAAATTACAAACTGAAGAGAGGCACAAAGGACTCCAACATCAATGCAACAGCAGAGGCCAGCAGAGAGGAGCACAGCCAGGCACAAACCAGCGATGGTGTTACAACAGCCTCTGCAGAGAGAAAGGGGGTTAACCTGCCACGGGAGCACGAGCATGCACTGCAGGATGCAGGAACCAAGCAGCAAAGGCCTCCGGAGTGGGAAGCCAAAGCCTTCCGCTTCCCCTCCCACTGGGACACGGGGAAGCACTGGTGGCTGAGGGGGATGCACAAGTGGGAAGGACAGAGGAAGGGAGAGAAAAGAAGGAAGGAAAGGAAGGGAAGGAGGAAAGGAAAGGAAAGGAAAGGAAAGGAAAGGAAAGGAAAGGAAAGGAAAGGAAAGGAAAGGAAAGGAAAGGAAAGGAAAGGAAAGGAAAGGAAAGGAAAGGAAAGGAAAAGGAAAGGAAAAGGAAAGGGAGAAAGGAAAGGAGAAAGGAGAAATGGGAAGGGGAAAGGGGGAGGAAAAAAAGGAAAAGGAAAAGAGGGAGGGAAAGGAGGGAGGGAAGGAAGTGTCTCCATGCCGCTGCCCCTCCATGGCTCCAGCGAGGTGTTCCTGGGTGCCCACAGCCATGGGGCTGGGAGTGCAGAGCCCTGTGCTGGGCTGGCCAGCGGGGATGGGGCATCGCCCGCTGCTGGGAGCAGAGCCTGGCTCTGTGCTTGGAGCAGAGGCATCAGATCTGCATCCCCTGTGCGAAACGTGGGTTTTTTTTGTTGTACTCCCCCATTTTGGGGGGCAAGCAGCTGAACCAAACACCTTGCTGCAGGAGAGCGAGGACGGTGCGGGTACCCCCGCGGGGCCTGGCATGCAGCACACGCGGCGGCAGCGGGGGGGCGAAGGAGCAAACAGCAGGGATCCAAACCGGGTTAAAAACCAAATACTTAAAATAATAAAAGAAACAAAAAAAAAAAAGAGGTAAAAAAAAACCAAACAAGACATCGACAGCCTCGAGAACCCAAGGCCACAGGGCAGAGAGACAGTGCAAGGCACCAGAGCACATGTGTCACAGGAGACAGACAGACAGCCCCGTGCCGATCAGATACGTCAAATATCACCACTCCGGGACCCTCACTGACCTCTAACTTGTTGCTCCAGGTTCAGTATGACTGATACGGCCTGGTGGAGGATTAGCAGTTTGGTCTGCGGTTTTTCGCTGTTTAGGTGGAGTTGGCACATGCGTCCGAGCTCTTTAAAGGCCTCGTTGATGTCACGGACCCGCAGGCGCTCACGGGCATTATTGGCGACCCTCCTTTCTCTCTCTCTCTCGGCTTTTTGCTCTGGGGGAAGAAGATCGTCCTCCTCATCCTCATCTTGACTAATGGTTTAAAATAAGAACGAGACAGGGACATTCCTCGCGTGCACTCTCAGCACTGGTCAACTCACAGAAAAGCAACACACATCCGAGGCACCGAGACACCGCACCCCACGCGTGCTCAGGCACGGGGTCTGTACACAGAAGCCATTCAGGTTCTTCTTCTGCCTCTGTTTTGGGGTCTGTTTGGTTTTAAACGACACAGAAAGAAACCACAAAGCGACTTAAGGCCTGAGCTTGTTGCTGGCAGCTTGTAAGGTGGCCTGGATAAAGTGTAAGGGGCAACACTGGTGCCCCAAGCTGGTGTTTTGGGAAGCTGCAGCCCTCTGCCTCCAGGCCAGGAGGTGGCTGCAGTGTGGAGGAGCAGGGCTGGTGCTGCCCCTTTGGGCAGCAGCACCCTGGTGAGGTCTCCGAGCTGACGGTGAGGTTGCAGACAAGCCAGCACGCAGGGAAGCCTCAACGTGCTCCACTGCCACATACCTGACTGGATGTGACAGAGGATACAAGAGCCCAGAGCCAACAGTGGAGATGACCAGAGGCAGGGAGGAGGTCAAAAGCTTCCCAGCCCCTGGCTGAGGGCAGTTGAGCATTAGGTCCCTTCTAGTCCTTTCCATGCATGGCCACAAGCAAAGCTCCAAGAGACCACGCAGTGAGTGCAGTTTGTGTGGGTAAAGGCACAAGCCCTCTGCTTTAGGAGCACGAGGAAGCCCTGAGGCCACGGGGATGGAGGCCAGCAGCAAAGGATGGCAGGGCCCCTTCCCCAACAGCGGGAGCCCAGGCTGGGCCATCCCTGTGTGAGGACACTCAAGGCTCCTGTGGTGGGTCTGTGCCATAGGAAGATCCCTGGCCACAGCGGGCTGAGCCCAGTGGCCGGGGATCACTATGGCTGTACCCCAGCCTGGTTACGTGTAAGTGAAGGGAGAGACCTGTTCAAAGAGCACCTTGTTCTGTTCCTGGAGGGTTTCAGCTCCTTCTTCTCCTCTTCGGAGTTATCTGCCACCGACGTGTTCTCCTCGTCCTCCTTCTCTTCCCTCTTTATTTCACTGGTTCCCGAGGAGACACTGCTTCGCCCCAGCCCCCCTGACAAGCCTGCTGAGGGAAGCAGAGCCACACATGGAAGGTTGGAGGAGCCTGACCCACACAGAGTCCCCAGGCCCTGCTCCTGTTGCACTGCATCCCCAGCATGTGGCCTCCCAGCCTCATCCTGCATTGCTGCTCTGCAGGAAGAGGAGTTACTGGGGTGCTGGCTCTGCCCTGCCACCACTCCCTGCTCTTCCCCTGCCCACCTTCCAGGTCCAACCTCACTCAGCAGAGCAGGACCCAGTGGCTCTGTGCACCCAGAGCTGGCAGAAGAGGCAGGAACACTTAGGCTAAACCTCTGGAAAAGGCTCAAGGCAGGAACAGGCCTGGGGATGCTGCAAAGAAGCACCAGCCTTGCAAGAGCACCCATATCCACCCCTCCCAGGCTGCTGCTGCACAGGGCTGGACCTAATGGGTGACCTGAATCTCCCCTGTGGCAGGCAAGCCCCAAGCATGCAGGTGAGCAGAGCTGCCTTACCGCTGTACGTGTCCTGCTGCCTGTTGAGGTCGGGGAGGGAGCTGGGCTGTGATGGAAGTGTAACGTGGTTGTGGAGCATGTTGGGGTTGCTGGACAACCCATCTTCGGGGTGACCTCCTCCCACCTACAGCAGAACAGGCAGAGCAAGCCTTGAGAGGGGGGAAGCAGCATGGCCAGTGGGGATGGGCACAGTCACGCCGAGCATCTATGCTGAGCAGGCTGAGGTGCAGCCACATGCCCTCCCCACACACTCCCACTATCCAGGCTGCAGGCATGCAGGAGGGAAGAGCCAACTTGCTCCGTGGCACGGGCACTGCAGGTCAGCTGCATCAAGCAGAGACCCCAACAGTGCTGCTTCCCCCTTACTCGCTTAGTAGCTGAGTCTGGGGAGCTCAGGAGGGAAGCACATGTGGTTCTTTAGAGGGACTGGAGATGTGTTACTGCTTGCTGCAGTAGGAAACCAGCTCTCCTGTGGTCACCAGCCTCTGGACAATGGGGACCCCAGCATCCATGTGCTCAAGGCACCCAGGACCTGTCGTGCTCCGTGGAGCCCAAAAGAGCCATCACACATCAGCACTCCCCATGTGCATAGCAGGATGTGGTGCCAGCCTGAATGGTTGGCAGCTGAGAAGTCCTGGCAATACCTGGCTCTCTATACCTGTGCAGATCTATACCTGGTGCCTCTATACTTCTCTATACCTGGTGCCCTACACCAGATCTCTCTCCTCCTTCCTGCACATCCCAAGGACAGCTTGAAGCTGTTTTGAGGGATTTCCATCCATCTTAGAGGGAAAGAAGAAGAGCTTTCACCAATTCTGCCTGTCCTGAGAAGGAGCATGAGCAAGTGGCATGAGGGAGCTTGTGCCCGAGAGCCACCACTGTCCTTGGTGTTGATCCAACCCTCCTGCATGAACAAGGTGAGACAACACATGTCACCCATTCCAAGCTGTCACCAGCTGACCCAGCCTGGACCTCACTGAGCTCTTCTCACAACAAAGGCAACAAGGCCAGGCTGGATAGGGCTCAGAGCAAGCTGCTCCAGTGGAAGGCTTCCCTGCCCGTGGCAGCGGTTGAAGCTGGAGGAGCTTTAAGGTCCCTTCCAACCCAAACCATGATCTTCTGACTCCTCTGGATGCAGGCACCCTGCCACAAGGGTCCCCAGCATGTCCCCGCCAGCTGCCCCCATGCTTCCACACTTACCAGGCTCGGGTGCCTGTTCCCCAGGGACATGACTGAGGCCGGGAAGGCCTGGCCCAGGCTGCCCACGGTGGCACTGTGGGCTGGTGCTGAGCCCAGCAGCCCGTGCATGTCCCCGTGGTTGCTCGGCATGGCGGCTGTCTGGCCCACAGCGTGATTCCTCAGCACGTGGATGGCTTCATCCAACCTGTCTTCCATTTTGTTTTGCTTGAAGGACAGGACAGAGATACACAGCTACGTTAATGCCTATAAAGCCAGCAACCCACTACAGCTCTGCATGCTGGTGGCAGTCATGCACTCAGCTACTGCAAGGCAGGGGAGAAACAACCCCTGGGGAAGTCAGTGGCATCCCCTAAAGGCACAAGGGGTCACACAAGTGGAACTGGGCTTCTTCAGCCTGGAGAAGAGAAAGCTCCTGAAGGGGAGACCTGAGAGCAGCTCCACTGCCTAAAGGGGCTGCAGGGAACATGGAGAGGGGCTTGGGACAAGGGCCTGTAGGGACAGGCCAAGGGGAATGGCTTGAACCTGCCTGAGGGGAGACTGGGATGAGCTCTTAGGCAGAAGCTCTTCCCTGGGAGGGTGCTGAGGCGCTGGCACAGGGTGCCCAGAGAAGCTGTGGCTGCCCCATCCCTGGCAGTGTTCAAGGGCAGGTTGGACACAGGCGCTTGGAGCAAGCTGCTCCAGTGGAAGGGGTCCCTGTCCGTGGCAGGGGCTGGGGCTGGAGGAGCTTTGAGGTCCCTTCCAACCCAACTCATTCCATGATTCTGTGATTCTGTAACTGCTCAGGAAAGGGAGGCAAAAACTGGACAGACCCACAGGGTCCAACTCTGCTGCAGTGCCCAGCTCTGTTGCTTTCGACCATTGTCCATCTATCAACTAACCACCTTCCTCTTACCCAAGCCCTTTACTAGGCATGCAAGGGATGGAACAGAAAAGGAGAAGACAGACCTTTAAGCGACACTTACTAAAGTGTGGAGGCTCCCTTCGTAGCTGGGAGATAAGGCACCCTGTCCGCTTGCCCGTGACCACTGAGATGTGCCTGTGAACAAACAGGGAGAGCTTGGGACCGGGCACAGCTGCCACTAGATGGTGCTGGGAGCTGGGCCACCATGGCACGTGTGGCAACCCATGGGCCACCACTCATCAGCAGATACTGAGCTCAGGCCCCTACAGTGGGCTCATTTCTGCTCTGCATCAGCAGGACACTGAGCTTGGGCCTTCAGACCTCGAGAGGTTTTTTAGGTGTGAGTAAGCTTGCTGGGAGCAGCAGCCTAGGGGGTGATGCTGCTGAAAGGAGACCTCTGCCACCAGATGGGAGCAGAGATGGGCTTTCATCCATTGGCTGCTTCTCGCTTCCCACTGCTCTCCTTCCATGGCAGACAAAACCAGGCATGAACCATCCGAGATGGGATGCTCAGGATGCTTGGGACAGGGTCTGTCTGAAGGGTAGGAGCAGGTCCCCTTGGGTGGCAGCAATGCTTTAACTCAAGCAGAGCCACCTGCCCCTTATACAGGGGCAAAAAACAGTGCAGGCACAGCCGTTTGCAGCAGGCAGGCATTGCTTGGCCCCAAAAAGGGGGAAAGCTCCAATCCACTAAAGCAGCCAGACATGTGGCTTCACAGGGCCATTTAAAGAGCATCTTCCTGTCTTCTTGTCCTTCCTCATCACTCCCCTACATTTAAAAGCGAAGTGGACTTGGCAAGATTGCCCCAAGTGTCTTTGATGAGGGTTTGGGGCTGCCTGGGGAAGTACACAGCCATGGATCTCTTGAAAGCAAACCTGACATCCCCCTTTGTGCAAAAATCAGTGGTTTTCACCCACCTGCAAGGCCCTGAGGGGAGCCGACCGGTGTGGAGGGGTTGGAGGAGAAGTTATTGCTAGAGTGATCCGGGGAGTAAATCTGCAGTGAGAGAAGCAGGATCTGGTCAGCAGCACCCACCCTGCCACGGCTCAGCCCTCCCCAAGCCAGGTGCAGCAGGACCACTGAGGGTAGCCCATTCCCATACCCACACCCCACAGCTTCCCCAGGAGAGCCAGGGCCCCTCTGTCCCCACTGCACAGCTCTCTGTTCTTCAGGTCCCACCTTGGAGGAAAGCAAGAGCCCCAAGAAATCACTGCAGGGTACAGAAACAAAGGTCCCTGCATTGAACAGGAGAGAGGCAACCCCAAGCTCTGAGAGCCCAGTGGGACCAGTACCCTCCAGTTTGAACCCGCACATGCAGGCCCAGCGCTACTGGGACTTGCAAGTCCTGGCAGGAGGGTCATGTAGGATCTGGCCAGACCAGCACGAGGCTGGATGGCTGCGGAGCTGGCTCATGGGCAGGGCCACCAGAACATCCCGTGCCTCGGTTTCCCCATCTGCCAAGAAGGGGTGTTGCAAAGCACCAGGCCTCAGGATGGCAGCACATCGAGGGGGGAAAATCCTCCCCGAGAGGCTGTTTGGCATGCATCCACCCAAACCTTTCAATGTCTCCATGCTGCCTGCTGCCTCCAGGCTCCCTCTTACAGAGGGAAGGGGCAGTGTGCAACAAAGCAGGGATGGGGCCAAGGGGCTGCAGAAGCTCTTACTGAAGCTAGTGCCTTCCCGAGCGCATCTCCTGAGCTCCCAGCTGTGGTTCCTCTGTTACCTGTCGAGAGAGGACACAGATGTCACTGCCAGGCTGCCAGGACAAGGCACCTGCACAAGACCTTCTCTGGGGTCACCTGCTCTGAGTGTTACTGCTTTGCTTGGAAATGAAAGGGATTCTTTATAAGATGCTGTTGAAGGTGCATGAAGGTGTTGATGGTGTCATGCTACCAACAGCGATGTTTCTGCTGCAGCATGGCTCGTATTTCATGGGGCACCTTAAATCTCTACCAACCCAAACTTGCTTTCCCTCCTCTAAACAAGAGGGTTTCTACGAATCAAGGTCAGGATCTTCACTTCCTGGGGAATAGGAATTCATTCCAGTAACAGGTTTTGTAACAGGTTCAGCAGGGTTAGAGATGAAAGCACTCGGGGGTTTAACACGGTACCCAAACACAACACAAACGCTCCCAGTCTGGACGCAGATGAACAGCTTCACACGTTCCCCTGCCTCTCCACAACGCAGGTGCAAACCCCACCACTCACTTCAGCCAAGGCACCTCCAGGAGACAATGTCCCAGGTCCTGGTCTCCTCCCAGATCCACCAAGGCAGGTGGAAACCCCCAACCCTGTCTCCTTGCTACTGCTTGCCCAGGTATCCAGCAGCAGTAACCTCGCTGTGCCTCTTCCTCAAGCAGTAACCCCATGCAGGGTTAAAAAGGGCATGAAATAAGAGTGTGCATCCATCAGACACAGCTATTGCAGCCTCAGAGGTTTGCACAGGACTTTAAATCTTCCCCATAAGCCTCTGCATGGCAGTGGAGAAGGGAGGGGGGGGTCATGCTGAGGACCATCCCATGGCTCGGGGCCATTCGTACGTACCCATCATGCTGTCCGTGCCACTGATGGGAGGCGTGTGACTGGAGACACCGTATGGCGTGGAGGCAGAGGAGAAGCCAGACACGGAGGGGAGCCCACCGTTAACCTCCCCTGAATGCAGCTGGTAGTTCTGGCAGAGACAGGGGAGAAGGGTCAGAGCCTCAAAAGGCATCAGCATCCAGGCCAGGACCCTGCTCCTCCCTGTGGGCAGCCACCCCGAGCTGCCAGCTCCAGGACAAGGGGACCCGTTGTCACTGGCTGGCTGAGGGACAAGGCACCCAGCGTGGGGACCCGTTACCATGCGCTCGTGCTGGTGTAAACTGTTGAAGCCGCTGGCTGGTGGGAGTGGGGAGGAGGAGCTGCCCAGCATGGCACCGTAACTCGACTGGCTCAAGGCACCAGGAGAACTCCACAGGTCTGCTGAGTTATGGAGCCCGTCTGGAAGGAAAAGCAGAGCTGAGCAGGGCAGGGATGCTCCAAGTGTTCCCCAGCCCATGCACGGGGAGGGCAGCCCAGGCTGAGGGACTGCATCTATCCACATCGTGTCTGAGCATCACCTCCTGAGCAGATCGGAGCCATTCTGAGCTCCTCTGTGCCTCATGCACTCCTGCCCCAAACTCCCTCCAGTTCTTCCTGTCACCCATAACGGGCCTGGCAGCCCCTGCTCTGTCCAGCTTGTAGGACACTGGGGTTGTTAATAACTCACCTGCCATATAAAAGGCTCCGGGATACACAGTGCTGGGAGGTTTCGAGGGAGTATATCCAGCTGGATCCCTGCTGTAGTCATCACCTGAGTTGGATGGATACACCTGCAGAGCAGCAAAGAGGTTGAAGAGAAGAGCCTGGCCACTCCACGGCCCCACATCCTCCCTATGGGGACAGAGTCAACCCCTTCACAGAAATCAGCTTCTGACTCGAGGGGAAACTGAGGCCTGAGTGGACCTTGAAAGGCTTTTTTGTTTTCACAGAATCCCAGCCTGGTTTGGGTTGGAAAGGACCTTAAAGCTCCTCCAGCTCCAACCCCTGCCACGGGCAGGGACCCCTTCCACTGGAGCAGCTTGCTCCAAGCCCCTGTGTCCAACCTGGCCTTGAACACTGCCAGGGATGGGGCAGCCACAGCTTTTCAGGGCCAATTGTCCTTCTAAATCCACCACCCTCGAAAGCTCTGACTGAAAATCACCTTGTGCCAGTGCAAAAAGCAGCATGCAAAGAAACTGAAACGCCCCTCAAAATGACATCAGCACTTCTGGTTACACCTTATTTTCATCCCCATTGATTCATTCTGAAACCACTAATAGTGGTTTTTGGTTTTTTTTTTCCTTCAATACCCACGAAAGCATTGCTCTGCCTGGAAGACGCAGCTCTCTGCAAAGGAAACCTGCCCTCAGTTTCTCTTTCCCCACACCCAGGCAGATCCCTCCGAGCTGAGGTCTTCACCCAGCAAGAAGGGGCAGAATTGTCCTCTTATTACTGGAACTGCCCAGAACACCAAGAGTTCCTTCTTGGTGGTGGTGCAATAGAAGACAAGCTCTGAAAAGCAGCAGCAGTTGCACTTTAATACATCACTTCATTTTCCCCTGCCAGTTCAGGTTCCTGCCTCTTACAGCAGCTTCCCTTGGAGCTGGGGGTGTACAGAGAGCCCCAGGGGCAACCCCTGCCCCTCGCACTGAGCATCTTCTGGCAGTGGGTGGCTGCAACCAAGGAGCTGAAGGCAACTTGCGGGCATCGGAGCTACAGGGAAATGTGGGAAATACAGAAAAGAAAGGGCAATTTCTGTCTGAGGAGCAGCTCAGGGAGGGGATCCTGCCCCTCTGCTGT
This sequence comes from Pezoporus wallicus, assembly GCF_028554395.1. Lineage (NCBI taxonomy): Eukaryota > Metazoa > Chordata > Aves > Psittaciformes > Psittacidae > Pezoporus > Pezoporus wallicus. The sequence goes on from NW_026641603.1 coordinate 196,249, forward strand.
GCTCTGGGGAGAGTCCCCCTGCAGCCTTGATCTAGCTGTGGGGCAACAGCACAAGAGGGACGTGGAGCTGATGGAGTGAGACCAGAGGAGGCCATGGAGATGCTGCGAGGGCTGGAGCAGCTCTGCTCTGGAGCCAGGCTGAGAGAGCTGGGCTGGGGCAGCCTGGAGAAGAGAAGACTCCTGAAGGGGAGACCTGAGAGCAGCTCCAGTGCCTGAAGGGGTTGCAGGGAACCTGGAGAGGGGCTTGGGACAAGGGTCTGTAGGGACAGGCCAAGGGGAATGGCTTGAACCTGCCCGAGGGGAGACTGAGATGAGCTCTTAGGCAGAAGCTCTTCCCTGGGAGGGTGCTGAGGCGCTGGCACAGGGTGCCCAGAGAAGCTGTGGCTGCCCCATCCCTGGCAGTGTTCAAGGGCAGGTTGGACACAGGGGCTTGGAGCAAGCTGCTCCAGTGGAAGGGGTCCCTGCCCGTGGCAGGGCTTGGAGCTGGAGGAGCTTTAAGGTCCCTTCCAACCCAACCCAGGCTGGGATTCTATGAAATAAAGAGTGGGGGAAGGGAAACTCCTGACAGACGCTGGCAGCTGCCTCCATCCCTCGCTCAAAGAAGAAAATCCACATCCCTTGGCCCTTGCTCACCGGTGCAGGGCAGCGCTCGGGTGAGGTGGGCGCAGGGAGCTGCACGTGGGCACCACGTGTGGCCGGGGAGAGCAGGGGAATGGAGGAGGCCGCAGGGAAGACTCCAGTAAATTGCCCTTTCCTATCATTTGATTAAATGGCGGGAGCTGGGACCGGGAATCGACTGGAGCACGTCTAATAGCCCCGCGCCATCTGCCAGTGCCTGGCTCCCGGCCAGCGTGCAAGGCAGCTGTGCTGGAGCGGGGAAGGGGGGGGGGAACACATCCATTTCATCCATCCGGAGCGAAAATGAGGAGAATAAAACAGCAGGGATGAGCAAAACGGGGGCTGCAAACCGCTCGGGAGCTCGCTCTGCCGTGTTATCCTCATCACCCCTGCGCCTTCCCCCATCTCCTGGCGGATGCGGGCGGAAAGGGGCAGGTTTCACCCCAGAAGCAGCCTCTGGCCCCTCCAAACCCCTCATGTCCCTGCTCAGTGCACAAAGCCACCTTAGCTCTGCCCGGCACCGAGCGAGGAGCATCCCCAGCCCCACGTGCGTGCGCTGGGAGCAGCCAGAGCCGGCGGCCGCCGGCCAAAGGCTGCAGGAAGCGGTAAATCACCAGCGCCAGGGCCCTGCTCCCCACCGCGCGCCCCAGCTCTGGCAGCAGCCTCAGGGACCTCCAGGTGAGGTCATTTCCTCCGCTCGGAGCTGCCAGCACGGCCAGAGAGCGGCTGGAGCAGCCCCAGCTCCGGGATGGAGCCGCAGGGCTCTGCGGCATCCTCCATCCCATCCCCCCCTTCCCTGGTTTTCTTGCTTAAATGGATGAACCGGGTGGGACCTGAAGCAGGCTGGAGCTGAACAGAGCCGGGGGCAGGCTGGGGGCTCCCGGGCAGAACCAGCTCCCAGGCACCGTGCTCGCTGTGGGAACCAAACCCTGCAGGAATCGACCCACACAAAATCCCTCTCCCGGCTTCCTCCGGCCGTGGCGGGGGCTCGGGGGCCTCATCCAGCCCTGGGTCCTGTACCTGGACATGCCAGCCTGCGGGAAGCACGGGCTCAAGCACTCCCCTTTCCAGCTCCCCATGGCAGGGAGGCTCAAAGGAAGGGGCTCCGTGCTCAGGGCAGCTCACTGCCCAGCCCAGCAGCTGTTTCACACGAGCTCACCCCAAAGGGCCAGGCACAGCCTCTGCCCTCGCCACCTGGCAGCACCTTCACATCCCCAGCACAAAGGCTGGGGGAGACTGGATCGAGAGCAGCCCTGAGGAGAAGGGGCTGAGGGTGAGGAGAACCCCCCCCCGTGTGCTGGGCTGCATCCCCAGAGCGTGAGCAGCAGCTCAGGGAGGGGATCCTGCCCCTTTGCTGCAGCCTGGGGAGACCTGAGAGCAGCTCCAGTGCCTAAAGGGGCTGCAGGAAACCTGGAGAGGGGCTTTGGACAAGGGCCTGTAGGGCCAGGCCAAGGGGAATGGCTTGAACCTGCCCGAGGAGAGACTGAGATGAGCTCTTAGGCAGAAGCTCTTCCCTGGGAGGGTGCTGAGGCGCTGGCACAGGGTGCCCAGAGAAGCTGTGGCTGCCCCATCCCTGGCAGTGCTCAAGGGCAGGTTGGACACAGGGGCTTGGAGCAAGCTGCTCCAGTGGAAGGGGTCCCTGCCTGTGGCAGGGGTTGGAGCTGGAGGAGCTTTAAGGTCCCTTCAACCCAAACCAGGCTGGGGTTTTATCATCCCTCTTTACCCATCTCACACCATTAGTGCCTCTTGGTGACTCTGGCACAATCACTCCCCTTTCAACCACCCTCAACTACTGCAGCCACTGACCTCGGTGAGTTTTTCCAAGCAGCCAGGGAATTACACATTAAAGCACTTTATTTTAATAAGTTGCTGATTAACCTATTTATTTTGCATGGGGTCCAGTGATAACACGGGGCAGGCTCCTACGCAGGCAAGTGGGACAAGAAAGAGCCTTTGATCTGCTGCCTTTGAGGCCAGCAGCTCAGATCCACACTTCCCTAGCTGCATCCGTGAGGGTTTCTCTGCCCAGGTGTGGAAGTTCAAGCACAAACCAAGAAGCAAACAGAGGGCAGAGGGAAGAAGCAGCCCTGCGGTCAAGGGGCGGCTGAGGTGACAGCCTCCTGTGCTTCCTGAGCTGGAAAAGCCAGTGTGGAAGTGGCGGCTCTGACACGGAACGGGCTGAGTTTTGGCAGAGTGGTTCTTGCTGTTAGAACTGGGGCCCTTGAGGGCACAGGCAGGACAAGGGGCAGCACTCCCCGTGGCCTTTGAAACCTGAGGCCAAACAAGGGCCATTTGTTGGGAGGGATGTTTTCCCCACATGTCAACTGGGGTTTAAAAGCTCCGCATTTCACAGTGAAACTCGACACAGCGATGATAGGGATTCTGCTTCAAGCAGGTTTCCCCTCTTCAAACACAGACTCTTGAAGAAACTCAGCACTGCTGACTGGAGCTGGCTTCTGCATGATGTGGGTCTGTGTGAAGCCATCACCACCCTCCAGTCTGCAAGCCCAATCTGGCACGTCCTCGGTCCCCTCCTCTCCCTCCATCCTCCCAACATCAGCATCTCAGGGTCACACAGAATCATTGAATGGTTTGGGTTGAAGGGACCTTAAAGCTCATCCAGCTCCAACCCAGCCACGGGCAGGGACCCCTTCCACTGGAGCAGCTTGCTCCAAGCCCCTGTGTCCAACCTGGCCTTGAACACTGCCAGGGATGGGGCAGCCACAGCTTCTCTGGGCACCCTGTGCCAGCACCTCAGCACCCTCCCAGGGAAGAGCTTCTGCCTAAGAGCTCATCTCAGTCTCCCCTCGGGCAGGTTCAAGCCATTCCCCTTGGCCTGTCCCTACAGGCCCTTGCCCAAAGCCCCTCTCCAGGTTTCCTGGAGCTCCTTTAGGCCCTGGAGCTGCTCTCAGGTCTCCTCTTCAGGAGCCTTCTCTTCTCCAGGCTGCCCCAGCCCAGCTCTCCCAGCCTGGCTCCACTGTTTGCCTCCTGCGTCCATCTCTTAAGGCAGAGCCTGCTGTAGAGGTTGCAGACCAGGCTTTGCGCTACCAGCAAGTGAACCCCCCAGCACGAGGCTTCCCCCACGCTGGATGGACACCCACGGGTGCTCCCTGGGGAACGGGCACATCCGATCAGCATGGGCAGCGGGTGGTGTGGCACACTTGGGAGAGGGCAGATCTCCAGCACAGCCCCAGCCTGGGCTCCACTCGCCTGCGGGGCAGAGCCTGCCCGTCCCCCTGCAAGCACGCAAACGCTCCGGTGAGGAATGCAGCCAGACGCAGGCCTGCAGGAACCCTCCAGCCCGCTCCAATTAGCTTTCCTGGAGATCCCATTACTTCTGGCCACAAAGACATTGTTCAGTTTATTCCCCTGTAACAGCCGCAGGAGCATGGCTAACATATTCCTACAGCCTGCTCGGCTTGCCTATAAAACAGCCCAGGCAGCGCACACACCTGGAGCAGCCCCAGCTCCCTGCCCGCCTTCCGACTGCTTTGGTTTCCCTTCTGGAGTGAAATCTGAGCACAGCAAGGATTACATTTTACTCCACGACCTAACGTCAAAAAGACGAGAGCCAGCAAAGGGCAGGAGGTGCTTTGGGGAGTCTGGGCTCCAGATGGGGAGATGCCACCAGTGGCTGCTCCACACGGGAAGCATTGAAGCTCCTTCACTCCTATTAACGTGCTGGTATCGCAGCCCCACAGCGCTTCCCCCTTTCTCCATCACAGGAAGCTGGGAAAACCCTGCCCCATCGTACTAAAATCCAAGCCCTTGATGTTGGGGGTGGCTGGACCTGCAGCTCTCATGGCAGAGAGCAGGGACACCCAGGGGATGGAGGAACAGGGAAAATGCTCCTGCCACTTACCGAGGAGGGGAGTCCAGGAGGCACCTTCCGGACCTTTTTGGGCTGGCCATCTGGTGTAGAGAAAAGAAGAGAGGATCTCATTTCTGCACGGGGTTAGGGGGAGGGAAAATAACAACAAGCTACAGCTAAAAGTATGCAAGGATGGAAGGTGCAACTACGGGCAGAGCTCCAGTCCCAAATGCCCCAACAGCCAAGGAAGCATCACCAGTGAAAACGTCTGAGGATGAACCTCTCCTCCTCATCGAGTGTGCACCCTTTGAAGGTGGGTTTCACCCCCACAACATGTGCTCAGGGCAGCCCCTCCCAAAAGAGGTGCTCACTGTGGGTTTGTTAGCTTATAACTCAGGAAAGCCCCAGCTGAGGAGGTGTAGGGTACCACCAAGCCAAGCCAGGCACTCGACTGGGTCATAGCTCAGGAGGAGAAGCTCATCACACAGAATGACCCAATGCAAAAGAACAAGTTTCCAAGCTGACACCATAAACCAGCAGCGTTTTGAAGTGGCGATATCAAAGTGGCTGCCTTTTTCTGAACAGCACTGGAAAAAAAACAGATGTAACACCAGTTGCTTCTGGTTTCGTTTGGTGGGGAAAGCCCAAAATAGCAGTAAGAAAGTGACTCTGGAGGGGGAACTGTGACAAGAAATACAAGTTCTGGAGAACGGGAGCTTGTCTTCACTTGAAAGCTGAACTCAACACCTGACCTTAGCCTGTGTTCAAAGCAAAGAGGCTTATGGGCAAACAGAGGCTTGTGGGCAACTCCTGATTTATAACAGGGAAGCAGGCAGGTAGGCAGGGAGAGGTCCTGGAGCAGACGCTGCCCATGTCCCTGGGCGCAGTGCCTGGACCTCCCATCTCTCCTTAATGGCTTTTTCCTGGCAGTCTGGGTCCTTGCAGCAGGACAGGGCTCCAAGGAGGGCCATTGGCCATGAAACCAACCTTGAAGGAGGCCCAAGGTTTTCCGTGAACAACTGCTCACGTGCAGTGTGGCTCAGGGGCAGCTTTAAAAGGACCTCCAGCCATTCGCTGCTTTCACCTCCTCTGACGTTCTCCAGAAAAGAGGAAATTGTACACGATGCTGAGCCCAAACCCCCTTTAAAAGCACAGCACTCATATTCACATTCATGTATGAATTCATCAGGCCACGCTGTGGCAGGAACCACAGCCGAGGGCAACGCGAAGCGACTTACCTATGCTGCTGTCAGCACCTCTCCTGCGAGGGTTGTTGGGGTAAGAAAAATACTGAGAGCCCCCTTTCACCCCGGTGGGGGAGAGCGTGCTGGGACTGGCGATTCCCATCTCGCTGGGCAGGAAACTGGTCTGCAAACGGGAGACAGAAAAAGCCCTGCCATGTAATCAGGCTGGAAAAGCACAGCGCTCACTGGGGGAGACCAGAGCGCCCTTGAGCCACCTTCCAACAGTGCAGGGGGGAAAAACCAGGCGAGCCAAGGGGCCAGATGAAAAGGCAGATACATGAATATGGGGGTGGCAGGGTTTTCAGGCTGTTTTCTCACTGGACCCCAGGAAGGAACCTCTCCAAGACCCAAGGATGCAAGCCAACAGGCGCCGTAGTGTGGAGCAGATGGGTCCCATGCTCACCTTGCTGCCCAAGAGGGCAGGACAAGGCTCTGCCTTTGACTGATGGCCCCAGACTGCTGAAGGCACAGAGCAGGTGACCATCAGGCGGGGGGGGCTCGTTACAGTGCTCCCTGGCTGCCCCATGGCCTCACTCAGGACAAAACTCTGCCAAGGTTTTACAGCAAAAGATTACACTGAGCTGCATCTCCAGAGTGTGGGGCAGGGGAGTTGGAACTGGATGAGCTTTAAGGTCCCTTCCAACCCAAACCATTCTGTGATTCTGTAATTACAGGTTTTGGTGTGCTTTGGCCCCTGTGGGGACACACCTGATGGTCACAGCATGTCCATCCATCCTCAAAAGATACGACTGATCAAGCAGCCCCGTGCTGTCTGTCACCCCCCCAACGCATCAGAGACCTGGCCTGGCTGAGGACCGATGCAGGGCTCACCCACCAGCAAACTCTAAGCCAGTCGCAAGAGACAGGCACAGTTACATGGCAGCACCCATGGACTCAGCCTGTCCTGGTCCCCCCTGGTCATAAACCCCAGCCCAGGGTGCTGGCACTGATGCTTTCTCCCCCATCCGCAGCATCTCACAGCCAGATCCATCGTGAATGATGCAAAGGAGCTGCAATGACTCTGCTGCAGGTGGTTTTCTCTTGCCTTCTATCAGGGAAAAGTCAAACCCCTCTTTCTGAAAAGAGGAAACTCCTCCCTCGTGTTTATCCCAGCTGACCTTGAGCTCCCAGTGTGGAGCCAGAGCCCAGGGTGATGGCTGGCTCCTGAGGCAGAGCAAGTATGGCTTTCTTATGGGAGCAGCCCAACGGCATTGCCCCTTTCACCTTGGGAGAAAGTAACATGTATTTACATGGAATCAGAGAGCTGGCAAAGGGCCTTTCAGCATCAAAAGCTCAGCTCTGACCCATCTTCCGAGGGCAACCCGCTGAAATAAAGGAGGATTTCAGGCTTTGGGGAAACTGGAAAGAAAACCCCACTGCTTTCAACTCCCCCGTCTCCTCCAGCAAGGGGTTGGGAAGGGAAAGAGGAGCTCGTGTGTTCACAGCTGGTGAAATTCCTACAATCTGTTCCACCGGTCATATTACCTTTGCACTGAAACGGCTCCGCGCAAACGGAGCAGCCCAGCCAAGAAAAGCAAGAGACCCAGCACCCTGGAGGAGATCCCAGAGGAATGCCGGCTCCTGCAGCAGGTATCACCAGAGAGGCATGGAGATAGGAAGGCAATCTCCTGGAGAAAGGGGTTTTCTTCCCATTGCCTCTCTCCGGGCAGAGGTTATGGGTTATGGGTTAAACAAGGGGGGAGCGGCAGCTCTGCCCTGGAGGAGGGAGTTTTGGGGAGCACCAGGGCCAATTTTCCAGCTCTTTTCAGACAGAAAAAAGGAACAGGTCAACCCCCCCCCCCATCCCCAAACTGGAGACAGAAGCAACAACTGTTCTGGGGGCCCAAGCAAGCGCGCAGACGGCCCCGCTCGCCTCCCAGCACCCCACACAAGAGGGGTTTTGTCTCCCCTCCGCATCAAACAGGCTCCATCTCCCCCCTGCCACCCGATCCAGACCCATGTGCCCACTCGAGGGCCTCTCCCAGGCTGCAGCACCATTTGCCCACCCCATTTCTGTTACCTTCCATCTTCCCCTCCTCCCCAAAGCCCAGCAAAACCATAACATTCAAAAGGAAGGCTTGGCATCCGTCCCATTCCTGCTTTAGCAGCTTCAGTGGTAAATGAAAGCCACTCTGGCTCAGCCAGCCAGCACAGCTGCTCCAGAGCAAAGGAAACATCCTCAGTTCAGAGAAGAGGAAATCATGACGAATTTGTGTGAAATTAAAACATGTAATATGTGCGTGTGTGTGTGTGTGTGTACATGTATCAAGTAAAAAGCTGTCCAGCCAAGAGCTGCTCCCCTGAATAAAATGGTGGGACTGTTGCCCTGGGGCAGCTGCAGCAGCACATCAAAGCAGAGGTGCTCGCTCCTTCCCAAAGAAACTATTTCTGGATGCTGGAAGCAACAAACTGGATTATCTCAGGGCCGGACAACTGCTTTCCCTGGCTCTGATTTATGCCTGGAGTATTCCTGATAGGAAGCAAGTTTTGACCCACAGCACAGCCTTGGTTATCCTGTTAGGGTTCGCACGGGGTGACCCAACAGGGCAAGGTTGTTGCTGCTAAAGGCTGTGTCCCTCCCTGTTGTTGAGATGAGCATCTGCTGCAAGCCCTGCGCTGACAGAATGATCATAAAACTGAAAGACTGCCTGTAATCCATCCCTTTATCCATCCATTATGCTCCGTTCCTGGCAGTGCCCAAGGCCAGGTTGGATGGGGCTTGGAGCAAGCTGCTCTAGTGGAAGGGGTCCCTGCCCGTGGCAGGGGGTTGGAACTGGAAGAGCTTTGAGGTCACCTGCAACCCAAACCAGGCTGGGATCCTATGATTCTATCCACACCAAGATGATGTTCCAACAGCACGGAAACCATGTCACAGACTCTCCCTCCCTGTAACTGGTGAATGTGGGGACATGGAGATGCTGGCTGTGGAGGAAGAGATGCACACCAAGTGTGATACTTGGAGGCAATGTGAGAGCCTCAAGGCAGGCAGCTGGAAGGAGACGGTGCCTCCTGGAGTGCTCCTCTGCCCACAGCCACCCTGGCACAAGGAGAAGTGCTGTTTGGATCTGACTCGCTGACAGTCCTCCAAGGGCAGTGTGGCTGGGTCCTATCTGATGAAATACTCATCAGCTAGAAACAGGAATAACAGTAACGAAAGAAGTGAGCTTGAAGAGGTTCTGAAAAGAACTGAGAAGCTGCTGCAACTCCATTTCTAACCTCTGACAACTCCCCTGAGCCAGCAATGCAAGCCTGAATAAACTGCTGACACCCAACAGACCTCTCTGAGCACAGGACCTTGGGCAGAGAGGCAAGATGCAAACCCTCAGGTTGCTTTTTATCCCCAGCTTGGCTGGCTGAGGTAGCAGGAAGCTCTTCCCTGTGAGGGTGCTGAGGCGCTGGCACAGGGTGCCCAGAGAAGCTGTGGCTGCCCCGTCCCTGGCAGTGTTCAAGGGCAGGTTGGACACAGGGGCTTGGAGCAAGCTGCTCCAGTGGAAGGGGTCCCTGCCCGTGGCAGGGGTTGGAGCTGGAGGAGCTTTAAGGTCCCTTCCAACCCAAACCATTCCATGATTCTGTGATAAATGAAGCAAAAAATACATCTTATCCTTACCTGGTTTAGTCCTGGCATCCCTGTGTCTCTTCCAAACGTGGAGTACGAGGTTCTTTCACTGCTCTTCCCTACAGTGGAGAAAAGACAAGGTTTTGTGTAAGAGGGAAGGGGAGATTTTGCAGGCACCCCCATTCAGGGTATGAATCCTGCCCTTGGAATCCTTCCTCTGCCCATCTGCAGAGGTTCCTGCCTCCAGGAATAGCTTGCTGCTAAACCAGGAGCACCTTACCAGTTCACGGGCAGCAGAGCCCGGCTGCTCCAGAAACAGCAAAACCCCCAACTGCAGCGCTGCAGGGAAGTGCTCGTGGCCATGGAAACTGGCAGTGTCTGACCAGAGCCACCAAATCCCTCCAGACACGCTCCAAAAAGCCAGCCAAATTTGGCAGAGACAGTGACAGAGCAAACCAGAAGCCAGGTGGGAGAGACCAGGCTCCACGGGTGCATTCCATGCAATAGGAAATCTAATTCCAGCAGTGTGTGATGCCGAGCTCCTGCTCCGTACAGCACAGGGATCACCTTCTTCTCCTTCCAACTTTCCAAACCCCATCCAGATCTAAAGAGCAGGTACTCAATAGAAAAGCATTTCCTTCCTTTCCAAGCCCCCTCCATCAGGTCCCACTGGGCAGGCTCCTCCTGGAGCACAGGGCTGCACAGGCAGAGCATCCCAGGGTGCTGCGCAGGAGCAGACCCACGTGCCACAGTGCTCACACGTGAACTTCTGCACCCATCAAACGTGCCCACCAGCACCCTGCCCACACACTGCTAAACCGGTGTCTTCAAGGGGGGAAAAAATACAGCCAGAAACCCAATGCACATGGTGAAGTGTTTCCAGTCTGAAACGGCCCTGCACTCACTGCCCCAGAGCGTGCTGGGGCCCCTGGCAAGCAGCACCCATGGATACCAGGGTGGCTCGGCACCCCAGGGAAGGACCCAAGCACAGGGATAAAGGGACTGGAATAGTTCTATGCTTTGCCTGGGAAGCACAACAGTGTGCTTTGGGGTTCCTCCCACCCCCCCAAGCAAAACCAGACACTTCTCCAGAGGGGAACCAGCACTTTTATATTTAAAATCAATAAATAAATTAAACCCAGGCTGAAAATCTATGAGGATTTTTTTATCCCCCTGTTAATTACAGTCTATTAATGGTGCCACCTTGCAAAGGAGGGAAGAGAGAGATGGGAGATGATGACTGAGAAGGATTTGCACCCAGGGCAGGATGGTCCCACTCCATCAGCAGCCCAGGGACAGTGTGGGGGCTGCTGCCTGTGATGTGGCTGGGAGAAGCTGGGCTCTGCCACCCCCTCCCTGGAAAGAGGCGGTCACATCCTGCCTCTGGTGTGGCTCAGTAAGCAAAATAGGGAGCGGGGAGGATTCTACCAGTCTGCTTAAGCTAAAGCCATCACTGAAGGCAGCCAAGATGCAGGTTAATGCACTGGGGTGACATCTGGGCTGGCAGGCAGCTCCACGCACCATTGAAGGGTTTTGGGGAGCAGATGAAGAGGGGAGGAGGAGCAAATTTCCCCAGAGCAGTCCCTGCTGAAGCACAGGGCAGAGGGATGGGAAAGGAGAGGGGGCTGCTTGGTTTTCCAGCCTTAGGACGGGGGCTTTAAACTCAACCCTAAATTTCAGTGGGTTCCCCCACTATAACCCCAAACCTGAGACACCCCCCCCTTCCCAATGGTGCTGTTTCATTTTGGAGGCTTAAACGTTAAGTAAAGGTCAAAATGCCAGAGGCTGCATCTCTCAGATGACCTCGTTTCTAAAAGAGCTTAGCAGCAGCTCTGCCTGCAGCCGGCAGCGGGACACCAACCCCACAGCAGGTTGGGGATGGTGATTACTCCTCAAGCAGGGCAATGCCATGCTGGTTTAGCCGGTCAGCAACAGCCAGGCCTCCTGTCTGAGAACACACTGACCCTTCAATGTGTGGTTTGAGCAGAGAAGCGCTGAGGCAAACACCTCTGCTGGCACCAGTTATCCCAGTGACCACAGGAAGATGAAGAGCTACAACCCAGTGCCAACACCATATTGCTCCAAAGCCCACTACCTTCATGGATCGTGGAAGGCATCATGGAATGGGTTGGGCTGGAAGAGACCTTAAAGCTCATCCAGTTTCAACCCCCTGCCAGCTCCTTCTCCTGCTCTGCTGCTTTCAAACCCTGCTCCATGAGCACTTTTCCAGCCTCTCTCCTCTTCCAGCAGGATCTGGAGGAGATCTCAGATGAAGCCTCCCACAGGCCCACCTTCATCCAGGACTCTGGGAAAGAACCCACCCCCCCCATTTGTGCTCTCTCCTCCCAAAGGCAGATTTGCTTCCAGGCTCGCAGACAAGATGATGGAATCAAACCTCCTCTTTCCTGAGCTCGCTGCCAGCTCCGGCAGTGATGGGGCTTGGCCTTGGTGCCCAGGACCATGGCAGCATTTCACCAGGACACTTGGGGTTTTGCCTTTTTGCTCCCCAAGACGCGTACAAAGAGCCAAGAAAAGATGATTCATCACTTCCTATGGAATTTGCCAGCTCCTGCTGGGAGGATGCAAGTGCTTGGCCATGGCACAGTGCCCTGTGCTCCCCCAGGGAGGTCACACCATTGCCCCCCATTGCCCTGTCCCCAAACAGAGCCCTGGTGCAGCCCCAGCACACACCACCCACCCCAGCCATGGCAGAGCCACCCACCATGCCCCGGGAATTCCATGAGAGGGAAAAAGAGGAGGAAAAGCACATCTCCAGATTGAAAACCCAGGAGCAGCGACAAACCCCAGTCCGTGGGCAGATTAAAACCATTGTCCAGGCAGCACCCCATCCCCAACGTCTCACAATACACACAAGATTAGAAACACTCCTCTGAAAAGAAGCTAATTACTAGAAATAATTACTAGAAAGAAATCTCTTCTGGCTTATCAGTTCCCTGGTGTTCAAGCAATTCCTCCCCCCCCCTCCCTCGCCCCTTGCTGAAGATGAATGGTAAAAGAGTGGCAGATTTTGAAGAGTGGTGATTGAAAGCAAACACAACATCAGAGAATCTCCCCTCTGGCAGGTTAAAGCCATTCCCCTTGGCCTGTCCCTACAGATCCTTGTCAGAGAATCCCTCCTCGCCCTCTGGGATGAGCTGGCTCGTCACAGCACTGGGCAGCCAAGGATGCTCAGACCTCACCAGGAGGAACAGGAACGGGCTTCAAGGTCCCTTTCAACCCACATCATTCCATGGTTCTGATACAATTCAATCACAGCCTCACACACCTTCTGTTCACCGAGTACCACTGGACACGTCCATTCTGATCTGCTCCTTCCATGTCCTCACATTCCAAAATTCACTGCTTCTGCTTGAATTCACCCCATTTGAGTTTATGAACAAAAGCAGCTTTGAAACGGGAGGAGGCCTGAGCCCCTCCTGGCTGCTCCCTCCCTCCTCCCCACCTCCTGTTTGGGCACTGGAGCTCCCAGTGCTGCACCCAACCGATGTGCACGGGCATGGGAAGATGGGAGTCCCAGCGGGCACTGGAGCCAGTGGGGAATCACCCACTGGAGCAGCCGAGGGCTGGCTCCATGTGCTGGGGACTGCCTGGGCTCACAGCCTCGCTGGGGAGTGCCGCAGCACTTGCCAAAGACCGGGAGCCCTGTCTTTGAGAGGAAGCCAAACACATCTTCCCTGCACACATCAAAGGGGAAACCTCTGTGCTCCTCCCCAGGCAGCTCCTTCTCGGCTGGAAACTCCTCAGGCTGCCTTGGCCTCAGGTGTGGGACAGGTTGGGATGGGTCCCCCCCACGCACACCCCCAAGAAACCACGCAGAAGTGCATCAAGGCTCCCCTGTCTTGTTAAGAAACATCTCTTCTGCTTTGCTCACATCTTCCTGGGGCAGAAAATGAGAAGGAATAACCACCCTTGCAGAGGGACAACGGGGAAACTGCTGGGAAATGCTCTTCTACACTGGAGCAGGATCCCCAAGGGGCAATTAAACATCATCCTCCCCAACAGCAAGAGGGGAGCAGAGCTGCGAGTAAGCTCCAAGGGCACACACACAGGGCTACCCACTCCCCAGCACAACCCCACTCCTCTCTTCTCCCTTCTGACCAGCTCCACGGGAGGAACCACCGGTTGTGGTGGGGACTTTGTGTGTCAAACACAAGTCCCCCTTTGAACCCCAACCTTCAAACCACCAGCAAACAGTGGGAGCTGCAGGGCCCTGCCCCAGCACCACTCCTTCTACACTCACCAGAGGGTTTCAACCACCACGGTGCGGGCAAAGGTGGGGAGGACTAACCCCAATTCCTGCCCTAATGTCATTAGAACTCTCTAAGCCCTTCAGGATGGGTATTTTCTGCTCTCAATCTCCCCTCCCACACCCGAGCTGCAAGGGGTAACTGGGTAAACTGTCACATGCATCCAGTCACACACAATCACCATCACTTACTGGTCCCTGCAAGCTCCCCACGCTGTCCAGTTGCAGCAGGGGATGGTGGAGCCAGATGGGGCTGCCAGAACCTTGCAGGACACAAGGAGAGACCCTACAGAACCCACTCCAGCTCTCTGTGTTCCCTGCACTGCCATGGGGCTGCAAGGCTGGAAAGCAAAGCAACCACGAGCCTCTTGCAATATCTAATCAATGAGCACATCTTTTCTCCCTCTCTCTCCCAGTGCTGCTTCACCAGCTCCCAAGAGCAAACTCAGCCCATCCCATGCCAGCACAGCAGGCATCAATCTCCACTATTGCCCCTGGGTGCTGCTGTAAAGCAGGGAAAAATAATCACATGCATAAAATATGGTGGCTGTGATGCACATCAGGCACGGATGAGACCTCTGCACAGCAGCTCCGTTAACCACAGCTTTGAGAACATCTTCTGGAGCAGGTCCAACACAGGGGAAGAGCAATCGTGGCCAGTGCAAACACTCCCACTGCCCCATGCCATTCCGTGTTGGATTTCCCCTGCTTTGACCACGCTGAGCAGCTGAGAGTCACTTACCCACGAGTCCAGCTCCCAGGAATGGTGATGAAGATATGCTGTTGTGAGGAGGCAGGTCCCTGTGCTCGCCGTAGTGGGGGCCTTCACCATAGCTCTGCTGAAGCAACACAGGAGACTTACTGCCAGGCACGAGGGGATGCAGAGGCAAATGCCAAACCCCAAAGCTGTCACAGCTCAGTCTTTCCCTTAGCAGGAAGGGTCAAAGTCAAAGGCAGAGAAACAGTCTTATCCTCATGGCAAGACAGAGCAGGGTACCGCAGCCACATAGTCATGGCACTGAGAGAGGATACGGCATCAGAGCCATACAGGGGGATTGCCCCACGCTGACAGCTCTCAGGCAGTTTCTGCCTTGGCCAAGCTTAGCACCCCCCAGGTAAGAGCCAGGCAGCCCCTGCCCGAGCCAGGGGGGGCAAAGTGGCGAAGAGAAGGCCTATAAAAATGAGAAATGACACCAGAGCCCCTGCTCCAGCACTGACCTAAGGGAAGGGAAACGTGCCATTGCAAAAACGAATCACACAAACCCATTCAAACATGAGCATCTGTCAAAATACCACCATTTCAATTCAGTGGATGGTTTTCCTCTCTTCCCCTCCTCAGTTACATGCTGTTGCAGCCTCCCCTGCGGAACCCTTCTTGCGCTCTCCATCCCCACTGGGGGCACCAATTGGTTCCCTGGGCTCCCAAAGCTGTGCATGGTGGACAAGCTTTGCCCATGGTGAGATCCAAAGGTCCAAAATGGGGCAGGAAAAGCTGTCCCAGGGTTAGACCCAACCTAAATGTGCACTGAGAAGCCCTGGTAAAGCCCCTGTTTATTTTGGTTGGAGCTCTGTGTTTGTACTTCATCCTTACCCTTCCTTGGTCAAATGTGGAGCTGTTTTGATCTCCCGTTCCCCAGGAACCTGATCCTGGTCTTTCATCCAAACCTACCGAAAAACAGGAAGCACAAAGGTTACTCTTGCTTTATCAGCAAAGCCTCAAAGGTGTTCTCACAAAATTAACTCTTCCTTCTACAAACAAACCAGTATTTTCATGCATAAACCACTTCCACTTGGTGTGACCGAGCCTTCCCTCTCCCTCCTCACCTTCCCACTCTGGCTGGCAGTTTATTCCACAAACTTCAAAGCAAATCCCACCACAAAGCAAAGCCCAGCCCAGCCTGGAAATGCTTCAAAACGCAGGACAGTGGGAAGAGGAGAACCAAGTATTTTAACTCACTTTATTGCAGAGACCAACGGTGAAGAGGACCGTGAGTTCCAAACTCACTGCACCCATCCCAGTGCTCCAGTGGGACCTGATTTTTGCCCTTGGTGCTGCCAGGTCATGGACCAGCCTCTGCTCTTCATTGCACCCAAGCAGATTAAAGAGCACCCAGAGCTGAAAGCCTCGAATGGGAACTGCTGGAGGTACAACATTGCCTGTGGCTCGGCCACACTCCTTCAAGGGCATTTGTTATTTAAGCCCCCGTGGTCCCCCAGAGGAAGGTGCATTGTCAGCATGGGCCGCATCAGAGCATGGCTGCTGCCCATCTCAGTTTTAGCCCTCCCAAGCACACCCTGGGCAAAGGGGACCCAACCCAGAATGGCGAGAGACCAAAGAGGAGGGTTTTGCAATGCGCTTGCACGCAGGCTGTGTAGGAAATAACCTCCTTTCATCGTCTGCCAGGTCCACCCAGGCTGCGCCTCTGGGGCTGCGAGCGCACGAGGCACCCAGGGGACAGGGGGAACACCCACCAGGACGAGGAAGAAGCCAGTGAGTGGCAGCAGCAGAGCTCTGGCAGCTCAAGCTGGGACCGCAACTGCACGGAAGGCACCTTGCCTGCAGACAAGCCCTGACAACTCGGCAGCAGGATTTCAGACCGTGCTGGTCTGCCCCTGTTGCCCTGGCTGGGTGACCAGGGGTCAGTGAGTGGCAGCTGGCATCTCCCTGTTCACATAAATAGGGGTAAAGCCGGGGATTTAAGAGGGAGCCGGGCAGGGCACAGACATCACTGCACCCTGTGGCTGGGCTCTGCAGATGCTACGCAGATACTGAGAGCTCAGCCAAGGACAAATCCCACATCTGCAGGAGGCTGAGCAGCGTGGATGGCATCAGCCAGAGCCACGTCCCTGCCTCAGCCCACCGAACCCCAACCCTGCTGGAGGGGGATGCAGCCACATCTGCCGTAGGGTGGCACAAGAAACCTTTTGCAGAGGCTCCAGGCAGCATCCAGCATCCCCCCAGTACTCCCCGGGGACCCCTTGGCACCGGCTCTTCCAACACAGCAAAGCACCAATAGCCGAGATGCCCCCAGGGCATAGAGGAGATTCTCCTTTAGGAGCAGAGCCCTGCGGGCAGCAGTGGTGACAGCGGAGGGATGGGAGGGTGGCAGGACAGGAGCAAGGACATGGAGGCGGCAGGGTTGTGGGGCACACACCAATTCCATTTTAGCAAAGCTGATTATTATGGCAAACACGCCGTGGATTTGTCTCCTTCACTCCCCTCACTGTTCATTTAACCAGAAACTTCTTTCAAATTACATCCTTCTATTTCGGTGCCTTTGTGTTAATCATTTCCCCAGAGAATTGGTGTTTAATTGCTGTCTAATTTACATAATTATGCATATTAATCTCCACACCTAATGAATATTCATAATTCTCATTTAGATTTTGTTTTCTAATCAAAAATTTCCAATGTGATTACTGTGCAGAGCAGGGATAAGCCTCTAATAATACCTTGGATACTAGGGAGAATTACTGCCAATTCTCCCACCTCCTACTTCCTAGAATAAACTTTTGCTTTGCTAATGTGTTTTTCTACAGCAATTCATCTGCATATCCTGCAAACACCAATGGAGAGCAGGAGGCAGAAACGCTCCTGCTTTTCACTTTGCTTTCATGGGGATTTTTAAAGCTCCCAATGGTCAGGAGTTGCAGCCTTAGATGTCCTTGGCAAACCTGCCCCTTTGCACTGGAAGGACAAGGGCCGTGGCATTGACCAGGCTTGGCTGTAGCCAGTGTCCCCCCAAAGTGCTTCAGGAGCCCCAGGGCTGGGGTGAAAGCCAAGTCATTGGGGTCTTGATTCCTGTGCCCACCCCTGTGCATGAGGATGGGCATTCCCGGGTCGTGGACTGCCTCCTGCAGACCCTGGTCCTGTCTCTAACCCACCCCATGGCAAAGGAGCATCCCCAGGTCAGGGTGGGCTTGGAGAGGATGCCGAGTGGGGCAGGCTGCGGGTGGGCTCCGCAGGGAGTTTGGGTGCAAAATTCCTGGATGGAAAAAGAAATCAGGGCCCAGGACTCCCCCAGGAAGGAAGGAAGATGAGCTGGTGGGTGGTACAGGAGACAAAAGCTGAGACCAGGAGGCTCACATGTGTTCTATGCATGGAGAAACACTCAGCACGAGCTGCTCCCAATGAGCAGCCCGTGGTTCAGCCGCCTCCGAACGAGCCTGTGGCAGGGCAGGGCTGTGCTGCAGTCCAACTTCTGCTGGGTTTTGCTCTGCTCACACCATAAAATCACCAAAACAGTGCCAGCACCAAATGTGGTCACACCAGAGGTGCCCTTGACCCGGCCTGGCACCAAGCAGCCGGGCTCAACCCACGTGGAGGAAGGGGCAGGAGATGGGGAAGCCTGGGGTGAGAAGGATACTGCTCAGGCATCCCCACGCCAGCATCCCCAGGGCTCTCTCCAAGTGCTCACCTAATGGTACCCAAGCATCCTACCTGGACCCTTCTGGACCAGCAGCTCAGGAGGCAAGGTCAGGTACCCAGAGGACATGTGGAAGCACCTTGGGACACCTGGTGATGTGTGTCCTGTCCAAGGGCACTGCTGATGTGCTGCTGGGCTCCCCTGGGTGAGATGGAAATCCTGCAGGCATCTCCCTCACCCCCAACTCTGCCTGAGCCCTGGGCATAGATTTCCTATATCAAAGCATACACAGTTCCAGGCCAGCAGCTCGGGGGGGGGATTCTCCCTCCTCTGCTGTGCTCAGGGAGACCACCCCCCCCCCTTCCCCAGCAATCCTGATTCAGCTCTGCGGCAGCAGCACAAGAGGGACGTGGAGCGAGGCCAGAGGAGGCCATGGAGATGCTGTGAGGGCTGGAGCAGCTCTGCTCTGGAGCCAGGCTGAGAGAGCTGGGCTGGGGCAGCCTGGAGAAGAGAAGGCTCCTGAAGGGGAGACCTGAGAGCAGCTCCAGTGCCTGAAGGGGCTGCAGGGAACCTGGAGAGGGGCTTGGGACAAGGGCCTGTAGGGACAGGCCAAGGGGAATGGCTTGAACCTGCCAGAGGGGAGACTGAGATGAGCTCTTAGGCAGAAGCTCTTCCCTGGGAGGGTGCTGAGGCGCTGGCACAGGGTGCCCAGAGAAGCTGTGGCTGCCCCATCCCTGGCAGTGTTCAAGGGCAGGTTGGACACAGGGGCTTGGAGCAAGCTGCTCCAGTGGAAGGGGTCCCTGCCCATGGCAGGGGTTGGAGCTGGAGGAGCTTTAAGGTCCCTTCCAACCCAAACCGGGCTGGGATTCTATAATTCTATGAACCCAAGTGATCAACAGAGACTGTGCCAGAACTTGCATGACACGGGGCTGAATTCCATCTGCACAAGTGAGCTTAATACTGGTGTATCTCAGCTTCTGAGTGCCTGGCTTTGCACCATGTACAAGGGCTGTGCACCGCAGGGTGTGTGCAGTGGGAGCCACCCCTGTGTGCACCCAACTGTCAGGATGTAGCTTCATTTTCAACAAGGCCATTTCCCACCTTACCAAGTTAAGGCTCTTTCCAATTCCAAAAAGACAAAAATAGGAGCTACCTTCTCCCTCCATTAATACAGTTATTAAAAACCCTGCATATTAATTGTGTGTTTTAATAACCGTGGTCATGAATATTCATAACACATTTCTTGCGCATGTTCTAATTAAAATACACTAATGGGGTAAGATGTAGCTGTCAGGCAGTCATATTCCCCCCCCCCCGATTTTTGTGCTGCAGCTAAAACGAGCTGAGAGACAAGACCCATCCTAAGCTCTCAGCATGGATAAAAAGCATTTGTCCACATTTAGCCCCAGCAAAAAAGCCCTTCACCCCTTATGGAGCCATAGTAAAAGGCTAGGCACACATGAGCACCAGGAGCCGCTCCCCATCCAGGAGGAACAAAACCACTTGAAACACCCAATTCTGAAGCCAGAAAAGGCATTAAGGGGGAGGGTGGAGGCTTTTCTGCCCCATCCCCACATCCCAGCAGCCACTTAAAGAGTCCCTGCGGCTCAGTTTGTGCCCTCCAGCCCCCACCTACAGCATCCCCAGGGCCAAAAGTGCCACACCAAGAGATGCTGCTCTGCTTCCCATGCCTGGGAAAGCAGCACTGGTCCTTGAGCCAACCCCCCCAAGGTGTTCTACAGCCCTGAACCCCCTGATTCAAACCCAGCCCTGGGATGTGGCTTCTGGGGGGGGGAGCCTGGCTTTGGGGCCAGCCCCTGCTCTGCCCACCAGGCGATGGCCAAGGAGGACTCCCCAGCACGTGGCCTCTGCATTCAGGCCAAGGGCTTGCAAAGTAAGCTCAATCTGTAATGTTTCTTTTATGAGCAAAGCCCCAGGGGTGAGCAGCTCCCCCTCCTCACCTGCAGGATGTGCAGGGACACAGAGCAGGACACTTTGCTCCTGGGACCTCTTAGACCCTGTTCGTGCAGCAAGATGATAGAGTTTGTGCTATTAAATCCTGCCCTGCAGGCTCCAATGACTCCAAGGTGCCTTGTTTTCAATGTCAGGAGGAGAATGGAGTGAGGGGACCCTCACAGCAGCCCCGAGGATCCCAGTGGGGGAAACTGCTGCTGAGCATCTCCCTCCCCCCCCGGCCTCCACAATCTGCCAGCACCAAAGCACAATCCCTAAGCTGATTCCCATCAAAACGACAAGGCTGGGCTTTTTTTTTTTTTTTTTTTGTAAAGTCTATTAAAAATATTTAGGCCAAGCCCCTTTGGTGGCTGGGAAAGGTTTGGGAGCAGCCACAGCTACCACCAAGATGGCATCTTCTGTCTTCAAGGGTCTGCCCAGCAGAAGGAGCCTGTAGTGAGGCTTTGAAAGCCAAGGAGGCAAATTCAGCTCTGCACCTGCAGCAATGGCCATGTCTGGAAGCAGGGCAGGAACCTGGCCAGTTGGGGATGAAACCCCTGTGGCCAGCAGCCCACTGTGATTACGGGAGCAGCCATGAGGAGAAGGACTTGGGGGTGCTGGGTGATGAGAAGCTCCCCATGACCCGGCTTCAGTGAGCGCTTGAGCCCAGAACCCCCTCGTGTGCTGGGCTGCACCCCCAGAGTGTGAGCAGCAGCTCAGGGAGGGGATCCTGCCCCTCTGCTGTGCTCTGGGGAGAGCCCCCTGCAGCCCTGACCCAGCTCTGGGGCAGCAGCACAAGAGGGACGTGGAGCTGCTGGAGTGAGGCCAGAGGAGGCCACGGAGATGCTGCGAGGGCTGGAGCAGCTCTGCTCTGGAGCCAGGCTGAGAGAGCTGGGCTGGGGCAGCCTGGAGAAGAGAAGGCTCCTGAAGGGGAGACCTGAGAGCAGCTCCAGTGCCTGAAGGGGCTGCAGGAAACCTGGAGAGGGGCCTGGGACAAGGGTCTGTAGGGACAGGCCAAGGGGAACAGCTTGAACCTGCCAGAGGGGAGACTGAGATGAGCTCTTAGGCAGAAGCTCTTCCCTGGGAGGGTGCTGAGGCGCTGGCACAGGGTGCCCAGAGAAGCTGTGGCTGCCCCATCCCTGGCAGTGTTCAAGGCCAGCTTGGACACAGGGGCTTGGAGCAAGCTGCTCCAGTGGAAGGGATCCCCATGGCAGGGGTTGGAACTGGAGGAGCTTTAAGATCCCTTCAACCCAAACCATTCTGTGATCCCATGATGATTCTGTTATGAATACATTTAACCTCCGCTCGCCCCCAGGTTGCTCTAGGAGCAGCAATGGAAACGCGCTCCCCACCTGCCTCCACTGGTGCCACTGCAGTTTGATTTGAAGCAGAGGTGACAGAAGGCTGCCTGATAAACACTTCCAAATTAAGCGCCTTTGTCCCCTAATCGCCCTGGCGATCAGCCTCACAGCAAAATCTCTGCTAAAAGGGATTTGAAATCAATAAAATTAGTCGTCTGGTAATTAGCTTTAGTCCCAGGCAAACCAGCAACCTTGTTTTTCCTGTGGAGAGAGAGCTGCCTCCCCAGATCTGCCAACTCCGGCATGGAAAAGCCCACCAACCCATTCCAGCATGCAGGCATCCCCTGGGCAAGGCCTCTGGGTGCAGGCAGAGCCCCTGCAAGGGGAGCAGCGGGCACTGGGAGAAGCTTTGCCTGTTTATTTACCAGCCACCAAGAGGAAAATAACGGGGGGGGGAGGCAGGCGGCCGGCAGCTGTTTACAGGACGTGGCTTGTGGATGGGCCCATACAATTTGTGTGCTTCTTTTTCCCGGTGCATGACAAAAGAATTTAAAAACAGGAATAATAATAATAATAATAATTAAAAAAAAAAAGGCAAACAAAATGCCCCCAAAGCCACCAAACACCTGGAGGGCAGCAAAGGGATGCTGGGAATGCCACCCTGGAGGCTCATGGTACAGATCAGGAGTGCTCACCCCAGCTAGGGGGGCAGCTGTTTCATCCCTTCCAATGTGAGGTCGGACCAAAGGTGGCTGAGACAGCCGTTGCCTGAGGACAAAGAAAGTACTTTGGTGGATGTCGTTTGAGAGTGGGAGCTTCCATGCTGGTAGCTGCAGCCCGGCCGGTCGCCCGTGTGGAAGGGATGGAGCATGGCCAGGCACAGGGTGGTACAGCTTGACTGAAGACAGCCACTTACAATCATAGATCCCAGCCTGGTTTGGGTTGGAAGGGACCTTAAAGCTCATCCAGTTCCAACCCCCCTGCGGGGACTGGGGAAAGAGGGGAGCAGTACCAGGCACTGGTAAAAATGATCCATTCCCCATTGGCTTTGGACAAGGGATGAGTATGGAGAGGAATTAAATCAATAACCAACAACAAAGAAAAAGCCAGAAGGAGGGGGGAAGAGCCAAAGAAATAACTTCAGTTACTCCTGGTCTTTTAGATGCTGCTCTGGGAGATGACGCACGTGTTTCCAACCATGTTTCAAACCTGAAGCAGCATTCAAAGCTTCTGCTGTGGGCCAGGCCACTGCTTCTCTCCAGTATCACAGCCCATGGGTGTCTGTAACTGCTGAGGATGGAGCAGGCTCTAAGGCAGCCCCCGGGCTGGTTTGGGGGTGCAAAGGAAAGAAGCCTGCTCCCTCCATTGGAAAGGCAAGGAACGCAGAGCTGATCCCACCTCCATGGAAATCCAGCAAGATGGGAGGAAAAAAAGCAAACCCAAACCTGTGACGCCAACCAGAGGGAAGAAAATAAACTTTAAAGCTCAAAACACTTCCCCCAGCTGTAAAAACAAAAGGGCCGGCAATGACCAAACGAGCACAAAGGAGCAGCATGAAAAGGGAACAGAGAATAACACAGGGCTCGGCTCGGCGGTGCTTTCATAAGGTCAGCAGCCTGCAGGACAAACCGATTGTGTCCCTTGTCCACAGCCTCGCTGGGCTGAACCTATCCGTGTCACTCATCCCCAGCCTCCATCCAAGCTCATCCATGCTTGGCAAGAAGCAGGATGTCAAGGAGGGTCTAAGGGACAAAAGTGCAAGGAAACAGGCCAAGAACAACATTGGTTTGAGTCAGATGAGAGCAGGTGTTGGGGCTTTTTCCTTGCGGGCGCCTCAGATCCACATGGATTTCGGAGCAGGAGCTCTGCTGCGCTCCTTGTAGGTGGAAACTGGGTCTCAGTTTCCATGTACATAGAAATTGGGTTGCAGGGACATGGCAAAGCAGGGCCAGCGGAGGGTGGGAGAAGCACAAGGAACCCTGAGCCATGGAGATGAGCCACCTGGTAGCAGCTTGGGATAAAACCAACCCTGAAGAAGAGGAAAGAGGTGGCTCAGCCCCAAACCCCCATCCAGGAGGGTGCCACGAAGCACTTCAGCCCTCCCCACAGTGCTTTTGGACAGGGTGAGGAACAAACCCATGCACAGAAAACAGGCTCTCACTCAGGGCTGCTAAATATGTGGGTCCCCCCCCATCTCAGCCCTGCTGCCCCATGCCCCAGCCCACAAGTGAGGAGGCCAAAGGCAGTTAAAAATTAGACAAATTAAAGACTGTGTCCAAATATTGTGGAGATTACGTGAGGAAAAGGCCCAACACATGGGGGCACAAGCACGGAGCCCTTGCTGGTTTGTTTGGAAGGCTTCTGTTACCGGGGAGAAGGATGGCGTTCAGTGACTCTGCTGCTAACGTGCCAGCACTCACCCTGCAAACCGCCTCAGAGCAAGGAGAAAACTCAGGTCCCAAAGGGGAAACGAAGGCTGAAGCAAAAGCACATCCAGGAGTGCTTATTCTAACCCAAAACGCAGGGCTGCACCTGCAAGGTGCCGAGCGGCCCAGAACCCTTTGGCTCTGCTGGCAGAGCAAGGTCATAGAATCCCAGCCTGGGTTGGGTTGAAAGGACCTTAAAGCTTCTCCAGCTCCAACCCCTGCCACGGGCAGGGACCCCTTCCACTGGAGCAGCTTGCTCCAAGCCCCTGTGTCCAACCTGCCCTTGAACACTGCCAGGGATGGAGCAGCCACAGCTTCTCTGGGCACCCTGTGCCAGCGCCTCAGCACCCTCCCAGGGAAGAGCTTCTGCCTAAGAGCTCATCTCAGTCTCCCCTCGGGCAGGTTCAAGCCATTCCCCTTGGCCTGGCCCAGATGCCCTGGACCCCGCCGGATGCAGCCCCAGGGATAGCTCATGTGCTTGCTGAGACGATGATTCAGCCACAGGAAGGATCAGCTGAGAAGAATTGTTCTACACAATGAGGAAAACTTTCCCAGACAAACTGTTCCCGCCAGCACCTGCCCACCCTCTGCTCCAGCTCCTGCCTGCAAACAGCTCCAAGCCTACAATCACCAGAACAAAGGTTCAGCTTTATGCTTTCTCCTTTCCCCACCGGCTCCCGGCTGCCATCGCATCCCTAACAGCACGCTGGGGGGGAGCAACCCCTGTCTGTTACTGGTCCCCCTTAGCCAGGCCCAGTTACACTGCTCTAATGGCAGGACTGCAGAATTCAGTAGCTGAATATGCCCTAAATCTCCAAGCCAGGCTCACTAAGGCATCCCTGAAGTAAACCCAAGTGCCCATCGTATACACAAGGTGCAGAGATTTGGGGATAACTGCATGTGGAACCAAGGAGTTTTCCCTCCCAGGTACCAGCTCTTAAGGAATTTGGTCAGCATGACACAGCACGCTAAGAAATGTACCTTAAGACATTGTTTAACGTCTTCAGACAATGCTTCAGGACAGATGTGACCTATTTAGAGCTCTGCCAAATATTTCT
The DNA here is from genome assembly GCF_028554395.1 of Pezoporus wallicus. Lineage (NCBI taxonomy): Eukaryota > Metazoa > Chordata > Aves > Psittaciformes > Psittacidae > Pezoporus > Pezoporus wallicus. The sequence continues at coordinate 220,850 of NW_026641603.1, forward strand.
GTAATTGAATGTACCATCGATTATTTAAACTGCATTAAAAAGAGCTGCATTCGATGGACTTGCTGCTAAGAAGCCCCATTTCCAAGAACCATGACTCCCTTATTTCCTCTTTAAACATAAGCACTTCAAGATGTTTCCTTGTCCCTTCCCCTGCAAAACCTTTGCATAACCATACTCCATGGCCCAAATTGCCCTTGGACCCCTAAAGTATGAAGGCTTATGATGCAGACAGCACAGAGCCCATCAGGCAAGGTCTCCATCAGCCCCCTGACCTCAGAAGAAATCAGTGATGCTTTGCACTCTGGGTTTAGGCTGTCAGTCAACCTCTGAGACCCTGTTCCTAATCACACATAGGCCAAGGGACACCAAAAAGCTTCTCTAGTTGCCCTGGTTCCCTTTGTCCATCCAGCCAGATCACAACACCCATCTCCAAGCAGCCCAAACACTGGTGAAGAGATTAAAGGACCAAGCTGGTGGTGGTGGGTTGGTCTTCCAAAAATCAAGACCTCTCATCTGGTCTGGTTCAGTGTGCAGACAAGCATGTCAAGGGAGAGGATGGGAATGGAGGGTGGCACAGCTTCTGCCAACAGCAGTGTGGATGCATCCCACGTTAAATCACTCATGGAGGTAGGGTATGAAGCATCCAGCTCAAGCTGGGATGTGTCAACCTCAGCAGCGGTTCTGGGCTCCTCCTGCACCAGGTGGGACCTCAACTTGCTTGGATGAGGACACTGCTGAAGGAATGGAGGTGAAGCCCACGCCTGTCCCTTTGTCAAGAGGCTGGGCACCCCGAGCCCTTCCTCCATAGCCCCCACAGCAGGTCTCACGCCGAGACCTTCGCGACAGCTCTCCCTCTCGCCGGGGTTAAAGTGTCAATAGCAGGGACGAGGTGCCAGTAGATGGCACTCACTGTGTAGCACGGCTCCTGTTTTCTAGGACTAACCACCGCTTTCTTCCTGCCTGCTGTGTTTCAAACCATTTCCCAGGGGCAGCTCTAGCATCCCTCAGCAGTGACCGGTGGGACCTGGTCCTCCTTGCCCTGAGCTCTCATTCTCAACAAAAAAAAACCAAGAAAACCCCACTGCACAATTCCTAGGAAGCCCCACAAAGGTCTCATGAAAGCAGGTTTTATTCTTCGGATTCTTACACCACCAAGGAGCAACATTTCCACCTAATTTACATTGCCCTGGGCACGCACTGATCCATCATTTGGGCTGCAGATGGGTGATGCAGCGCTGCTGGCAAGGGTGGGAGCTGGTTTTCTCCCCCTGCTTTGCAGCCAGCGTGGCAAACCCATGCAAGCATCCAGCCTGGCTTCACGCACCGCATCCAAGCCCTTTAAATGCTCTTCACATCAGTGCTGTGTGCTATTCAGGGGAACAAGCTGGATACAAAAAGAGACCTATTAGATTATCTTGTCTGTGTCTCCATTACATGATGTTACGATTTCTAGTGCCTTTGTCTAGACAAGCAGTAATATTTCTTATCAGGAATACCAACACAACTGACTAGTAAAATTGACCATTAATAAGTTTCTCATGTTTCTCAGAACTACTCAAAGGGCTTTTTTTTCCCCTCCATGAACTGCATCAGTGCCCAACCCGTAAGTGCAGAGGCTCTGGCTGTCTGAAGAGGGTTAAAACCCTGGAGCTCCAGTTTGCTGGGGCAGCCTCTAGGGCACGAGCTCTGCAGGCAGCTCCTGCCTCTGCTCCCGAGGAGATCCTGAGCCATCCTGGCCATGGACCAAGCTCCCCATGGTTAACTTGCTGCCCCAGGCTCACGAGGTGGTTCAAGAGCATTCAGCACTCGCTGCTCTGGAAGCAAAGGGTCCTTCTCACCCATCACTTATCCTGAGCAAGTTCTGGGGCTCACTGGACTTTCCAGGGGCTGCTGAACGTGTAAGACAGGAGGAAACTCAATGGAAACCAGTTCCTCATTTGGAGCACAAAGTGCCCCAAAAGACGGGGCAGGGCAGGACGGATGTGAAGAGGAAGGTCTTGGCCGGCTCAGCTGTTTGCACAAGCACAGCTCTGCACCTCTAGCCTTTCAGGCAACACCAGAGACCCATCTGCTTCTGCCACCGTAGCACAGGGACCAGGTCGGAGCCTGGAGGTGACAACCACCTCTGTGCAAGCTGCCTCAGCTGCTCCCTGGGCCCCCTCAGCCCCAGGCAGAACCAAGAGGAGAACAAGCTGGTTGCAAACCTCCATGGTGCCCACGATTGAGGGTCTGGGTGTCCAGCTCCTGCCCACGCTGCTGCGATTGGGACAAGGAGCACACAGCTACCTCGGGTGACCTCGGCTTTACTCCCTCATAGGAAGCCCATTCTGCGCTTGCACGGCTTTGTCTATTCCCCCTTATCTCAGCAGCATCCCAAAGCCTCAGTTGCTCCCTGGCATCCCATAGGAACCCTACCCATTATAAAGCACACAGCATAACTGCCTCCATTAAACACAAGCCCGCGTTTATTTAAAACTAAAAGATGTAGGTTTCCCAAGCAGAGCAAGAGCTCTCGTAGCACCCCTCATCTCAAAGCAGGCACCATTTGTATTTGATTCCGATAAACTGGTTTCTCTTCAGTTAAAGCTAGACATGAACAAATTAAAGTAAGGCCATCTCTAGATGGCTGGGCATCAGTCTGACTCGTTTCTAAAGCCAGCTGAAATGAAAACCATCGCCCCAGCCCCTTATAGGGAAAGGAACTCCCCTCCAGGTGATGCTACCCCCCCGCTCCAGCTGAAGCAGTTATCCACAGCAGCTCGCAGCATGGGGACCACCGGTCACCACCCCACTCAAGAAACCCTCAGGGGGCAACTAAGTCCATTGCATGCTGGAGCCAACCTCCAACTCTGTACCCTTCTATTCCTGCTGCGTCCCAGCTTGCTTTAATAGGTTTTAAGGGATTTATGGATAGGTTGATGGGGGAATGCAGGGAAGCAGCAGAAAGGGATGAGCTATTTTTGTAGAGCCACGTAACCTGCCCCCAAAACGGGGCTGTATGTCCTCAAGCAGCATTAACACTCCCTGCACCTGCCCAAAAGCGCAACGGTACGGAAAAGCAGGTGCTCAGAGCATGGGGAAGAGGGGAGAAGGATCCCTGAACACTTCCAGTGTGACACTGCAGCACACCTGCCTCCCAAACCCTCGAGAGCGCAATTCCCAACGGATCCGCTCAAAACGATTCCTTCACACTCCATCTGCCAAAAAAAAACACCCCAGTGTCGCCAGATGTCTGGCAAGAAGAACCTACCCCAAGCCAGCTTGTCCGGGGATGCCATGGTCCGCCGAGGAGCCCAGTGGTGCGAGCCCCAGGCGCGCTCCCGCCTGCCCGGAATGCCGGGGAGGAGCTCGGCAGCTCCCGGTTCCTCCGTCCCTGCCCACTCCTGCCTGCCTTTGTCTGGGGGACTAGAAAGGAGTTCACTCGAAGGACAGGCAAAGGCAGTTAGAAGAAAGTTAACGAGGTTTATGGAGTGCATTAACTTCACCAGGGGATTTCATGATGCACTGCAGGGAGAGGCAGCATCTTCCGGACCAGGTCTTCACACAGGGAGCCCTGGGACAGCCTGAGAGCACCCCAGGCAATGGGAAGCATTGGGGGGGCGGGGGGATGTGGAGGGGACAGAGTGGAGCTCACCTCAGTGTCCCAATCATGCTCTTATCCACAGATGTTACCTCCTTAACACAAGCCCCTTTAAAGGCCAGGGTCAAGGCTTAACTGCACCTCTCCTGCGAGCAGGGCTCCTAAGCAAGGCTGCAGCAGGGGCTCCTGGAGCAGTAGTTTGCCCTCTAACAAAAGGCATCTCCACCCAATCCTGCCCAGCTCTGCGGTGGTGATACAGGGTATTATTTCTTTGGCACAGCCCTGCTTGCTGTTTATTGTCTTGCTTTCCTTTATCTGCAGATCTCAAAGCATTTTACAAATGTTAAACCTCAAAGGCTCTCCAGGGAACAGAATTGTTCCGAGCTATTGTACATATGGAGAGACTTGCCCAAAAATTAGGGCAGAGCTGGAAATGCAGCAGGCAGAGACCAGAGCTGAGACAGCCTCTCTTGGCACAATATAAAGCAACACAGATTATCCCTTAAATACCTGCGTGGACAAACCTATCTCCAGCTATTTAACCCACATGTTGTGGGGTCACCTCTTGGAACATGCCCTTGTGCTCACCAGGGCTGGGAGCTTCGCACGCAGGAGCACACTGAAAAGCCTTTGCAACTGGCAATGCAAACCACAGGGTCCCACTGATCTTTCAGTTTTCTTCTTTGGGTAAAAAAGCCTCAGTCCTACAGGTTCAACTTCATAGCAAGCCATTTAAAGAAAACGGAACAAAAAGCCACAATGCTTCTAAAATACAAAGCAAGCTGGGGAAGAAGTGCTGTTCTCTGTTCCTGAGCTGACCCAGAAGGGCTGGATGAGGTAGTGTGCTGCAGGAGATGCCCAAATCCTGCCATCAGAGGTCCTAAGCTGCAGTGATTTCACAGTGGGAAATGTTAAGTTGCAGCTCCCCATATCTTTCTTTTCCATGCATCTTAACTGAAAGGAACCTGAGGAGCAGCAGGAAGAGGGAATTCAGTGGCATCCAGGGTTGGCTTTTCCCACCACTCCAGGAAAATGCTGTGCTGAGCTAGATGCTCCAGGAATCATTTATTCAAGAGATCACTGCCTGTAAATCCAGCCAGGGAAAACTGAAATAACGGAGTCTGGGATGGGAAGGAGTCAGCCCAGGGGTGCCCTAGCTAGAAGAACAGAAACACCATAGGAACAGGAATGAGCAGCGGTGTGGGTCAGGCTAGCAGCCAGCACAAGCATCCTTTGGGATGCAGGAGCTCCTGTGCAACCTGAAACCACTCCACTTGGGCTGTAAAGTCTTTGGAACCAGTTCTTAACAAGAATTGTGTTAAGTGCCTGGCCCAAAGGATCTTCACTTTGGACTCCAACAAGCTGTGAGCTTATGGCTCCGGACATCAGTTCCCTGAGATGCCTCAATTCTCAGGTCCTTCTCAGAGCGTCATCTCTTCCCCAAGCCAGCATCTCATCCAACACTCCCCTGGTTTCCGACCAGGGTGCTCCGCACCACAAGAAACCTGTAACAGCAAAACCAGCTATGAAGAGTGTGTCAAAACCCCACAGGATAGAAGTCAGGACTCGCTTTCCGCTCTGAGCTGCTCACATCTGAGTAGCATTACCAGCACGGCAGGGGGATCCATTTGGATCACCTTCACGCTTCCCAGCCAGGAACCAACCAGGTGAGGATGAGCAGGGGATGTGCAAGCACCTCGGCTGGAAACAGCAGCTTAAAAATAAACAAGCCCCAAGTTTTGAGTTCTGAGCTAATAGAAACTGAGAGGACTTCTGCAGGACCTCTGCTGACCACAAGGCAGCAAAGCCTCCTTCCCCTTCAGCTGTTTCAGCCCCTGGGTTGGTTGGGCAGGTCGTGGCTGCAGCCAGTCCAAGCTCAGAGGCTGCTCGTTACATCAGCCGAGAAGCAGCTAATGAAGGAAATGCAACTGGGGTGGGCAGCAGCAAGGCTTTGCCTCAGAGCATCCCACATCTCACTTGGCCAGGAGGAGAATTCAATCAAACCAAACCCAAAGTCTTGGGCCCCCATTTCAAGCAAGAAGACCCAAAGCGGACCTGGGCTTTTGGGGCAAGAAGGAGCTGTGGACAGCAGCCATCAGGGCCCTGTGTGATGCTCCCAAAGGATGCTCAACCTGCAGGTCCTTCCCAAACGTTCAGGCCATCTGAGATCACCAAAGCATGCACCCTGCCCCTTCCCTTCATTGACTACCCACTGGTGTCCAAGGAAGGGCTTAGCTAAAACAGATGACTGCTAAGGTCTTGCAATATCCACTGCCAGCATGGAAATGGCTTTCACCCCCTGCAGCCCAGGGTTAGGTGAGGCCTTTGCACCACCCCAATTCACACCTTCAGTGGGCAGTGACAAAAAGGCTGAGCCTTTGAAAGGTGCCATCCTGTGCTGGTGGCCTTGACCAGACCAACCCCGCACTTGGGCTGCGCAGCATCGCATAGCACAATGTACCTGCAAGCACACAGGCACTTGCCCTCCTGTTAACAGCACTGCTGGAGCCTCCTGCCTTGGTCCTCAGCACCTCCAAGGCAAGATGCAGGCCCAGTAAGAGCTGCTTGTGTCGTTCAAAGCCCTTGGCTTTTCCTGGGAGAACTTCTAGAGTTAAAGCGACACCGGTAGTGGGCTTGTCAGCAGCACAAATGCACAATCAAGAGGGGAAGATGTGGGGGGAAAGCAACCAACTGGCGAATATAATACTTGGAAGGAAAAGCAGATTTAAAAAAACAAAAAACGAGGGGGTGGTAAAAAAAAAATCTCAGGAAGTCATCCAGTCATTCCTGCTCTTTGCTGAAACAATAGACTCGGGATGCTGGCGAAGCTATAAATAATCCTGCTGGCTACACAACACAAATACAAGACAGGAGCAGGGTAACCATCGGCTTGATGGAAAAGTGACTCACTACCTTTGTGCAGCATATCCAAAGAAGGGCAAAGGCTCTGGAGGGCTGGGGCTCCACCAGCTACCACCTCCATCCTGGAAGGGGAGGTGCAGCTAGGTGCTTTGGGAAGCCAGACCTGAGACACAAGCACCCTGTGCTGCGCTTTCGCTGTGTCCAAACCAAAGCGGACCGCGCAGCCTGACACTGGGGGAGCGACAGCAAGGAAGCACTCAAACTGGGGGTAAATCATGGGAAGCCACTAGCTCCACAACAACATCCTTCTGTTTGAAAGGGAAGTTGCCATTGCAAGGTGATTTGGCTGAGCTGTTTTCCAGCTCCTCAGAAACCTCAGAGCCAGCACAAAAGCCAACACACCTCGAGATGCTGCTGAAACTGTCCCAGTGAAGGTCTCTGCCCCAAACACAGCACTGGGGGACACATACAGAGGCACTCTGGCCTGGCAGCTCTCCTGGAGAAGGGAAGATCCATCTTTCTGGGCACCCAAGACAACCTCATGGCTGCTCTGGGGCAGTGGCTGAGCACAGCACAAGTGTGAAGGGCAGCAGCTCCATGTACCAGCGCTGGGGTCTGCATACATGGCCACAGCAGCAAGAAGCCTTCGTGTCAAGAGTAACTGAGAAGGGGAAAGATCTTCCCAACTGGAGAACTGGATGATTTGGAAGTGACATAAATTCTCCTTTTTTTTTTGTATATATATACAAAAAAAGAGCTTCCTGACTTGTTATTCCATTACTGAAATCTGGAAATGTAATCACATCAGTTCAGCAGCATTAACACAACACAAAACCCCACCGAAAACTGGCTTCAACATTGAACTGATCCTCAAGGAGCCAAGAGGAAGGAGAACAAAAGTCAGAAACCTGCAGCAAGCAGCTCCCCCTGCGAGCACCGTGGCTGGCACCCAGGCAATCACAGAATCACAGTCAACCAGGTGGGGAAAGAACTTGAAGCTCATCCAGTCCAACCATTGCCAGCACTGCCAAGGCCACCGCTAACCCATGGCACTGAGGGCCTCGTCTACCATGTGTGAACACTTCCAGGGATGGTAACTCCTCCCCGAGACAGATGCACAGTGAAATAACAGGGTATGAAAGACTTTTCAGAGGGTTTTTTGCCAGGTAGGTGAAGTAAAAGGTCCCCAAGAGCCGTGTGAGCACACCCAGTGCAATGCTGAGCTTGTCACAGGGCTTAACTCAGTTTAATCATACCCCAGACAAGGGGAACAATCCAACCTCCAGCCAAGTGGTCAAGCCCAGCAGCAATGTGGGGGTGTGCAGCCATGGACCCAGCCACTGTAAGGCTCCTCCAGCAGCTCCTCCTCCAGCAGTCCATGCAGCAGCAAGAGGCCACGGCTCCTGTTCTACAGCCCCCAGGGAACTGCTTCTCCCCTGTGCTGCTGGAGAAGCAACAGCCACAGAGAAACCAAGGAGGGCCCCGTTGGGGAAGGGGCCACCACTGCAACAAAGTACACATAAAAAGCCAAAAAGCTTCAGCCTGGGGCAAAGCCCTGCATGCCAGGAGACGAGCGGGTCCGCATGGGCACAAACCCCACTCTGACAGGCTGGAGAACCACAGAATCATGGAATGGCTTAGGCTGGAAAGGACCTTAAAGCTCATCCAGTCCCAACCCCTGCCACGGGCAGGGACCCCTTCCACTAGAGCAGCTTGCTCCAAGCCCCAAGCTCCAGTGTCCAACCTGGCCTTGAACACTGCCCAGGGATGGGGCAGGGATGAAGTGAATAACCCTCAGCACACTCCTGACACAAAGGCTAAGGTGATTCAGAGCTGGGCTGTTCACTTGCCTTCTGAAAGCAAAGGTGCTTGTCAATACCAAGAAGTGTTTAAGGACATCAGAACCCTGCAAGGACAGAGCACCCAGAAGCACAGGGAGGTTTGGCAGCAGATTCATCTCCTTAGCCATGAACTGCCATTGAAAACATGTTGCTTAAGAGCAAATCTAATCCCTCTCCTTTGGGGGAACTTCAGAAGATGCAGGAATGACCACCCAGACGGCCAAGTTCACTTGAGGTTTTAGAGGAAAGGCACAAACAGTTCAAAACCACGGCCCAAGGAATAAAGGAACCTTGCTTTAAAATGTTCTTTAAAATAGAGCAAGAGACACACACACATACACCCCCCACCCAAAACCCCCAACCATATGCGACAGGGAGGCACATCCACCTTCCCACAGCCTCTGATGCCATTCATCATTTGGATAAAATCCAGTTTCGCATTGAAATTCAGCTGGACTTTCAAATGCAAATAAGAGAAGAGCAACATATGGTAGAGGTTAGGACATAGTTCTCCTAATTAAATGGCACACTGCTGTTTTGTATAACAATGTTAACAGGGCATTAAGGAGCCTTTGGAAGAGAGACCACCTCACTTTAATAAAAACCCCAGGAAGCAGAAGGGGCCCAGGGGCTCTCTGCTTGCCAATGAGCGGTCACACACTCACCACCACAAGGACAAGTTTTGTCACTGTCACAACCATGTCCCCCCCACTCGTGCAGGATGAGGCCCAAGGGTGAGAGAGGCAACCCCAGGGTCCTCCAAGTCTCGTCCTGCAGGAGTTTGGCTGACTCTTCTTCCAGGTTGTCTCCTGGGTGCACAGAGCACGATATGGAGATGCAGGCAGGGCTTTTGGAGGGGGAAAAGCTCGCTGATTCCATGTTCCCAAGGGTGAACAAGGGGCAAAAGATGCTTCAAGAGTCTTTTGAGAAGGAGAGAAACTGCTCTTTCTTGGGTGATGGCAAGCTCCAGGCAGCCGCCACCAAACCTGCTGCCCACTGGCTCCAAAGAGATGCAACTGCTACCACTAAAGGAGAACCCTCAGCTCACTGGCAGTCCCCAGCAGCCTGCAGACAGGGCACTGGGAGCCTATCTGCTCTCCTGGAAGGTTCTTCCCATTCAGGGTGGGCCAAAGTGTTATAAACAACTGCCCTCTGCCCCACTTGGTGGGACAAAAAGGTTACTCCAGTAAGCCACATGCATCCTGGAGGCTGCTCTTCCTCCCAGACGCTCTGAAATGAAACCAATGCGTTTCTTTGGAGTCCCTGTCTAAGCATGAAGACTGCCCAGCTAGAAAAAGCTTATGCCATATTAACTTCACCTCCCTTCGGCACCTGATGCAATCTCCAGTTGAAGGTAAGAGGAAAACATTGCCTTAGGTCACTCTGGAGGTGGGGATGTGCTGCTCAGGGTTAGTAGGGAGATGGACTAGATTGTTGGATTGTTCTCCCTCCTGGCTTTGAAGCTGAGTTACCTGGAGAGTTAACTGGAAATTCCAGGACAAAGAAGGCAGATCCCTTGCACTGCCTCTTTCCCCCCGTTAATGGGGAAGCAAGGGATTGTGAAGACATTATCCCTCCAAGCCATTAATCACGGCAGCAAGAAGAACATCAAAAGAGCTGCCACAAAAATTCCCCAAAGCTGAATTCAGAGGCCATCCCAAAAACGGAATCCAGGCCATCAGCCTGGCCTTGAACACCTCCAGCTGTGGCTGCCCCATCCCTGGCCAGGTTGGACACAGGGGCTTGGAGCAAGTTGCTCCAGGGGAAGGGGTCCCTGCCCGTGGCAGGGGTTGGAGCTGGAGGAGCTTTAAGGTCCCTTCAACCCAAACCAGGCTGGGATTCGATGAATTATTAATTGGGAATAGCTCCCCCGGGGAGCACATCCCCCTGAAGCAGCTCAGTGCTGTGACTGTGCCAGATGCACACACTGCAGTGCCACAGGAGCTCCATGCCAAGCTTGCCTCAGGTGATCTCCTATCCTCAGCGCTGGCTGTGCTCTCAGTCCCCCGTACAATTACGCATGCAGCACCACAAGATATCTCACACTGTATTTCATGCCTCATTTGGCAACAAAATTAATTAAACTTTAAGTCAACGCTGAAGGAGCGCAGTATCTTTCTTCTCTCCGTGGCATATATAACTCAATTTGGATAAGCTAATGTGTTAATCAAGGCTTGCAAAGTATTTGGGAACCTTTGGGCAGAAGGGCCTCCAGAGCATGCAGCAACACTCTGCACCGGCTGCTCTCTGCTCAGAGGGCCAGCAGGGACACAGGCATCAACTGACTGAGGCCAGGCTGTCTGCAACACCCTCTGGAGAAGCATAGAATCATGGAAGGGAGGGACCTTAAAGCTCCTCCAGCTCCAACCCCTGCCACGGGCAGGGACCCCTTCCACTGGAGCAGCTTGCTCCAAGCCCCTGTGTCCAACCTGCCCTTGAGCACTGCCAGGGATGGGGCAGCCACAGCTTCTCTGGGCACCCTGTGCCAGCGCCTCAGCACCCTCCCAGGGAAGAGCTTCTGCCTAAGAGCTCATCTCAGTCTCTCCTCTGGCAGGTTCAAGCCATTCCCCTTGGCCTGTCCTTACAAGCCCTTGTCCCAAGCCCCTCTCCAGCTTTCCTGCAGCCCCTTTAGGCACTGGAGCTGCTCTAAGGTCTCCCCTTAAGGAGGAGTACCAATAGAAGAACAACATTAGGCATGCAATTAATACACAACCAGCTCCTCTTATTAGAAGAAAAGCAGGGGCTTGAGCTTGTCCATGCTCTTTGGAGACTCAGAAGGCTCCCTCCTAGCCCAGCTTCACATCAGCCTTAATCCAGGGCAGGCACCTGATTTTATGCAAGATACACTCATCCCATCCTACCCCTCGAGCAGGCACAGTTACACTGGTGCTGAATTCCTCATGGAGAGAAGGAAACAGCTCTGGTGGCAGGAGATGGCTGTACTGCTTCAGCTCTCCTGGCAAAGCTGAAACCCTGTGTTTCAACGAGCTCTGCGTTGTATCTGCAGTATCTAACCAAAAGCTCTCACTTATCTCAGTGCTCCCTGACATTCGCTGCGCTCTCTCCTAGTTCAAAATCTCAAATCCAGCCAAAAGGACTCTCCCTGGGGTGGAAGAGGAGCAAAAACCAACCAAAACCCCCAAATGCCCCTCCCCTGAAAACGCCCTTTCACCCCCTGAAGCTAAACACCCACCGAGACAGAGACCAGGTTACCTTTACCTCTCCCCAGCTGCTGAGCTGCTGACAGGGCCCCCCCCCACTGCCTCAACAGCACTGTCACCCTTTTCCTGCTCTTTCCAGGCTCATTCCTCATGGATTCATTAGAAAGCAGCTGTGCCTCTGGCAGGGCAATCTCCCTCCCAGCTTTGCCCAAAAATCCAAGGAAAAACCCCAAATTTCAGGAGAGGTAACGGAGAGATAGAGGAAGGCCTTCCTATGTAACCTCACTGCAGAAACACCTACCACAGTAGGGAAGCCCTGGGAGCAGGAACAGGCACCCCAGGACACAGGGATCAGAGATGTAGCCAGGGTGTGATGCTGGATTAAGGGAGGCAGGCGTGAAGATCTTCCCCTGCCATTTGTTCCCCCATGTTTGCTATTTCCTACTGACCCGTGCTCCCTGCCCCCAGCTTTCGGGCCCTCCAAGCATGGTCTGTGTGCCATTTAACGGGAGCCACCCCACGGGAAAAGCAGGGAGAAGAAAGGGGAAAGAAGGAGAATGGGAGCTTCCCAAAAGTAAAGCCAACAGCAAAGCAGAAAGCTGTTAAATGCACCTGACAAGCACGGGAGAGATGAACGGCACTGAAAGCCTCCAGGCTCTGTTACTGACTGGGGCTGAAGCACCCCGGGTGTTCCCCTGCCATGCCCTCAGCAGCATCCTCCCACATCCTCCTACATCCCGGGAGGGGGATCTGGCAGCAGCAGGAATGGGAACACCACAGAGAGCAGCGGAGGGTTGCAAGGCTCTGTCGCTGTCCAGGCTAAGATGATCTCCCAGCTTTGTCAGATGGACCTGGCCATGGCAAGGCTTTATCTGGTTATTACCTCATTTATTTTTTCATAGAAATCTATCATAGAATCCCAGCCTGGGTTGTGTTGGAAGGGACCTCAAAGCTCCTTCAGCTCCAACCCCTGCCACGGGCAGGGACCCCTTCCACTGGAGCAGCTTGCTCCAAGCCCCTGTGTCCAACCTGGCCTTGAACACTGCCAGGGATGGGGCAGCCACAGCTTCTCTGGGCACCCTGTGCCAGCGCCTCAGCACCCTCCCAGGGAAGAGCTTCTGCCTAAGAGCTCAGCTCAGTCTCCCCTCTGGCAGGTTCAAGCCATTCCCCTTGGCCTGTCCCTACAGGCCCTTGTCCAAAGCCCCTCTCCAGGTTTCCTGCAGCCCCTTTAGGCACTGGAGCTGCTCTAAGGTCTCCCCTTCAGGAGCCTTCTCTTCTCCAGGCTGAGCCAGCCCAGCTCTCTCAGCCTGGCTGCAGAGCGGAGCAGAGCCCTTGCATCATTTTCCTTTGTTAATGGCTAAAAAGCAGTATTTGCAAGAACCAGCCATGCCAACAGGCAGGCAAGGAAATTTTTCTGCTTTGACTTCTGTATTGTGGTGGCTTTGTGTTTAGTGACAGCTTTGCAAGGCTGCTGCATGGGCACGTTCACAACCGCAACATAAACAAGCAGCCTCAAGTACGTTCTTTAATGGGAAGTGCCAGTTTTAAATATAAAGTCGCATATTGTGCACCTCATGTCTGCCTTTCATCATCTATCAAAATAGCAAAGCCCATCGCTCCCACTTCAGCACAAACAGAACATGTGGGAAAACTTGAGGCAGTTTAGTAGGAAAACGTGATACATCCTTACTAAGAAAAGCTCCCGCTTTCCTCACTATGGGAAACAGTTGCAAATGAGTTTCTGCAGCCTGGAACTCCACTGCTGACAGCAGGGCAACAGAAACGCTGCACTTAGCTCTTCACAACTCCCTAACCTCCCTGGGTTCACTGCAAACCACCAAGCCTACGTCCGCCCAGCACCCCCAGACCCTCCCCTCCTCACCCAACGCAGCCTTGCGTGCACACACCAAAGAATTAAATCTTCAAACAGCTCACCATAGCCCAAATTAAAGAGACAACCTCATCTTCCAGAGAATTTATTACTTTCAGTGCTGTTGCCACAGGTATCCAAGTCTGAACGTTGTTTAAAGCAGGCTTTCAAAGGGAATACGGACTCACCTACCTCCAGGGAAAATGCATTTACTTTGTTCAGTACGCTATAACTTAAAATCTCTTACATGCACCAGCTTGTAACTCTTTGAAAACCTCCCCTGCTTCAAGTGTATGTTATGAACTTCCCCCGATCAAAGCCATTCCCTCGACAATGAGCCTCATCTCACCATCCTCACCAGCACAGAAGCACCCAGCGAATTTCAGGCGTGGAAATCACAGCACAGACCAAAAGGGGACTCCCCCTTCCAAACCCACCGAGATCCTGAGCGAGGGAACTCCCTTGAGCACAAAGCAAGGAGGAAAAGGCATTTAATGGTGAATTCACTTACTCAAAAGGGAAGGAAAATTGCTGCATGCGGAATCATCTGTCAGCAGGAGTCTGCCCAGGCTCCTGTTCCAACAGGACACAAACCTGGCCCCGTGCACTGTTTCCAGAGGGAAGGGGAGATGGTCCCACGCTCCATGCTAACCACGGATGATGCCTTACCTTGCACAACCATCTGCCTCAGCTTTATTTCCCTGCTCCGCAGAGTCCCAGCTCATTCACTGAAACAAAGGCATAGCTGGAACGCACCGACTCTGCTGAAAACTCCGCAGCCACAAGGCGACAGCCCCATGCCACAGCCTGGGCTGGGAAGAGACAATGAAAACTTCTTTGCCTCCTGCCACTCCTCCTGTCTTAATGGCAATTAAAAATGGCTATTTCCATGTGAAATTTAGCACAAGCGGTTTCCTGCTCGAGGCACTGTTTAATGAAGTGCACTGGGAGAGAGCTCAGTTCTATCACTTTAGTCATTTATGACTAACTACGACATGGGGGGGGGATGAAGGACACGGCTTTCAATGTTGTGCTACTGCAAATCATAAACAAACAGTGTGGGGAGGGGATGATGAAACCGCTGCCTTCCAGGAGCAGGACAATAGGCACACACTGAGTGTCCCGGCTCACATAAACCACCAGCAGCAAATGACACAGCTCAGGCTGGAGAGAGCACAAGTTGCAGCTCAAAGCCCCAGAAGAGCAACTTCCCTGCGGTGACCTATATGTGCTATAAATGCCGCAGACACGGTCGGCATGACGTCAGCTCCATCCTAGTGGCAATTGTTTGGGCTGCTCCTTGCCAAGAAAGCGCAGAGCGGAGGTGCTGAATTGTCCATGCGGCGGGGAAGCTGAACCAGTTCCTCCCCGGTGCATTTAAGGACAGAAGTGAGGGAAACAGTGGCACAGCTTAAAATAAAAGCAGGAGACAAAGAGTAAAGCAAAGGGATCTCAAAAGCTGGAGGGCGTGCTCGAACACTTTGAACCTTCCTGACCTGGGAGGGAGAAACGGCCTCCCCTTTGCAAAGAGAGCACCTGCACGAGCAGGTCAGGGCAATCTGTTGCGGCCTTTCAATACCTTAAGGGAGCTTTGAGGTCCTTTCTAGCCCAAACCAGGCTAGGATGCTATGAATTATTAATTGGGATCTGAAAATGAGTTTACTTTGGGGCAATTTTATCCCCGGCATTTTCTAGCAGCAGACTTTGCTCCCTTATTTGCCAGCTGAACTCTGGAAGCAAGAACTTCATCACAGCAAGTGAGGCATTTTGGCCAGAGTCATCAACCACTGTCTTGTCCCTTGACTCCTAACTTCCACTGGGGAGGAAACAGCCTCAAGTTAAGAGCTCCTCCAAAAGGGAAAAAAAGAAAAGCTACATACTGCACCAGGACTACCCCATGGAGGAGAGAGATGTAAAGTGAGAGGCTAGAAATCCATGTGTCCACGGGTGGGTAAAAGCAAGAAACACCAAGTTTCCTGGTTCATTACCTTGGAGTCACTACAGTAACCCCCATTAATGAGATAATGGCACTGTGGTGCACACCACCAAGCTAAGACTTAGGGAAACCAGCATCAACTTCTCCTTTCTGGACAGCAGCAGAGGGGAAATGCTGTGCCATCTTTTATCAGTGGTACAGGATCCGATCGAACAGGACACATTAAAGATGAAGCCTAGGCATTCCCTGCAAGGCAGGAAGATTTAGGGAGCTAATCTGCAGGACCAGATTACAGCATGGCTGCAAGGCACTCCGCTGCCTCAGCAAGTCCAGATCCCCAAATGCAAGGACCATCTGCTCCTCACTGTCTGACCACATCAGGGTTGGTGACAATTTGACTTCAAATCAAATTCTGAGACGGATGGCTGGTTCCGTCACTGGGCATGGGTTCATATCTGATTGTACCTTGCTGTCCATTAGTGAATTAAGATAAATCAGCATCAACAAACTATGAAAACAACCATTTGCCACTATCTAGGACGTGGTTTGGACACCTTGCATCCTCCCCACAGACACAGTGCACGCTGTGCATGGCACATGTTGTTACCATCTTATTGCAGTGATTCATCCCACCCAAAAAACCCTCTCTGAGGACCAGAGAGAAGTCACAAAGCCAACACGCAAATGAAACATGCCCCCTGCTCTACGAAGCGCAGGCCAAGGATGACTGGCCAAGGGGTAACTGCGCTGCTGGAGCAAAAGGCTTAGACTCGTAGAATCCCAAACTGGTTTGGGTTGGAAAGGACCCTTAAAGCTCATCCAGTTCCAACCCCTGCCACGGGCAGAGACCCCTTCCACTGGAGCAGCTTGCTCCAAGCCCCTGTGTCCAACCTGCCCTTGAACACTGCCAGGGATGGGGCAGCCACAGCTTCTCTGGGCACCCTGTGCCAGCGCCTCAGCACCCTCCCAGGGAAGAGCTTCTGCCTAAGAGCTCATCTCAGTCTCCCCTCGGGCAGGTTAAAGCCATTCCCCTCGGCCTAACCATCTCTAACCCAGGATGCCCACAGCAGGACGAAAGAGCCGCCGCAGAGCCCTGAGACTGGGACAGCAGTGATTGTGCAACTGCCTTCAGAGCAGTTGTATAATACCGGTCCTCTCTTTATGAACTGCTCGCAGCCAGACTCAAAAAGCAGCAGCCCAGAGGAAGGGTGGTGTCAACATTACCTTTCAGTCACCCGAAAGAAAAAAAAAGGGGGGGGGGGTAGAGACAGAGAATAAAAGATTTTGTGTCATTTTGGCTGCTGCACGGCCATCGGAGGGAGGTCTGGTCGCTGCGCTGGCTGCACCAGAGCCCTGCTCGCAGCCGCTCCTCACTGGCCAGCATTAGAAACCCAACAGCCAAGCCAGCCCCCAAGCAGGAAATGAATTAATGCAAGCTGCTCCATGCCTATTCTCTCCCTAGCAGGCAGCACGTATTTTGTGGATTATTTTAACAGCAGAAGTCACACACAGAAACACTGGAGAGATCAGCTTCCATCTGGGGTAACCCAAAAGTTTTCTGCTCTTGAATTTCCCCCAGCATCCACTCAACAGCTTCCCTCCATGTAAAAATGTTTGCTCGAAACCATCTTGACATGCAGCTAAATAGTGTAGTCTGAAAGCATCAGATTTCCCTGGGCAAAACCAGGCAGAAGCAGGGCAGGGCAGAGAACTCTCCTCCTGTGCAGCTTCTGCAGGTTTCCCTGAGAGCTGCCCACAGCATCCCGTGCCACCAAAGCTGCTATCCAGAAATCCCACCCAGGTTCCCAGGAAGCCTCCTGCTGTGAGGGCATGGCCATTCCACATGGCCAGGAGTTACCCTGGACAGTTTATGTCAGCCCAGGGTAGAGAAGGTCATGTTTTAACCATCCATAAAGCATCAGCATGTTTCAGCAAGAAGGGCAAATTACCTGAACTTCCTGCATGCCAGATGCCCTGCACAGAGCAGCTTCCTGGGCAGCAAAAGCCTGGCAGGGCATGGCATCATCCTGCCATTCCCCGGGTGAGGAATTCTCTGCTTCAGCCTCAAATCAACCAGTGCTGCCTCTCCCCATCAGATATCTGAAGCCATGGGCCCTTCAGAGAATCTCCTATCACAGCTGCATCACCAGCCCACTCCTCCCTGCTCCCAAAGCCCTTTGATGTTTTCACCCCTGGTCCCTCCTCAGCATCCGCATCTAGTGGAAGAAGCCTCCGGCAGAGGTTGGAACTGGATGAGCTTTAGGGTCCCTCCCATCCCAGTCTGTGATTCTGTGATCCTGGCTGGCAGAGATGGGGCCACTCAGCACTTCTGGGAGCCGGGTGAGCTGCCGGCTTCAGGGGCAGGGCATGATAGGTGAGGCTCTGGTCAAGAGCACCCCAAAACCACAGTGGGGTCCAGCTTGGAGGCTGGTGAATCAGCTCCAGCCATCCCTGCTGCCTGCCTCCTCAGGACAGCCATGCTGGCTGGAGGCATCTGGCCAGGAAGGCTCTGCAAAGGTCCCTTTGGGAATGCCAGGATCCCACCCAACAGCAGGAAGCTAGAGGCATCTGGCCAGGCCTCTTCGGGAACACTGAGATCCCACCCAACAACAGGGAGCTGCTGGTGGGGTTGAACAGAGCAGACATCCAAACTCCATCAGTTTCTTTTTGGGCAGCTGAGCCCCAGGAATTAACGACTACCAACACACCTTCAGTGATGAACAGCAAAACTCTGGGAGTACATGTGCAGACACACGTTCATCTAAGCAACCTCAGAGACCAGCACTGCCTGCCTGCTCCCAGGTTGCTGCAACACAACAACCTTCAAACCAGGTACTGATTTCTGGAGACAGATCAGCAAGAACAGCTTTGCCTACCCACAGACACATGGAGTAACAAGGAAATCACCCAGAGAAATACTAGCAGATCACCACCAGAAAAAATACGTAACACAAAACTACAGACACCCCTCCTTTGGGGTCTCTGGAAGCAACGCAAATTTACTGCAAGAAACATTATGGTGTTAAGTAAAAAACAATTCAGATGACAGTACCTGATCCTCCAAACTGAGTGCTCGCTAGGGTCGTGGGTCTGTTTTTTCCATTAGCCACCGGCAGAGGAAACATCTAGAAAAACAAGAAGATGAGAGAGAAGGGAAAAGAGACTTCAGCATGTTAGGTTTACCGTGCTGCTGCAAAGGGGGTCAGACTGGGTAGGTGGAGGGGAGGAAAGAGGGGAGAGAAGCACTTTATCGATGCAAAACACTTTCCTTGTGTCCCTGCTACATAGATCAGCTGCAGGAGGACAAGAGAGCAGCACAGCTGTGCACTAACATACACACACATTCCTACGTGCATGAACTCCTGTGTACACAGTGTGTCTGATTCCTTAGGTGCAACCAAAAACCATCCAAGAGGCAGCACTGCTGTGGTCAAAACCAACAGTTTCTTCCCTAACTCATTCCCCATGGTCCACAATACAAGGTGCCCACGGGGCCATGGAGAAAGGGCGACTCCATTAACAAAAAGATAGCAGGAAATGACAGCACCCCCCCCTGAGACCAGAGCACCCAGCAAAGCTTGCTCTAACCTTGAACACCACCCCAGCACCCCCAGTGGTCCAGGTCTCATTCTGTGTCTCCTGTGTTCCCCAAGCCCATCAATGGCAATGTGCCCAGGGAGGACGTGGGCTGCCTGGGGGCTCCGACTGGTACAGCCAGAGATGACTAAGCCACAGACTCCAGTGATGCTCAACCCTGGTGCAGGAAGCCTCACACCAGCTCCAGAGGGAATCATAGAATCCCAGGCTGGTTTGGGTTGGAAGAGACCTTGAAGCTCATCCAGCTCCAACCCCTGCCATGGGCAGGGAACCCTTCCACTGGAGCAGCTTGCTCCAAGCCCCTGTGTCCAGCCTGGCCTTGAACACTGCCAGGGATGGGGCAACCACAGCTTCTCTGGGCACCCTGGGACAGTGCCTCAGCACCCTCCCAGGGAAGAGCTTCTGCCTAAGAGTCCATCTCAGTCTCCCCTCGGGCAGGTTCAAGCCATTCCCCTTGGCCTGTCCCTACAGGCCCTTGTCCCAAGCCCCTCTCCAGGTTTCCTGCAGCCCCTTCAGGCACTGGAGCTGCTCTCAGGTCTCCCCTTGAGGAGCCTTCTCTTCTCCAGGCTACCCCAGCCCAGCTCTCTCAGCCTGGCTCTAGAGCAGAGCTGCTCCAGCCCTCACAGCATCTCCGTGGCCTCCTCTGGCCTTGCTCCAGCAGCTCCAGGTCCCTCTTGTGCTGCTGCCCCAGAGCTGGATCAGGACTGCAGGGGGTGGGGTCTCCCCAGATCAAAGCAGAGCGGGAGAATCCCCTCGCTCCACCTGCTGCTCACGCTCTGTGGGTGCAGCCCAGCAGAAAGAACCCCCCCAGCCTCACAAAACAGTTTCCACCCCTGGTGCTCTGGGGGGCCCAGAAGACCCATGACCCAACACAGCCCTGGGGTCCAGTGGGAGAAGCTGCACCAAGAGCAAAGGTATTTAACTCACAATTAGGAAGACCAGGGTATTTTACAGTATCAGTCACTGCAGCTACTTGCTTGCTCTACTGCTGCAGCTTCAGTATCACAACAAACTGCTGCTCCTCCTGCCAGGGAGCTTCCTCAAAAATACCTGTATAAATATTTGCAATATATGTTGGGAGGCTTTCAGAAGCTGTTATTTAAAAATTTATATGCACCTGCACGCTGCAGAAAACTAATTCTTCCCCACACAAATGGAGCTGCAGCCAATAAAACAACTGGTGGGAAAACGCTTAGGGAATTAACATTTTAATATCCTTTTACTACTCAAGATACTTTTACCACCAAGTCATTTGAATTTTTATTATTTTTAGCTTTGCAATTTCTGAACTACTCAAAAGTTTAATGCTTTGAAGATTAAACAATGCCATGGCACAAGAGCCTACAGAAAGGCAGCGTTTCATGCCCTGACATAGCTGATGTCTGGCTGCGGTCAGAAACATTCCTCTGTGCGAAACCGTCTGCCCAGCTTTGTTTTCACAAATGCTGCGGAGGAAAAAGAAAAACCAGCCCAAAAAACAACAGTGAAATGTGGCAGGGATGCAAAGAGAGCAGTTAAGGAACCAAGTGCCATTCAACACCAAGGGCACAAGTTTGGGATTGCACAGATCCATGCACAGAGGCACATTATGTCTATGAGAGAGATGGGTACCTAAAGAAGGTGTGAACAGCGTTGAAGTAGCAGCCTGCGTGGACAACCAAGCACCAGCCTGCAGACACCAGCCCTCCTGCAGCTTCACCCCTGGCATAACCCACCTCTCCCTGCACCCTCCTACAGGGAGCCTTGCAACAGTGCCTCTGAACATGCACCATGGGGAGGGTCCTGCTGCACCCCCAAGAAGCTGTTGCCCACCCGGGGTGGGCTCCGGAGGCACTTGGGATGGGTGAGCAGCCCCACCATCAAATACATCATGTTTCCTCAGGAAATCGGGCTAGAAAACAAAACCAAAGCCCGGCAGCACAAAACACTTGCAGCCTGCCTCCCTCTGCAACACCGCAGGTTTGTCCTGGCCTCCCTTCCCCATCCCCTGCCCTTGGAAGACAGTGTTGCTCTTTGCAAACAGATCCAAAAGGACTAAAAATGGCTGTTTCATGGCTGAGCCCACCCGGCTGGTGCACGCTCCCTCCTCCTGAGGTAGGGAAGAGGACTAAGGGAAAAAGCTATGAGGGTGGTGAGGCACTGGCATAGGATGCCCAGAGGCCTTAGAGCAGCTCCCAGTGCCAAACGGGCCAACAAGAAAGCTGGAGAGGGGCTTTGGACAAGGGCCTGTAGGGACAGGCCAAGGGGAATGGCTTGAACCTGCCAGAGGGGAGACTGAGATGAGCTCTTAGGCAGAAGCTCTTCCCTGTGAGGATGCTGAGGCGCTGGCACAGGGTGCCCAGGGAAGCCGTGGCTGCCCCATCCCTGGCAGTGTTCAAGGCCAGGTTGGACACAGGGGCTTGGAGCAAGCTGCTCCAGTGGAAGGGGTCCCTGCCCGTGGCAGGGGTTGGAGCTGGAGGAGCTTTAAGGTCCCTTCCAACCCAACTCAGTCTGGGATCCAGTTAAGTGGTTAGAAACCCCCTTTCCCAATAGCAAGAGGCATTTCTGCACATGCAAGTGGGGGAAGAATGAGATGCATGAACATAATGGTACCAAGCAGCAAAAATCAACGATGACAACAACCGCAACAACAACAAAAAAAAAAGGCAAAAGGAAAGCACTGCTGGCTCTTTCTCACAGCATTTCTGTTAAATGCTCGCTGATGCTAAAAAAACCCCAAGGTCTGAGCAGCAAACATGAGCGGAGCAAATGAACAACCTTGTTCCATTGTGCAATAAGTGCTTTCTATTTCTGCAAAAGAGGTGGTGGGTTGGGTGTCCCCCCCAGGCCTTGGGCAATCCCCAGCACACCCCCACACTGGGGATGCTGCTGGGGTTCCCTCCCCACCTCTGCCTGCTCAGAGACAGGTTTCGAGACTGATGCAACCCCTTCCTGCTCTCCCTGCCCTCGGGACTGCGGAGGCACAGACCCCTTCCCACACCAAGGCAAGCGGGGATGCTAAAGCAGGGTGATGCGGGCGAGGGGGAGCCCCGGGGTTCCCCCTCAATACACACATCACTCGCCAACTCCGGGTACTGTTTTGGTGGCTTTTGGTTGCTGCCAGGTTGTTTTTCCACTGGGGTGTGGGCTGAAGCCGTCAGGGTGTGCTGCCTGCAGGAGCCCCACACGAGTCATGCTCGCAGGCAAAGTTCACCCACCCACTGCAGATTTCCTTTCTGCTTTTAAAGGCTGCTTTGAAAAGAAATGTGGGGAGGGGGAGGGAGGGGAGGAACTGGAGCTGGCACAGACGGACCCAGGCGTTGAGGAGGGACCCAGGCATAAGCGTTTGAAGAGCTGTAATTGGGTCATTACTCGGCCTCTGTTGGATTTCAATAACGGAGATTTAAAGGGTTATGTAAAAGCCCCTATCTTAAGTTGATGTATTTGGTTTCTCAAGTCCCATCTCCAGCTTCCCTGAGAGCTGACAACTTCTGCAGACCCTTGTAGCTCGGTTTCCACCTTTCCCAAAATCTTCTCCCTCCATTTCTCCCAGGCTAAGAGATGCAAATCCAGTGCATGGGAAGATCCAAACGTCCACCACTGGGCAGGTTACAGCTGAGAGACCCCACACTTCCAACAGGAAACTCATAAGGAGGAAAGGGAATTTGCCAGACACAAGTAACAATATCAAGGAGCATCTTGTTTACTGTGCAGCTCTATCAGTGCCTCAGTGCTTTCAAATGTGAAAATAGCTCTTTCCACTTTGCCTACTCTTCCACCTTATGAACTCCAACCCAGACCAACCTCCGGCCTCAACTCAAAACTTGAAATCCATTTTGCAGCATGGAAAGTATCCAGCTCTTAATATGGGGAGAGGAGGGAATGTGACTCCATCAACACTGCCAACAGGCTGCTTCATACATGTTCATTTAAGACGGACCTTCCTGACTACAGCCCCAAACACCCACTGCGGTGTGAGGGCAAACTTCACGACTGCTTCACACTAAACAAAAGTGAATTTTATTGTGGGGCACAGCTTCAGCATTCTCCAGCACATCAGAAGCAGCAGCGGTGCGGGCAGAAGGAGCTTGCTCAAGCCGGTAACAGCTTGGCTTTCACCCCCAGTTCACTGGCTGGAGCCACGAGGGCTGGCACGCAATGAGAGCAGTCACTTGCAGAGACATCAGACGGCAGGTCCTGTGTGACTGCTCAAGCCCCTGCCCACCCTGCAACAACTCGGCGAGCTAAGAACCCACCCTGACAACCAGCATCCCCGCAGCATATGGTTAATACTCTGCTAATAATCATGGCTGTTAACAGCATTTCACTTCTGCCAGAGACCCAGGCTGGCACGCAGCCGCCTGCCTCTATGCAGCTTGGCAGGCATGCTCTGCGGCATGGACAGGCCCCCAGCCCTGTCTGTGTGCCTCCTGCCTGCTCCATTCTGCCTCTCCCCATGGCATGGAGTGCCCCTGCCCTACAAACACACCAGCCCAGCCAGGATACCTGCCTGCACCTTCCCACAGCACACCAACCCTGGCAGCATGGAACAGCTGAGATGATGCACAGAATAACCATAGCGAGTCATAAAAGGCACACACTGCTTTGGGCTGGAAGGGACCTTAAAGCTCCTCCAGCTCCAACCCCTGCCACGGGCAGGGACCCCTTCCACTGGAGCAGCTTGCTCCAAGCCCCTGTGTCCAAACTAGCCTTGAACACTGCCAGGGATGGGGCAGCCACAGCTTCTCTGGGCACCCTGTGCCAGCGCCTCAGCACCCTCCCAGGGAAGAGCTTCTGCCTAAGAGCTCATCTCAGTCTCCCCTCGGGCAGGTTAAAGCCATTCCCCTTGGCCTGTCCCTACAGGCCCTTGTCCAAAGCCCCTCTCCAGCTTTCTTGTTGGCCCATTTGCCACTGGAGCTGCTCTAAGGTTTCCCCTTCAGGAGCCTTCTCTTCCCCAGGCTCACCCAGCCCAGCTCTCCCAGCCTGGCTCCAGAGCAGAGCTGCTGCATCCCTTGCAGCATCTCCATGGCCTCCATGCTGCTGCCCCAGAGCTGGATGCAGGACTGCAGTACCATACTGGTGCAGGTGACCACAGCATGAGCCCTCACAGGCGAGCACCTCCTGACAGCACAGGCCAAGGGCAGCTCTAGCCACAGGCAGCCTGTGCCGTGAGCTGCAAAGCCTGCCAACCACAGGGCAAAGAGTAACGCACCAAAACCGAAGCCTAATGAACAGGTTAAGCTGGCAACCCAAATCTACAGGCAGGATGCTTTCTTGAAAGCTCTCCTCCAGATTTGCAAGCCCATCCTGGACTACTGCCAGGAAGAAGTGGTGAAAGAAAGCTTATAAATTACCTGTACTTTGGGGCAATTATAAAGGGCAATTTGTTCTGAGGTAGACACAAGCACGCTGCTGTGCACACCCCAAAGCAGCCATTAGACTGCAGAGCTGGGTGGTTGCCTCTGGCTCACTTAGGTGCACCTTAGAGATTCCTTTGATTTTCACTCTTAGTGCTAAATTACATTAAGCCCAAAGCTTTGGGCAAGCATTTTGCAGATCAATAACTATCCGAGGTATTTATTTATTACAGAAGGCACGAGTCTTTCTTTTTCAGGACTGTAAGGCCCAATTAATAGCATCTCACACAACCCTGCCATTTACTGACCCTGCAAACTCCCACCTGACTCTGCTACCCCATTAGGGCCAGACCTCAAAATTCACCCAGTGCACAGCAAAGCCTAGAGCAGAGCTGGACCTCAGGTTACTGGGGTTGAACACATTTCCCCTAGAATTCAAAATACTGATCTGAAGCAAATGCTTCCACCTGCTGCAAATCTCTGCCTAGCCATTGCTCCCATCTTCTTATTCCTTAATGGACTGATGTTCCACTCCTGCTTATTCATAGCATCACAGTTTGGTCTGGGTTAGAAGGGACCTTAAACCTTATCCAGTTCCAACCCCCTGCCATGGGCAGGGACACCTTCCACTACAGTAGCTTGCTCCAACCTCGTCCAACCTGGCTATTTTAATACCAAACTCTGTTTTTTCTGTTGTTTCTTAAACCTGGCTATTCAAACCTATCCTATTCAAATAAAAATATAAATATACTCGAATGAGCAAGCTTTGTGGTCAAAAAGCCAAGGGGGAGAACAACCCATAGCACAGTCTCTTTGACAGCCCCACACAGAGCGCAGCGAGCTTGAGATGCCAGGTTGAAGACCATCTAGCTAGGAAGCTTTCTGCTTCAGCTACTCATCCTTCAGGAGAAATGTTAATATTCCCTTTATGCAAACTCAGGAGAAGGGTGTGCAGAGATGAGGGTTTGTGAAACAGATCTGGCTCAAATCCAGACTGCGTTGGAGCCCATTGGCCAACGTATTCTGGAGGGAATGGCTTAGAATCATTTGCTGGCAAATGACATTTGCAGGCCCTGATCCTGCGAGCAGCTGCCCGGAGTGCTGCTGCTGAATGCACCAACAGACACGGACACAGACCAGGCTCTGGTCATTCCCAGGGTTACACCAGTGTGACAGCATTGGACTTGAACCCAAAATCAACCCACTCGGTGTAGATTCATCTCCAAGAACAAAAACATTCGTGTACAAAGAGAGCAGGTCAGGAGCCCTCAAGGGAATACATCTCTGAGCATGCAAATGAGGATGGTCTGTTAAATTTGAAAAGAAGGTCTTGGTTTTTTAAGCTCTAAACACTGAGTGGGATTTGGTTTCTTTCTAAGGGGGGGAGAAAAAGCAAAGCAGGAGCCACTGCAGCCCTGGCCAGAGAGCAGCCGATGGGTTACTGACCCAAACTGCGGTTGAAAACCTGCAGCTCTCGGATGCAGGAGATGGAAAGCTTCAGCACTCCTCCAAACCCAGGACCTCTGAGATGAGAGAGGGACAAACAACCACAAACACTGCTCCACGGTGAGCACCGAACAGATTCCTGCCTTTAAACACAGGGGTATTGCAGTCCCCCTACCAACTATAAAACATACTCCTGTGAAAATACATCACTGGTCATTTAACAGAACCAGCCCCCCAACAAGAGCATGAAACTGGGAGAAAAGGGCCTCTCTCCTTGCAGAATTGTTCTTTGGGGGAATGAGACCCCCATACCCAGAACAGAGTCCTGAGAGGACAGATACAAGCCCCAGCTGTATAAAAGTGTTTATTTCCCATAGCTAATCCTGAGTGCACAGGTGTGGCACTTGCCACAGGAATAAGAGGTACCAGGACAGCAGCTGTCCCTCGTTCTGACACCACTTTCCACCTTTACTCTCTTCTTCTCCAAGGGGCAAAAAAATCACCCCAGCAGGGCCATAGTCTGGGTGAGCCGGAACAGCCCCATGTCACAGAGGTGACACTCATTGCTAGAAACCCAGCCTGGGTTGTGTTGGAAGGGACCTCAAAGCTCCTTCAGCTCCAACCCCTGCCATGGGCAGGGACCCCTTCCACTGGAGCAGCTTGCTCCAAGCCCCTGTGTCCAACCCGCCCTTGAACACTGCCAGGGATGGGGCAGCCACAGCGTCTCTGGGCACCCTGGGACAGCGCCTCAGCACCCTCCCAGGGAAGAGCTTCTGCCTAAGAGCTCATCTCAGTCTCCCCTGGGGCAGGTTCAAGCCATTCCCCTTGGCCTGTCCCTACATCCCTTGTCCCAAGCCCCTCTCCAGGTTCCCTGCAGCCCCTTCAGGCACTGGAGCTGCTCTCAGGTCTCCCCTTGAGGAGCCTTCTCTTCTCCAGGCTGCCCCAGCCCAGCTCTCTCAGCCTGGCTCCAGAGCAGAGCTGCCCCAGCCCTCGCAGCATCTCCATGGCCTCCTCTGGACTCACTCCAACAGTCCCACATCCCTCTTGTGATGTTGCCCCAGAACTGGAGGCAGTACCGCGGGGGGGGGGGGCACCCCAGAGTGCAGCAGAAGGGGTGAATCCCCTCCCTCGACCTGCTGCTCACGCTCTGGGGATGCAGCCCAGCACACAGTCGGCTTGTTTGGACTGCCAGCTCCTCGTGGAGCTGTTTTTCTATCTTAGCAGCACATTTGCTTATCTAAAAAGCAAGACACACGCTCCAAGTGCCATGAGGGCGCAGCACAGGGCAGAGGAATCCAACAGAAAGTTATTTGCCTTTGAACACAAGCTCACCCCTCCACAAGTCACCTGCCAACAACAGCCAGCACCGGTGCAGCAAGTGCAGAGCGTACATGGAGTGGCACATCGCCAGCCCTGGATGGCAGCACAGACGGATGTGCCGAGGACTAACCCTCACTCTGCCATGACTGGAAGGGACTTCTCCCTCCGAGCTGCTCTTCCTGCTGAGGGGATCCTTAGGTCCCCTTTCATTGAAAATAAACAGCTCCTAAATACAGCTAAAGGTTTCCAGGACAGAGAAGAGCAGAGCGTGGGGAACACAAGTGTTCAACTCCTGCAAAAATAATGTGCTGGAGAGCTTGGACACGTTTCAAACTGTGACAAAATAACCTGTGGGAGCAAACGTTTAATACTGGGGAGAGGAAAAAGGCTTGATTAATCAGCTACTGAAGTTGCATCTTTGCAGGGCTTCAGCAAGAGTCAGCCAGCCCATTCTGCAGTGAGCATTTAAACAGAGAACACACAACTCCCTTGTATTTCTCCAGACTTTCCCATCCAAAAAAAAACGCAAAAAAAAAACACCCCCCAAAAAAATAAAATAAAAAAAAAACAACAAACCAAACCCAATCCACCCCCAACCCACCTCTCTGTGCTCCCTGCAAGGAAACAATCTATGTTTGAGGGGAAGGGATGGGGCGGAGGCGGGGGAGAAGAGGGGTAGAGGCTTTGCCTTAACTTGAAAATAAACAAGTTGCAGCACATGTGCACGCACACAAACACCGCACATCTGAAACCCATCATGTCCAATTTACAGGCTCACATTTCCTCCCTTCTGCAGCTCCAAAACACTCCACACCCGCAAACCCCGGGGCCTTTCCAGCCGCCCCCCCTTCCCCACTCACCATACTGAAGTCCAGCAGGTCACTGAGCTCTTTGTCTGTCCCAACTGCAGCCATTCTCTGCTGCTGCTGCTGCTGATTCATACTCCCACAGACTCAACAGTGGCAGTCCTAGAGCAAGCGAGGGGGAGGGGAAGGAGATATTTTAATGACTACAGCAAACTACCCACCCCATTGATGAATATTTTAAAAAGACGGAGCAAGAGAGAAAGGGGCGAGCAAAGAAAAACCCTTTTGCGCGGCTCCAGCAGCCAGCCGGAGTCCTCGCACAGCACCCAGAGGCAGGAACAAGCGCTCCATTGAGCAGACACACTTGGATGTTAGTTTTTTTGCTGCCAATTCCACTAGTTCAGGGCCAATTCTGTTCCTGGCGTGTGGCGAATGAAGGGGGGGGGGGGGAATAAGGGGGGGGGGAAGAGTCAACTCATTTATCAAAGGGTTCAGGCAAGTTATCACTCAGGCGCTTGTCTGGCTCGGCTCCCTCCTCCTTCCCCCCCCCCCCCCCCCCTTGTCCTTGCTTAGTTTTGCTTAAAAAGCCAAAAGAAAAAGGTCTGATCTTGGGCCTCTTTCCTTCGGGTGGCTGAGCACCTGCAGCTGCTTGCTCAGGGGCTAAAGTCGGGGGCTGAGAGCTGAAACCTCTCTGCTCCCCCCAAAAAGTGACTGGGAAGAATAAAATAAAAAAGGCAAGTTTGTTTTCAGAAGGACTTGGCATAAAAAAATAAAGAGCCCTCCAGGCAACCTGGCAAGATAGGGAAATATTCTTCCTAATTTTACTGATTCTTTTTGGTTTATTTGGGTTCTGTTTTTTTTTCTTAAAGGAAGATTGTGAGCTTTTGGGCCACTGATAGAAAAACAGTTCTTCAGGAGGGAGGCTTGGGATGAGACAAAAGATTCCTTTTGGGGGGGGGGGGGGTGTGCTTTTCAGGACCTCATTCATAGCTACAAAGAGCAGCTGGCCAATAAATTTAACTCCTCAATCATAAGCTTTAAGGAAAAAGCAGAAAACTCCACGCTATCCAACGCGTTTGTGGGTTTCAGACTCCACCACATTTCAATGACGTTCCTAAACCAAAGCAGCAACCAGCCCCGAGTGTAGAAATCCCGTTTGCCACTACAAAACCCACCCGGGGTGTGTGCGTGTGTGTGTGGGGGGGTATTTTATCTTATTTTTCAGTTCTTTTCAGTGGCATCCACAGTCAAATCGCTTCTAAAGCACCCTATACACAACCCCAACCCCGGTGCTGGGCGGCCGGGGGACACCCCCATGTCCTTGTTAGACCCCCGCAAAACACCGCAGAGCCCTCGGGGCGACCGGCAGCCGGTGCCGAGCTCGCCAAACTTCCAACAATACTTCCTCACCCCGTATGTTCAGTCCGGTATTTAAATAGAGATAGACAGATAGATAGATAGATAAGATAGATAGATAAGATGTACACACACATACATACGTTCTCCCCGCCCCTCGTTTTTACCTCCCGGCCCGGGCGCACAAAGCCCCGGCCAGGCCCCGCCGCGGCCGGGCTAACGCGCAGCAGATGTCGGCGGCTCCTCTCCCCCCCGTCCCGCTCGGGTTTCCTCCAGCGGGGCCCAGCGGCACCTTCTCGCCTCGGACAAAGGCCCGGCCGCCTTGTTTCCCCCCCCCCCCCTCCGCCTCCGCTCCAAGCGCGGCCTGGGCTGAGGTGGGGTTGGGAAGGGAGGCGGGGGGCGGATGTCCCAGCGGCCGCCCCTATCCCGCAGCCCCGCTCCCCGCCGCGGGGGGAGCCCGGAGCACCCCCCGGTTGCTCCCGCAACTTTTGCAGCCGCCCAGACCGGAGCTGGATGGAGGTGGAGGGAGGGGGGGGGAGATGAAGTTCGCTGAACGCCCGGCGACCGACCCACACATACACAGAGCAATGTGCGAAGGGGGGGACCCGATCCCCGACCCCACTCTTCGAGACCCACACACACACGCTTCCAGATACCCCCCCTCCGCGTGTGGGGACCCCCAAGGGCCCGCGCTGCCCGGCCCCGGCAAACTTTACTGAGGGACAATGGAGCCGAACCCGGGGCAGTCCCCGCCGGGAAGGGAATGGGGAGGGAAACAGCGGGTGAAGTCCCATCCCCTGAGCGGCTCCGGGACCGGGGGAAGCTCGTCCGGATTTTATCACTTTATTATAATTGTTATTAATGTATATATTTTTTTTATTATTTAATTGGGGTTTTTTTTACCTGTTCCGGGGCAGGCGCGCGCCCCCCGTGCGTGCGGGGCAGGGGAAGCGCATGAAGGTCCCGCGCTTATGGCAGGCCGGGCCGGGCCGGGCCGGGCCGTGTTGTGCTGGGGGCGGCGGCCGCGGCGCCCAGGGCCGGCGGGCGGGCGGGCGGGCGGGCGGCGGATCCTATTGTTCTCGCACCGCCGGCGGATAGAATATCGCGAAGAAGCGGCGCGATCGCCCCGGCCCGCCCCGCGCCCCGCCCCGGGTCCTAACGCTGCTGCTGCTGCTGCTGCTACCGCCGCTCCGCCTCCCGCTGCTGTTGCTGCGCTCGCCGGCCCCGCTGCCTCCGCATGGTCCCCCCGCGGCAGCGGCGGCGGCGGGGCGAAACGCGACGCTGCCACCCCCCGCACCACCCCTTCGCCTCACGCCCTCACGCCCCGCCCCGGCGGGGCGGCTCACCTCCCTCCGCGCAGTATCCCTCCGCCGCCCGCAGGTGATGGGGGGCGCTGTCTCACACACGCACTCACCCCGCTGCCGTCGAGGGAATGGCGGGCGGCTGGTACCGCGGAGGGACGAGCCCCTGTGGCAGCGCAGAGGGTGGGGTGCGGGGGAGGCACCCCCGAAATGCAGGACTATATTTTCTGGCGGAGGAGACCGGGTAAATGCGCTGTTGAAGGGGCGGGGCGAGAGGGCCTTGACGACACGGGAGCTCCGGTGATGGACTGATAAGGTCTCGGAGTGTCGTCCAATAGAAGGGCTCCACCGCTCCGAGTGGCAAGTGGCGCTGCCAATCAGAACGCGCTCCTTTTCCGTCCCCGCCCACCGAGCGCGGCGGAGGCCGGTGGGCGGCCGCACGTCCGCCGCTTCCCCGACGGGGCGGCCCCGGGAGTGCGGGAGCTGCTCTGGGTCCTGCGGGGCTCCGGGAGCCCGCACCCGGCTGCAGCCGCCCCGCAACCGGACGCGCCCTCGGTGCTGCTCTTTGGGGTGGCTCCGCGTGGGGCCTCCACGGTGCTGGGGACGTCGCGACCCCCGACACGATGCAGCCTCTCGCCCCTATCGGGAAGCGCTGCGAGGTCTCGGGGCGTTGACACCTGCTGCGAAGCCTCGGCGGGCCCCGCAGCACAGAGGGCATCGTGCTGCAACGTCCATGGGTTATATCCAGATCCTCACATCTTTCCGCCTGTTTACCCGCCCCGTTTAACTTCCAAGCTGGAGCCGGCGCTTGGAAGCCAGCCGGCGGGTGCTTTGAATCAAAGGTGCCGCCCGGCCAAGCCCTGGCACCTTGTGTAACGTGCCATGGGGCACCCGGTTCACCGGTGCTGGGGGGGGAAGCTGCTTCCCCCATGGTAAAAAAAACCCTCATTCCATAGGTCTTTAAAACATCACCTGGGAAGAATCATAGAATCATGGAATGGTTCGGGTTGGAAGGGACCTTAAAGCTCATCCAGTGCCAGGGCTGGAGCTGCTGGAGTTTGGGGATGGGATGGGATGGGATGGGAAAGAACCCTGGGAAGGGGACAGTGAGCAGCCCTGGAGGCAAAGCTGAAGGATGTTGGCTGCGTTACATGCAACAGCCAAGGGACTTTTAAAAAGGGCCTGTTGGGACAAGAATGGCTTTAACCTGCCAGAGGGGAGACTGAGATGAGATGAGAGGTGTCCCTGCCCACGGCAGGGGCTGGGACTGCATGAGCTTTAAAGTCCCTTCCAACCCAAACCATCCCATGATGATTCTGTGCTGTCCCCGGAGCCACTGTGCCATGAGGGCACCTTGCCGGGAGTCCCAGGGTGAGGAGGGTGATGGGAGCTTGGGGCTTCGTGCTGCATCCCAGCAGCTTTAAGGAGCACGTTTGAGTTCATATTTGCATTTAGTCACAGTGTGAGTCAGACATTCCAGCCCCGGCTGCCGAAATGCCTCAGCTCTGACTTCTGATTTCCCACTGCAACCTTGTTTTGTTTGGTTTTGGGTTTGGTTTTTTTTCCTATTCCCCCCCCCCCCGCCCCCCCTCCCTTTTCCCTTTCTCCTCTTTTTCTTCCCTTTCTGGCCAGCCCCGTTTCAAAGCAGGTTGGGTTCCCAAGGGAGCAGCGTTGGCACTGGGCACAGGGCAGTGGTGGTGCTGGAGGGGTGGAACAGGACAAAGGGACAGCCATGGACATCCCAGAGAGTTTATTTTTCCCTGCAGCAGGGTGAGGATAAGCCCTTCCAGACTTTGAAGCCATGGGGGGGGGGGGGGGGTTAGAAAAGGAGCCCCCCACATCCCTCCAGCGATGCTTGGGGGTACATGGGGGATGGCTGAATCCATCAGCACCATTTGGCTGCTGCAGCCATCACAGGGAGGCCCCAGGGAAGGACAAAACTGGGTGGTGGGGGGGAAAGGGGGTAGAAGATGAGAAACGTTTTAATTAAGAAAAGCCCCGCAGCTCAGCCAGCACAGAGCCAGGTCCTGCCTCCCATTGTCCCCCCATTGCCCCTTGCTGCCCTCCCGCAGGCAGCAGGCACCCAGAGCCAGGTCCCGCAGGAGCATCGGGGATGCCCAGGGCAGACTTTTGGGGGTGCTGGACCCCCTGAACCGGGGCTGGGGGAAGGGGATGTGCTGAGCGTTTGGCCAGAAAGGCAGTTTTGTTGTTGGTTTCCTGAATGATGCATTCCACATGGCATTGCATCACGCACAGCTGTTACATCACTTTAGCCAGGAAATTTAAAACAAGTGGCCTCGGCTGGAAATGGGGGTTTAATTTTCTTATGGACAACAACAACACCAGGGACAGAGGGAAAAAAAGGCCCCAGAAGTCTCTCTTTTTGGTTGTTTTGTGTTGTTCTGGTTTTAAAACCCGCCCATCTCTCCCGTTTCAGACACTTTGTCCCCAGCTTTCCCCCAGCCTGTTGACGGTGCAGCAGCCAGTCAACCCCGGCCATGGGCTCTCAGTGGGAGCAAGACTTGGCTTGTGCTCTCCAAACAGCCCAGCCAGCAGCCATGGACCCTTTGGCCACGCTGTCCCATTCTCCTCCAAGGGTGTCCACTCCTTCCTGGCCACCCTTGCAACGCAGTGGGGCACCCTCCAGCTCCCAGCCCCGTTGCAGGGTGGTGCTTGTCCCTGTGCTCAGATGCTTCCTGGATCAGAGGGGAAGCACGTGCCACCAGCAGCTCCTTGAAAGCATCATTAGCTTTGTCCACCATCCTCCCTTTGGGTGCTGTTTGTTACGAGTGGTGGCCCCCCAGCTGCCCCCACTGTTATAATGCCATCAGCCGAGTAGTTGGGATCTCCTGTGGGGCAGTTTGGAGTCACAGATCCAAATCCATCCCAGCCTGCAGGGGCTGACACACAGGGACCAGCCTTTGGCACAGCTCCGGGAGACACCCTGGCACAGGGTGCCCAGAGAAGCTGTGGCTGCCCCATCCCTGGCAGTGTTCAAGGGAGGACCCCTCCAACCTGGCCTTGAACACTGCCAGGGATGGGGCAGCCACAGCTTCTCTGGGCACCCTGTGCCAGCGCCTCAGCACCCTCCCAGGGAAGAGCTTCTTCCTAATGTCCAGTCAAGGATGCTCTTTATTCCCTTGGCAGCAGGATTCAGTCCCCATGGCACCTCAAGGGCTGGAGATGCTTTTGTACCCCTGGGCAGTGCGATTCTGCCCAGGGAATATGGAGAAGTCTGAAAACCTTGCCTTAAACTGCCTTAAAATCAACCAAAACCGAGCAGGGATCATGAGGAAGCCCTTGGGCTGGTGTCTCAGAGGAGCAACATGGTATCCTGCAGCCCACAGCCCAGGGTAGCAACCGCCTACCAACAGGAAACCCTCAGTATGTTTGTGTGCTGGGGAATCTCCTCTGAATGGAAACAAAAGGCACCTCCGCACCCAAAAACCATCTTAGCATCTCCTCTGAGGTGTAGGGGCATCTCCTGGGGTGGCTGGGGGGGGACACACAACTGTCTTCCATCACCAGGAGGCAGGGATGAAGGTTGGGGTTGGCTGAGATGGCTCCTGGGTGGGAGAAGGTTGATGGGGGATGTAGGAGATGCTGCTGGGAAATGACCTGATCCCCAGTGGTGCAGACAGCCGTGGCCTGGGCAGAGGCACAAGGAGGGAGCCCAAGGGAAGGAGGGGAGGGAAAAGAGGGAAGGAGTAAGGTGCAAAGGCCAAGGGAGGTGGAGGAGAAGAAATAGCTGCTACGGGAGTTGGGTGCAGAGCAGGGGACAGGGATGGGAGCCTTGCCCCATAGGTGCTGTCCTGGATGCCAGATGGGGCATCCAGCACCTCTTCACAGGTGAAAGCAGCAGGATCTGGGGGCGGTTGTCAAACCTTGCCAGTGGAGAAGGGAAGTGGCAGAACGCATCCAAAGGACTCCCAATGTACCCCTGCCAGCTGCAAAAGTCCCCCTCCACTCAGCCCAGTGAAGAAGGAACGAGAGTAGATGGCAGGGTTTTGCCTGGCTGAGCTGGGCTTTGGAGCTGGGCTGGACGTGTCCCTTTAACGGGGCTCGGCTCCCGTTTCTTCAGGCTAAACAGTCAAATGCATCACCGCGGTGGCTGAGGCTCAGAGCCTTGCAGTTTGCACCCGTGCCCCAAAGCGGAGCTGCTCCAGCCCCTGAGGACTGTGGTGGCCTCTGTGCCCTTGCTGCGGGGGAAGGAGAGGGCACAGGTGGGACCAGGCGGGGGATTTCCCTTCCCTACCCACACTCCACACTTCTTCCCTTGGTGGGTTTCGAGATACAACGTCAGGTTTCAGCATCATCTCCGCTGTGCTGCGGGGAGACCCCCCCCTGCGGTCCTGGTCCAGCTCTGGGGCAGCAGCACAAGAGGGATGTGGAGCTGCTGGAGCGAGGCCAGAGGAGGCCATGGAGATGCTGCGAGGGCTGGAGCAGCTCTGCTCTGGAGCCAGGCTGAGAGAGCTGGGCTGGGGCAGCCTGGAGAAGAGAAGGCTCCTCAAGGGGAGCAGAGCATCCCCTGTGCCCTGTCCCAGCCATAGGGCAGGGCAGAGGCTGCTGCTGAGGGGGCATCACCCCAGGGTGCATGTTCCATGGGAGAGCACCCAAAATGCCCGCAGCGTGTCTGTGGGTGCCTGTGGTGCAGCTGAAGCTGGGTCCCCCCCCAGCATGCCCCCCCCCACAGCTGCAGCTTTCCAGGGTCTTTAGGGAGCAGTGGGGCACAGAGGGGAGATGGGGCAACATCCAAAGGTGGCTTAAGGGAGACCAGAGGAGGAGGAGGCTGAGGAGATGCACGTGAAATGATAGAGCAGCAAACCCCATCTCCCCATGGCTGTGGCCGCAGGGAGTTTGCCAGTCAGGGGGGAGAAAGAATATCTGTGGGCACCCAGGGGTTGGCCTCAAGCTGCACCAGGGCAGGTTTAGATGGAACTGAGGAACAATTCCTGCCCCAGAGGGTGCTCAGGCATTGGAACAGGCTGCCCAGGGCAGGGCTGCAGTCACCATCCCTGCAAGTGTTCACACAGTGTGGAGACGAGGCCTCAGTGCCATGGGGCAGGGTTGGCCTTGGCAGTGCTGGGCACAGTTGGATTTGATGCTCTTGATGGTCTTTTCCACCCTGCTTCTATGATTCCAGCAGTGCCCAAGTGTCAGGGACATTTGGGATGGAGCAGGGTGCTGTGACTCTGGCTCCCGGCCGCACTGCCGTAGGCTGGGGACCCCTATGAACCTCCCCCCCATTGCTGCCTGTGTCCCTGCAGGGCCCTGCCACCCGTCCCCATGGCAGGGGGGAGGTGGGCTGGTGGGGGGGGGGGGGGGGAGGGTAATGGCACAGGAAGCCAGATTAACGGTGAAATCTGGGGCAGCCCCATCTGTCAGGCGTCTCCTGTGCGGATCCGCTGTGATCCCCCTGCAGTGCCCCCCCTCCTGCATCCCCTCCCCACTCCCTGGCAACCCACATCCGGGGGCTGCGGGACTGTCCTTGGGGGGGGAGAGGAGGCCCTGGGGTGCTGGAGGGGCTTTTAACCCCTATTAAAGCCTGGAGGTGCCTTTTGTTCCCAGGCTCCAAGCTCTCCTCCAGCTCGGATCCCGGACATCCCGGTGTTTTCTCCTTCTTTGAGGTCTCCAGAAAGCTCCAGGGCAGGGGATTGGGGGGGGGATCAGGAAGGAGGAAAACCCTCACCTTTGGGGGGCGAAAGGGCAGGAGGGGGCCTGAACCCCCACTTGTGCAGCCGAGCCCCATCTCTGCAGTTGGAACTGGGTGAGCTTTAAGGTCCCTTCCAACCCAAAGCAGGCTGGGGTTCTGTGAGTCTGTGGTCTTAAGAAGTGGCTTGGAAACCCCCAGCCCTGCTTCAGCCCTGCAGGCTGCTGGGTGCTGTGCAGGAAGGGATGCCCCATCCCTGGAGACATCCAGGGCCAGGCAACCTGATCTAGCTGAGGATGTCCCTGCTCCCTGCACCCGGTTGGACTGGATGAGCCTTAAGGTCCTTTCCAACCCAAACTATTCCATGAGTCCATCAGACTGGGCAGGAGGACATGGACCTGTCTGAAGGGAAACCGTGCCTGGGGCTGTGTGTGTGTGACCTGGGGCTGCGGGGCCACATTCACCTGCCTGGGTGTGCGGTGACCTCAGTTTAACTTGGCAGTCACCAGGGACCTTTATCTTATCTCTACATCAAGCTGTGCTCAAGCTAAACAAGTGCCAAGTGCCTTGGCTTCCCCTGCTCCTGCCTCATCACTGTGCTCCGGGCACTGAGCTGGCAACCAGCTTTGCCCTGGATCAATCCAGGGGAACAGGGCTTGCTCCCAGCCCTGCAGCCCTCCTCCATCCGCAGCATCCTGGGAAGGGGAGGTTGAGATGCTGGTGTCATCCTGAGGGCTGAAGCTAAACCCAGCTGCGCTCCAGGCCTGGAGGTGCTCAGTGGGTGCTATGGGGTGGGCAGGTGGGATGTAAAAGGTGTAGAACCATAAATCCCAGCCTGGCTTGGGTTGGAAGGGACCTTAAAGCTCCTCCAGCTCCAACCCCTGCCACGGGCAGGGACCCCTTCCACTGGAGCAGCTTGCTCCAAGCCCCTGTGTCCAACCTGCCCTTGAACACTGCCAGGGATGGGGCAGCCACAGCTTCTCTGGGCACCCTGTGCCAGCGCCTCAGCACCCTCATTATAAACAACTAATTCCTTACATCCAACCTGAATCTCCCGTGTTAAGGTTTGAAGCCGATCTCACCTGCTCCGATGTCACCCTGGTTTATAGCTCACTGCTTCCCTTTCCTTCCAGCTTTTCAACCTAAATACTGGGCTTTTTCCTCGGAGCAACTGCAGGAGCCAGGGATGGGCAGCTCAGGAAAGCTCCTTGCCCTGCAGTGCTCCCCATTCAAGGCGCTCATTGCACTTGGCTCATCTTTGCTGTCGAGAGTTGCCACTTCTCAGGTGCAGGCAGAGCTGCATGGGGGGCACATCCCCCCCCCCCCCCCCAGCCCTGCCTCTGATGCTCTGCGGTTTCCCTCCCTGCTCCAGGGCCCCCTGGGCTTGGGTACCAGCGCGATGCAGGCAGCAGGATGTGACCTCAGCCACTGAGGGGGAGGTGGCCGGGATGCTGGGGGGGTGGGGGTGCTGTTTACAAGCCACCAGTGGGGCTCCCCTCTCAACCATCGCCTCCTGCAACCTTCCCGCAGCCCCGGCAATGCCGTGAGTGCGCCAGGGATGGGGCTGACAGCGTTTGCCGGGGCCGGACTGGGACCTGGCCGTGGTGACGGTGAGGAAGTGCCCTGAGGCCCTCAGGCTCCGCCATCAAATGGACCCGGTAGCACTGGGACTGTGGGGTCAGTGCCGGGGGGCACGGCTGGGGCTCAGCACCCATCCTGCTCCCCTCCTGGGCTCCTCAGTCACGTGGTGAAAGGGCACAGCGGTCACGGGGTCAGAGGGTGCAGAACCGCAAAGGTCACGCCGGGGTCAAAGGTTATGAGGTCAGAAGGCGAATGACGCGAAGGCGTAACGGGTAAAGGCCACTGGGTCAAGGGCAATGGGGTCAGAGGTCAAAGATCACGTGACCCGAGGTCAAAAGTCGCAAGAGGTCAAACATCACCTGTTCAGTGGAATAAAGGATCATGGGACTGATGGGAAACTGCCACATGGGCAGAAGTCAAAGGTCATAAGGTCTAAGGTCAGATGGCAAAGGGTCAAAGGTCGATGGAGCAGAAGTCAGTGGTCACCCCATCAGAGGCCGCTGCTCATGATGTAAAAAAGCCAATGGTCATGTGACAAAGGTCAAAGGTCGTGGACAAAGGTCACGGGGTCAAAGGTCGCGATGAAGGCCGCGGGGTCACAGCGGTCGGTGCTGGCCCCGGGAGCTCCCGAGCGGCGCGAGGGGGCAGGGCCGGGACTGAGCGGCAGGGGGCGCCAGAGACCGGGAATGGGGGTACCCGAGCGGATCCGCTTCCTGCATCCGCATCCCCCATCCTGCACCTGCATCCCTCCATCCTGCATCCCCATCCCTTCATCCTGCACCTGCATCCCTCCATCTTGCATCCCCATCCCTTCATCCTGCACCTGCATCCCTCCATCCTGCATCCCCATCCCTTCATCCTGCATCCCCATCCCTTCATCCTGCACCTGCATCCCTCCATCCTGCATCCGCATCCCTCATGCTGCACCCCCATCCCTTCATCCTGCATCTCCATCCCTCCATCCTGCACCCCCATCCCTTCAACCTGCACCCCCATCCCTTCATCCTGCATCCCCATCCCTCCATCCTGCATCCCCATCCCTTCATCCTGCACCTGCATCCCTCCATCCTGCATCCCCATCCCTTCATCCTGCACCTGCATCCCTCCATCCTGCATCCCCATCCCTTCATCCTGCATCCCCATCCCTTCATCCTGCACCTGCATCCCTCCATCCTGCATTCCCATCTCTTCATCCTGCACCTGCATCCCTCCATCCTGCATCCGCATCCCTCATCCTGCATCCGCATCCCTCATCCTGCACCCCCATCCCTTCATCCTGCACCCCCATCCCTTCATCCTGCATCCCCGTCCCTCCATCCTGCATCCCCATCCCTTCATCCTGCACCTGCATCCCTCCATCCTGCATCCCCATCCCTTCATCCTGCATCCCCATCCCTCCATCCTGCACACCCATCCCTCCATCCTGCACCCCCATCCCTCCATCCTGCACCCCCATCCCTCCATCCTGCACCCCCATCCCTCCATCCTGCACCCCCATCCCTTCATCCTGCATCCCCATCCCTTCATCCTGCACCTGCATCCCTTCATCCTGCACCCCCATCCGTTCATCCTGCATCCCCATCCCTCCATCCTGCACCCCAATCCTCCATCCTGCACCCCCATCCCTCATCCTGCACCCCCATCCCTTCATCCTGCACCCCCATCCCTTCATCCTGCACCCCCAATCCTCCATCCTGCACCTCCATCCCTTCATCCTGCACCTGCATCCCTTCTCCTGCAGCCCCGATCCTCCATCCTGCATCCCCATTGCTCATCCTGCACCTCCCATCCCTCATCCTGCACCCCCATCCCTCATCCTGTACCCTCCATCCCTCCATTCTACATCCTGCACCCTTCCACCCCACACCTCTTCACCCAGAGCTGGCCCTCCTGGATTCCTGCTGCATCAGGCATCCCACTGTGCCTCAGTTTCCCCAGGGAGCACACCACTCCTGGCACCCCCTGGCATTCCCTGTCCTACTCCCCTTGGAAGGGACGTCTCCCTTGTGGTGAACCCAGGCTCCAAATCCACCCCTTGCCCTCCCCAAGCCAGCAGCATCCCACTGCTGCTGCATTCCTGACACACTGCCCTGCCCCTGCACCCCCTGCATCCTGGAGCCCCCCATGCATCCCTAGGGACCGCGAGTGTCACCGTGGCAACCAGTGATGGTCAGCAGCCGGTGACCCGGGTGCCCTGGAGGGAGCCCTGGCCCTGGCTGGGGTCGCTGGGGTCAATCAATCTCATTGCTATGCACAGAGCCCTTCACTGACATAAGCAGTGCCAGGGCTGGAAACGGGATGAAACGGGACAAAACGGGGGTGGGGGGGACGACCAACGGTATAAAACTGACACAAAGGGGTTGTTCCAAAGGCAAGTCCCAGTCTCACCCCATAGAGACACCCTGAGATGAGCCCCTCTGCGGGGACTTGGGGTCCTAGGGTGCCTGGTGGGGGGGTCTGAGGCTGCGGGGAGGGTGTCTGTGCTGCACTAGCAGCCAGGGGCTGCCCCTTCCCAACCTCCCTGCCCATGCCGGTAAGCCTGGTCCCACCGACATTCCCACGTCCCACCGGAGAGGGTGCAGGAAGGGGCTGGGGCCTTCGCTGTGCCTCAGCAGCCATCCTCCTCTTGCCCCATACCCAAGGGAAGAGGGAGGCAGCAGCCATGTGCTTCCAGCAATGGGGAAAACACCCTGCGGAGAGCTCAGCTCTCCCAGTAGGAAGCTGACGGCAGCCTTCCTCCAGCTCGCTGCTCGGAGCCTTCCTCACCCTCCTGCATCCCCGTCCCCATGCAGGTCCCTGCCCGTGGCAGGAGCTTGGAACTGGATGTGCTTTAAGGTCCCTCCCAACCCAAAGCATTCCATGATTCTCTGATACATCCCTGGGCTGGGAGCCACGGCTGTGGGACCTCCTGAGCTGGCTGAGGCCCAGCAGACTCATCTCCCCAGTGGGATCACCTCCTGCCTGCGCTTCCCGGGCACTTGGCTGCATTTGTTCTGCTGCTGCTGGCTCCGGGCCGTGCTGGGATGAGTCTGGGGATGGAATGGGGCACCAAAGGCTTGTCCTAAACGGGATCCTGCTCCTTGGAGGATCCCCCAGCCTGGCAGGGCAAATGGGACCATGCCTGGAGGATGCCTGGGACACCAGCCAGGAAGGAACCTGGACATCAGCCACCTCCCACGTCGAGATGCTCCTTAGCACAGGGATGCAGCCCGAATCAAGCCGCCAGGTACCATCGGAGGTTGCGCAGAGCTGGACCCTGCATTACCACCTCCTGACTCCCAAACTGACCCCCAACAGGCAGCCCAGAACTTGGGGGGGGGGGGAATGAGGGTGGCTTTGGGAGGGGGCAATGGCCATCCCTGGAGCTCTGCTGCTGACCACCATGATCCCCCCCCCCTGCTCCGGTGTGGGGCTGGAGCCTGCGGAGGACAGACACAGCGTCTCCAGCTCACAACCACACTCACCTCGGAGAGGGGGGCTGCTGGGAAAAGGCTCCCCCCCCCCTCCCCGCCTCTGCCGGGTGGGGCAGTGCCTGCATTTACCGGTACTGGGTTGACAGCACCGCCTGGGGGCCTTTCCGGCTCCTCCCAGTGAGGGTCCCGGGTCCTAAGTGCTGTGACATCCCGGTCCCTGCGCGCTCCTGGGGCCCCTCCATCCCTCCGCTGAGGCAGGACGGAGCAGCAGGGTGGGAGCTGGGTGCCAGGAGTTGCTTTTTTTCTCCCTCTTAACGTTGCCCCAGGCTCCCATTTTGGCTCCAACCCCAACGGGACGCCCTGGTGAATCCCTGCCAAGACCCACAGTGCCGGGATGCTCCAGCTCCCCCCCCTCCATCCCGAGCATCCCGCCCGGAGCCGCACGTGAACGGCAACAAAGGCAGATTGTAGCTGACGGCT
Source organism: Pezoporus wallicus (assembly GCF_028554395.1). Taxonomy (NCBI): domain Eukaryota; kingdom Metazoa; phylum Chordata; class Aves; order Psittaciformes; family Psittacidae; genus Pezoporus; species Pezoporus wallicus. Next base: position 262,386 of record NW_026641603.1, read on the forward strand.
GGAAGATGGATTTATTGCAATGATGCAAAAATTAGTTTATAGAATATATATAAATAAAGATTTCCTTCCTTGATGGGCGAACTCAGCACAGCAGCAGCTCTTCTGGCAGGATTTATTAATCACCCCAGCGCACGGCTGGTGCAGTGGTGACTGCTTCCCTGAGCAAACAGGGCTGCTGGTGACCTGAAAGGGGGTAAAAGAGCTCGATTTTAGGTCTCTCCTCAGCCCAGCACCACTTAGCGCTGCTGTGAACGGGCCTGGCCACAAACCCGAGCAGCCGGGCAGAAAAGGGCCAACCCTCACTGCAAAACCAGCTGGTAGGGAGGCACCTCATTAGTTAAACATGGGGAAACTGAGGCACGGATGCAGAGTGACTTGTCTGAAGCTGGAAAGGACCAAAGGAGGGATACAGGAGCTTGCGCTGCCTGCAGTGCGAAAGGGGGATGTGCTTTCTCTTTGCATAGCAGGTTTTGGGGGCACCCCCCCGTCACCAGACTCCCTGCACCCACCCTCAATGAAACACCACATCCCAGCCACCCCGCTTTGTCGGAAGGGGAGGATGCTTCACCGCACCGCCGAGCACCATCACCCCATGGCGCAGGGGAGCGGTGGGGCGCAGGGAGGGGGGGGCTGCGGTGGGGGTGGCAGCGGGGTGCAGGCTGCTGCTCTCTGTGTCTCCTTGTTGTGCGGTCGATCCCCAGACAGACTCCTCGCCTTGCTGCGTGTGCTCTTTGGAGCCCATTGATTTCCCTGAGTAAGTGAGTTTGTATGGATCATGCAGCATGCAGGCCGGGCTGCCCAGCGGTGCAGCAGCCGGCGGGGGGGAGGGAGGCTGCGGAGGTTGGGGGGAGTGGGGGAGAGCCGGGCAGAGAGTAGAGCCGATCAATATGGACAGTGTGAAGTGAATTAATGGAAGACGTAGAGCCCGGCTGACAGCGCTGCCGGGGCCGCGCTGCCCTTCGGGGGCTGCTGGAAGGCAGCTGGTGATGCTGAGAGGGGTCCGCGGGGACCCCGGCTCAAATCCTGCCCTGGGAATGGGGGACGCCAGCGGGGCAGGGAAGGGTTGTGGGGATCCTGGGGCTTTGCAGCTCCTCCCTGGGGACCTCTGGTTCCTGAGGAAACCTCGTGTGCCCGAAGCGTGGCTCTGCTGCAGGGCAGCGCCACTGGGTGCTCTGCAAGAGCATCTGTAGCTGCGTTCCCTACGGGAAACCTGGAGAGGGGCTTTGGGCAAGGGATGAAGGGACAGGCCAAGGGGAATGGCTTTAACCTGCCCGAGGGGAGACTGAGATGAGCTCTGAGGCAGAAGCTCTTCCCTGGGAGGGTGCTGAGGCACTGGCACAGGGTGCCCAGAGAAGCTGTGGCTGCCCCATCCCTGGCAGTGTTCAAGGGCAGGTTGGACACAGGGGCTTGGAGCAAGCTGCTCCAGTGGAAGGGGTCCCTGCCTGTGGCAGGGGCTGGAACTGGGTGAGGTTTAAGATCCCTTCCAGCCCCAACCAGACTGGGGCTCTGTGATTCTTCACCAGGCCTCTTGGGTTTAAACAATGATCTTTTCTCGTGGCAAACCATAAGCTCCCAAGAAGCCTTTTGGTCAGCATCTCCATGAAAACATTTGGGGGTGCTGAAAATAAAAGAAGGAGAGGGAAAAACCCCAGCTTCTGATTGAAATGCGTGGTCTTTTCTTGCAGGGGGGCTCCCCACATCCAGAGGGTGGAACCAGGACCCTGCCTACAACCAGCTTGATGCAAGCACGAGCGTTCCCGACTTCTTATGCGCCTTTGCAGAGCGTTTCAAGCAGAGAGCTTGAGAAAAACCAACATCCAGCCCCCAAATCCAGCCTCGAAAGTGCCAAGGAGCTGAGATGAGCGCGGGGCAGCTGCCAGGAGCATCATTCCTCTTTCATGGTTGAGGCCGTTTGCTGCTCTGCCCTGGGTCATTCCTAGTGCGGTGGCGATGCACGTTCAACCGAGGCGCCTGCAGAGCACGTGGCCAGTGTGGAAATCTCCCAAACTCCACCCAAAATGAGGCAATCTGCAGCCCATGCCCATGCTGAGGCTCAATGGGGTCCTGGGGTACGATTGCTCTTCCTCTTTCTGGCCTGGTTTTGCTGGGGTTGAGCTATACAGGCTGGAGCCTTGAGGGCATGGGGTTGGCTCTGGTGATTCATGGTGCAGGATGGGATTTGTCACAGCGATGCCCGTGTGTGCAGTTCTGTGTAAGGCTGCTCTCAGGATGGTTTTTCCCAGTGGATTTTGAGGCCCGTGAGGGCTGCAGGGAGGCATTTCCCATTTCTGAGGCTTTTGCAGCTTTTTCCCCCTTGGTGTTGAAGCAGGACTGAAGCCATTGCTAGGGATGCTCCAGGAGCAGGCCTGGAATTGTGCCTTGGGGCTTTCTGCAACACCCTGAGGTCCCAGGGCAGCTCCCCAGGGGCAGGGGCTGGCAGCGTCCTGGGGTCCCCATAGTGATGGGTACAAGGAGCTGCTGGGCAGGGACTGGAGTGACACCCAACTGCCCAATCCAGTTGCAGCCCGGACACCATCAGCTCCTAGGAGCTGGAATGAAGGAAAACCCTGTTGAGCAGGAGCACCAATCCTGCTGCACAGAGCAAAACACGGCTTTTGTGTGCTTCACCCGCTGCTGATGTGAGCATGAGTGTGGCCCATCCTCGGACTAGGTCCATTCTCAGGGATGGACCACAGCAGGACAGCCCTTGGGGATGCTGTGCTCCTGCTGAGGAGGTGTGAGCGGTGTTGGTGGCAGAGCTGCAGGACAGGGAAGATGCTGCCCAACACCAAAGGCAGAGCCGTGCCCTGGAGATGGGTGCCCACCTCTCCACCACAAGCCACGCAATGGGGATGCGATGGGTGAAGAAGGGTACCAGCACCAGCCCGGCATTGTGTCCTTCCTGGTAACTCCTGGGATGCAAGACCAGAGGGCAGGCTGCTCCCCTGGGCCCAGCGCTGGGGAACATGAGTCGGGTGGGCCTGGGGAGGGTAAGGAAGAGGTGTGCTGGCCCTTTAAGAGAATAATTTCGGAGCTGGCCTACTGAGTTATTGATTGGCGCTATGGTAACGTATATTAGATTATGTATGGCTGGAAATGTGTTGTGGACTGGGAGGCTTGTTTGGGAAGCCAGCACTCTTCTTCTTGTAAACCAGCTCCCCGCAGAGGGCTTGGGTTCTGAAGGGTCTGCAGCACGTCAGCTCAAGAGGAGCTGAGGGTGGGCACCGCTCGATGCATGTGTGAGACTGGGCATCTTTGGGTCAGAGGGATGGATGCTGAAGGGTCTGTGATCAAAAGGGTGCTATGGGATGGATGGGAATGCCTGTGGAGATGGTCAAAAGTGGTTAAAACCCACAGCCGGCGCTGCTCCTTCCAAACCAGCTCCCACCTCATGTCTTCCTTGGAAAGCATGGAACAGCCAGACGTGAGGCTCTTCGGCTCATCTCCCAGAGCTTTGCCTTTGGTTTCCTTGTGTGAGCTGGCAAAACACAATCCCTATCCCATTGCAGTGGCTCCGAGGGGGCAGGTGGGCTTCAGTGGAGGTGGGCTCACCAAAACCCTCCTTTGCCATCCAGCTGCTGACGGTGATCTGGGTCACCCAGCGAGCCCCAGCCCTGCAGCTGCACATCTTGGATGCACCCTTGCCTTGGAGGGAAGGCTTCTTCCAAGCTCACACCATGAGTTTGCTCTTGGGATCAAGGAGAAGAGATATCCTTCATCCCATGCCCCTCTCCCGGGAGCGCCAAGAGAGAGCAGCTCCTCTTTGGATGGATAAAGCTCCCAAATCCCAGCGAAAGCCCTTCATGCTCATTCCCTTGCCAGCAGGTTGGTAGAATAGGACACAGCTCCTTCTGTGGGATGCTCCTGTCCAGAAGGAGAGCCCGGAGCTGTGTGCACCCTCATGCATGGATGAAGGCACCGCATTGATCCCGGTGTCTCATTGGTACCTTTCAGCGCTGATCCCAACCAGCCACAGGGCAGCTTGAGGAGGCACCGGACCGTGGCAAGCGTGGTCGGGGGCGTTGTGCTGGAGTCATTCCCAGGACAAGGTTTAGGGTGGAATTTTGGGGGGTTGTTGGATTTTGGTTTCATATCCAGGGGACTTGAGCCCCAATGTGGGCAGCAGGAGCCGGGCTGGGCTGGGAGAGGAGAAGAGAGGACCATGGGGGATGGATGGAGGAAGGTGATAGCGCTTGGCTCCCCAGCACACCTCCGATACACAGCTTGGAGCTCGCGGCCAACGCAGCCGGGCTCCTTTAGGTCTATTTAAAGAGTCTGGCTGGGCCTGAAAGGGAGAAGCTGCAGAAAACCCCCTCCCCTCCTCTCCCTTCTTCCCCTGCCCCTCACTCCCCCTCTCCTGGGAGCTACCAGCCAAGGAGGGGAAGGATCCCCCCAGGGTCAGCTCCACTCTGCCCATGGCAGGGGTTGGAACTGGATGACCTTAATGGTCCTTTCCAACCCAAACCAGTCTGGGACTCTGTGGGGACCTGCCAGCCTTTCCCTGCTGTCCCCAAAGGTGCAGCCCTGCTCAGTCCCTGCTGGGCAGGGACAACTGCCATGTGGTCCTTTAGCTGCGGTCCCTGACCCGGGGCAGGAGAGCATCCCTGCTCATGGCATGGAGGAGCTGCTGAGGGTTGCTCCAGCCCGGATGCCACACGCTCGCTGTGGTTGCAGATCAGGGAGTGGGGAGGACCTGTTCCAGCTGATGGGACCCAAGAGCAGGGACAGGAGGGGTCCTTCTCCATGGGAGAGCTGGCCAAGATCTGAGACCCACTGGGGTTAACCCTACCTGAGGGTCTTGTGGAAGGGAGAGGAGCCCAGAGGCACCCGGGTGCATGGAGACACAGCCCCAGCTGGCCCTTAGTGCACCCAATGCATGGTGGTGGTGTGGGGCAGGTCTGGATCCATCCCTGGCTGGGCAGTGGGTGCAGGCAGAGGAGGATGCTCTGGAAGCACCCAGCTTCAGGGATTTCTGGAGATGCTGCCCTTTCCCTGCTCCTTTCTTTTTCTTCTTGCCTTGATGAGAGGATCTGGCAGCTCCACGCCCAGCAGGGCATTAGGGGAAACAAATGGGCCAGAGCAAAGAGGGAGGAGGTCTGGTCAGGCTGTGTTTGTCAAGATCCCTATTGGCATGTGGCCCATCCCTCAGCAGCCCATTACACCTGGGAATGGAAACAGGGGAATGACTGTGGGGAGGAAAGGGGGTGAAGAAGAGGAAAGGGAAAAGGAGAGGTGAGGGGTGCTTGGGGTGGCATTGGTGTGGGGCCAACCACACCAGAGCAGCCTTCATCCATCCCGTCTCAAAGGGCCGCTGAGACACAAGGACCAAGGTGGGCCCTGGCCAGGGACCTTCTGGGCTCATGGGGTTTGAAGTGAGACCAGTTCTGCAGCGATGGCACAAAGATGCAGCCCCAGCCTGGAGAAGGCAGCGCTCCCCCTCCGCCCCAGCATCGTACTGGTGTGCCAAGACAGGATGGAGGGGATGGTGCTCCCGGCTCCCCACGGCAGCACAGTGCCATCAAGCTGACCTTGGTGACAGGAATGGGGATGGAAGAGGACAGGAGGAGGAGGGAGGTGACGTGGGGGGTTCAGTGCTGCCCCATTGGTGCTCATATAGAATTCCACCTGGGAGTGGCTGAGAAGGATGCTGGCAGAGGAGGCAGTGATGCCCATTGGCCGTGCTGAGCATCCAACCTTCCCCAGGAGCATGGGGAACTGTCCTGGGGCTCCTTTCCCCCTTGTCCACCCCAAGGAGTCCCCCAGACTTTGCCTCCTGGGGGAGAAGGGGCAATGGGGCCGGTGCTGATGGTCTGGGGGAACAAGAGCAAAAAGGAGGTTGTTTAAGTCCCTTTTTGGCTTTAAATGCTTAGTTTGGCTGCGAGGCAAAGGTGTGCTGGGGAGTCACCTGTGATTGATGTCCCCATGGCCGGTAGAGACTCGCACCCATCGGCCTTCACGGGTGCCCGTGGCACTCAGCACTGCGCTCCAGCTCTCCTCTCCCGATCCCCTCATTAGCTGCAACACGGAAAGCGTTTCAAAACCCTTTGTGGATGGGGTCTTCCTCCTCCCTCCCAGCTCCTCCAGCCTCAGCCACTCTTCCCGTCAAGCTCATTAGAGCCCTGAGTATCAATGAGGTGGAGATGAAAGCCAGCTGGGGATACATTACAACACCTTGGAAAGGGATGAAAGGGCCTCTTTAGTCCTAACAAACCTCTCGAAGCCGAAATGCATATGGATGCAGCCTCACACGTGCTGCCTTTCATCTCAGTTTTCCACCTTTTGGGTTGTTTGGTTTTTGCCCCCACAGCAAAGGGGCACAGCCACCCCAGTGACACCAAGCTGGGGACTGGCATCCCTGGGGATGGGTGGCACAGGGAAAGGTATTAGGATGCTTTATGGGTTTTGCTTTGCCCATCTCCCCCTTCTGATGTCTGAGGGTGGAGAGAGTGGGACCCAAAACATCACCAGCCAGCAGGAGCCTCCATGGACAGCTCTGGGTGCAGCATCCCAGCTGCAGGGACAGCTCCCACCGAGGGAGCTGACAGGATCAGGCCCTCGCTGGGTTGTGCTGTGCAATGGATTTTAAATTTAGAAATTGGTCAGATTTGTACTTTGGAAAAAATCCATGGGGCATTAAATATTTACAGAAAATCAGCCGCCGCGTAAATAATGGAAAAATCCAATCTTCTGCCAGCGGACCAGTTTTCAATAAATTTGAGAATTTTATTATATTGCTATTATTATTTATTGCCTATTTTATTTGTCAGTGCCTCCTTTCACAGGCCGCAGGGATTGGGGTGTTTGACCACCTCATGCTGCTGACCCGGTGTCCAAGCTTCTCTTGCCAAGAGCCGCTGATGCTGGCCCTGTTGTGGGATGGGCCATATCCCACGTATTCCATTCTAGGGAACCATGGAATTGTCTGTGTTGGAAGGGACCTTAAAGCTCACCCAGGTCCAACCCCCTGCCGTGGGCACCCACGCCTTCCACTAGAGCAGGGTGAGGTGTCCTTTGCCTTGTAGCATCCATCCTGGCACGGACATGGAAGCCTGGGGAGTCCCAGTGGGGCTGAGGGTGCAGCAGGAGTCCCGAGCGGGTTCAGGGCTGCAGAAGGGTGACGGCGATGTAGCACCTACTCTAATGGGATCCTCTCCACAAGTAATTAAGCCTCGGCTAATGCTAACCGTAATGTGATGTATGTATGCCTTTAACTAATCATTTATTAGCCCCGTTGATGGTTTGTCAATATTAATTCATTTATTTAAACAACTCCGAGCTGTAATGAAGATGTTTGCTTTAAGGGGGGGGTGTGTTGGGGGGTGGAAGAGATGGAGCTGCCAGGAGGGTTTTTGTTGACTCGATGGATGTCGCCCTGCCCCGGGAGATGGGGTTGCGGATGAGGATGAGGAGCTGCTGCCAACAGGGGCTGGCACCTCCCCTGCAGCCCCATAGTGGAGGTGCCACAGTGATTGGGGACCATGGGTGCTAAAGGGAGCTTCCTGCACTTCCCAGGAGAGCAGGATCAGGCCCCGCTCCCTACCCCTGGAGTGATGGGAGCAACCCAGGGTGATGCTGGGCTCCCGCAGCAGCTCCCATGGAGCAGCTCAAACACCCAGCACCTCCAGCTCTGCCACCGGAGCAACTTGGGGAGGATTTCCTTCATTTTGACCTTAAAATGTTCGAGCCGTACCTCAAAGTTCAAAATCGAACCCAAACGTGCTGCCTGACGCAGAGCGATTGGGTTTTTGCTTTGCCTTTCGATTTGCCAACGATTTCGAAAGGGTCTTTATTTCAAATCAAATTCCTTGAATTGGAAATTGCCAATAAGCTGGAAAAAAAAACCAAAATGTAGTTTTGGTCCTGTTTGATAAACCCAAATTGGATCAGGTTTTGTCCTTCTCCTGTCCATTTTATGTGTTAAAGCAGGTGGGATGCGCAAGAGGGGAACGGGCTTTCCTGGGAGTATCTTTGGGGCAGATGGGGCCTGCCCTGGGCCATACTGAGCAGATCCTAAAACAAGGCCTTTGGCCAGGCGTTAGCTCAGCTGCTTCCAGTCTCCTTGGCAGCTTCTTAATATCAACTAGATCACAGCATTAAAGTGAACTTTCTCTTAAACAGGCTTAATTAGCATCCTCCAGACAAACATAAATTAATCCTGGGTTGCTCCGGAGAAGGTGGAGTTCCCCTTTGATCAATTCCCAGCCCTGGCTCCAGATAAACCCCATGGAAAGCCAGGGTTCAATGTGGGCATTCAGAACCCTGCACCTGGGAGCCAGTGAGCTGGTGGCATCCCCGTCGCCTTGGCAACCGGCCCTGCTCCGGGTTGCGGGCGCAGCGATACGGCTCTGGGTGTCACCACAGCCATGTGTGAGCATGCATGGCCGTTCACCATCACAGAGGACAAGGTGTGACCACGCACGACCATGTTGAATCATTTATTACCGTGCTCAACTGTGGTTGACCACATAGAGAATCATAGAACCACAGCGCGGTTTGGGTTGGAAAGGGACCTTCAAGCTCATCCAGTTCCAACCCCTTGCCATGGGCAGGGACACCTTCCACTAGAGCAGCTTGCTCCAAGCCCCTTCCAGCCTGGCCCTGGAGCATGCATGGCTGTGGAATGACCACACATCACCACCACCACACATGCAGCCAGCCTGCCACAGCTATTCCCATGCCCTCCAGCCTCGCTGGGTTGGTGTCTTGGCCATGCATGGTCATGGATGGTTTGTGTCCTATGAGCGTGCTTCTTGGCCCACGGCATCGTGCCATTACAGGGTGATGCATCAGTGGCAAGGACCTTCTCCTTCATGGTTTGATCCTGCCACCTTCTCTTTCCCTTTGATGCCTTCCATTCTATACGAGGAGGGCGAGAAAGCAAATTCCTTTGTCTCCTCTTCCATGGGAAAACAGGGGAAAAAAGGATGAAGGTTTCATAGGAAATCAAAGGAACATAAGGGTAAAAGTCACTGTCGCTTGTGAAGCTGCTGAAGGGCTTCCAGCACAGCAGGAACCCACACGGACCCCCCCGGGGATGGAAGAAACCGGGTTAATCCAGCTTGAATGGATGGTGGCGTTTGCCTGGTTTGATGAAAGGAAACAGAGCTCCTTGACCCTTAGTCTTCAGTTGCCTCCAGTGTGGAAATCGGCAGGAAAAGGAGAGGGGAAGATGCTCACTTTGCAGGCAGGGAAACTGAGGCACGGAGGATTTGATGGCCTTTTTGGGGTGCAGCACCATCCCAGCCCCAATGTCCCCGAGCACGAAATTCCTTGAGGGCCATGAAAGTCACCCAGAGCAGGGCAGGATTCCCTTTGGGATTCATGCAGCACTGTGCACAGAGCAGCTCTGAGGTTGCATCCTGCTCAGCATCACCCGAAGAAGCATCGGGAGGAAGGCGATGGAGAGTTAAAGGGCCCGTGGCCATGGGAGGACACGATGCATCCAGTCCCCAGAGGGTGTCAGGAGGGAGGGATTGAGGGATCCCATCCCAGCCAGAGGCAGAGGGATGAACCAGAGAGCAGGCAGGAGGATGCATGGTGCTGCTGGAGCGGGAGGGGGGCTGCCCAGCCCTGACACCAGGTCATGGAGCTGGGAGCTTTGCGAGGTGCTGAAGGGATCAATAGCAATTCTAATATCATACGAGTCAATTTTGACCTGTCATGGGCAGCTCGGCAGGCTGACTCCAGAGCTGCAGCACCTGATAAATGGGCTCTCAAACCCATATTTATAGCAAGAAAAAGCTCATAAAATTGAAACAAGGGCAGAGCACGGGGAGGAAGCTGCAGCCCGGCCCTTCACTGACCACGGGAAAGGGAAAAGCAGGATGCGGAGTGTGAAGGGGGTGGGAAGCTGCCCACCCTGAGGGGCTCTTTAGGGGTCGCAGGGTACAGGGCCAGCCCATGGGGTGGAGGAGCACCAAGAGATGTCTCAAGTGTGGACCAGGGATGGGCATGGGGGAACATACCCATCGTTGGGGGGGGGGGTTTGGGTCCTAGCCCCAGCAAAACCCTTTGCCCCCTTGGCCCTTTGCAAGCCCCCATCAGCCACACACAGCCCAGGACACGGCTGCTGCGGGGGGCAGAGAGCCCTGCAATGGGTTCCTGAGCTACTGCTGGGGGAGACACATGGGGATGGCTCCTTTCCCCCCCTGTTGTCCTCAGGGCAGGCGGGACCTGCAGCCCTGCTCCTCTCTGCAGATGGCTGCCAGGATTGGAGCATTCCAGTTGCATCCTTCCTGCCTCCCCAAGAGCGAATCCTGCCGGGCATTGCCAGGAGCTGCAGCTTTCCTCCAGCCCTCGATGTGGGACATTTAGGAGAAGAATTAGAGGGCAAAAGCAGGATGGACCAACGAGGCAAGGAGCAGAGGAAGCTTTGCTGGGCCAAGTGACATCGGCCCCAAAACCACATGTCTCCCCTGTCCCAGGAGGACACCCTGTCATGGGATGAAGGAGATGCGTCAAGGGCCATGGTCCCCATGTGGTCCCCCTGTATTGATTTACTTCTTCATCCCTCTCCCTCTTCCTCATCCTCCTTCACCTTGTTTCAAACCCCACATGCTCTGGACCATGTTTCCCTTCCCCATCTCTTTTGGCACTTTCCCTGCTGTAAATCCTCCCCCCAAATATTGCTCCAAATTAGCCAGGCAGATTTATCCCTCTCAAACAGCCCTTGCAGGAGGGCCCTGCTCAGCACCCCAGGGGTGGGAAGGATGAAGCAGGGGGAGTGTTGAACACCCTTTTTATCCTCCCAGTGTCTCCCCAGCCCCTCGAGGCCTGCAGGCACTCAAGTAAAACGCGATGGTCGCAGACACGGGGCATCCTGGTGATTTATTCCTGCCATTCATGAAGCATTACTGCATGTTGGCCAAGCGTGGTGGCTTCGCTGGGGCTGGAGCCCACCATGCCCACGTGCTACCGGTGTGATGAGTTGGCTGGTCTCAGTTGAGTCAATCTCTGTTAAGGGGAGAACATCTGTACCATCAGGACCTGGTTTCCCTCCTCTTGCTGGGTTCTTTGAGGACCTGCAAGAGGCTGCCTGCCTTGGGGAGATACGTAGGGTGGCCACTCATCTGCCATTGGGCATCAAGAGCCTCACCCAAGAGATGGCAACATGCAGGTACCAGCACCTTGTCCTGTCATCCTCCCCTCCATATTACCACTGCAGATACAACCCAAAGGTTCTCAACGACCCTATCCCCACACCCATCTTCACCATGTGCCATGAGCTTTCCTGGTGGAAAGAGGCTATTTCTAGATGGGACAGAAAGAAGGCAGCAAATACCAGTTGGGAGCTCGGACCTGGAAAGCCACCACTGTGATGGGAGATGAACTGGTGACTGGAGCCTCCTGGCCCTGAATGGAGCAGAACAGCTGCTGGGTGTCTTTTATTGCTGAGCTCATGGGGACTTCTGAGCATTCTTGCAGTGGTGCTGGGCAGCTCCCTATCACCGTGACGCTGTGCCCATCACCAGCTCCACTACTTCTTGCTTAAAGGGTCTTCACCAGCATCAGCCCGGAACCCGCACCCCAAGGACTCAGCACCACAGCAGCAGCAGCTCCTGTCCCCAGGGATGGAAACAAAAAGCTCAAGGCAGACAAAGGCCAGGAAGAAACCATTTCCTGCAGTGGTGAGAAGCTGAATCCAAGCTCCTCCCATGCAGCGCTCCCACCACCAGGCTGTGGCACATTCCCTTGCAGACGGGGCCATATCCCAGAAGTTTCGCTCCATCCCTCTGCCTCTTGACCACTTGGAAGAGCATCTCCACCAGTACAGACAAGTGTTTGAGCCTGGGTTGTTGGAGACAACCCAACCACCAACATCCCAGGCCTACATCCTCCACATGGGCCCATTCTCTAGGTCTACATTGCCTCCATCATTCATTACCTTTGGGGACCACTCTGCCAATGTGCCTCTGGAGAAACAGGGGCATGGAGAACCCACGCGTGGCAAACAACGATGAGCATCGGGAGATGACACATCTGCATCTAGCCGTTCTGCCAGCCCTTATCTGGGGAAGGCACGTCGGAGGAAACACGGAAGACCTAAAGGGGACATCTGGCTGCTCGAACCCTTGGCCCCCATCTCCACGTACCAGGGGAAGCTCCTGGCGTCCTCTTGACTGAAGCTAGGCAGACCGGCTGCATCTCCAGCCTTCCTATCTCCTTGCAAAGCGTGGCAGTTCCTGAATTGCCCGGCCGCAGCGGGCCCTAATGGCCCAGAGCTGATGTTTTATTGCCGGGTTTAAAAGTGTAATTAGTTCAAGTGTAAACAGAAAAACCTTGCTTAATTAAGAATTTTTAAACAGGGCACCGAGAGATTCCGGAACCATTAATGAACCCCAGGCAAGCACCATAAAATTGATCGAGGGAAGAGAGACGGCAGGGGGATGTGTGATGAGCGGGTATTACTGCAGCCATCGCCCTCAGTTTACTTTGGCTGCTTAATGCCAGAGTGCATTTGGAAGCTGGTGTTTATGGCGATGGGTCTCCATAGAAATGCCTAATGATTTTTTATGCATTAATGGGAACGATGGACCAGCAGTCATGTATTGTTTAAGGAGACAGAGAAGATCCTTTTAAGGCTGACGTGTGATGGATCAAGAGTGACGGGATGGGCCCTGGGTTGAGGTTCCCCATGCCACGGCCTGTTGGGCCCCATGTCTTAACAAGGACCAACTGCCAGCCTGTAGCTTTAAGAGTCCATAAAAAGAACAGATAAAATCAAAGCGTTGTTTTCCCACCACCCCATCCCTCCCTTCAATGCTCTTTTTGGCTCATGCCAAGAGCAGCTAAATATATCCACCTTTCCCGTCTGCGGGGATCGGCTGAGTGGATGGGAAGACAGTCTCAATGTTTCCTATCCAGACAGCCCCCAGGACCGAGCAGCAATGTGTGTCTCCAGGCTGGTACCCTCTGGAGCAAGGCGAGGTGCCTGGAAAGCCCTTCTTCTTCCCGTTGAAAGTCCTGTTGGGCCCTCCTCAAGGCCATTTGGCCTCTGCCTGGGTTGTTTGGCATGAGGTGCTGGTGAAGGTTGGCAAAAGGAAGAACTTGGAAGACTTTCTGTTCATGGGTGTCCTCTTGGAAGTGATGGACGGGAGAGATGGGAGGCTCGAGAGTAAAATAAAAGAGAAAGAAAAGTCAGCTCCTGGCTTGGGAAAGGTCATCCCTATATTGTACAAACAGGGGCAAAGAGCCCTCTGCTCACGGGGTCCTGCTGTCTCTGCCTCTGGGGCTGAGAGTCCTGTTGAGCCCATGCTGTTGGCATTTGAAGGACTTTGAAGATCAAGGCGTGTTCTGGCCCTTCCCTTCCTGGCCCAGCTAAAGGCCCCAAGCAGCTCCTGCCCATTCCTCTGGAGCAGCCAAGTCCTGGAGGAGTTCAGCAATATTAACAGTTGTGTTTGGTGCCACCATTGGCCACCAAAAACCTCAGGAACGGGCTCCTGCCTTTGAGCCCACCTTCAACCTTGTATGGCTTCTCCTGTCCTCCCCTTAATAGAGATGAAGAAGAAACCAGCCAGTGTCCTCTCACTAGGCTTGCTGCTGCTGTCTTCTAGAGCACATGAACTCGCTGCCTTCTACCCACTCTTCCTCAAAGATCACATCTTCCAAATGCCTTGGTCTTGCTCCTTCCCTCCATGGCTCTCCAGGTTGCCTACATTTCCCTTGTAAACCTGGTGCCTAGGCCGGGTGAGCTGCTCCAGTGGGGTCCAGCTGAGGGGTGACCACTTGGCCCCTGTGCATTCCCCAACCTGCTCAGGGCTTTCCCCCATAAAGCAGGGCACCACAGGCTCCACTGAGCGGTCAGGACTAGCTCCTCACCTCAAGGGATGGGAATGACCAGGGCTCTGTGAGCTCTCAGCTCCATAGCAGGGCTTCATTGGGCAGAAAGAGGACTTGGATGAACAATGAGGGAAAACCAGTCCTCATTAGATGAGGATTTACTCATTCTCCAAACAGCTCTGGAAGGCGTCATCCAGAGGTAGGAAAACTGAGGTCTGGGGTGTTTAGACCCTATCTACTGTGTAGGTAGGTACAGCAGCAGCCGTCCAAGGGAGGTGCAGTTACACCACGAGGTGCTGGAAGAGAAGATTGTTTTCTATGGGCTGCTTGGGTCTTGCTGGGGTACTTTTGGCAGCAAAGCGATGCTCATTGCTTCTCATGCTCCTGGCCACAGTGAGCAAGGAGGGACAATTCAGCAGCACCGGTCCAGGGCGTTTTGCTGTTGCTGTGATGCTGAGGGTGCACCCACACGTGCAGCAGTGACAGAGCCCACGTCTTGCATTCAAAATGGGATCCTCAAAAGAGGATTTAGATCCTTGTGTGTGTGTGCCAGGAGGCCCCTTCCACGCTGTCACCCTTCCTGGTCCCGACAGAGCCTGCGGCACACAAGGCATCAAGGGCCACGTGTTGCCACAGCACCCACGGTGGAGCTCCCACAGGCCATGTTGGGGCTTTGTCCTCCCTCCTCCTCTTCCGTCTTCTCCTCTCTGCCTCTTCCTTCATTATTCCTCCGCTCCTCCCACCCTCTCCCTGCCTCTCCTCCCTTCCCTTGGCTTTTGTTCCTTCTCTCCTCTTCCCCTCCCTCCTCCCAGAAGCCTTCCCCCATCTCCAATCCCTGCTCTGGCTGCCCAGGCTGTGTCAATTAGGTATCGATCCCCTGTTCTCTATCAGTGGTCAGCTGAGCTAACCAGTCCTGCTCGGTGCTTTGCACAGTGATGAATAATAACAATAATAATAAAGGGGTAGGGGGGGAGGCAGCTGCACTCGGTGCCTACAGCCCTTCACCTCTCCCTACCCCGCGCGCGCCCGCCCTCGCCCCCCTCCACAGCTACAGGCAAAATCGATAGCGCGCGGAGTCAGGGATGGAATATTTTTATCCTCTAATTGGGAAATGTGCTTTGACAAAGCCCAAGGAGCAGGGAGGGGGCCGGCAGATACAGTACCGAGGAGCAGGGAAGGCAGCGGAGCCCCGGCGAAGCGGGGACACCGGAGGGTTTCTGCTGCTGGGAGGAGGTGACATCAATAGGGACTTTGTCCGGGTGCAGGGTATGGCTCTGGAGCAGTGTTGGTCCCATGGAGGAGCCGGTCTTGACCCAGGTGATGTCGATGCATGGATAAAAAGAGGACAAAAAAGCTCATTCCCCATCAGAACTCCCTGCCGCCGCCTCACTTATACACTTGTAAGGAAGAAGGAGGGTGCACTATGCATTATTCCCCGCTGGCATCCAGGGGCTCCACATCCCCTGGCATGATGTGCCACATGTGCTTCCCCAAACCTGCTGGTGCTGAGCAATGTGGA
Source organism: Pezoporus wallicus (assembly GCF_028554395.1). Taxonomy (NCBI): domain Eukaryota; kingdom Metazoa; phylum Chordata; class Aves; order Psittaciformes; family Psittacidae; genus Pezoporus; species Pezoporus wallicus. The sequence goes on from NW_026641603.1 coordinate 277,684, forward strand.
ACAGTTGCACGTGGGCCAATGAGGAAGCCACCAACCCTCCCCGGGTTATCCTTATCCTGCAACATCCAAAGCAGCTAGTACTGACGTGCCTGCAGAGATGCAGGTTTGACTCAATGACCTTAAAGGTCATTTCCAACCTAAATAATTCCATGATTCTAAGTGATCTGATGCCCACGTGAGTGGCAACCCTGCAACGGGCCTCATGCTGCAGCTCCAAGTTTATCACAGCTACAAACATCGCCCTGTCTCCAGCTGTGTGGGCCAGGTGAATTGAGGTGTCCTTATATTATCCCCTTCCTCCAATCAGACCAGCTACCAGTGGGCTTTGGGGCACCATTAGGGTGCCCACTTAGGCAGAAGCTCTTCCCTGGGAGGGTGCTGAGGCGCTGGCACAGGGTGCCCAGAGAAGCTGTGGCTGCCCCATCCCTGGCAGTGTTCAAGGGCAGGTTGGACACAGGGGCTTGGAGCAAGCTGCTCCAGTGGAAGGGGTTCCTGCCCGTGGCAGGGGTTGGAGCTGGAGGAGCTTTAAGGTCCCTTCAACCCAACATGATCCTAGCAGGGCACCCATAGCAGGAAATCATCAAAAAAGCACCCAAAAATGTCTCCTTAGCCAGTTCTGGGAAGGAGCTTGAAAGTGGCATCTGGGCTTCCCTAGCATCTGAAGGAGATGGCGCTGGGCTGGCCAAGGGCACAAAGGGGTGGTGACTGCCTGTGTGCAAGGCAGGTCACTGGGCAGACCAAATCTCACCCATTTCATTTACTTTTGGTCTCAACCCACAATTTCCTTGAGGAATCTGAAGTAATCTGGAGGAGCCTGGGCTGTTCTTACCCCGTGTAGTGGTTGTCTCTTTGATCTGGTTTGAGGCTCACTTCCAAACCTTTTAAGCATCCCATCTTCTTCCATCCAGCCCATGCCTCTGCCATAAGAGCACTCTTCATCTGCCTTTGGCTGGTGTATTTTTAGGGATCTCTGTCTTCTTGTGACCATGCACACGAAGCCATTGCACGGATGGAGAGGCGCCAACCCCACAACCCTTCTCCTTTCCACCAGCTCCCAAAGCTTGCAGCCCCTAAGTTTCCCTTGCTTCTGGCTGCCCCTTGCCCTGCCAGCCATGCCTAAAGGAGAGATGCCAGTTTGCCCACCCAAGGTGAGACTGGGTTGGTGCATGCCTGGGGCTGGGGCTGAGCCAATCTTCTGGGAAATAAAGACAAATGGGCAGCTCTGCCTCCCGCAGCAGGGCAGGGAGTGATTGCAGTTGCCATAGCAGTGTGCACAGTCCTCTCCCTCCAGCCTGCCCGGGCAGTCTGGTTTATTTTTGGCTATCGTTTCCCAAGTTGTTTTGAAAAGGGAGAAGTAAAGCAAAGCTGGATTCTTCTTCTTCTCCCCATGTCAAGGGGCACCCATGGAGGCGTATGGCAAAGGTTACTGGGCAAACTGATGGGGGGGGAGCTGCTGCATGGTGAGACTGAAGGCCAAGGGGAGGTGATACAGCATCTCCGTGACTGGGTCGGGAGTGGAGGTGAGTTGGGATGCCTTCATTCATGGGATGGGTAGGGGTAAAAAACCCAGTCCCCTCTCTTTATATAGACCTGTGAGAGCAATCAGATCCAGCTTTGGGGAAAAGATGCCTGGGTTAGGAAGGGGTTTGCCTTCACCAACAAAGCACAGGCTGGCTCCATCCTGCTGTTCCAAACCTCCGAGTAGCAAGGAAAGGACAGAGACTTGTGCCAGGGAATACAGGGTTCCCAGGCCCCCGTTTCTCACATGGGATCCCAGCCCAGGGGATGGATGAAGCAGACAGACTGACCTCAGGACAGGCATGCCCACGTAGGACAGCAACAAGGGCTTGAAGACATCTACATGGGCCTTACGTCTCATGAAGGACCTTCCTTAACATTCCTGATTATCCTGTAGGATCTGTTGTTGATCACATCCGTGTTCTCCAGAATTAGACCCCTTCCTATGCTGTGTCCTGGGTTTGCTTCTCGTGGGGAACCTTGGACTGGGAACGTAGCCAGGCAATGTCTGGATATCATTCCTTCAGTCCGAGACCGACCCTCACGGAGGACTTCTCTATGAGATTCACTGGGATCAGTACTGAGATCCACTCTGCTCCACATGGTCTTAAATAATCTGGGAAAGAAGAAGAAGAAAATGGTGATCAAATTCGGTGGGGAGGCAGAAATCATCGAGGTAGTTGGCACAAAGAACGCCTGGGAATGTTTGCAGAAGGCTCTAAGGACATAGGGAGTCTGGGCAACAGAAGGGCAGACAAAACACGATGGTGATAAATGCAAAGTCATGTACGTGAGGAAAACAACCTTAACTACCTATATACCACCATGGGCTCAAATTAGCTATTCCTGCTCCGGGAAGAGCTCTTGGAGCTCGTGTGGGCAGCTCTTTGGAAATGTCAGCTCAATGTCTGGCTGCAGTCAAAAAGGCAAATCGGATGTTAGCAATGATTAAGTGAGGAACAGAGGTGAAATCAGAACACGTCATTGCAGTCCCTTGTCAATCCATATTCGATACTCCTGCCCCCTCCTGCTCTGGGAGATGTAGGAGGAGAGGCACTGAGGTTGGGATTGCCTGGCATCCACATGTGGGGACTGTAAAGAGCATATGAAGAGCCCTAAAGATTGTGAGAAGCCCCGAGAAGGAAGGAAATGGTTGTTTTTCCTAGCAGAAGAATGATGCAAAGCTCCCATGATAAGTAGGCTCAAAGCAAACCAAAGGGACTCCTCTTCCTTCTGTTTCCTTGCGTTGGAATCCCTGAGACACAAAGCATGCATGTACTTGGAGGACCCGGAGGGTCTATCCATAGGATGGCCAGTGTCATTAAGCTGAAGATAAGGAGAAGTGGCTCAGCATGAGAGGTGTCACCTCATTTCTTACCAGCTTTCCCCTAGCATCTGTTCCCAGGGATATGGACGTGCTGGGGGTCCTAAAGGACTCCTAGGATTCAGGGGAGGGAAGGGGGAATCTTTGGGGCAGAAGGAGGGTGGCAGAAGGAAAAACCTTTCTCCATGAGGGAGATTCATGGAAGCCCATTGCTTCTCCAGGCTGATCCCCATCAAAGGATGGGTTTGGTCTGTGCTGCCCAAAGCAAACTCCAAATCCAGGAGATCCAGTCCTCCCTTCCATAATGCAGTTGTCCCCTTCCTGACGTCGAGCAGACGTTGGGCTTGAAAACTAGGAAATCGGCTGTGAGGATTCCACGTTCCTCTCCCACACCTCACTCCTCACCATGCAGAAGCAATGAGGTCCCCCTTGCACACCAAACTGGGAGGCTTTTATGGGCAAGGAACGTGTGTGCAGGGGCCTGAGGAGCATCCCTCCTTTCCCAGCCGTTTTAGAGCACCATCTACCTACGCCTCAGTTTACCCATTTGCATGGCAAGGAAGACCATAGGATGCAGGGTAAAAGCCAGAGGGAAGACGCTGCAGGCTCTTCAGGAGAGCAGGGCTTTGGTTTGTGCTGCGGCTCCTTCTGTTAGCTCTTTGGTTAATGCCTCCACACCACCTCGTCTTTCACTGGCAAACAATAAAGCTCAAGGTGAGCATCACCTCTGCCCTATCTCTTAGATGCACCTCTCTCTTGTCCATCCATCACATGCTTGCTCTCCTGCAGCCGATTGCAGCCAACCTGCATCAGCTATTGATTTATTGACAGAGGCCAGGTCTGGAAGATTCAGGGAAGCAGCTCCCCACAGAAACGCTTTTCAGAAGTAGAGATTTGATTTTTTATTTATTCTTTCCTTCAATGTATGGATTTAACAAGCTCCAGGCAACAAAGAACTGACTCCTCCAGCACGCAGGCTCTTACACTCCCTCCATTTCTTCCCCTTTGCCAGCACTAAAGTCGTCTTGAAGGGATTACTCTTTAAGGGCAGCACACAGCTCTGTGGATAGAGGCAGCCCGTGGTGTCCTCAGGGCTTAGATGCTACATAACCTCTGTGCTGACCCCTTTGAAGGGGTAAATACCTCCCTTGCTCTCCATGTTTGCTGTGTGGATGTGGGGGCGGTCAACGTGAGGCCAAAATTCCCTTTCTTTTCCTATGTCGTGATGGTGAACTTCCCAGTTTATGGCCCAGAGGCACCCAGGAGGGCAGTGGTTACCCCAGAGCCACTCCTGGCTTGCTGGGGACACTGAAAAGGAGAAAAGGCTCTCACCCATTGTGCTTGCTTTTCCAAGCTCCAAAACACCAGCCCGTCACCCAGGCTTCAAGCCCAAGCTCTGCACCAGCGCTGCACCATTACTATGGGCTTTGCTTCTCCCAGCACATCCCCAGCCCCATGCGTCCCTTCCTCCACCTGCACCTATGGGTGCAATGGGGCTGCCCTGGAGCTGCAGGATGGGGCCATGGGTGGGCTGGGGTTGTGACAACGAGGAGGTGATGCTTGCGGCCAGCCCTGAGGGAAGGGGTCAGCAGCATTCATAGGGGCAGGGATGTGGCTGCTTTAGGAACCTCGGAAAGGCAATTCCCCAGGGAGTCAGGACCAGGCACCTGCTGCAGGGGATGGGACCCAGCCTTCCTGACCCCTCAGCCTGCCCAAGCCAGTGTTTTCTGACCAGTACCTCTGATTTCGCTCCAAATACACGAGCTGGGCTTTGGCTCATCAAAACCATTCTCCTTCACGTGCTTTTCAGGCTGGTTCAAACCTCACCCTCAGAGCACAGCTTTTGGTGTCCCCCATCTCCATCACCAGCCCGTGGCCCTACAGAGCTGACTCCAGCCCCTCTCTGCCTCCCCTGCCCTCACTGCAGGGGGATGGGGGGGATATTGGCCTGATCCTTTACAGATCTCTTGGTTTGAATAGTTAATGATGTGTGATTTCATTTGCGGCTGCATTAACCATCTGATTACTCTCCTGTGGAAGACTCATTTACAGACGATAGAGACGGATGCTTCCCAAACTATCAGCCAGAAAGCCTAACTGTGCACAGCCAACTTCTTAAACCCACTTTGTGGTTCATGAGAAAAAAGTCTTTCAAGCAATAGATGCCCCATCCCTGGCAGTGTTCAAGGCCAGGTTGGACACAGGGGCTTGGAGCAAGCTGCTCCAGTGGAAGGGGTCCCTGCCCATGGCAGGGGTTGGAACTGGATGAGCTTTAAGGTCCCTTCCAACCCAAACCAGGCTGGGATTCTGTGATTTCTATGATAACAGCAGGGCCCGAAGCGCTAATGCACTTGTGATTCTGTGTGCTCCAAACCAGCTCCTACCCACCCTCCTCCCACCATCCCATGCCCCTTCCTTGCTGCGGGAGGGATGTGACTGCTTCAAGAAGGGGTTGGCCGTGGTTGCCACCGTGAGCTCTTCGTCTCCTCACAAGGAAACCTGTCTCACAGCCATCACCAGTGCCCAGGTTCGGAGGAGCTCTGGAGCCAGCCCCGTGGTGCTGCCTCGCCAAGGTCTTTCTGCAAGGACTTTTGCAGCAGCATCTCACTCGCTGTCTCCTCCAGCTCCACACGAGCTGCATCGCTCCTAAGGGCTTAATGATTACCCTTAGATAACTTTATTGGCTGAGAGTTATTGGCTGGCTTTGCTGCAAAGGCAGCCTCCTGCCTCTCTGTGCAGGCAGCCACAGGTGAAGCCCAGTGTGAATGGTGGGACACTGGACAAGCCCCAGTGCGGGGGTTTGGAGGTCTTTGGCCCAGGGTCTTTCATTGCATGGAAGCAAAGCAGGGGATGGCCATCCTTGGCTGGGCAACCTCTGAAAGGGTTCGGTTTTCTGACCACTTTTCTCGAGTGCTTTTCATTTCCAGAGCACTTTAAAGACCCGATCTAATTAATTCCTCCGAGCCCCCGGGGGATGAGGCAGGTAGGGAGGTGGAGCTGGGAATCCTGCACTGGCGCAAGGATGCTCGGGAGCTGCAATCTCAGCTGCGGCCTGTTGGAAGGAGTTAAAACAGGATGAGGATTTTCTCTGCCGCTGCCTGGGATGGTGACACCCCACGTCACACTATGGCAGGGGCCTCATCCCAGACAGGGACAACCGGGGTGGGGGATTGACCCCCATCACCATGGCCTGGGGGGAGCTGGAGCCCTGTCACCCATCATTGGAGAGCCTGGAAGAGCAGCTGCCTTGGGGTGCTGAGTGGGGTCCCCAGCATCTCTGCAGAGGACGGGGTGGCAGGAGAGCAGCCTATCACCATGGAAACGGTGCATCCTGTGGCGATGCGCATCCTGACAGGGTGTGTGTTGGGGGGGGGGGTTCTTTTCTCCTCCCTTTCTCTCCTTCTGTGAGACCTCAGCATTGATTCAGGAACGTGCTCTTCGCATGTATGATCCATGCAAACACCGTGTTCCTATTGATCAGGCTCCTTTGCTGCTCGGGGTCTGCGCTGGCAGCAGGAACAAAGGCTGGAGGAAGGAGGAGAGAAAATTACACACCACCGCACTGAGCAAACAGCATTGGCAGTGTCTATGGGGTCTCTGGAGCCACCTCCTCATCCCTTTCCATTCCTGTCATCCTTTGGTTTCGCCCGCTTTCATCCCCTCTCCATCTTCCCCTCTGCCTTCTCTCTCTCGCTCTTGGCCACCAGAAAGGGCCAAAATCTTCCATTGGAGGGGCTATTACCAACAACCAAGGAGCTGACCTGTCCCTGCATGCCAGGGGACCAGGGTTACTGTCCTTCCCCTCCCTGTTTGGCATGGGGGGGGGGACACGGTGTGTGGGGTGTCCCAAACCCAACTCCCTCTCCAGCCGAGCTCTGTGTGAGCCTCAATAATTACAGGGATGAGTCAATAACAATTAGGTCTAACAGCCACTCAGCAGAATTGACGCAAATTATTTTAATTTTATGTTTCCATCGATGAACTTTTCCACGTTGGAACCTTCTCCCCCATTCCTGCACTTCCCGGCCCCCCCCCCTCCCTGAGGACACCCCGCTGCCTGTGCCCCAGCTCGGGCCATCACTGCTAGGGGACAAGGTGAGACCCCACCAGCCTCTTCTCACATCCTTGCTCCATAAAGCCGCATCCAAAGGCGGAGCTGCCTGCAGGGATGCTCGTGCATGGGCAGGTTTCTTCCCCCAGGAGGAAAACCTCTGCTTTTCCCAAGGAGGCGAATCCCAGTTGAAGTTGTGCATTCAGGCACAGCTGGAGGCTGGTTTCAGGCTTGGGTTGCTGGGGAATGGGCACCAGGCTTTGTTTCATAGAGCTCAGTGCAGCCTCCTGCAACAGGGTCTTTGTGATGTTTTAGGCACACATCTTCTCGTTCATGATGGGGGTACACCATGTCAGGCTTTGGTGGTATGGGGTTGTGGGGGGGGTTTCCCGCTATTCTATACAATTAACCCATTTTATTCTATACAATTAACCCATTTTATTCTATACAATTGGCTTATCTTACATAGAAATCATAATTCATCCAATCAAAACGACGCCTCAAAAGCAATCACTGTCACGATCCCACACCTAAAGCTGTCTTAAATGGCCTTCTATGGGACGTACAGCCTCATCCCCGCTACCCAGAGGTTGGGGCTCATCCCACTGGTTCAGGTTCTGTGTCTGGGGGTTTGCAACACCTCCACCTCTTCCAATAGCCCAAGAACCTCCCCCGCAGCATGTGATGTGTACACCATGGGCAGCCATTCATCAAAAGCAAATAAAATAGCACAATTAAACCACATTTTTTTTACGCTGGCTGATGACCAGTGAATTAGTCCTTAGTTTTCTTTCCTATTTACAGGACTGACCTGCTTCACAGCCCCCTGGGATGCTGGAAGCTGCAGAGCTCCATGGACCAAGGGGTGACCCTCAAGCTGTGGCCATCGAGTCTCCCACCCATTCCATTGAGGGAAACTTCTCTTGGCTCCTTTCCTCCTGTGCCTCTTTGGGTGTTTTCTTCCCCCCTTCTCAGTGCTGGGAGCTGGCACTGCAAAGCTGTGAACTGCCAGCATCCCGTCGCTGCTGACCTGCAGCTTTCCTCTGCTCCTGTCGTTAGGGCAAAGCAGCCCATTGAGTGGGTGACAGGTGCTCAATTGCTCTTAAGTGGCTCCCAGATAATTGGGGAGGTCTTTAGCTACTTGTAACTTCCAATAATGAACAATGGGGGGGGGGGATGCACACATGGAGCACTTAACCGATGGCTTCCTTGTCAAAACGACATTAGGGCTCTTCTTCTTCTTGAGGACCAGCCCCAGGCTATGGCTCGGATGACACTGTGCCACCTTGACAAGTGATAGCCACCTCCTTGCTGTCACTTTGAGGTGGCGGATGAGGAAGGATGGGTGTTGAGACCTTGGAGAGGGAGGTTTGTGAAGCCTGGGGTGGAATGGTCCAAATCTCAGACCCAAAAGCCAAGATTTACTTGTCAGGAAACGTCGTTGAACGAAAAGCTGGTCTGAAATCCCCCATCTTCAGTGCAGTTTGCAGGTGATGGAGCTCACTTTCAGGTCATTTCTTTCAGTCTAAACCCAGGGTGCCAGCTCTGAGCACAGTCAATTGCCTTGTGAGGTCCCTCTTCCCACCTCAAAAGGAGCTAAGAAAGGGCCTTTTCCCGAAGCTTCCCAGTGGGTCTGCAAGGAGACCTGTCCATGAAGCTTTCACCCAGCTGTTCTAGTGTTAGACCAAGGTGGGGTCCTCATCGTTGGCACGGGGGAAAGCAGAAAGGAAGACTCAGCCTCATCAGAAGTGCCCAGCTCAGTGGGCAGCTCTGCTAAAACTGCAATTCCCTCAAAAAGAATCACAGAATCCCAGCCTGGGTTGGGTTGAAGGGACCTTAAAGCTCCTCCAGCTCCAACCCCTGCCATTGGGACCCCTTCCACTGGAGCAGCTTGCTCCAAGCCCCTGTATCCAACCTGGCCTTGAACACTGCCAGGGATGGGGCAGCCACAGCTTCTCTGGGCACCCTGTGCCAGCGCCTCAGCACCCTCACAGGGAAGAGCTTCTGCCTAAGAGCTCATCTCAGTCTCCCCTCGGGCAGGTTCAAGCCATTCCCCTTGGCCTGTCCCTACATCCCTTGTCCCAAGCCCCTCTCCAGGTTCCCTGCAGTCCCTTCAGGCACTGGAGCTGCTCTCAGGTCTCCCCTTCAGGAGCCTTCTCTTCTCCAGGCTGCCCCAGCCCAGCTCTCTCAGCCTGGCTCCAGAGCAGAGCTGCTCCAGCCCTCGCATCATCTCCATGGCCTCCTCTGGACTCACTCCAGCAGCTCCACGTCCCTCTTGTGCATTGATGAGATCCCCTCTCAGGCTGCTCTTCTCTGACCAACCAGGCCCAGCTCCCACAATCTCTCCTCATCAGAGACGCTCCAGACCCATGAGCATCCTTATGGCCTCTGCTGGACCCTCTCCAGGAGTTCCTTGTCCCTTGTCCTGAGGAGCCCAGCACTGGACACAGGACTCCAGGCTGGGGTGAGGATCTCTATGCTCTGAGGCGCAGGGAGAGGGTTGCAAATACCCCAGTTTTTCCAAATGCTGCTGTCCCCATAGCGAACGGTCCCCCAGTAAGAGGGACCCTCTACCATAAATCACCATTGATTCACCACGAGAAGAAAAGGGCAACAAATATTATTCCCAATGAATAATTCAAGCAGCTCTAAGCCATGCGTTGCGTGTTCATTACCCTCCACGAGGACCTGGGGGATACAGCTTGAAAGGCCCTATAAAAGGAAACGGGGGAAGATTTATTTGTAAGGTTGGGCAAATCCCGATAACCCCCTGCGGGAGGGGTTGTGCGGGGTTTGCTCCGAGACCATCGCGCTGCTCATCCCGAGCTCCATCCTCCGTCTCACTGATGCTTTGTTAAAAAAAGAAAGCACTTATGGTGCTGTTGGGGATCAGGCCATTTGCCTTTCTTCCCCGCCGAAGCTTTCAGGGATGAAAGCACTCTAAAGTGCTGGCTTCCGTGTTTGGAGCTGAGTAGTGAATAATCCCTCTCTCCTTCATCCCTCTGCCCACAGGGGAGGCAGTGGCTGAGTCCCCGCACTCACACCAGCCTTTGCGGCTCAAGCCAGCAGTGAATCTTCACTCCTTGGCACGCCGGAGCCGGTGTGGGGGGCAGTCGGTGTCTGATGGTGGCGTTGAGCCCACTGGGGTGGTGTGACTTTACCCGGTGCCACCAGGAGCTGGGTACCAAGATGGGGTACCCGGTCAGGCAGGAGCATCCTTCTGCCCACCCCGACTTGGGACAGTGGCTCTCATCATGCCCCAAGTGATTCCCAACACAGGCATGCTGCTGTGGGACATGGCTTCATGGTCACACAACCCCTTTAATCACCCTTAGCCCCCTCCCCAGGGAAGCAAGGACACTGGGAAGTTTGATTTTTGGAGGGGGCTTCCTGAAGCCACATGGGAAGGGAGGCACTTTTCCTTAAAAAGCTGTGGTTTTTCTTGCAGGAAAAGTACAGAGTTTTGCTTTTTTTACCTTAAGAAAAGTAGAAGGAAAGGTGGTGGTGAGTTTTGGAGGCAGACATCAGCTCTGCTGCAGTCACTAACTGGCCAGCAGCTCCAGAGCTCACTGGTGGTGGCCATCCGTCCGTGCTGCTGAGCTCCTTGGAGCAAGTGCTGCCTCCCCCGGGTACAACCTCCTCTCAGGATGCTCCTGTAACAGAAATATCAGCTTCTGGTGACTCCCCTTACCTGCTCATTCGAAGAAGCAGCATCATTGCACTAGAGCTGGTCTTGCCGTGCCCAGAGGGACCGTCTGGGCTGAGATGCTTTTGCTTCCCTGACTTGTACTTCTAGCTCTCCTCTCTGTTTTCTCTGCCAATAAAACCTGCTTCTGAGATTGAGCCCTTGATCAATGATGGCAGGATCCATCTCCCATCACCTGAGCGGGATGAGACCGAGGTGGCCGGGGTGGCTGGTGGGGAGACGCCGCCTCCTCAAGAGGACAATTCATCCTGGCTATCGGACACCAGCCGTCAGAAGGGACAAATAGCTCAAAAGGTGCCAATCCTCCTCTGCCAGCCATCAATGTGGGTGAGCAGTCTGAATTGAACAGCTTGCTTTGGGGCAGTCAAAGCCCAAGACTCTACTGGGAAAAGCAGCTGCCCACACCAGACCTAGTGGAGGTCCCCTCCACCAGCACTCCCATGACTCAAGGGGACAAGTGTCACCAAAGGGCTCAACTCATGGGGTTTCCAGTCCTGACAGTCCTGGACCAGTGGGAGGACTCTGTCACCTTCCTCCAATGTCTTTTACATGGTTCACTCAGGCAGTGGTATCTTTGATTACTCAGGTGTGGTTTGATCCATCAGCACTCATCGTCACCCATCTGATCCACTTGTTGAAGACAAGGGCAGATCCCCCATTGCTCCTACACCCAGGCTCCGTGGTGTGAAGGCCACCAGGACCAGCACAAGAGACCACTGCATGAGCATCTCTTGAGCCATAATTTCTGTCCAAGCCAGGGCACACTCAGCAGGAAGGTGCCCAGTGGCGACTTCATCTCCAAGTGATGGAGAACCCATTTCTAGCACTAGATAACCGGTGGTGATTAATTACCCTGGCTATTAAGAGCATTCACCCTGTTTCCAGCTCGGATGCCAGCAGCACTAAAGTCTCATTAGGTCTCTACCACAGAGACCCCGCGTTGGTATCTGTGGAACAAACCCATCTTTTAACCTGTAAAATAGCCTCGGGCTCATGATGTGGATGTCAGCCTTTGCCAAAGATGGTGCAGTGGAGGCTCAGCAGGGGGAACAGGGACAACTGTCCCTCCCCACCCAGGCTCCTGGTGTGAAAGCTGTCACTCGAAACACAAACTCAAGCTCCTGCCCATCCCGAATCCAGGCACTGCACTCCATGGGATGCTCCTCAAGCCTGGCCTCCATCCCTGCTCCCCCCAAACAGCACAGCACAGACAGACCCATCAAGTGAAAGGTGGAAAAAGGTAATTAATCTACAGAGAAAAAAGTGTTAATACCTCTAAGACACCGGGGACACTGGCTGTCAGCTTCCACCAATTAGTCACCTAAAACCCTGCCTGTATGATCTCTGTGGTACAGCTGAGTTGATTACTCTAATTAATTTTGCATTGATCTGCATGGATCTGCAGCACCAGGGCCTATCACGAACGAAGGAGGAGATGGATGCGTGAGCCCTGCTGAAGTGTGGAGGAGGGAGAGCATCCCGGGCACGCTGCTTTGATGGTTCATCCCAGTCCCCTTTGAGCTGAGGCTCTGGAGGTGACAGGTCTGTCCTCAAAGCACATGGGTGAAGAAGCAGAGACTCATTTTGGGAGCACCCTGCCCGGGGTGGGACATCCTGGAGGGTCTTGTCCCATCCTGTTCCACCCGCCCATCACATTCACACACCCTACATCCTAAGTGGTACCCTGGGCTTTTGGGGGCAATGATGCTCTGCCATCTCACAGCAAAGACCATGGGGCTGCTGCTTTCCCCCTGCCTTGCTGAGTGAATCCCACCCCTCCTGCTGATGGAATCCAGCTGGATCCCTCTTTGCATTGTGCCTAAATGCTGAGGTTTATCTCACCTCCCCTTTTGGGGCACCTTTCTCCCCGTGCTTGTTTTGGGGGACATTGGAAACACGAACATTTGGCATTTTCTGATTATTTGCTTTTGTCACACATTTTCCCCTCTCTCCCTGGCTAAAATTTGACCCAAATGAACAAACCTGCTCTGAACATCTCATAAACCCCCAAGCCCTCCCTGCACCCAGCACTGGCAGGACACACATAGCGCAGGATCTGGCGCGATCCTGCTCGGCAGAGGCTCTCCTCCTATTCAGGGGTTGTTTTCTCCCTTCCCTAACCCTCTCCCGAAGCCTTGCAGCGGGAGGGATTGCTGATTCCTGGGCTGGAGGTTTCACAGCTCATTTCCCCATCTCCTGGAGCTGATCCTGTGCTCTGACTGGGTGCAGCGCTCTCCCTCCAACCCTGCCCTACGGCGCGCACAACGGGCAGCACAAGGCTTTGCTGGAGCCAGGACAAGCAGGTCTGCAGCTCCTTGCCTTGCCCCGAGTGGCTCCCAGTGTCCCAGGGACCTCTTGCTGCCTTTGATGTGGTTTTAAGCAGGGAGGCAGGAATGCTCCTGCTCTCGGCTGCTCTTTGATCTGCTCTTAACGCTTGAGGTGTGCCGAAGGCTGCGGCCATCTCCCTCCTGCGTGTCCTTTGGCACACGATTCCCTGCTCTGCATCATCCCAGAGCCACGGGTCACCGGGCAGCACCAAATCCCTCCTGGAACAAACCCACCCTGAGGCCAAGGTCTTGCAGACCCCCCCCCCAGGCAGTTCCCAGCCTTCATCCCCAACCATCTCCTCGGCAGTTCATTAAAGGCTCAGTGCTAACAAGAGCTCCTCGCTCCGTGCTTTCACCAGCGCCACTTCCAGCTCGGGATTTATTCGGCTTGAAGAAGGAAAACGGCGACATGGGGAGGTTGGAACCACCCAAGGATAGGATGAGGCAGGCGAGCGGAGCATCCTGCGTGCAAAGGGTTAGCCGCTGCCTTCATAAACATAATTTCCTGGGATTAAGATTAAAAATGTTTCTAATGGCTCCCACTTGTTTACTAAATAGCCAGCGAGGAGATAAGTTATCAACCGCGGCTATAATTTGCTATTAATCAAATATTCAAATCAGTGCTGCAGTTGGCCGCAACGGGACACACACATAATTCTCCAGCTCTGGTAATAATTAATCTTTTTTTTCCCCCCTTTTCTTCCCTTCACTTTGGACTCTTGCAAATATCTTTTGGTGTTAAGAGGTCCCCAGAGAGACCTGCCTCTAAATGAGGTGTAAAAATCTAAGCCGCACAAAAAATAGCATGCGGCTGGGATCGATATTCTCTTCACAGCTACATCGATTAACAACAATATTCTTCATTTATTAATTATGAAGGGGAATTTTCCATCCTTGCATCTCTTTCTCTGCTTGTTGCTTGGGTGGGTTAGCAAGGCCTCGGTGTGTCCTCCCATCCCTCCCTCCCTGTGCATCCTCTGGATGCTCTCTGCATGCTCTGTCCTCCCAACAAAGCTTCCAGTTCCTGCAAGGGTTTTTGCTGCAGAGCCCTCAGCAGAGCTCAGCTCGTGCCCTGTCATCTACTTGGACCAGACAGGTTGATCCTGGCTGGGTAGAGAGTGCTTCAAGCAAGGCAGTTCCACTAGCTGGGTCCCTGGACAATGGAGCACGCTGGCAGCTCCCATGGGAAAACCTTCAGCATAGGGCTTTGCAAGGGACACAACGCTGTGGAGCCAGCCTGGCTTCTCCAGGGTGCGCATGGATGCTCACGGGTCATGGTTTGGGGTCAGGGAGATGGGAAATAGCAGGGGCAGAGAGCAAGAGAGGGCAGAGGAGATGAGAGAAGGTAGGGTCAGAAACCCCAGGGGCTGAACCCCTTCCATTTTGCATCATTGTTTTCTCAGGGTGCTCGAGGGAGCCCTTGAGCACTGCCTGGGGATGCTGCATTGAGCTCTGCGGTTGAGAGATGCTCCTTAGCCAGGAGCAGCGCTGCAAGCAGTGATGGAGCTCGTGGCACAGACTCTACTTGAGCAGCCAAATATAAAGTTTGTCCCAAATCCCTCTTTATCAGTCAGTACAGCAATAGGCCAAAGGGAATGGCTTGAACCTGCCCGAGGGGAGACTGAGATGAGCTCTGAGGCAGAAGCTCTTCCCTGGGAGGGTGCTGAGGCGCTGGCACAGGGTGCCCAGAGAAGCTGTGGCTGCCCCATCCCTGGCAGTGCTCAAGGCCAGGTTGGACACAGGGGCTTGGAGCAAGCTGCTCTAGTGGAAGGGGTCCCTGCGCGTGGCAGGGGTTGGAGCTGGAGGAGCTTTAAGGTCCCTTCCAATCCAAACCACTCTGTGATTCTATGACTCTGTTCTAAACATAAAAAGGACTCACATAAGAGGTGCAAATAGGAATTGCACTCGTGGAACCCCGAGCACCATCACTTGGATCCTGCCCTGAATAAAGAGAGCAGCCAGAGACTGCTCCTCAGCGCTGGCAGGGGTGCTTGGCCCAGGCACACCTTGTACTCCGAAGCATGTAATCGTTATTTAAAGTGAAAATTACCACCGAGCTCTATTAGACTTTAAAATAAAAATTAGAGATTTTTAAAATGGATTTTCCCTAACGAGGAGCGTGACGGATGGGGGTATTGGAGCCCATGCGAGCCGAGTGCTGCTAAGTGAAATGAAATGGCATTAGGTAGCATCCCTCACTCTCCCCATGGCTCTCCTCCTTGCAAAATCCATACAGGCCCTGGGGCTGGGACAGGGGCCAGGACACATCCTTCCCTCCAGGTTAAAGTACGCTAAGACATTTCCTTCCTCTCCGGATACAGCCTTTTCCCTTCTCCTAAATCAAAGGTAGAATTGAAGAGGCAGGTCCATCCCTTCCCCATGTCCCCAGGCACAGGGATGCAGCCCTCCCTCCTCTCCTTTCTCCTCCACCATCCATTCCCAAACAGCCTCAGTTTTGGAACAGAATTCTGTTTAAATGGCAAATTGCTATTAAAGCATCAGCGGGGTTAAAAGACAGTGGTTTTGGGGGGGGTGTCTGGGTAACCAAGCTCTGTGTGAGAGCAATGAAGGTCAAACCTGGGGGTGTGGAAGAACATTCGGTTTTCGTTGGGTTTCTGCTGATTTGTTTGCTTCAAGTGCATTTTGCAAATCACCGCGTGGGGCTTTCGTGGCTCTTCCACATTTTCATGGGGACCGTGGAAAAGAGGGCTCTGCAATCCCAACAAAATACGATTGACGTTTTCCCCGGCTTCATTAGATGTGCTATTTTTACCTTGCAAGGTGCAATATCTATCCATGCCTCGGTAGCGAAGGGGTTGGGACAGGTTTAAAGCAGCAGCTCGTAACATGAGGTTCTGTTTCATTTCTGTGTTATCTTCCCAAGCACCTTATCAGCCACCCTGGGCTATCTGCCTTCCCCACTCATCCCCTTGTGGGCTGTCATCGAGCCGGGGGATGCTAAAGGCAAAGATCCTTCTCCATCAAAACCTCAGCCCAGGGGATGCTGAGCCAGCTCTTGGCCAGCCTGGCCGAGCCAGGAGCACATCCCATGGGTTTCTCCTGGGATTTGCAGCCCAGGAACACTCAGCTAGGGTTGAGGACCTCCAGAGGTCTCTTCCAGACAGGCCTCCTTCAATGCCACCAAGCACGCAGTAGGTCCTTGCTTCCCATCCAAGCACTGCAAGGAAGGATGAGCTCTGGAGGGTTCCCCCCTCCCACCACTGCCTTCGGTTCAGCCCCATGAGCTACAAATCATCCTCAGATCTCCTCTTCCCATCAGCATGGTGACTCCAGCTCCTCCATCCACATCCCTGGGAATCTCCCAGCTCAGATGCGCCTCTCTAAGAGCCCCCGAACCCCACAAGGGTTCCCAGAACCAGGTGATCCCCAAGACTGAGACATGAAACTGAAAGAGGGGAGGTTTAGATTAGGTGTGAGGAAGCTCTTCCCTGGGAGGGTGCTGAGGCGCTGGCACAGGGTGCCCAGAGAAGCTGTGGCTGCCCCATCCCTGGCAGTGTTCAAGGGCAGGTTGGACACAGGGGCTTGGAGCAAGCTGCTCCAGTGGAAGGGGTCCCTGCCCGTGGCAGGGGTTGGGACCAGATGAGCTTTAAGGTCCCTTCCAACCCAAACCAGGATGGGATTCTATGAACTTCCTGCATAGAAATGCCCCTGGGACCATTTCCCCTTTACCTCCAGCCATAAGTGCCATCAATGCCTCAAGCCTTCAAGGTCCCTGCTTCACCCTGGGAGCAGGCTGGGTGCTGCTGCCAACCCTGAGCTCTGAGGGGGCAGCAGAGCTTGCGTTGGGAGTGATGGTGCTGGGGGACCGGAGGCTGCTCGGGGCTCCGGCGTGAGGTTAGCACTGCATCCGCAAAACTCACCGTACCTTGCAAAGTGCTCAATACGCCTATTGATCAGCCCTTCTGCCTTGATCAGTTTGCTGGCGTGTGCTGCCGCAGTGCTGCTTTCGGGAAGGGAGGCAGGGAGGCGCGAACACGCCTGCGCCGGAGATGCTCCAACTTGCCGAGGCCAACTTGGCCTTCTCCTGACGGCCTCAGGGCCTCTCAGCCCTCCTTTGAGGGCAGCCTGAGTGCCAGCCTTGTGCCTTGGCTTAAGGGAGGGTTCTCAAGGCAGGAGGGTGGGAAAAGCCATCCCAAAAGCCTTCTTTCTCCTGTCCGGAAGCCTTCTTGCCAAAGCCTCCTGAGATACCTAAACTGGGAGTCTACCCAATGGCAAGAGCAGAAGCCAAAAGCCAAAGGGTGGAGAGGTAGGGTTGGTCTCCATCCTGGTTTGGAGCCCAAGTGAGCCCAAGGAGCTGTGGGGCACCCATTCCTCCTCCCTACGTCTCTTTTTAGGACATTTGCTGTGTAGGAGCAGATGCGTGGTTGGGGTGCCCTATCCTGCCCAAGGACCTGCATATGGCAGTCATATACTCAGAGGCATCCAAAATGGTGTGGTGGGATGGAGCAGGGCAGGTTGACTGGCATCAGAGAGACCCTTTGGATTCAAGCGTTGGGGTGCATGAACGCACATCTATGGGGCCAGGACAGCTTGGGATGTCCACATAGCCTGGGCATCCTGTGCCATCCCCATCATCCCATCATCCAAACACCCTCAGCAGCATTAGGGATGTCTTGTTCCCAGGAGCAGCCCTGTTTCTGCTGTGAGGACTGGTAAAAACACACTGGGCTGGAGAATGGAGGGAGGTGGGGAGGTAAAAACCTACCCCCAAAGGTCACGGAGTCAATTCCCAGCTCGTGTCCCCCTCTCACACCTTGCTGGTTAATAGTTGAAGGAAATGTATTTAGTTTTTGGTCTGGCATAAATCAAACCCAAACACGGCTTCCGGATTCTGCCCCAGGGAGGGAGCAGGCACATGGGCTGGAAGATGCTGAGCAGGCTCTGCAGAGAGGTCCCACCAGCCCCTCCAAGCTGCCTTGGAGCAGGGGGAGGATGGGATGGGGATGAAGGCTCTTTGGGAGAGGCTGGTGTTGGCTTTGAGCTTCTCCTGTTGAAATTAGCCCTAAAAGGAGCCAATGGAGGTGAGCTGTGAGCCCATAGCCACAGGGACAGCCTGAGGTGTCCTTGGGCACATCCCAGTGTCTAATTTCTGCACCCCTCCTGCTCCCAGGTCCTCCATCCCTTCATGCTTCCAGGTCCTCCATCCTTCCTGATCCCATCTGTTCCACCCCTCCTGATCCCAAGTCACCCATCTCCCCTCATCCCAGGTCCTCCACCCCTCTTTATCCCAGATTGTCCTTCTCTCCTGCTCCCAGGTCCTGCCTGCCCCCAGCCATGGTTTACCTGAGCCTCTGGCAGCCTCTGGAGAGACGTGGTTTGGTTGCTGGAATAGTGACCAGCCGGAGCCGTCACATCAGTGCCCGCTGCCTGCACAGTCCAGGAAAACCTGGGAAGGAAGGAGAAGGAAGGGTAAGGGCACTGCCCTGCCTCTACCGGGGCCACCTGCCTGAGCAGGTCTTGAGCACCAAACCCTTCCTCTTTGCCTCTAATTCCTTCTCCCATCTCTTAGAACTCTTGTCCAGGAGGGTTGTGGCTGGAGCACGGCCGTACTGAGCCTCCTGCTCTCTCCATCCATACTCCCTGGTGACCCTGTCCCCGTATTCTTCCCTCTGTATTCCCTCTCCCTGCAATCAGCTTCCTGCTGCCCGTCCCCTGCGCTTGCTGCAGGAGCTGGACCCAAACGTTTCGGGTTGTTTCAACACTGATGTGCTATGAACAGGTTGAAGGACTCCCCCCACCATGCACAGGCAGCCCCTGGGGGCCTTGGCCGTGTGCTTTAAACATAAAAGAACGATGGCATCTTCTTTCACCTGAGCAAGAGGGAGGCTGAAAAATGCAATTGGGAGGGAGGGGTGCAGAGGATAAATCAGGATCACTTCTGGCCCAGCTCGTGCGCGGGTACCAGGGCTGCTGGCACCGTGATGGATGCTCAAGGAACGCCCAAGGATCCTCAGCCGGATCCAGCTCCTCCATATTCATCTTCCAGTCGTCAGGGGGTGTTGACGTGTTGCCTGTAACCTCACAACTGGAGGGGGGGGGGGGGGGTGCGGTGCTTACACACCCACACATCATTATGCAGAGCCTCGTTAAGGTGGAGCTTAATTTTGCCCTTCCGGCAGCAGTCGGAGCCCTTTGTTCGGGAGATGGAATCGTGCAGGTACAGCGAGGATAAGGCAGCGAGAGGCCTTGAGGTGGAAGAGCAGCTGGAGAGTTGGGTGCTGCCACCAGCATCCGCAGCGCCCTCCCATCAGGCTTGGGACCCGCAAGAGCTGCGGGCGCATCTGCATCCCCAAAATCCCCCAGGGAACCTGTCCCCTGCTCCCTGGAGCTGGGAGGGATACAGGGATGCAGCTGTATCCCGGAGCAAGGTTGTTCTGATTTCTGGCAGTCGCCTGCCAGCTCCCTTCCCTTCTTGGTTCAATGAAGCTTTGGGGCTATGATGAAGCCCATTAAAGTCAGAGGCAAAGGTGTGGGATTGAAATGTAGGACAGCAGCCGCTGCAGAATGTGGTTGCATGGGATCAATGGGAAATCAATACCCAGCTCTGCTTCACGGGCTCCTGCCAGGCCCCGCTGCCGCTGTGCTCCCTGGGCGCTCCCCAACTTCCCAGCCCCTGGCAAGACCCCTTCCAGCCCGGCACCTTCTCAGAAGGGAGAAAGCAGAAGGGATTTGGGCATCCTGGTGGGAAGCTCCACCAAGCTGCTGGTGCAAGGACAATGCTCTGTGGGGAGCTCAGGGCTTTCAGAGGGGTTTGGATGGAGCTGAGCCATGCCCTGAATTCCCAGGGAGAGCAGAGGGACCGGATTCACAGCCAGGCTGAGCCCCAGCTGCTGCATTTCCCTGGCTGATTTCGGAAGGTGCTGAGGAAGCAGCCTGGATGGGCACAAAGCAAAATGCTCCCAGCGGGTTAGGGAGTGGGTGCTCTGGTTCCTGCACACTGCGGGATGCAGGAGCAGTGCATCAGCATCCCCATCGCTCCCATCTGCACCTTGGGATGAAGCTGCAGGTGGTCCCCAGGGCTTGTCCTCTCCTGGGCTGCAGAGCACAGCAGCCAGTCCATGGCATGGGCCATGAAGGAATATCTACATCCCTTCGAATCCCATGAATCCAGCATGGCCCTGGCTGCGGCAGGAGAAGGGAGCACCCTCTGAGCCATCGACATCGCCCTCAGCCAGAGGAGCCTGGCAGGGAGACGAAGACACAAAGGGATCTATCAGAAATGATAGTTTAATTGGAGGGAGGTGAGCACAGCACTATTTAACCACCGCTGTGCATTGATGGATTGATCCAAGTCTAGTTACACTGTGTTTGTGACATTCAGAGGGCTCCCAGCCAGCGTCTGCCGGCTCCCATGGTTTCCACTTGGATGGAGAGCTGTGCATCAGGGGCACAGCTGAGAGCCATGAGCTGGGGAAG
This sequence comes from Pezoporus wallicus, assembly GCF_028554395.1. NCBI lineage: Eukaryota > Metazoa > Chordata > Aves > Psittaciformes > Psittacidae > Pezoporus > Pezoporus wallicus. The sequence goes on from NW_026641603.1 coordinate 298,047, forward strand.
GGGCCACTGACCGCCCCAGTGCTGCCTGTGGCGCCCCGTGGTGACACCCACCCCATGGGTGCCATCCTGATGCCCTCTGTCATGGCAAGGGTGCCCACCCTGGGCACTGCTGTCATCCACTCTGCTCAAACACCCTGCTCCCAATGGAGCTGCCCCCCTCTGAGGCCCCACCGTGCTGTCCCCCTCCCCAAATAGCTCCTTGGGTCTCCTGGGAGGTCACCTCTGTCCCCTGTACAGGAGAGGTGACAGCCCTAAGCAGGGCTGGGAACGGGAAGGGATCTGCAAGTGCACCATTAAACAGTCTGGTTTTATCACCCCAGCTCACGTGAGCACGGCAAACCCACGACATGATCAATCAGGGCTGAACATTAATTATGATTACACCCTGGGATCTTGATTGCGATTGATTCATTGATTCCTGGGCCCCTTGCAGCAGCAGCAGCCACTCCATAGGAATTGCACGGTGGTGAGGTGGCTGTAGCTGAGATTTGGGGATGGGGGTCAGGGGATGCTTGGAGAGGAGAGAGGCGGATGTTGCTTTGAAGCGGAGAGAGGGAAAAGCCAACGTTCCCTCTCCGGCTGTGCCCCAGCTCTGACACCACAGCAGTGGCTGTGGAGCATCGCGTCCTCCCTGCAGAGGAGGGACAATGGGGACACTGAGGACATCCTGCGAGCAGATCCCAGGGTGGGATCCCACGGAGCTGCAGGCTGAGGACGGCTTTGTCGCAGGGTCTGTGCACACCCCCCTGTGCTGATTTCCATTGACCTGCTATCGAAATCAATGCTGGCCATACCAAGCCCAGCTCCGGCAGGGAGGAGGGATGGGTCTGCAGCACCCAATAGGTATTTTTCCATCATTAGGCTCCGGAAGGAGATGCCTCCAGGCTGCGCTTGCTTGGTACATCCTGCAGCGCTTCCCAGCCCAGCTTGATTAGCAAGGGAAGGAGAACAAAGCCACTGTCAGTTCTACAGTGGGGTCCATGCTGGGGATGCTGAGATGTGGGACTCCATTCCACGCATCAAAGGGATGTGCCTGTAGGGCTGTGGCCCAGCATCCTCCTCCTCACCTCAGCTTTAGGGCCATCTTTCCAGCCTGACATCTCATTGAACCACCCGAAAGAGCAGTTCATCACTTCTGAGCTGCTTTGGGCTGGCACTTCACAAGGATCCAATCTGCTCCCAAAGCAGTTATCAGCAATGAATAAAGCATGGGTATGTGCAGGAAGAACAAAGCCATGAGCAAGGGCTTGCTGAGCTCCCATGTGTGCTTCTTGACCCGGTCTATTGGTTGTTCCTGGCCCTCACCGTGGTCTCAGGCACTGGGCACCAGCTCACCCATCCCTTCCAAGAGCCAGCTGCCCAATGATGCCCAGGTTGCTGCCAGCCCTGGTGCTGAGCTGAGCCCAAGCGATCACTTGTGGGGATGCCAGTGGGAAAAAGAATGATTTCAAGCACACTGCTGTTAGCAGGGTATGGATAAACAGGGCAGCACTGAGGGGAAAAAGCTTCCCAGTGAATGTCCAGGGGCAATTTTTATACAGGTTAAGAAAAAATTAAATAAAAAAAAAAGGAAAAGCCAAAAAAAAAAAAAACACCAAAAGACCCCCAAAAACCAAACAAAAACCCCAAACAGCTGAATAATTAACTTATTTTGATGGCAGTTTTCCTGGCTGCCATTTAAGGTGGACACTCGGGAAGTGCTGGGGTTATCGACGTATAGACCGAGGAGGTGGCAGGACCTCCATCCCCCTGCCCCTCTGCAGCAGGCTGTAAGTGGAGGGCCTGTGATTTATTTCGTATCCATGAATACTGAGTGAAATCAGAATAATGGGGCACTTAGGCATGTTACTGAGAAATCACTATTGTGATGCAATTTACTTCAATTAATTAAGCCTTTTTTGTTACCATTATTCCTTGTTTTACATTTTGTTTTAGATTTCAAACGATTGGGCGCATTGTGGTGGGAAGCTGATGGCTCTGGTTAGAGCCGTGCAGCAAGAGGCCATAAATCCCCCCTGAGCTGCCTGCCCCGTGTCCCAGTCCCACACAGGCCCTGGTGCCCACCCCACAACTCAAGGAATGCTCCAACACGCAGCTGTGCCCGGTTGGGTGCTCCAGTGGATTTAATGTGATGGTGATGCAGCCCCTGAGGCTCCTCTGGGTTTTGTCTGGGAAGGAAAAGCCTGAGCTTTGGGTGGCACCAGTGAAAAAGAAGGGTTTTTTCTCCCAGGATGAATATGGAGATGCTGGCTTGGTTCTGGCAGTGTGGTGGCTGCAAAAGCAGCTTTTTCCAGGGTTGAAAGGCAAGTTTCACCGTGTGCCATAGAATCATAGAATCACGGAATGGTTTGGGTTGGAAGGGACCTTAAAGCTCATCCAGTTCCAACCCCCTGCCACGGGCAGGGACCCCTTCCACTGGAGCAGCTTGCTCCAAGCCCCATCCTTGGTGTCCTTGGTGTCCTTGGTGTTGCTCCTCCCTAGGAGACCTTGGCCAAGGAGCTCAGGGAGATGCCAACAGCAAAGCAACCACCAGCAGGGACATGGAGCTGGGCTGGCCCTGGAGGGTTAACATCTCACCCTGGCATTGCTGAAGGGCAATTACCAGTGTCAAAGGAGCAAGGTGAGAGTTGGCACCACGCTGGTCTCCACCACCAGCCGTGCACATGCCTTTGCATATGCTGGGAAATGACACCCACATCCCATGGGACACAGGGGCTTCACCCTTCCCAGAACCCTGCATCCCGCTGCCTTCAGCCTGGATCCGTGGCCAGGATGAGTCCCTTCTGTAGCTGTTAACCCCTCATAAAGGGAGCTGTGATTCAGCTACAAGGCACCGAGTTTAGGTGAATCCTGGCACCACAGGGACCACAAGGTATTTTGGTTGTCCCACATCTCCAGCTCAGCAGCCCTGGGACCTGTGCTGGGACAGTGCCACTTCCCTGCATCATCCCTGCCCCTCTCCCTGCATCCCCAGCCACCAGCATCAAGCAGAGCCAAGGGGTACAGGAAACCACTGGCAAATCAAAGAAGTCATTTGCTGTAGCTGGGAGTTTTTCTTCCAGCCCTCTGGGTGATCCCATTCCATCTCCCATGATTTTCACACACAAATACCCCCCCCCATGTCATCATACCCATTGCTGCAGTGTAACTCCTGTGACGGACACATGAGGAGCCTCTGCATTGGGCTGGTGCTATCTCTTTAATGGAGGGGAGAGAAAATATTGGTACCTCGGACTCCCCTGGGAATAAATTCATACTGCCATATCGATTCGATTTTTTTCTCTCCTTTTGCCTGATTCCTACAGCCTTCTGGGTAACGAAGATTAAGCTTCAAGCCCTTCTGATATTACTTTGAAATGCAGAAACCCTCAGAAAAAGAGACTGCGTTTTCTCTCTTCTTGGGAAACGGGAAATATCTTTGGGGATGGGCCAGTGCTCATCTCTTCTCTCCTTCTCCCTCCTCTGGAGTAATTGAGAGCCACGCTTGCAAACACACGCACGTGCACCCACACGCTTGGGCCCGCAGGTGCCCACCTCCCTTTTGCTGCCTCTCACTGTGGATGGCGTTGGAAGATCCAAGGATTCACTTGGTTTAACGGGTGTTGAACTGCGGTGGGGAGCTCGGGTGAGCGCAGGAACCAGCCACCTTGGTATCAGATCAATTCGTTATCAACCCTGTTATGACGAAGGCTGATGAAATGTGGGTTGAGAGAACTCCAAGTGCAAGCAAAGAGCTCCCATTTCCCCAGTCCCCTAATCGCTGTGGGGAGACCTGGCTGGTGATCTTGGTTAAAGAGGCATAAATCCAGAGCAGCTCCAGTTATTCAGTTGGTGTCACTTGGGACTTGCCAGCACGGCAACAGAAAGCAGCATCCAGCCCTTTGGGTGGGCTCCTTGTCCTCCCTGCACCTACTGCAGCAGTTTGTGGGAGACAGCAGTGGCTGGAGGCTTTGCTGTGCCTGGAGCTGGAGGGAGAAGTTTAGGACATGTAGGAAACTGAGGAGAGAACAGGTAAAGCTGAGGCACGGAGAGCAAGAACTGGAGGGTGCTGGGGATCCTCTCTGCAGGGAGGTGAAGGCTGGGGAAAGAAGCAGGGATGGAGATGCTGCAGGAGGAGGTATGGGGATGGACCGGCGAGCAAAGCAGCCACACACAGGGGGGTACAGGGGGCATAGGGACAGTGCAGTGGGTTTCACATGGCCATGGGGTGTTTGTTTTCCAGGCTCTTGTCTGCAATGGGCTGGTCACTGCAGCCCCCAAGTAGAAGACAACAGGGAAACCCCAAGCAACAGAGGTTTTTGCACAAGCCCAGCCCTGGCTGGGTGCCTGGGACCCTCCAAGTCAAGTCTTCATCAGTGGAGCTTATCTGGGCTCTTCCGTCTCTGCCACACACTTCCCACAGAAGCAGATCCTTCAACCTTGGTTATGTCCCCCAGATGCTGCTCTGCATCCCTTTGACATCAGAGTCCTGGATCACTCCAGATTCCTTGCCTGGGTCCACTCTCAGCCCCAACATCTCCCTGCAGCAAACAAAACCACTCTCACAACCAAGGCCAAGTCTGCTCCCTTCCTCTTCCTGAGCATCCTGCAGCTCTGGACATGTCCTTCAGGCTCTGCAGCATTCAGACCCAGCTTTGCTGCCTGCTCTGGGATCTACAAAGGAGGAATTTTGCTGCTCCTAGCCCCTTCCTGAAGGGTTTCATTTCCCTGCCAGGACGTTTAATCTCCCCTTTCCTCCCACAGGGATCTGGAGGAGACTCATCATCTGAGTCCAAACTCCTGAACGTGCTCACCTACATGTCAGCTTCAAATGGGCATCTCCAGACACATGCATTCCCTCATGAGCCCGTGCCTGGCAAAACACACTGTGAAGGACACATTGAGTCTTGGACATGCCCAAGTAAGCTCAGGAATCTGGGAACCACGTTCACCACGTGTGTCTGTGGGTCACCACTCTGCGAAGCCAACCTGGTTGTCTGAGGCAGGGACTTTTCCCCTCCAAACCCACCCAGGCTGCAAAGGAAGTGATATTCTGACTCTTTATTTTTCTATCAATAAAGTTTATTGTCCTTTTCTTGCAAACCCTTCAGCAATTAAGAAGAAAAAAAGAAGAAGAAGAAGAAGAAGAGGAAGAAGAAGACAAAGGGAGTTGATGTTTGACTGCTGGGCTATCACTTAAGTCCTTGTTCCTGTTTACTCAGGACTTATTAGAGCTCATTCAATGCCTATAGCATGGCTGGATCAATACCTGCTGGGAGCAAGAGAGATTCCGCTTGGCCACTGTAGCCCATGTTGCAGAATTGATCTGCTTGGCTGCTGCAATCTGAAAATCCATCTTTTTGCGCTCTCTGCCTCCCTCTCTGCAGCGGGTTGCTAAGCAACGGGGGCTCCTTTGGGCGCCCATTGGTCAGTGCCGTGGCCGGCGCTGTGGTCCTCCCTGGTCACTTGGCCACTTTGGGCTGCAGTTCCTCCTCCAAGGATGGCTCTGGGATGCGGGGAGGTGGGGAAAGGGCAGGGAGGAGGGGAAGGGGCCGGAGGGGTGGTGAGAGGAGCGATGGGGAGAAAAGGGAAATCAATATCACCTCACATTTAACCTTTCTTTAAGAAAAAAAATCTTTGAGAAAACTATATTGACCCATTCCTTATCACTTTGTGCCACTGCAGCCTGCTTGAACAGGCTTCGCTGCCTGCACATGCACTTCATAAACACTTCTCCCTCGCCTCCTTTTAGGGTAGATCACGGAGCCTTCCTTCCTTCTCCTTTTGCCTCTCACCTTGGCTGGACGCAAAGTTATGCCAGTTTAGCTAAAGGTGTGGTTTTAAACTGATTTCATTAAACTGGGGCAAAACCTTTGTGCGGATGTACTGAAATCAATGGCAACCCCATTTGCATCGATTTCGCTTCGCTTTGGTAAAGGAATCGAATTATACAAACCAATACCAACCTGCTTTAAAATGATTTAGGGGTGTCTACACAAGACCAATTTTGGCTTCCAATTTTGTGTGTAGACAAGGTCCATCCCTCCAAAGAGCCATTCATTAGGCAGATCTCGCTGCCACAAAAGCCTTGGAGCTCTCGCTCCAACAGCCTCCCCAACAACATCATCTCTGTAGCCTCCAACAGCTCATCCTAAAAGTGATGCCCAGGCTTTGCCCATCTCTTTAATGAGATGAAGAGCAGGGGTGGGGCGGTTGTTTCCCAGGTGCTGCAGAGTATTTACTGTACAGATATTGATCCTGCTCTCAATGCCTGCCACTGTAGATCCATGCATCTCATATGTGTATGTGTGTCTTCTAACAATGCCTTTTACTATGGTCCCTAGGCGATGTCGCATCTAGATCCCAAAGTCTTTGCGCAAGAGTTTTCCAACCCTTACTTTGTGATTATCTTCGCACAGCTGAAGGACAGAGGGCTTAATACTAGACCACAAGTGCTCACAAGTGGACACTTCCCCTACTGAGACACCTATGTGAAGTGGCCTCATTTCCACAAGTGCAGGTCAGCTCCTTTGAAAGCCAGGAAAAGCCAAGTTTCTCCAGCATCATCAAAGCCAACTACTTTTATTAACTACCACAAGAGGGAATTCACACACAAAGGTGCTTCCCAGGCAGAAAACAGGGACTGATGCTTGGTCACCAAAGATGGACTTCTGATCCAACCAACCTAGGTGACTTGCATCCAACCTGGCCTTGAACACTTCCAGGGTTGTGGCTGCCCCATCCCTAGCAATGCTCAAGGCCAGGTTGGACGGGGCTTGGAGCAAGCTGCTCTAGTGGAAGGGGTTTGGAACTGGATGAGCTTCAAGTCACTTCCAACACAAACCATTCCATGATTCTATGATCCCAACCCTCAGCCCTTGGCACAGCCTATGTGACTTCAATTCATCTCTGGGTTCCCCACAGAGGTATATCCATATTATCACTGGGTCAGCTGTTCTCTAGGTCACCTCTTTGTTCAATTTTGTGGTCTAACATGCAACTCTGGGGCTTCCTATCATAGCAGTTCAGGGTCAGCCTGCAGCAGAGAAGCTCACTAACCCATTCCTGATGGAAAGGGGAGTCGATGAGTACTTGTATTGCACCTAAGTGGTCTACAGATGGGTCTTTGATATGACCCCCAGGTACTGTGTGCAGGTTGATGGACCCTCATCTCACCTTGCATCCTTCAGCCAAAGGAAGAAGCATCAGAGCACATGCGTATCATTAGCTTTAAAGATATTTTATTATCTTAATGTAAATTAAAATACCCAGAAATGTTGTTTCAGGTAGAACTGAACACGACTCAGCCCAAGGTGGATGCAGTTACGCGCTCCAGCTCAGACCTCACACACAAGCATCCAGGTAGACCTGAACTTCATCTGTGGGCTCCATCCTACCACAGGGTAACAAAAGGAGCCGAATTCTTTGCCAAGAAGAATCGCCCTGACCCTGCTGCTGCAATTTTCACATCCTCTGCACTTGCCTTTTGGAATTTGCTTGTCTTACACTGATTTACCACCTGGAGGAAGGCAGGACACAAACCTTGGAGGACAGGGATGACGGCTTGAGAGCCCTGTCAGTGCTCTGGTTTTGGGAGCACCCGAAACCCTTTCCCACCAAGCAGCCATCAGGGGATATACTCCAAAAGTTCTGACAACCAGAGCAATGCCGCTCCATCAAAATGAATCATTTCCCCACAGGAGCCAGCCGCTTCATTGAATCTCCCTTTTCAAACATCTCATTGGCCGAGTTGGAGTCATCGGATTGTCCTGCTTCAGCATTTTACAAGAGAACCATTTTCCTTTCTCCAGCCCCAGGTGATTTTATTTTTGTTTTGAAAGCGTGATTCATTCACATTAAAAGGAAATTTGACAAAGCGCCCAAGCTTAAATTTAGCCACAGCCTTCAAGCTTGTCAAAACCTCCTGCTTTGACTGACAGTGCCTGGAATGGGTTTGATTTTCCTTTTTTTTTTTTTTTTTCCCAATTTCTTGCTTTTTTTTTCATTTTTTAACTGAAGAAATTCAAATTCTCACAGAGGAACCCATCGCATCTCAGGGCCCAAAGCTCTCCCCCAAATTCCCAAGGAGGTTTAAGTGGATCCTTCTGGATTGCGATGAATGGCAGCACTTCCTCAAATCAGGGCCCCGCTTCCTCTTCCTGCTGTGATTATTCAGACATATGGTTTTATACACACGGCGCTGGTTGCTGGATGAACTCTTTACGAAGCAGCACACCAACCCCTCCCAAACCACCCGCCCCAGGTTCTGCGAGGACTCCCCACGCCGAGAGGACAGCTTGGGAAGACCATTAACTGATTTCTGCTTTCACTTAGAGCTTGCAGCATTGACGAGCCTGCTCGATATCTGACAAGCTCTCCATGGCCCTGAGAGCTGAGCAGCATCTTGGGAAAATATTCCTGATCTTCACCACCACAGAAACCTTCCTGAACACAACATCCTGCTGGGGCAGACGCCCTCTTGCTCTCCCAGCTGCCTCTCCCCAGCTCTCCGGGTACAGCAGCCTCTGAAGAGGTTTGCCTTCAGGAGCCACTGGATTCCAAAGCCATGGGGAGTGAGTCTGACCCATTGACAGAGCCCATCACGGTGTCCCCACAGGGAGCAGGACTGTGGTCATCGCTGCCCCAGCTTTCCCCTGTCTTCCAGGAACCACTCTGGCATCAAGGGCGTTCCATAACCGACTGAAGTTAAGCACGTGCTGGTGAATAGGGATTCTTGCCTGTGTCTCCTCCAGCTGCTCAGGGAGCCCTAAGGAAGGTCACACAAGAAGTGGCCCAGCCTCTGCCTCCAGCTAGGACAGGTTTCACTGGGGTATGGTAAGGGTTCAAGGGCAGGTTGGACACAGGGGCTTGGAGCAACCTGCTTTAGTGGAAGGTGTCCCTGCCCATAGCAGGGGGCTGGAACTGGATGAGCTTTAAGGTCCCTTCCAACCCAAACCATTCCATGAGTCTCTGATTCTACAAGAAGGGTTCTCCCTGGGCACTTGTGGCTGGGTTTGAGCTTGGGGCACAGATTTGGCAAGAAGAGGAAGGTGACATCTTTGGAAGGTCTTACCCCTGTCCCTTGCAGCAAGACAGCTTGGGGAGGGCATCATTTAACCACCTGCTTGGCTTTAAGTTGGAGATCAAATGCAGAAATCAGCCACAGGGCTCCAGCAGCACCCACGGGTCCACAGGGCCAGGCTTTGGTGGGCTGGGGGTCTATGGGGTTTGCAAGTCTCCCCCAGCAGGTCTCCAGGCCGGTTTGAGCTGGCACCTTGCTTTGCCAGCTCAGCTCCCCACGGACATCATAGCCATTGCTCTGTTATGCTTTTCCAGCCTCTTTTTGCTCTTCATTCTCTTTTGCATCTCTTTGTTGCAGCCCTCTCCATCTGACCCTCTCTTCTTTCCCTTTGCATCATTTAACTCACAGTCCCTGGGGGGGGTTCAGCTACCACCGCTGGCTCCACTGGCTCAAACCTCCCTAAAATCATAGAACCATAGACTAGTTAGGGTTGGAAAGGATCTTCAGATCATCTGTGTTCAACCCCTCTGCCATGGGCAGGGACACCTCACACTAAATCATGTTACCCAAGGCTCTGTCCAACCTGGCCTTGAACACAGCCAGGGATGGAGCATTCACAACTTCCTTAGGAAACCCATTCCAGTGCCTCACCACCCTTACAGTAAAGAACTTCCTCCTCATCTCCAATCTAAACTTCCCCCATTGAACTCTGAACCCATCACCCCTTGTCCTGTCACTACAGTGAAGAGTCCATCGCCAGCATCCCTGTAGGCCCCCTTTGGATGCTGGAAGGTTGCTCTGCAATGCCACATCAAGGACTCCAGTGCCCAGGGGAGAAGGAAGAGCTCTGAAATAACCTCCCTGGCTGGGTGACACTGGGTCTGTTTGTGCATCAGCTGGATAAATCAGCCAGAAGACTCTGTGTCTGGAGGACACATAGGTGCATTTAGTCCTTTATACACTATGTAAATGAAGGGCAGGAAACAAAGACTTCATCCATTACCATAATGACAGGTATTACCCTGTTCTTAGGCCAGGCCTAGTCCAGGAAAACACTTAAGTACATGATTAATTTGAAGCCTAAGAGACTTAAGCACGTGCTTAAGTGTTCTGCAGCTCTGGACCTAACAACAGAGGTTTCTACACAGCAATCCATGCTCAGGACATGTTACAGTGGTGCTTAAATGTATGGATTAAGGGTGCCATAAACAGTTGAGATATTCTGTTTAAACAATCATTTGTTGACAAGACTATACTAAGCCCATCGAATCCCTAAGTGATAGATGTATGTTGTCTTTCTGAGTCTCATGCTGTATCAGCCATTGATTTTTTTTCAGCCTGGATGCTAAGGTAACCTTTACCTGAGAGCTTAAGCAGAAAGCAATGGGTGTATGCTCACCATCCCAGCCACTGTTTGCACTGCTGGAGCCAGGACAAAGCCAAGGCTCAGCTCTGGATCCATCCATAGGGCACAAGGCTGCCCTGGACTGCCCCAAGGGCTGGGGGTGAAGGAGCACCCCTTGGCCAGTACTGCTGGGTGATGCAGAACAAGGGTCTGTGGGATGCTTCTTCTTTCTCTAGAGGCATGAGCCTTTTCCAGGGTCTTCCTCCAACCTGGATCATGTTGTGAGGCGGTCTCTCGTTCTCCATGGGCCACCCTTGGGAGCAGCAGCATTATCCTTCCATCCATCTCCCCAGTCAGAACCCATTTCAGGGGACGTTTGTCCCTGGAGACCCATGAGTGCCCTAGATGGCCCCATCTCAGTGTGGGCACCATGTCAGGACACCCTTCCTTGAGATCTGTTTTAATCACATTTATACAGTGTAACCAGAGGAAGGAATCTATTGACAGTCTGTCTTCACATTGCTGTCAATTCTTCCGGAGACATCATTAAATCCAAGAGTGGATCTTAATTTAACGTGTTAGCTAACGGGTTATTTAATTAGTTTTCAATACACCCCCCCCCCAAAAAAAAGCGTGGAGTGGGGAAACAGACTAAGTATTAAGGGGAAAAAATAAAGCAAACCCCAAAACCACACGATGATGAACACATCCAGATTTCCCGGATCTGCAGAGAAATGGTCTCCTCGGCCCCCTTCGCCCCTTCCCTCTCACAAGAAAGAGCCCTGTTGCGTTTCCCCTTCTCCCCACTGTGTTCAATAATAAATGAAAATGGTAAAAAGCAATTCATACGCGGGGCTAAGCGTCTGGATTTATTATCAGGACAATTACACCAAGGAGAATTCCCGGAAAATTACTCTTAGAAGTCTTTCTCTACCACCCCCTCCTAGTTTGGATAAAGACAGCAGCAATTACTGCTGCGGGAGAGAGGAGGGCACAGGGAAAGGGGTGCCACTGCCTCACTGGCTCTTGGGGTGGCACTTGCCTTGCAGGCAGCTTCCTGCCCATAGGGGTGTAGGGCTGGGAGGAGGAGGGCTGTGTTTGGGGCTGTGGATTCACATGTTTCCAGGTTTCCCTTGGACAGGTCAGTGCGGTGGGTATAGGCTGCGGCCAGCCAGCGCTCTGTGTGTGTCTGTGTAATAGCCTTGGGTACGAGCCGCTTTGGGTTCTTTCAGTAACAAACACAACATGACCCAAGCGCGCTGGGGTGGGCGAGGGGCAGCCCCCCCCCCGACACCCCCCCCCCCCCCCATCCTGCCTGTCCCCACTGAGCCCAGGGCAGCTGCTTGGTTGGCGGATTCCTGCCCCATCCCTGCCTTGTCCCTGCTTCTTTCCTGCCTCTACTCCTATTTTACCTGATCCCCATCGCTTCCTGCCCCTATCCCTGCCGATCTCCTACTCCTGCCTGTCCTCTGCCCCTGCCTGTCCCCCTACTCCTGCCTGTCTCCTGCGTGTCCCCTTCTCCTGCCAGTCCCCTACCCCTGCCTGTCGCCTGCCCTTGCCTGTTCCCTTCTTGTCCCCTGCCTCCTGCTTGTCCCCTACCCCTGCCGGTCCCCTGCCTGCCTCTACCCCTGCTTCCCCCTGCCTGCCCTACCCCTGCCTGTCCCCCCCCTGCCTGTCCCCCCGCTGTCTCCCTGGGTCTTGCCGCAGGACGCGCTGCCCGGGGAGCAGAGTTACCTGTTACGGGGGCTGAGCCGCCGGAACCGGGGGCACTCCGGGCCAGGAACCCCCTCCCCGGTTCGCTCCGCAGTGCGGCCGAGCTGGAGCAGACAGCGGGGAGAGAGGAGAAAAGTCTCCAGAAACGGGATCTTCCGAAAAAGCAGAGACGCTTCCGGAGCCAGGAGCAGGAGTCCTGCGGCGCCAGGAAAAAACCTACGGAAAATACAGAGAAAACAATAACTACATCTATATCGCATCTATATCAAATAAATACGGTCTCTTTCTATATAAATTTTAATCTATGTTATGTGTAAAACAAGTCCAGTGAATTCGCGTGCTGCCGGTGCTCGGTGCGATGCAGCGCGGAGGAAAACGCCCGGTTCGTCTCCTTCCTTCGATGTTTCTCAACGCACCGGCCCCGGCTCCTCGATCCCGGACTTGCCCGGGAGCGCTCGGGGAGCCTTTGGGGTGCTCAGGGACTCGGGTTTGAGGCTCCCCGAACTGCACAAAGACCGAAAAGTGAGAGAGGGCAGAGGCGAGGGGGCTGGGGGCGGTGTCACTTCGGAAGCTTGAGGGACCCCCTGCCCCGCAAAGCACGGGCGAAGTCGTTGCATGTCTCACGTTGTGGTTAATCCACCCGCACCCCAGCCCGCTTTAGGGACGGCCCGGCCAGACCGGTGAAAGGCGGAGAAGGGACGGGAGGGAGGAGGGGAAAAAAAAACATCTCTCACCTCGGAGCTGGGCGAAACCCCCGCAATTTTCACCGCATTTCCACCAAAAAGGGGGAAAAAATAAAAGGGCCGAGCCCTCCCCGTGGCGCTTCCAAGGGTGTAAAGTTCAGGGCTGCTCCGCCGGGAAGTTTAGAAAACAAATTGCGGTTGAAATAGGCTCCCGGAGGCCCACGCCGGTGTTCCCGGAGCTGGGAGCAGCAGGGGGGACCCGGCCTGGCCGCCGCAGCGGGGTGATGCGGAGCCCCGAGGGCCCCCGGCTCTGGTCCGGGCTGCGCCGGACCAATGCGGGGCCGCGTCGTTTGGGGTATACCTGCAGGGACTACATCGAAAAGAGCAACCTCCGGTCCTCAAACTGCCCTCCCCGGGGTGAATTGGATGGAGAAACCCACTCACCCCGGCCCAGCGCCCCGCCGCGGCCCCGTCGCTCCCGGCTGCCGAGTTTCGGGGCGGCCCAAAGTTTCGGTGTAAACGAGAAAAGTCTCCGGGAAGGCTGTGGAGGGGTCGGTTCTGCCGCTGCCCCCTCTCCGCCGCCCCACGCCTTGATTTCACCCCCGTTGCTGCCGCTTTTCCGCGCTCCCCACCCGGCCCCGGCTCCACCCGCCGAGCGCGGGGGTAAGCGGGCTGCAGAGGCGGGATGGGGGGGGGGGAAAGCTCCCGATCCGTCCGTTACCCCCCCCCCTTAAACGTCTCCGGGGCCGATTCTGCGGAGGGGGAAATTTTTCACAGGGGGAAATGACCAACAGCAACAACAAAAGTAATAGATATGTGTTTATATCCTGCAAAAGGAAGGGAAAAGCGGCGGGGAAAGGGCCTGATCTCTCAGCTAAAATTATCTTGAACTGGCTGCCGAGGGCGCAGATCGCGGTGGGGCGGGCGACGGGGGTGGATTTTCAGCAGAGGAAAAGGTCTGTGGGGAAAGGGCCGGAGTTTTTTCCCGGCTGGATTCCTGGATTCCTGCCCGTAGCGCCACAAACCCGGAGCCAAGCGGGCAAAGCGGGGAAGGGGAAATTGAACCCGAAAAAGCCGGAGAGACCCCGGGTGAAGGGGGGGGGAGGCACAGACGGACACACAGCACGACCCCCGCCCGCTACCGCGGGGATTGGTAAAGCAGCGGGGATGGGGGCTCCCGTCCTGGAGCTCCCACCCCCCCCCTTATCCCCCCCATCCCCGGCCCCGCAGCGGGTTTCCCCAAATCCCGCTTTAATAACCCCAAATCCGGGCGGAACTTTCCCGGCGTGGCTGCTTTTTTGGAGGGGTTTTATTTTTTTGGCTTTTTTTTTCTCCTGCTTTGTTTTGTTTTGGAAGCGAAAGCGTTCGAATCCCCTTCAAGAACCGGTATCAAAGTCTCTTTTTTTAAAAGCTATTGATTGCAAAAGTCTTATTTAAACCAACACATTTTAGTTTCTCACATTTTAAAACATCATCTGGGGCCCATTGTATGGAAAATCGATTAGCAGAAATTGCCACGCTCTTTGCCTCCCGCTTGATTGTTGTAAAATCGAGACGTCCACAGGCAAAAGCTGGGCTGGGGAAGATTTGGAACCGAAATGAAAGGGTTTGCGAGGAATCTATAGGCACTAAATAATTCACCTGCCAGGCGATGGGGCTGTTATTTTGAAGCCTTAAAGAACTTTAAGGAACTTGGGCTGCTAAAGGGACATTGCTATGGCGGGGGGCGCGGAACCGCCTCCTTTTCCTTCCCTGCCCGGCAAAATAAACTGGTTTATTTAGTCCTTGCCTTGTACCTGCTCGCCGACTGCAGTCAGCACTGCCTGCGCCGCTGGATGTGTTTCTGGCCGTGTCGTTTGTGCTTTCGAGCTGTTCCTAAGGGGGCGGGTGGGGGTGGTGTAGAAATTAAATATATATAGATAAAAATTAGATAAAAATAAAATAGATTTGAGCTCAAAGCAACCGCAGAGCGAGCAGCGGTACGGCCCGCGAAGGCAGGGGTACAGGCAGGGACACAAGCAGGGGTACAGGCAGGGAGCAGGCACCGCTTCCTACCCCCGACACAGCCTTCCCCGGGCTCCGGGGCTGCCCGCCCGGCCTCTTCGCGGCCTCCTGCCCTGGCCGGCTGGGAGCGGGGTCGCGTCTCTAAGTGCGGGGAGCCCCGCTCCGCCCTAGGGGCAGCGGTGGGATGGGCAGGAGGGGTTTGGGGGTAGCGGCTGGGCCCGCCCCGCTGCGCCTTCTGCCCGCTCGTCCCGTCGGAAAGAAGCCCTCGGTTGCGCCGGAAGGGTTGGGGGGGGCGGAACCGGCGGAGGCTGCCCCGGACCTGTTACCCCAGCTCCGCACTCCCCGCCCCAGGGTGCCGCCACTGCCCGGCTCCTCTCGGAGCGCTGCCCGGGCGGCTACGGAGGAGCAGAGGGACCGGAATTAAATAGGGAGAGGGAGCTTGGAAAGAAAAAGGAGGCGAGGGAAGGGATCAATAGCACCCAGCTGGCGAATGGAGACCGGGCCTCTTCCCCGCGCTGCCACCCGGCCCATCGCCGGAGCCTCTGGGCTCTCCGCGGGGCTTCCTCCGGGCTGGGGCCGCAGCGGCTGCGGCGAACCCGGTCGGGCTCCGGGATCGCACACGCGGGCAGCGGCCCGGGCCCTACCCGGGGAGCTCCCGCCGCCGCCCCGCTCCCCCAGCCCCGCGGGTTTCGGTGACTCTCTCCTAATGATATTGCATCGATCGGGGAAGAGCCGAGGAGGGGGGGAGGGCGGGGACACGGACGTGGGGCTCCCGCATTACTCAATTATGTCACACTAATTACTAAAAAGTCTCTCTCATTTGTTGCTTGCTCGGTGCAAAGCTCGGCGGAGGGCAGAGTCCAGCGCCTGCCCCGGGGCGGGAGGGGGACCCGGTGCTGCGGGCATGGCGGTGCTGGGGAGCGGGGGGAGGCGTAAGCCCAGCCCGACCCGGGGACGCTGTGCAGGACGGCGGGAGCGCGGGCAGCTGCAGGGATAGATCTATCGATGGGCGGTCGATGGGCCGGTCGATGCTCTATCGCCATTATTACACTCAATGAAACCCTTGCAGACGCGGCCGCTTCATCCCTGGTTTGTTCCCCACCTCCTTCCTCGCTGCGCACCTCAACACTCCCCCCTACTCCCAGCATCTTCTGGCGCTGCCTGGCCTCAGGCTACCCGTGCCCGGCTCCGGACCCCCCTGCCCATCCCTTTCCAACTCCAGACCCCCCCCACTCATCCCCGCTTGGCTCTGTACTCCCTCTGCCCATCCCCGTCCAGCTCTGTACACCCCGCCTATCCCTGCCCGACTGCAGGCCCCCCTGCCCATCCCTGCCTGGCTTCGGACTTCCCCTCTCCATCCCTGCTCGGCTCCAGGCCCCTCTGCCTATCCCTGCCCGGCTCCATGTCCCATTACCTGCCTGGAAGCTTCTCCCCGCCGGCCACCTGGATATCGGGGACTTCGCATCCCCACTGGAGCCCCCAGGATGCGGCTCCCTCCCGATTTCAGGATCCCGCTCATGGCCCGCGGCCCCTCCCGACAGGGCCACATCAGGGCTCAGAGCTAGAAGCGGGGCCGGATTCCTCCCACATCCCGGCTGGACCGTGGTATAGGGGCTTAACAGGGGCAGAAAAGCCCCCGAAGGGACACCCCCCGCTACCACCACCACCCCGTTCCTCCCCGTGCATCATCTGCTCCACGGTGACCGCCCTGTGCGGCGCTTGAGAACTGGCTTTATTTTATTATATTGGTCACTTAACCCGCTTCCTGGGGACGGGATGGGATGGATGGGATGGATGACATGGGTGGGATAAGATGCGATGGATGGGCTGGGTTGGGTTAAATGCGCTGCGGTTGGACGGGATGTTAATCTTTGCGGAACTCCTCACTGCGGAGCCGGCTGACACCGTGAGCACCGGCCCGCGGCCCCCAGCCCCGGAGAGCCGGGAGCTGCAGCCCCGCTGCCGCTGCCGGAGCTCCGGGGCCAGCCCGGACCCGCCTCGGCCGCCTGGAGCCCGGCAGCGCCGGGGACTGAGGCTGCAAGGACCGGTCCGCAGGGCTCGTTTTCATCTCTTCGGTTTTCAATAAAGCTTGGGAAACCGGAGCGGCCCGGCCTGGGGCACGGAGCAGGCCGGGAAATGCCGGAGCAGCTTCCGCAGGCGTTCGGGGTCGGGGGGAGCCCGGTTCGGGGCGACGGGACCGGGAGCGGCCGGAAAAGTCCCTGGGAAGCATGAGGGCCCGGCCCGGCCGGGGCTTGGGCCCGGCTCGAGTGGCCTCTTCATCCCATCTGCCTTACTTTCCCTTTCCCTTTCTCTTTCCCTTTCCCTTTTCCTTTCCTTCTCTCTTTCGCTTTCCCTTTCCTTTCCCCTTTCTCCTTTTCCCTTTCCTTTTCCTTTTTCCTTTCCCTTTCTTATTCCTTTTCTCCATCCTTTTGCCCTCCCCTTTCCCCTTCCATTTCCACTTTCCTTTCACCTTTACTTTTCCCCCTTCCCTTTGCATTTCCATTTTCCCTTTCCCTTTCGTTTTCCTTTCCCTTTTCATTCCATTACCATTTCGCCTTTCCTCTTTCCTCTTTCCCTTTCCCCTTCCCTTTCCCATTTCCATTATCCCTTTCCCATTTCCCTTTCATTTCCATTAGCCCTTTCCCCTTCCCTTTCCCTTTCCATTTACATTTTCTCTTTCTCTTTTCCCTTTCCCTCTTTAATTTTTCCATTCCCCACTATCTCTGCCCAGGGCCCTGCAGCACAGCACCTTATGCTGCCCCACGCGTGTCCCTGTCGCCCCCCTCCTCGTGCTAAAGCCCCCCTCTGACCCCTCCCGTTCCCTTCCACTGCCAGGGAACGTCAGCAATGCCCTCCGGGTGCTGACCCAGGGGACACGAGTGGGGAAGCACGGGGGGTGTTTGGGGTGAGCGAGGGCAGCCCGGCCCTTGGGAGGGATCGGAGGGGGCTCAGGGGGGTGCTGGGGGCCTGGGCACAGACCCACCGGGGGGGGCTCAGCCAGATGTGCGGGGCAAGGTGGGCACAGCCGCCAGATGCGCACCGGGGGGTGCGGGGGTCACCTCGCTGTGTGTGTGTGGGGGAGCACCTGGTAAGAGGGGGGTCACCGGGGGCGGGGGGGGTCACCGGGGAGGGGGTCAGGGCTCGGGGCGGTCCCGCCGTGCTCCGGACCCCGCCGGCTGCCCCCGCCCGTCCCGTGCCCCCCCCCCCGGTCTCACCGGGAGCTGCGGGGGGGGGGGGGGAACACACTCGGTTCGGGGGGGGGGGGGGGGGGGGGGCGGGGCGGTGCTGACGTCACGCCGCGGCCCAGAGCGAGGCTGCCGGGAGCCGGTGGCCGAGGCGCGCTGCAGCCGCTCCGAGCTCCCGCACCGCGCCCCGCGCCCCGCTCCGCAGCGCTCCGAGCCGGGCTGGGGCGGGCGGGCCCGGCGCACGATGCTGGCCTGACCGCGGGGCGCGGGAGATCGATCCCCGAGAGCGGAGTCTGAATTAATCCGGGAGCGAGGAACGGGGGGGGGGGGGGGGAAACGCGGCGGCGGTGGAGGAGGAGGAGGAGGAGGAGGCGGCGGGGGGGGGTTGTGGGAGGAAGGCAGCAAGCGAGCGGGAGAGGCAGCGGCAGAGCCCGGCGGCCACCATGGAGCTGGCGATGGAGAACCTGGGCAGCCTGCACGGCGTCCCGCACTCGCAGCCCGCAGAGCTGCTGAGCCCGGCGCACGGGCGGCAGGGCTCGCACCGCAACCTGGTACCGCACGGCCGGCCAGCCATGGTCTCGGGCATGGCCTCCATCCTGGAGGGGGGTGACTACCGCGCCGAGCACAGCCTGGCCGCCCCGCTGCACCCCGCCATGAGCATGTCCTGCGAGTCGCCCTCCGGCATGAGCCTGAGCAGCACCTACACCACGCTGACTCCCCTGCAGCACCTGCCGCCCATCTCCACCGTCTCGGAGAAGTTCCACCACCCGCACCACCACCACCACCATCACCACCCGCACCAGCGCTTGGCCGGCAACGTGAGCGGCAGCTTCACCCTCATGCGCGACGAGCGGAGCCTGGCCTCCATGGGCAACCTCTACAGCCACTACCCCAAGGACATGCCCGCCATGGGGCAGCCCCTCTCGCCGCTGCCCAACGGCCTGGGCAGCCTGCACAATGCCCAGCAGCCGCTGGCTCCCTACGGCCCCGGGGGCCACTTGCCCAACGAGAAGATGCTCTCGCCCAACGGCTTCGACTCTCACGCCGCGATGCTGTCCCGGGGCGAGGAGCACTTGGCGCGGGGGCTGGCGGCGCCCAGCTCGGCCATGATGCCACCGCTCAACGGGATGCACCCGCACGGCCACCCGCACGGCCAGCCCGGAGGGGCCCTCCTGGGCGAGAGGGAGCGGCAGGCCTCGGCCACCGGCTCCCAGCCCGGCGGCTCCGGGCAGGTGGAGGAGATCAACACCAAGGAGGTGGCTCAGAGGATCACGGCCGAGCTGAAGCGCTACAGCATCCCGCAGGCGATCTTCGCGCAGAGGATCTTGTGCCGCTCCCAGGGGACCCTCTCGGACCTGCTGCGGAACCCCAAGCCCTGGAGTAAGCTCAAGTCAGGCCGGGAGACTTTCCGGAGGATGTGGAAATGGTTGCAGGAGCCGGAATTTCAGAGGATGTCGGCGCTCAGGCTGGCCGGTAAGGGCACGGCGCGGTCTGCGGCCACGGCCGCCTACCCCACACCTCTGGGTCAGGGGGTTCGGGGGTGTCGGTGACACGCGTGGGGAGCTCCCGCTCTTGGAATGCTATTGCAACCTGAGGTTGGGGCGGGTGTTACCGATTTGAAGCCTTTAGTAGAAAGGGGAGGAAATAGTATTTAAAGTGAATTATATTCAAGGTGAATAATGCTTCAGGCGAGCCGACCCTCCCCGGGCCTGCTCCTGCCGGCAGGAGATGGGGGATCCAGGGAGGCGGCAGCCTGTCGGTGCTCCGGCCCCCCCTTCGGCTGCTTCCAGCCTCGTCGGTGCTTATTCGCTCGGTGCCGGCTCCTTGTCCCCCGTGAGCCCCGGAGAGCTCCCGGCCCACGGGTCCGGGCTGAGCCGCGACACCGCGGCCGCTCCTGGAGCTCCTTACCCGGTACCGGAGCCTCGCTCCGGGGAAGCTCCGGACCGTGCCCGCGCTGCCCGGTCGGTGACGCCGAGGGACGGGCGGCAGGGCCGGGAATCGCTGGGGAGAGGCGGCAGCGCCAGAGCTGCTCTCTGCTCCCTCCGCGGCTCCGGCTGCCGTCGGGATGAGGGAGCGAATCCCGCTCCTTGACCCCGGTTCCCAGCCGGAGGGGAGGCGGCAGCGGGGGTCCCGCAGCACCGCGGGTGCGGAGCGCAGCGCGGCGGCACGGCCGTTCCCTGCCGCCGCTCCCGGCGGGGCAAATTCGGCCTCAGCCCGGCGCTGGGCCGCGGGTTTGCTGGAGGAAAGCGGTTTTTCTGCTTGGGTGCTCTGTGGCTAAGGGGGGTGAGCAGGGGTCGCGGGGACAAGAGCGGAGAGGGGGGCCAGTGCCCGGCCTTACCCGCAACCCCGGTCCCCGCAGCCGGCCCGACCCGTCCTTCCCCTGGCTCCTCCGCGCAGCCCCTGTGGTGCCCGTGGGATATAAACCACGCGTTTATATCTATTTTATTGTTCTTTTTAACGCATCCGAGCAGTGTCCGGCCCGCCCGGCACGGCGAGGAGCCCGCCGTTATTTATGGAGGAGAACAGCGTTCATATGTATTTAGTGTAATTCAGTTGCTCTTTAATTAGGGCAGGGTAGTGGCATCTTTTAGTTCCAGTCGATGCCCTATTGAAAAGCAGTTAATAGAATGCAAATTGTTCCTGGCTTTACAAGGTTCTGGTAAATAAAGATTTAAACACTGCCGCGATCGGCCGTTTAATGCCCCCGTTGTTCGGGCTAATTGAGCAGCGGGTGGTGGCTTCTGCCTCGCCAAAATTTGATATAATAACCATGATGGTGATAATAAAAACGCGGAGCCGGCCTGAGGGGGGGGGGTCAGAGAGGGCCCTGCCCTGCTAGGGCTCGGTCCCTGCTGTCATCGCTCCGCTCCTCCCGGCGACGCCGACCGAGGTTTGTTCTCTTCAAAATGGTTTTGATTCCCCAGCGCCAAGTTTCCCTCGGCCCCGGGGACGCCTCGGAGGGATGATCTATGGAAATGACCCCCCCAGATTTCCTGGGGACAGGGTTGGCTTCTCTGCTTCCTGCAAAGAGAGGAAATAAACTAAACCCAAAACCACAACAAAACCCACCCCAATCCAAGTTCCCCCCCGCCCCGCCGGTTGAAACCGGGCCGCTGTCGCTGCAGGGGATCTGCCGGGCCCGGACACCGGCCGGGAGGAGCTGCCTCGGCCTCCCCCGGCCCGGCCGCTTTGTTCCCGGCCCCGCTGGGCCCCGCTTTCGTTTCGCTCCTCCCGCCGTCTCTTCCGCCAGGGCCCGGGCGTGGGGCAGGCTGAACCCGGAGAAGTGGGGTTCGGTGGGAGGGGGTTGCGCTAGGGGGGAGCCGTGCCAGGTCTCAGCGATGGATGCAGGCGAATCCCCCCGAACCCGAACCCCCTTGTGCCGCCGGTCGAGCCTGTTCGTCCTTTCGGGCTGCCAAGCGTTTGGGGAGGGGTGGAACTGGAGAGGCCCGGAGGGCTGCGATCCCCCGGCCACCAGGCAAGGGACCCTTGTCCTGCTGGTCGGGATTTTTCCCTTCCCAGTGCAAGGAATAAAACGAGTGTTAGACGCAGGGCACGGCCAGGGCGAGGATGGTTCTAGCCCTAGCCCTAGTCCTAGTCCTGGTCCTGGTCCCGGTCCCTCCCGGCTGCAGGAGTCCATCTGATGTATTAGTCCGAGACAGTAAACCATAGATCAATAAACACATCGGGGCCCTATAAATGGCAATTCCCGCTTTTCTCCTCTTCCCAATCCCGATCCCCCCTCCCACCACTCCGTTCGCAGATGAACCATTAATTATCCAGCCGTGGGCCTGCGGCTCCTCTCGCCCCTCGGGGCTCGGCAAAACGGGAAGTCCCACGGGGAAACATCTGGGCAACAGCTGGCGGTGCCCGTCCCCGTCCCCTCGGGCCATCCATCTCCGCGACCCGCTGTCATGGCCGCATCACCCCCCTATCGTTCCAGATGCAGCTTTACAAACTTCGTGACCCCCCCGCTACCCCGGTCCCTCGGTGTCCTGGGGGAGAAAAAGGCCCCCGGGGGATGATGCTTGGAGCGGGTGGGCTCCTGCTCTCCCATACCCGCGTGTCCAGCCCACCACGCGTGTCGGTGGGGGCTCTCCCACACTGCCAGACCCCCCCCGCCAGTGGATACCCCCTCCCCGCCACGGATTTCTTCCGACACTCAAGGCTGGGCAATTCCCTCGTGATTATTCCTCGGGTGGGCGACAACACCGTTGTGCCCCGTTCCCGACACAGCGGCTCCCGCTCTCCGCCTTCCTTCGCTCTTAACCCGGGTGAGCTCTCGGCTGCCCCGGCCACGCGTGTTTTCCTCCCAGGGGGCTGGTTCTGCTCGGACCGGCCGCGCCCGGCGCCCCAGGGAGGCCGGGAGGGATCTCCCTGAGCCCGCTCTTTCCTTCTCTTGCGTTTGCGTTTTATTTTTCCCTCCCTCATCTCAATTTTTCTTTTTGCTTCAGTTCTCCCGTTTTTGGCTGCCTCTTTTTGTATTTTTTTCCTTCTTTCTTCTGTTTTTTGTTTTCTTTTCGTGTTTAACTTTTTTCCTCAGTGCTTTATTTCCTTTCCTTTCCTTTCCTTTCCTTTCCTTTCCTTTCCTTTCCTTTCCTTTCCTTTCCTTTCCTTTCCTTTCCTTTCCTTTCCTTTCCTTTCCTTTCCTTTCCTTTCCTTTCCTTTCCTTTCCTTTCCTTCTGTCTTTCTGTCTCACTGTTTTTCTCTTTTCTCTTTTCTTTTCTTTTCTTTTCTTTTCTTTTCTTTTCTTTTCTTTTCTTTTCTTTTCTTTTCTTTTCTTTTCTTTTCTTTTCTTTTCTTTTCTTTTCTTTTTTTCTCTTTTCCTTTCCCTTTCTTTTCCTTTTGTTTCCTTTTCTTTTCTTCTCTTTTCCTTTCTTTTCCTTTCTTTTCTCTCTCCTCCCAGGGCCTTCTCTCCCGAGCAATTCGCCGCCGCAGCACGAGCCGTCGTTGTTTTAAAAACCCAACCACCCTGAAACAGCGAGAACGATCGCGGGGCTGGGCCACGGCAAATGCCCGAGAGCTTTGGCAATTAAGGCCGCTAATGAATACCCCGAACTAGCACATCGAAAAGCCACAATTAGGGACAAGATCGCCCCGCGTAAAAAGCGGTAAATACATAGAGAGATATTCTTTTTGCCACGAGTTTTGTTTCCATTTCAGCCTCTTTCAAACGACTTTCGCCCAACGACGGCGTCTCCCCACCGGAGGGCACCGGGGCGGCTCCGCTCGACCCCGGCCCCTGGCACCGGCCGCGGTCTGTGCCAGGGGGAGAGTCGGGATATCGGGGATGTTTTCGCCGCTTTCGATCCGCTCCCGTCCGCGGGGCGCACGGGGGAGTTTGTGGGATAGGGAGCGGATTATTTCGCCGCAGTCAAACGGGGGAAAACGAGAGTCCGGATGTCCCGGTGGGGCGAAGTGTCCGTTCAGGAGAACACGAAGAAACCGAGCGAGAACGGAGAGAAACCCCCCCCTTTTCCCCGCTGGATTTTTGGTGTTCTCAAATTCATCAAATCCGAACTATTTCTGTTATTTTACCGGTTTAGCACGTTAAAAACAAGCAACTTCGCCCGCCGCCGCCAACCCGCCCGCCTGGAGCTTGCCTCGCATCCCGCAGCCTGCATCCCGCCCCGCTCCGCACCCCGCACCCCTCTCCGCGCCCTTATCAGCGCACGGGGCCGCCTCGCTCCGCCCGCGGCTGTGTTTTCGTGTGTGTTTGCTCCTAATCTGCGCGTCAGAAGGGGCCAATAAACCTCCCGTCGGTTAAATATTAAATCAGGGTTTCCCCCCTCCCCTACCAGGAGGAAACAACCTCCCTTCTTCACCGGGTACAACCCACCCGTGCCTATGGGGTTCCCCCAATCTCTCCACCCCCCCACTCATCGTCCCCAGCTGAAGCCGGGTGCTTTTGTGCCACCGCCTCAGTTTTGGGTGCATATTTTGGGTGGGTTTTTGTTGTTTTTTTTTGATCCCCCCCCCCCCTTTTTTTTTTTTTTTCATTTCTGGGTGTGCAACATGGAGGTGATGTTTTTTCTCTTTCTCTGTCCTGTCAATCGCCACTGAAACCATAAGGGAGAGATAACAGAGAAGAGAAAACTCTCAGAGTGACCTTTGAATCAATTTGAAAAACCTCATTTAACTGATAAGTCTTGAAAGGCCCAGAACTAATTTGAAAATACATCTATTAAAATCTCATTGCCGCTGCCTGGGAGCTGCTGGGAGGGGTGTGCGAGGCGACTTCCTGGGGTCGGGAGAGCCGGGAGAGCAGGTTTAAGCCCTGGTCAACAAAGAGATTGCAGAGCAAAATGATGGGGCCTTAAACCAAGAGAGAAAATAAGGAATATTAAACGAAAATCAGTCTTTCTTCCGCCGCTGGTGGGGAAAGGGGAGATTTACAGCATTTTCCTGCCATAACCAGGCACGGAGTCTGGGATCGCAGACAGAATATTGGATTTCTTTTCTTTTTTTTTTTTTTTCCCCTTTCAGAAAACAAATCCAATATTTTCTCATTCTGCTCAGATGCGGTTGCAGGGCCGGGGAGCCAGAGAGGACAGCCGACCCCCAGGAGTGACCACAGGGGAGGCTCTGCCCATGCTCCCATCGCAGGGCTTTCTGCCCTGGTGCCGCAGAGTGAATGCCAGCACTGTGGCTAAACCCCGGGTCTGCCAAAGCGGAGGAAGGGGTAGGATGGTGAAGGCAGGAGAAGACCAGAGGCAGGGCCCAGGTGCCTGTTTTCCTGCCCTGGGAATATCCCACCCTGTCCTGGGCACAGCTCCTCACCTTCCCCAGCATCCCTTCAGCATTGCCTGGGTGCAGAGGAGCTGGAAATCCCTTATGGAATCCTCCCGGGTGCATGGGGCTCCTCGCGCAAAGCCCACATTCGGGGCTTGTGGCAGTGTGGCAACGCAAAAAACACCAAAATAAGAAGGAAAAGTCCATTTTATTTAAACCAAACCACGGCTCGGAAGGCTGGCTGGGGCTTTGCAGCTTGGTGGGGACTCGGAGAGCTCTGGCTCCACACTTTGGGGTGCAGCTTGGGATGCTGCTGCCATAGGATGGGCTGTGTTTCCTGCAGGAATTGCTGCCTCCCTGTTCTCAGCAGAAGCTGGACCCGTCACCTCCCAGCATCAGCACCTTGTTGGATGGGGGAAGAGTTTTCTTCCTTGCTGCCTGATTTCCTGAGGTTTCTTGGGAAGGCTTGAACAGAGGGAGCCCAGCACCCTGAGTATGGATGGAGCCTTTAGGTGGCTTTGATCCTTCACCCCACATCCACAAAATGGTGCAGCTCTACCCCAGCTTCCTTTTTTTGGAGCTGAGCTGCACAAATGCCATGGCTCAGCATCAAGCTGAGACTTCAATTAACCTGGGATGTGTCTCATCAACCTGGGATGCGTCCAACCAACCCGGGATGCGCCCTGCTCCCGCACAGCACCAGCAGCAGAGCAGAGGGGCTGGGCTCAGCCCCTGCTTTGGAAAATTGACCAAAAAGGGAAGTTGAAGCCAAAAATTGCCTTCATCCTCAGCCAAAAGCGATTCTGGATGGGTGCAGTGGGAGCCATGTGGGTATGGGCCGGGGCTGGCGAGCAGCCGGCAGCCGTTTTTTGGCAGCTGAGTGCATTTCTTACTGGCTCTGTGCAGGACCGTGGCCATCAAGTGGCAAGATTTTGCTGATGGAACAGAAAATCAAAAGTCTTGTTAATACCTCAAATGATTTAAGGCCATCTCCAGCAAGCAAAGCAGATGATGGGCTTTTAAAACATTTAGGGTTGTTAAAAGACAGTGAACAAAAAAGGCAACCTGGATTCTCTGGTGCCAGAAAAAGGGACCAGGGCATTTAAAAAATGAAAACCTAATATTGAAATCAAGACATATTTGCATGGATAGTTTCAAGAACGACCTTAATAACTCTGTCTTAACATATATATATCTATTCTGTCGGGGATATGTACCATCGCTCTAAGTACTGTTGGTTTCTGGGGGGGGGGGGGGGGCAAGGTAAGGAGGTCCAGAAATTATTTAAAAGGGATTCAATGGGATTCAAGGTGTTTTGCAGGAGGTAAAGTTAAGGCATGGAGATGGCAACGCTTTGCCGGGGCAAATGCAGGGCTGGAGGTGCCACATAGCAAGGATGGGTGCACCCATGTACACCCACATGCACTCACAAAGGGTGGGATGTGGGTAGAGGTGGTGGGCTGAGATGGACAGTGCTGTGGAGAGGATGCTCGTATTTCCTGGCCCCATCCCACTGCGGGTACCGGCTTTCCCCCCCCTTGTTTGGGATCAGTGATGGTCCTTTCCTTCTCCATCTCATTGCTGGGGTTTTGCCTCCGAGCTCTGCACTGCAGGACCTTGTTGCTCCAACCGGACCGTGCCCTGTTTCCTTTATGCTGGAGGACTTGGTGTTGCTGTGAGCTGAGTCTGGGGAGCTGGGGGGGTTAATTTGCTGCCTGGCCTCTAATCTGGGGAAGGGCAGATGCCACCACCGCTGGCCAATGTCCTCAGCGGGAGACCTGGACTTGTCGCCATGCCTTGGTTCTGTATCTCTGCAATTGCCTGTATACAAACCACCAAGCAGGAGTGATCCCTTTGGGGTCTGAGCAACCTCATCACCCCTGGCAGGGTAGGGGTGGCTTGGCTCTGCCTAGCTTGGGAGAAGGAGCCAGAAAATCCCCATGCAGGAGCCTGCTGTGGGGAGAGCAGGTTGTGTGATGCTGGGACCGACCGTCATCTCTGTGCACAGCAAGGAGGAAAACCCCAACATCGTGACAAAAAAACAGATGAAAGAAAGGCAAACTGCAGCTTTTTCTGCTGCTGCTGGCACAGGCAGCGGTAACTGACCCAGCTCTGTTGAGCCCAAGGCTCTGCAGGAGGAGGCAGCAAGAGGAGCAGGGGGCTGATGGTCTCCTACCAAGGTCCAAAGGAGAACTGATGTCTCCCGCTTCTGGCATGAATCCAGGGAGCCCTAAATATTGAGGTCTGGCAGGATTAGGGAATGCTGGGAGGGCACGGCCGGAACCCGGTGCCTCAGGTTTGGCTGTCAGGGGGCCTATAAGAACCCAAAGTGGAGCAAACCCAAGGGATACAGCTCGTGCCGAAGCAGTCCTCAAAGGGCTGCAAAGGTGATGGTCTCCCCCAAGGATCCCCCACCGTGATGTGTGGCCTCAACAGCTCAATGCTGGGTTATTGAAGCCAAGGAACTCAGTGGTGCCAACATAAAAGGCCAAACCTTTAAGCTGGAAGACGAGCTCCAGAGAGGGATGCCCCTTTGTGGGAGTCCTGCTACCGATAAAGAGCAGGTAATGAGCAAACTCTCTCCATTAGGGATAAAATTGCAAATGTATTGGGAGCTGCTGATGGGTGATAGCATCAGGGGCTGACAGAGACATCAACGGCTCTGCTCAGCCGCCAGCAAAGGCCGCTTCCACCGCCAAGCATCGGAGACCCTGTCGCAGGGCTGGGGAGTGCAGCAGCGCGTAGCAATGACACCGGTGCCTGCATGCAGCATCCCATCCTTGGAATTACTCCACAGATCTGGCCCTACTCTTTATTTTTGCCCTGGACCTGCATCACGCCACATAAATCACAGCCCGGAATGGGGGATGGATCTCCAATGGGGCTTGCTCAGTGGTTGCTTGGCGGGTGGACCGGCATCAGACCCAGTTTGGCTCAAATGGGATGACTGAATAAATATGATGGGGTTGATGCTGTGGTTCCAAAGCCCTCCCGTGGTGGGGCAGCCCCTTCCCTGTCTGCCTCCCAACACACAGGGGGTGAGGAGGAAGAGGGAGGCTGGGATGGTGGCACCGCACTGCCAGGCTTTGGAGTCACTTAGGGGGACCCAAGGCTTTAACAAGAGGCCTCTGGAAACGGATCTATGGCTTAACGCCCACCTTTAGTTCTCTTTCTGGGAACAAGCGTCTGGATTTTGATGCCATTTCTCACACAGAAGGCAGCAAACCTCTACCCTGATATTCCCAGCGGGAGCTCCTCTATGGCAATGCTCCAACTGGACCCCCCAAAAGCACTCCCCCCCACACAGAGGCAGCCAGAAGTGGGACCATGCTTGATTTAGGGCTCGATTTCATGTGCGTTTCATGTGTTGCGTGGTGAGGTGGGTGCTTGCACGCGTGTCTGCATTGCAGCCCGTTTTGGTTCCGATGGGTCAGAAATGAGGCAAAAATGCGGTGAAGAGCAAGGCTATCATCAGGTGCTTTCCACACCAAGATTAAAATAAAGGAATTTAAAGATGATTCTTCCAAATCAGGGCATTTATTCAAAACAACAATGGTTTCAAACCAGCTTGCTTTTCCTGGAGGAAATTGGATAGCATCTCCCCAAAACTAAACCAGCCCTTTTGCGCTCCAAAGAGACCATTCCCAGTCCTTCCTTTGCTTCCACACCTCAAACTAAAAACCCACATTGCTTATTTGCTTTGCTTTTTGGCACCGTCATGAGGCAGTTGCCCCACTGGCGGGTGCCTGGGGATGGAGGAGCATCAGGGCCGATGCAGAAGGGATCTTCAGCCTGGGGGTGCCATAGCAGCACCATCATCTCCTCTGGGAAAAGGACTCTCGGGAGGACATGGGGTGAGTCGGGGTGCCCAGATGTCCTCCCCCCTTGGCCTCAGGAGCTTTTCCAGTGATGTTTATGGAGGGTTTATACTTTCTCTGGATGATGATTTTGTTCTGGTGAGCTCCAACTTTTTTCTTTCTCTTTTCCTTTTTCCTCTTATTTTTCCTTTTTCATTTTATTTTTCCTTTTCCCTTTCTTTCTCTTTTTTTTTCTTTCTTATTTTGTCTTTTTCATTTTTTCCTTCTTTTCATTTTCCTCCTCCTCTTAATCTTCTCTCGCTTCTCTCATCTTCCATCTTCTTCTGTCTTCCCTTTGCCTCTTAATTTTCTCTTTTTACCTTTCCCCTTCTTTTCTCTTTTCCTGGTTCTCTTCCCTCTTTCTTATTTTCTTTCTCATTTTCTTCTCTCTTTTTTCTCCTTTTTTCTTTCTCCTTTCTCTTTTCTTTCTTTTCCACCTTTTTTCTCCCCCCCCCCCCCCCAAGGTCCCCAGCCGTGCCCTTACATTTCACTCTCCCACCTTCGTGCAGAAGCCCCTGGGACCGGCAGCTCCCAACCCAGGGACCAACCCAACCCCATGGGGATTAAACCCCGGCTCCCACAGCCCCGTCCCCTTCACCCCCCCTGCCTGCAAACCTGCCCGCGAGCTCCCCGCCGGTCACGTAGCCATCAAACTGATGTGCCAGCAATATCCAACACGCAGCTAAAGCCACTCGTGGGAGTTTCAATAAAATCGACTGGGTAGGATCAATGGCTCCGCTGGCCCCAGCCCCACAGCGGGGAGGGGCGGGGGTAGGAAAAATACCCAGGGCTGTGAAGTGGGGGCAGCGGGAGGCGGGGAGCTGATTACAAATCCATCCTATACTTGCCGTGATTAATTGCTGTTTTACCAGAAGGAACAGCTCTGCGTGGGGGTCATTTTTAAAGGTAGCGTTGGCGGGGGGGATGTTTCCTCACTGTGCTCAGGTGGGAGGAATCACAGAACCCCAGCCTGGGTTGGGTTGAAGGGACCTTAAAGCTCCTTCAGTGGCACGGGCAGGGACCCCTTCCACTGGAGCAGCTTGCTCCAAGCCCCTGTGTCCAACCTGCCCTTGAACACTGCCAGGGATGGGGCAGCCACAGCTCCTCTGGGCACCCTGTGCCAGCGCCTCAGCACCCTCCCAGGGAAGGGTTTCTGCCTAAGAGCTCATCTCAGTCTCCCCTCGGGCAGGTTCAAGCCATTCCCCTTGGCCTGTCCCTACAGGCCCTTGTCCAAAGCCCCTCTCCAGGTATCCTGCAGGGAAAGAGCTTCCCTCCTTGCAGGACAGTCAGACATGAGCAGAGAGCGGGATCCAGGGGCAGACAGAGCCAGGGCTTGTCATTCCCCCCCAACAGCACTGATGTGGGAGCTGGGAAGGGTCCTCTCCAGCCACTCAGGAGCATTCCCGGCTGCTCTGCAGCCCCAGGGGGATGCTGAGCCGCAGCCAGCCAAGATTGCTGGTGTCCCCTGCCCATTGGTCACCCAATGGGGTTCAGGTTTCTGACTGCTTCTCATCCCAAAGCCCCTCACAGGAGCATCCATCCAGGCCCATCTATCCTGTCCTGGTGCGCGGGGGTCTCGGTCCCTGCCCTGCCCTCCCCGAGGGGCCCGGCTGGAATTAAAACATCATCCATCGTTACAGCGGCAGCGCGTAATCCCTGGCAGATCAGTGCAATTACTGCGGGAAATGCCTTGGGAGCTCAACTAATAACGCTGGAGTGGTGTATTAAGAGCCACTGGCTTAGCGCCGGCTGCAGTGTGTCAGCCCCACACGTGTGGGGCGACCGACTGAGCCGCCCCGAGGGCAGCAGGTACTGGGGAGGACTTGGCCAGGACGGGGGTGATGGTGGTCTGTGGGGCAGCAGTGGGGTTGTATATCGGGCAGCGGTTGGATGGTGATGGAGCAGTGATGGGGCACTACATGGGATCACGGTGGGGCAGCCACGGGGGAGGAATGGGGCAGACATTGTGCAGCGATGGGACACTACATGGTGATGGTGTGGCAACCACGGGGTTGTTTGTGGGGTGGTGATGGGGCAGTGTGTGGGGCAGTGATGGGGCGGTGATAGGACACTGCATGGGGTGACAGTGGGGGCAGCCGTGGGGCAGCTCCGCGGATGGCCCCTCACCGTCCGTCCCCCCCCGGGACTCGGTTGGACCGCTCCGTCCCCGCACGCCCCATGTTGTGCGGGGAGATGGGAACGGCCCATTGCCCTGTGCAGCGGGGGGGGGGCCGGGCCGGGCAATGAGCCCGTCCACCGCAGGGGGGCGCCAGCGCGGCGGGGAGGGCCCATGGTACCTGCGGGTGGGGGGGGAGAGGGGCGCGATGGGCGCTCCAAGATGGCGGCAGCAATGGGGTGCGTTGGACCTCAGCGGGTGTCGGGGTCCGGGTCCGGGTCCCTCCGCTCCACCTCGGCCCCCGCCGCCCTCCCGGCCCAGCCCGGGGGCAGGGTGAAGGGAGTTCGGTGTCAGCTCGGGCCTGGTGCTGGGCTGAGCCCCGCGGGGTCACCCCCACCCCGAGCAGCCCCTGGCTCCTTGGGCACCGTGAGCCCTCCTCGGTGCGTGGTGACCACGGCCTGACCCAGCCTTGTGCCGGGTACGGATACCTGGGAATGGGGATGCTCTCGACCCCATTGGGCTGAAAACCCCTTGGGAGCACCAGCACCAGCACCTTCGGCTGGGGAACGGCTCGGAGCTGGGAGCTCCCGGCTGCTGGAGCAGAGCTAAGGGATACCCCAAACCAGCAGTGTCCCTGCTTGGGCTTCCCAGTGGCCTTCAGAGGGTCCAAACCTGGACCCCCCCGCCCCAGCCTGGAGGATTGCTGGCTCATCTTCCTGCACCGCAGAGCAGGAACACCTAAAGGAGCTTCCCATTGCACACGCAGTGAATCCAGCCCAGGCCAGGTGTAATCAGGAAGGCAGAGAGCTGTTGGTTTGCCCCTTTATTCCTCTCCCCTCTCTCCAGCAAGTGTTCCTGGGCTGCTAACGGCTCTGGGCCCTCTCTGAGCACCATCCCTCCGCCGAGAGCAGCTTGGGAGCAACAAGTGCCCCGATGAAATACGTGCCATCGATTGCTGAGTTTGTGCATCGCTCCCACTTGGATCTGGGAGCTGCTGGAGGCGGCGGGAGCTTGGCAGGAGGAGCCCCACAGGAACGAGCTGATGAGAATCCCTTAGTGATGTGCCCGATGCCAAAGGCAGATCCTTGCTGCTCCTTTCCTGTGTGAAGGAGCAAGGGCAGGGGTGGACTGCACCGGATCCGCAGCCGTGGGGTTTTGCCCGGCGTGACTTGGTTCTCCCTGTCCCTGTGGCACAAACTGAACCTCAAAGTGCCTTTTCCCCACCAGATCTGGCAAGCGCTGAGGCTCTCCACAGCTGAGCAGAAGCAAGCGTTGATGTCCCCAAGGAAAACTTCTTTCAGGGCTTGGGAGGGTTTCCAGCTGCCCCCTGCCGCAGCCTTCCCCTGCTGCTGCCATCCCTCGCGGCGCTGCTGCCTCCTGCCTGCCGCTGCCTGACTCCAGCACTTCATTAGCACCAATTTGCCCTCGTCACACTAAGTGAGGATGACTCAGGAGAACAGCGAGGAGAGCGGAGCAGCCGGCAGGACTCCCAGGGCGCATCTGCCGGCCCTGCCTCACACCAGGCAGCTGGGCTGGTCCGGGGCTATGCTGGCAGTGATCTCCGCTGGGACAATAAGGAGCAGCTGACCCTGGTCCGGAAAAAGGCCTAGAAAGGGAAGAAATGGGGCAGCTCTGGGAGGTGACTTTGCCAGCAGATGTGATGGCAGAGCTGGGAGCTGAGCTTGGTTCACCCCAGTGCTGGGAGAGCAGAGCGGGGCACCGGGTCTCCGTTTAGGAAGGTCTCTTGGCAAAGCAAGCGTGAAGTCGAACTTCTGCAGAGAGGAAATGCTTTTAACAACGAACCCACGTTTTTAATCCATCTGAAATGGTTTGTGTCTGTGTCCATGAGAGGGGGCTGGTGCAGCTGCCTCTGGTAGCAGCTTACCTGGAAAGGACAGGCGTAAAAATAGGGCAGGTGGGGATGGATGGAGCCAAGCACACCTGCAGCCACCACAGCTTCTCTGTGTCCCTTCACCCACCCTTGGACCAGAGCGGCTCATCTGCTTCAGCACTGGGAAAGCTGAAAATGCCATGCCATGAAAATCCAGACCTTGAGAAGTGCAGGAGAGGGAAAAAGAGGCATCCCCTGGGGCGGGCATCGGCTGCTTTGCTGCAGGTTTGGGTGGCTCTGCTGGTCTCCTCCAGCTGACCCCCTCCTTCTAGGGAACAACCGTTGTCAACCGAGTGGAGGAACAAAGACTTCTGCTTTCATTTCCAGTCCTTCCTCCGCCTGCCAACCTGCGCTGCCCTGACAGCCCCTGCGTTGCTGGGGAATGGGCTGGGGAGGTTGATGCAGGTGGCTGGTGGCTCCTCGCAGCCCCATCCGGGTTCACCCAAGCAGCTCCCTGGAACAACTCACTGAAACCCTTTACAAGGGGAGGAAAATAGCACCCAGCATCGCAGAGGTGAGCGCTTTGTCTCATCTCATCTCCTCATTTGCAGCGTTCCGAGGAAGATTTCATTTGCTGGGCTCGGGGAAGCGGCTCACCCTGCAGCGCACTGGCTGCATACCAATGAGCAGGGGCTCTCCCCGCGCCTCGGGATGCAGGGACACCAGTGGGGAAGCCTGACCCCACTGAGGCAGGGCCATGTGGCACAGGGACATGTGTGGGGCAGACCGTGTCACTCTGACCCAGCAGGACTTTGAGGTTGCAGCTCTGCAGCCACATCACAGCCCCTAACTGCATCTCTTGGGCTCGGGATGGCCTCTGAGCGTTAGTGAGAGGCAGTTTCTGCTTTGGTGCGGTTCAAAGTTGGCCGATGCTTCGGGACCACAGTGCTCAAAATGCCCACAGGTTTTGGAGCCCAGAAGGTTGGGGGCTCTTTGCTGAAGCCTGGGGGATCACAGCATTGCAGCCTTCCAGGGTGGCGTTTGCAGGGATGGGCAGTGCAGTGCTGGCTCTGCCCGGTGGTTGTATGGTTGACCCTGTTTATATCCGCTTTGCCTCTGCATTTGTTAGGTTTTGGAATCAAATGGGGTTTAAAAAAAAGGCAAAAAGAAAGTTTGGTGTTGATTTGTGAGCTCTTTCTTCCTGCATTGTGTTCCGGGGGTTCTCCTGACAGCACTGAGCCTTCCCAGCTGGAGAAGACCTGAATTTCTGCTGGAGATGCCTCTTTGTGACAAAACTCTTTGGGCTCTTTTCCTCCAACGTAGAGCAGTCAAACAAACGTCTCTCAGTTTCTAAATTATCCCAGCTCTGAGCATCCCATTGGCCCTGCTGTGGACCAAAGGATTTCTGGTTTGCAGACGAAGCCCCCTGATCTCTGGTCCTGACCCTGTTCCAGATCTGGGGAAGCGGCTGCCATGAGGTTAATTCAACTCAGGATCAGACCCTGCTCTGCTGCGGGAGGCGCTGGACTCATCCCAGTTTGCTCAGAGGTGGAGCTCCCCAAACCTGCCAGAATACTGCGCCAGGGTGTGAACCAGTAACAGCCATTGCACAACCCTGGACACAGCCTCCCCTTCTCTGTGACAGCGGTTCACATCCCTCTGCCTCTTCGAGGAGAGGGGGAAACTGAGGCAGCCCAGGGGCTAGACCCCTCTTGAAGGCATGGGGAGAAGCCAGCTTTGCTCAGGGCCATTTCCCACCCAGTGCTCACCAGTGAAAAGAGCCCATCCTACCACTGCACCAGAGAAGCCTGTACCAACCTGGCCAACCACGTCCACGTACCCTCTCTCCCATCCCTTCCTCCACTTCACTCTGAGCCCCTAAACGCTCCTCTGTCCCCTTGCACCGTGGTGAGCTGATTTGACAGGGAGAAAAAGAGAAAAGCCGGTGGGTTTTTGTTCCCCCTAACCTTGCTTACAGCCAGCACTGGCTCTGAAAGCCCCTGGCTGTCTTTTGTGATTTCAACAAATCACCAGCACTTAAGCAAAGTGGGCAGAAAATTACAGGTTGTATTGCAAGTGAATGGAGAGGGAGAGCACGCTGGGGCTGAGAAAACAGAGGTTTGCGGGTATAATAGAGAACCCCGGGTCTGGCAGGCTGCAGAAGCCTGCGAAGCCATCAGGTATTAGTTAAATGCTCCGCGGAGTTCACGCTGCGAGGCATAATCGCAGCTTCTGAAGAGCAGCCATTTAATTGTCTCTATTATGTCCCTTTAGAAATGATTTGGGAGATATTTTGCTTTGAGCTGTCAAGGTTAAGTCAAGGAAAACGCTCTCCCTCTGACATAAGTGTCCAGGGAGGCAGAAACCCTCGGCAGAAATCCTCCAGGAAAAGCGGGTGGGATGCCTCTGCTTCCAGAGGTCTTTCCTCCTGCTTTTGCCCCCCTTATCTTCGCTCCCCGTGGCTGTTCCGCAGGCAGGTCAGCTCCCTTGGGGATGAAATGCTGCGTGCCTGGTGTGTGGAAGCCAGGGGCTCTGTGCACTCATCCCATCCCACCGTGGCATTCCCTCCTGGACACTTCTGCACTGGTCGGCCAAGCCGGGTTTGAGCGGTGGAGGTCTCAGGGGTGCAGGCGTTGTGGATTGAGTTGGGGACAGATGGAGAGAGGAGAGAAAGACCTCCCATCGTGGGGGAGCACAACCCCTTAGTGGCCGACAGAGCAAACGTCCTGCCCATGGGAGCCCTAATCCATCTCTCCCACTGAATAAACCCCGTGGCTTGGGCGTTTGCTGGGTGTGTGTGGGGGGATAACGCAGAGGCAGGGGTGGAAGTGGCCTGAAGCGTGTCCCCATCCCCTCGGAGCCCCTGGGAAGATGAGAGTGAAGAACAGCACTAAGCCAAAGACGAGCCCTTTGGATCTTAACATTTGGAAAACAGGGAGTTTGAAACACAAAGGGAGCCCCTTACCTTACCCTGAGCTGGGGTGGGGGGGGGAGTCAGAGCCATGCCCCTGGCCGCCCCTTGTCCCCAGCTCCCACCGTCTGTGGGGACACAGGGACAGACCCAGTGGGAAAGCAGCGCCCGGGGGATGGGGAGTGGGAACAAGATCCTCCTTAGGGGGGGTTGATGGTCGTCGTAAATAGATCTGAGCAGCGTCACTATCGATCCCTGTTGTGCGGAGCTGTAATTAGATTGAAGTGGGGAAGAGGGGTGTTGGGCTGCGTCAGCAGAAAAAGGAATTAATAAATAAACAAACGAGCCCAGGAAATGTGGGATTGAGGCCGGCGGCGGCATTCCAGGTCCAAAGTGAGGGGGGAATGAATTGGGGGGTTGTGGAGCAGGGTGTCACCTCTGGTGAAGCAACGCTCGGTTTTAGCGCTGGCTCGCGGTTGTACAGAGCAGCACCCTGATGGTTAGTGTTTGCCTTGGAGCTTCGAGTTCTTAATGGGAGACTGGTTTGGGATAATTACTCCTAAAAATAGAGCAAAGGGGAGGGAATGTGGGGTTGAAAAGGTGGAATCTGGGGGTCAGGCTGGCTGTGCAGCACTGCTGGTGGCAATGGGTGCCAACAGGAGAGCAAGAGGACAACGTGGATCCCAGTGGCTTCACGGAGGGGTGGATGTGTTTACAGCTACCTGCACACGTGTGTACGTGCTTGGTGTGTACATGGTAGGCACAGATAAGTGCCATCCCTGCAGAACAACAGCCGTGCTCACAGGGAGCGGGCGAGGTGCCCACCATGGACATGAGGTCCCAGCTGTGCCACCAGCACGGGGCTGGAGTCGAGCATGCCGGGGGGGATGCTGAGGGGATCCTGGGAGGGCGCGCGGTGGGTGGGTGAAGCTGTGCTGCTCCGAATGTGCACGTGCTCTGTGTGTGTGTGTGTGTGTGGACTTTCTGCTTGTTGCTTGGTTTGGGGGGTGTTGGGGGGGGGGTGGGGGTGTCTATTTTTTTTTAATTCATGTCTGGAAAAAAAAAAAAGTCGAATTTTCTATAAAGCCTTCTTTTTGTTTGTTCTTTTTGCAAGCATCTGATGGTCATAGGGTAGGTTTCCACTAACCCATTCTCTGCTGGCTGTTTGAGTACGGTACCCCTGGGACAGGGTCCCCCCGGCACAACCAGGGCTCAGACTGTCCTTTGTCCCTAAGGATGATGGTTTGCAGCCAAACCTGCCCGAGGGGGGAGAAGGGGAGGGGAAGGCTCTCCACCAACCATCTTTACCAAGGAGACTGATTCTGAGTGTGGTTGCTTGCTTGGTGCCTCCTTTTTCCCCTGCCCCAGTGGGACCAGAACTGATGGTTTCCACCACCTGCCTGGCGATGGGGCAGGGACCGACCCCAGCAGCTGGGGAAACCAGGCTAAATGTACTGGATAAATGATGTGTTTCACTGAACTCTAGATGTCCCCAGCTTTGGGTGGAAGGGGTGGATATCATCCTTCCCTGTTAGTTCAGAGGGTTGTAAAGGGGACTTGTAGGGCAGGCCAGCTGAAGAAGACCTCGCTTGTTCTCTAGTGAGGAAGAGATCACTTCAAACGTCCTCCTGTTACTCCTAAGCTACACGGATGCCTACCCTTTTACTCAGCCTGGCCGAGGAGGTGCATCCGTGTAGCAGGAAGGTAGTTAGCCTGAGGGGAATACCTGTTGTGCGGACCCAAGATGCCATCCCATCGCTGTGGCATCAGCTTCCAGCCTTGGCCTCTGGCCCCTCCAAGGTCTGCGCACCAGGTTGAAGAGGCTCCTGGAAGTACCTGCGAGAAGCAAGTTGAACTCTGTCATCCAGCAAGGTTCCAACAGCCAACATCTTGAAGGACCTGTGCCCTCCCAGCAAAATCCCTTGGAAGATCCTAACCAAGAAACCCCAAAGGCTGAAAACTGCTGCTTGTTCGGGCCTTGCCTTGGGAAGTCTTTAGCCCCTGGTTTACTCACTCTTTCTTGAGCTTTCCATCTGTCCCCAGCCTTGGAGGGCCAGACCCATGCCCTGCCTTTCCCACGGGCATCTTATACTCCTGCAGTGCCTGCACGTGTCTGGACAAGTCCCTGAGCACCCTGATGCAGTTGGCCCTGCTTTGAGTGTAGACCAGCACTGCACAAACTCACTTGTTATATCATTGTATAGAAAAATATCCTAGCAAAGGGCACCTTTTCTCACCACTTTCACCACCAGCTCTTGATATTCCTGCAATTAAAATCCCCATATATAAGAAGAGGTGAATAATCACCTCTCTCCATCCCCTGCGCGGTGCATGATGGTGTCAGGGGGCCTTTCCTCCCTCTATGCAGCCCATCCCTATGTGGCAGCACCTTTGTCCTGACCTTTGGCTCAAGCCAAACCTGTAGGGAAGGTCTGATTTAGTGCTGGCTCAACCTGACACATGTGCCAAAGGATCTGGCAGCAAAGGCACACAGGGGAGACTGGATTTCCTGGTACTTCAGGTGTTCTCCAGCCTTTGGAAGCAGGAAAACTCCTTCCCAGATCAGGTAGAACCACAAAGAGTCCTTCCAGGCTGTCTGCTGTGGGACACGTTGGCTGCAGACTGGCCTTTGAATAATGTTCCTGTATTTCCAAGCTGGCAGCTGGATGTGATGGCCAAGAGACACCACTTCCCCGAGTCCTCCGGTAAGATCCACAGAGGTGATGAGGAAATGAGGAAAGCCGATGGATGACCCCCAAAGTTTAGGAATGGAGCAGGTCCCCATAGTCAGGCTGCCAGCCCAAGGAGTTACCTCAGTCTCTAGTCCCAGGGTCAGCTGGAGATGTTGAGACTTTCCCTGGGCATCTGAAGAGGTGATGGGCTTCACCCAAGCTTTCCTCATAGTCATGTTGCAAGAGGCTGTTGTCCCGTCTCAGCAGACACTCAGGAGGCACAGGGAGGAAGAGGAGGGAGGCAGCCTAGGGACTTGTGGGCAGCAAGCCAGCAGGTTTACTGGAGGGAAGGGCCTGGATTTTGCGAGGCAGCCAAGCAACCTGCAAGCGGGCCAGGGTGGTGAGCACCAATTAATGGCCCTATTCTCTCTTTTGAACATCTAGCTTGCAAACGCAAAGAGCAAGAGCAGCAGAAAGACAGGAGCCTGCAGCCCAAGAAGCAGCGGCTGGTCTTCACGGACCTCCAGCGCCGCACCCTGATCGCCATCTTCAAGGAGAACAAGCGCCCATCCAAGGAGATGCAGATGACCATCTCGCAGCAGCTGGGCTTGGAGCTCAACACCGTCAGCAACTTCTTCATGAATGCCCGCCGGCGGTGTATGAACCGCTGGCAGGAGGAGCCAGGCGCCAACCCTGGAGTCCCCTCTTCTTCTACAAGCACTTTCTCCAAAGCATGATGTCCCCCAGCCCTCCCTGCCCCTTCTTGGACATCCTCCTCATGACAAAGCCAACCCCAGACTCACACGCATGTCCCGAGCCAACCAGGGTGGGTGCTTTTGGATGCTGCAGGTCCATCAGCCTCCCAAACCCTCAGCCAGGCATCACCCCTGGACATCGGCCTCGTGCCACATCCTGCTGCCATGTCCTCCCAGCTCATGGAGCAAGGACAGGGTTTGCCACCACATCAGCTCCATACCTGGGAGGGCTCGGAGGAAACCTGTGTGGAACAAGAAATGACTTGGGATGGAGGGAGAGGGCGAGGTGCTGTTTGGATGCATCCCTGGTGCTCGAGGGCCACGAAACCTTGTCTTCACCTACCCACCAGGGTCGCTGGGGAGAGGGACATGTCCTGACCCTACCCAAACCTCAACCTGTGCCACAGCCGCCCTTATGGCTCCTATGGTGGAGGGGTAAAGGTGGGGGAGATACAAGAAGTGGAGTCATGGGGCTGGGCTCTGGCACAACCCCGCTGAACCAAGGCGGATTCCCCCTTGGTTCACAGGGGAACGTGAAGGGAAGATGCTCCCCCCATGAGCCTGACCCTCCTTGCCATTGGCACACTCCCTTGCATTC
The DNA here is from genome assembly GCF_028554395.1 of Pezoporus wallicus. NCBI lineage: Eukaryota > Metazoa > Chordata > Aves > Psittaciformes > Psittacidae > Pezoporus > Pezoporus wallicus. The sequence continues at coordinate 337,447 of NW_026641603.1, forward strand.
CTCACCCTTGAAGGGTTTGAAAGCCTGGTTGAGGGCATTCCTGTAGCCCCAGTCTCCTCCATGGGCATCTTCCTCCAACCCTCCCCTTGGACACCCCCAAGAGCACCCACACCTACCCACCCCCCATGCACACATGCACCCTGACCCACGAGAGCACCCATCCCCGGATCCCTGCCAGAGGAACTCCACGGCAAAGGAGACTCTTTGCCGTGGCCACCCGCCTCCATGCACCCGAGCATCCCCCGGCGCCACGGCCAGAGGGGACCGCGGCTGCACTGCGTCGCCTGGCGCTCAAGCAGGTCAAAGAAGCACATTTTAGCTACAGAAATCGGGTATTTAAAGATTATAATTGTTTGAAAGGAGACGGGAGGAGAGACTTGGAGCGAAGGATCTGATCTTTCCTGGTGACTGGCTCCGCATTCACCACTGGATTTCTGGTTCACTTTTCGGTTGAGGAATGGACACAGACAAAGCAGATCTGTTGGCTTTGTGTCTTGCACCATCCACCCCTCAACAAACACTTATTGCCCCCTCCCATCCCCCCTTTTCATCACTGTTGTTACCAAAGAAATCGCAAAACCAAAAAACCCAACCACAAAACATCCCCCTCCTTGGGAAGAACCGGTGTCGGTGGACAGTGGGAAAAGAAAAATCCCGGGGATCTGGTGGTGAGATCCATCCCTGGGTGTGAGAAGGGGGAAAACTTCCCCGATGAGATTGAAAAGGGAGAAAATACCCCCCCCCCACAACCCCAAAAGAGAGGAATTACCAACAGAAACCACAACCAACTCAATGCCAAGACCGGCAACTCAACCAAAAAAAAGACGCCAGTTTTTTGTTGCTGTTTTTCTTTTTCGTTTGTGCCAATTTACAACCTGCCTTAAAACGGGAATTTCTGGAGCAATGGTACTAAGCTTCAAAACGGTCGTTTCCTCCGAGCTCTCGATGGTGACTTGTGCCATATAAAAAAGCAATCACGAGGCCAAACCCTTACAATCAGCCCTCGGCCCGGCCACCCTGCCAGCTCCCTGCCAGCCTGGGCTGTCCTCAGGAGGAGCAGGAGGTCCAAAGGGGACAGGGAAGAGCCTGGAGAGGCTTGGGGATGGAGAGGGAGGCGAGGTCCCCTCCTTCCCCCCCCACCACTTGGGGGAAAAGAGAGAATCCTCCAAAAAACCAACCGTCAACCAAAAACCAAAGGGGACACTACTGAATTTATGCGGGTAAAATAGTACCATCTGTGTTCTAGCGCTATGGTTTCTTAGATTCACTTTGCTTTGAGAGCGATCAGTTGTGGAACAGGAAGGCACCTTGTTGAAAAGAAGGGTAAAAGGAGAAAGAAAAAAGAAATGGATATGTTCACCAAAAAGAAAAAAAAACAACCCCAAAACCACCCCCCCCCCCAAAAAAACCGAAAAGGAATATATATATATAGGAAAGAAATGACAATAAGAATAAAAGAGAGAAAGGAAAACCCCTGCACATGAAGCCCTGACCGGCCACGGTCACCAGTGGGTTTAGGGGATGTCTTTAAACAAAGAGCTCCTGGGGTAGGTGAGCGGTGGTGGGGTTGGGGGTGTCAGACTGGACACCAAACTAAACCAGTTTATTGCTGGGAAGAGAGGGATGGAGAGAGGGAAGGAGCGGGAAGGGGCAGGTGCCGCAGCGTATTTTGCCAACCACAACCCAAAAAAGCGAATCTCATCCCCCAGGACCCCACTCCCCGCCACTGATTTTTCCCCTGATGTTGTTTCTTCTTGTCTTGTCGTGACATGGTGATGATGGTGGTGGATTCCTGAACACCATCGAGTAGTATTCAAGGGCTGAAAAGCCAGGAAGGGGGCCTTGGTTTGGGAATTGAGAAAAAAAAACCACAACAAAACACACGGAAAAACGAAACAAAACAAAAAAATTATAAAAAAAAAAAGGGGAAAAAAAAAAAGGAAAAGAAAGAAAAAGAAAAAGGGAAAAAAATAAAAAGAAAGAAAAAAAGAGTAAATGCCACAGGCCCTCAAGGATGCAAAGACATTTCTAGTGAGAACCCGAGAATAAAGGCTACCTCACTTGAGTTTTCAATTTTTGTGATTTGAAAATCACGTCTGATACCAAAGATTTTGTTGCCTTGTCTGGTCTGTGCTGGAAATGCCACTTTCCCTGCTCCCGCGGCCAAGCCGGCCGAGAACCCCCCCTTTCACCCTGGCCGAGAGCCCCTCAGCACCCCCTAAATCCCCCCCCTTCCCCAGCCCCGTGGAGTCCCCAGAGAGCCAGGGAGAAGGCAAGCGAGCGACCCTGGGATGGCAGCGTGGTAGATGAGTGCCTTTTTCTTGTACCAAAGGTGTGTGGCCATTTCTTTGCTCCTCTGCTTTGATCCTAAAGACTCACTATTACCTTAGCTCTCCAAAGGGACAGATTCTGGCATCTCTGTAGGCTTTGGGTGTTGGGATGAAGGAAAGAAACCCAACCCTTTGTCCTAATGGAAGGGAAAGTATCCCCCTTGTCGCCTGCTGTGGGAAAGGTGCTGGCTCCTTGGTGTGCGTCCCCCTCTCAGACATCCCTGTGTCCCTCAACTTGGCATGGTCCCCAGGCTCTCCCCATCCAGCCTTCCCTGCCCCAGGAGCACTGACTTGGTGTCTGGGTCCCTTCTCACTGGGCATCACTCCCAGGGGAAGTGTTTGCTCCGTGTCCTTTGCCAGCCCAGCCTGGCACGGGGACCTTACAGAAGTCCACGAGATGAAGACATGGGCTTCATCATGGGGTGTTTTTAACTCCCTCAGCTCAGACCTGGACTTCAGTTTCCCTGAAGGGGAGTAGCACAGGGAGGGTTCTGGCACTTCTGTCTGGAAAGACGACAGCAGAACTGGTGGGAAGCCTCAGCATGGGGTTTCTCCAAACCCCTCCTTGAGGGGAACAGTTTGGAGCTGCGACACCTTTGAGCACAAACCATTTCCAAGTCCCCACAGGGGCATTTTTGGCTTGTTGGAGGAGACAGGCACCGCCAGGTCCACACCACTCCACCGCTTGGCTTTAGCAAAAGGCAGCGGGAGGATGCACCAGAGAAGATGCTTGTCCACAGCAGTCTCCAGAATGTCTAGTGTAGGAAAGTCCTGGGTTGAATTGTACCTACTTGGTTCAGGCTCCAGCCGAGGTGGCTCCTTTTGAGTTGGACCAACTTGTGCAGAGCAACCCGGGTGACAACAAGCCTAGCCAGGACCCCCATAGGGTGCTTCATGCTGCTGGGCAACCTGACAGAGTAGGTCAGAGCATCCGTATCCCCATGGCTTTCCTGTCCCCCCTCCACACGATTGCCTTGGCCAGCTCTTGCCCGTCCCCGTGGCCCTGCCACCCATCTTCTACCTAATACCCACATGGCTTGTGATACCAAAGACGTTCTCTATGCAGGAGAAAGCCTTCTTTTCCATCCGGCACAGACCTTACAAGCCTTTGACAATGTTCTCTGAAATACCTCAAAATATTTAATGTATAGTTTATGTGATAAAAAAAAAAAAAAAAATTACTTAGCTAGTTTTTGGAATTTGTGACTTGAAGCTTTATACTGTTAAATTATAATTTTGCAGAAGACGGCATGTTCTTATTTCTTTGACGAGTTCAGTGGGAGACGTATTGAATGTTAAGGAGAGGAAAGCTGGATAGTTTCATGGTGGAAAGAGAGAAAGAAAGAGAGAAAGATTAAAAAACAAAAAAAAAACCAAAAACCAAAAAAAGGACCCTTGGAGTTTACAGATTTCATATTAAAACAAGTCCTTTTCACAAAAAAAAAGACAAAAAAAAAAAGCAAAAATGAATAACGATGACGAGACCTTTGCGTTCTGATGTGTTCCTTTTCTCTGAGTCATGTCGTACGAGAGTATTTATTATCTGTGTTCTGTGTTCAAATGTAATTTAAAGAAGACAAAAGAAAACAACAAAAAAAAAGACAAAAAAAAAGGAAAAAAAAAGATGAATTTGATTTATGCATGAAAAAAATATACTCTTTCTTGAAGTAATGTACTAATTATTGGGGGACGGGGCGGTTGGGTGGGAGCGGGAGGGGACAAACTGCTCTTTTCTCTTTTGCCCATGAGTTTTCGGTTGATGAGGACGTCTCTGCATGGATCATGGTCTTTTCCAACTCATGCAAGCACGGGAGAGTCACCATTTATCCCCCCTCAGTTTCTTCCTTTGCCTCTTTCCTTCCTCAGCTCCTGCTGATGTGGGAAGTGGGGGGCTGCCCCCAGGACCCCCGGGCAGGACGGGGTGCCCGGCACACACGGTAAGGACGTGGGGGACACGGGACCCCAGCGTGTGCACACCCAGTCCCACCCGTGCCATGGGCACTGGCTCCTCTCTGTGCTTTGGGCTTGGTTTTTGGCTCGGTTTGGGTTTTTCTCTTGCTTTATCCAGCTCTGTGGGTCAAATCCTGAGTGCAGATGAGAGGAGAGACAATCAGCCACCGTGACCTGAGCTGGCAAAGCCACAGGGCTCCTCGTGTGCTCTGAGACAAGGGAAACGGCCCCCAGGCACCCCAGAACCTCACCCCATGGCTGAGACCTTTCCAGGTGATGCTCCCAAGTCCCCATCCCTTGGGATGACTTCACAGACCTGCCTCTGCCCTCACCCTGCATAGACAGAGGTGCTGAAGATGGTGCTGCATCAATGCCCAACCGGACCCAGGGATGGACTGGAGTGACTCGTTTCTGAGGCTTTCTTGCCAAGGATGTGATTTAGGATGGAGGCAGCACCCAGCACCCAGGGGCTGCCCCAGAAGGCTTCCCTGTGCCGCCCAGCTCAGCTCTGACCCTGCATGGAGGCACCCACTCTGGTTGAAGGGGGAAGAAGAAGACAACGACTCCTCCAGCCATTGGAAGAGGTCTTGGAGGACCCCAGCCCACCGCAGGTCTCAGGGGATGATGGAAGTTTCCCTGCCTCCCCTAAACAGCCAGGGAGCTTTCTGCCAATGTCCAGAGAGCCCCCCCGCATCCCCTGCTCCTTCCTCGCCCTGCTCCCTCCTCCTCCTCTCTTTGCTTAGAGGCAACAAGGAGTTACGTCTTCAGAGGTCAGGAGGGTGATGGAGGCCTGGAGGAGGCAGAGGTACCTACCATTACCAAAGCATTTACCTTAACGTGCTGATTCCTTGGCCCTCTCCAGCCTCTTCACCACCCCATCCTTCGCCTCCGTCTCTAGAGGTGACCCCAAAGCTCAGCCCAATGTGAGGAAAGAGATCTCAACCTCCTCAGGCCCCACCAAAGTGCCCCCCCCAAAAGAAAGCAGGGTGGTTTTGTGTCTCCTCTCTTGTCTAATGCCGTGCCTTCTTCATGGCCAGCAGTGAGATGCTCAGTACTAGGTGGTGGTGGGAGACATGGGACCCACTGACCAAGGACCTGGATTTTAGGAAGAGATGATATTTATTCCAGCAGCACCACTCATCTGCTACCAACTCTCCTGCCCTTGGGGGAGCTCTGCATCCCTGCCCTTTTCCTCTTCCCCTCCGTGTCCCATTTCCTCTCTCAAGGCCTTTTCCAGCATGAGAAGCTTTGGTGCTTGGAGGCAAATACCTCGTTTCCAACTACAAAAAGTTCTCACCAGGCTTGGATGCAACCCACAGTCACAAGCCCTTGGATCTCACAGCAACCAGCCGTTTCCATCATGGGTCATGAGCCCAGTGGCTTGGGGAACCCTGGAGAAGCCAAGAGCCGAGCACTCTCCCCTATCCTTTAGCCCACCAGGACTTGCTGGATCACCCACAGGCAGATCTGGCCGTTCCTGCTGCCCACATCAACCAAAATGCCTTGAGGAGCAACTTGCCGTGATACCAAAGATGTTTTTTTCTCTGCAGGTAATGACAATCCAAGCTCTGTCCTAAAGACAATTCTCTCAACCAGGGTCGCCCCTGAAGAGCGTTTTTGTGCTGTGGGGAGCAGGAGAAGAAAAGGGGCCCCAGGGGTGATGGAGAGCGAATGGTCAGGGGGTGAGGAAGAGGAGGGGACCCAGGATCTCCCACCGTGTCCTGCTTCACTTGTGGAAGTTTTCAGGAATTCAGGTAATTTCCTTGCCCCAGGCCCTCTGGTTCTACCTTGAGTGGAAGTTTTCAACCGATGGCTTTTGTGCTTTGAAAACCCACTGTCAGCAGTGGGGCAGTGCTGTCCTCATCCCTCTGGGATCCCAGGGATTCCAGGCTGGGTTATACCCGTTGTCACCCCACTATGGCACAGGCAGAGCTGAGCTTTTCCTCCTCTGAGGACATCAGCACAGGGCACGCCAGGAGCTGGTGCTTCTTCATGCCAAGAAATGGCTTTGTAAAAGAAATCCTGTTCCTTTTCCTGAGCATCCGATTCCAGGTGGGGAAGATGCCAGGCGGGACGTGGTCCTGGGCAACGTGATCTAGGTGAAGATGTCCCTGCTCATTGCAGGGATGAGCTTTGGGGGGTCCCTTCCAACCCAAGCCATTCTATGATTCTATTCTATGATTCTAAACCCCTGTCCTCAACCCGCCTTGGCCACCATGGAGGTGCTGGGTTGGCCCCTGCGCTCCCTTTCCCTTGTCTTGGAGCACATGTGCAGCCGGGGCGGTGCAGGCAGCGGCTCTGGGGCTGGCCTTCCAGGCGCTGCCGTGCAGGATCCGGTTCCTCTTTTGTCTGCCTTTGTTTGGGGGTTTGAAGGAGGAGAAATTAAAAATGCAAAGAACAAAATTTTTTTTTGGTTTTTGTTTTTTTTCTTCTTTTTTTCCCTTAAATTTCTACATAATAATAAAAAAAAAAAAGAAATAAATCAGAATAAACCCAGCCAGGAAGAATCTGCAGCCTCAGGTTTGCCAGTCCAGAAAACACTGCTCATTGATCTGCATAGCAATAGGTGACGCTTGTCCTCATCCCACACAGACTGAGGGCCTCATCTCTTGAGTTTTTCAATGACTTTTTCCTTCTAATGACATCGATTTCTTTCTGTTGGGTTCTTTTCGCTGCTGCTTTATCGTTACTCTCATGGGATAGGTTTTGCTCTCCAGCGAAATGCAATTGTTACTCCTCTGTGTCTTGCAACTATATTTGTTAAAGCTATTTGCAAACGTTAAAAAATGAAAATATTACTACTAATAATAAAAAGTCTTATGTGTCAGGCACTTTATCCAAACTGTGCTGTGTGCTCTGGAGTTTGTTCCTTGTTCTTTGCAATGACTCGCGCAGGGGAAGCTATCAGGAAGCTCAAACTCCAGCCTACTGACAGGTTTTACAAGAGGACAAAAAGGAATGACTCTCTATTTGTTCATCCTCTACTGGTCATGACTGTGTTGTATTTCTGCAGCTTTCTGTTTCTTCAATAAATTATTTTCTAGTCATTCACATGGCGTGAGTGTTGTGTGCCATGGGTCAGCTCCCTGCAATGCAGCTCCATTCCTTGCCCTAGGCCTGCCCTGAGAGCATCAGGGAGTAGATTTGGGGATCATGCCCAGGCAGCTGGGAAAGGTTCCTTTCCCCCCCCATAGTTTTCCATCTGGTATTTGCAGGGGTGAAAGCATTCCTAGGGGAAGCCTCAGACACTTTCATTTCTTGGCAGCATCCAGCAGCCTTTGGCTGGAGCCCAAAATAAACACTTTAATTCGCCCAAACTGGGTGCAGATGAGGCCAAAGCACTTGTCAAACAAACCCATCAGGGCGTGTGTGCCGCAGGCAGGTCCAAGCCCCCCTGGCTGATGGAATTACCTCTCTTTTGATCCCAGTATCACGTCCCACCATGCGTTTTGCCATGGCACCAAGTGCTGGCAGGTCGCAAAGAGCTGGTGGCGCGCACAGATGGACCCACAGGACCTTTCTGCGCAGCTTTGTTGGTGGGGTAGCAGGGATTTGCAGGAGACAAGAGAAAAGCTGGAGTTCCTTTAATTATAAAATAAGAGCAATAAAGAGGGTGATCCAGTCACGGGTCACTTGCTCACACCCAGCGTCTCCAGCAGTTGCTGCTGATGTCCCCACTGTGGAGCCCTGCAGCTCCCATCCCTCTGGGCAGAGCTGGTGAATGTCACCCCAGTGCTCCGCCCTCCCCTCAACAGCACTTTGCAGGGCCTGTGGGCACAAGCTGTCCCTGGAGATGGGGATATCAGTCCCATGGGAGTGGGGCATGGCGCACAGCAGACACCACCACTCATGCAGGGATAGCAAAGACAAGGAGGTGGAGATCATAGAATCATGCAATGGTTTGGGTTGAAGGGACCTTAAAGCTCCTCCAGCTCCAACCCCTGCCACGGGCAGGGACCCCTTCCACTGGAGCAGCTTGCTCCAAGCCCCTGTGTCCAACCTGGCCTTGAACACTGCCAGGGATGGGGCAGCACCTCAGCATCCTCACAGATGGTGGGCAGCGATGAGGAGAGGCTGCTGGAAGCCAGGCTACTCTGCTGGGATGATGCATGTGAATGCCACGGGCACCAGAACCAGCCCGATGTGCGTGGCAGAGGTTGGTTGCTTTCTGTACAGGCTGTAACACACCCGGTGTGGAGCAGACAGAGCTGCTGGCAGGACACGTCCCAGAGTTTAGTGCCTGGAGCAGCAGCCCCCCAGGCTGGTCCAGCCCCTCCGCATCCGTAGGAGCTGCCCCTGGCTTCAAACCCATCTAAATGAGATTGGAAAATGCACCTTGACAGCACCTCCCACCCCAGCACAGGGGGAGGTTGATGCTGCCAGGGCACCCTACGGCGAGGGGCTGGGGGGGGACGACAAAGCCCAGGTTTGCATCTCTGGATGCAGGAGACCGGGGCGAGCAGCCCCAGCCCGCAGGCTGTCCCCGCGGGTGATGAGCCCGGCGTAGCCCTCCTGGTGGGAGAAGGCGTAGCTGGAGCGGCGGTGGAAGGAGCCACGGGGGACGTGGGCACGCAGCTCCACCGAGGGCTCCGGCGCCTGCTTTGCCTTCAAGCGGGTCTTCTGCAAGGAGATGAGGAGATCAGGGCTGTGGCCACCCCCCAGGCAAACCCTCACCCCAAGGGGGATGTGCAGGGGTGCCCTCCACCAAGGCACGGTTTGGCTCCCGGCTCCACCATGAGCTGAGTTGCCACGAGGGGATGCGCACCATAGGAACACTCCTGGGGTCTTCAAAGCTGCTGGAGCTCTGGAGCACATTCTCAACCCCTGCTCTTATCTGGGACCTCTTTGTACCACCAGAAGGGTGTAAACCCATAACCCACATGGGAATGAGCTCTGTGAAGGCTGGGGGTGGTACCAAAACCTGCTCCAGACCCCAGTGCCTCCTAATTGGCAGGTCAAGGGAGTCCTGGAAGCCAGTTCCAGACTTGGGCACCAGTGGCATGAGCAGCCACCACCAGGTGAGTGGTGCCACCAAGGAGAGGTGACACGTCCCGGCTGGCTGGCTTCCCTGCAGAACAGCCCCAGAGCCCTCCCCGTGCCATCCCCATCAGCCCTCACCTGCTGGATGGTGGTTTTGCCTGCCATGGTGTGGTACAGGTGGATGGTCAGTGAGGGGATAGTGTTCACCACCAGGGACAGCAGGACCACGAGCAGGACGTAGGGGTCGGTCAGGGCGTTCCGGGTGGCATCTGTTAGTGCAAGAAGGTGGTGGGTGATGCTTAAGTAGGGAAGGTGGAGAGCACAGAGGGAACGACTGTCGGGGGACAGGCCCACACCCATGAAGGTATCAAAGGGTCTAAAGAGGAGATGGCACCTAAACTGGAGTCAGAAATCAAGACAGCCGGATCAAGAAGTTGTGATGGAGAGAGGATCTACCAGGTGGGAAACAGCTTGTAGTACCAAGGCATCTGACCTGGGAAGCAGAAGATGGCAGGGGCTATCCTGAAGGCACCGATGCTTTGGGTCAAGAAGGAGAAGAGGCAGAAGAGCAGCAGGCTGGCAGCGACCATCGCAAAGGACAGCACCGTCCAGAACTTCGTGTCCAGGATGAACTGTAGTGACAAGGGCAGAGCGCACAGCGTCCAATGGGGATCCTCTTCCATTCAGTCCCAGGTTCCTCCCCAGCCCCAAGGGAGGTCACCCCCCAACCACAAAGCTGCTGGGGATGGTGTCAGAGAGCCCAGGGGCCAGATGGGGAAGGGCAGGTGGGTGCTCACCTCCATGAGGACCGACAGCAGCGCTGACGTGGCCACCGTGACAGCAAAGGACTCGTAGTCACCAACAGCCTTGCTGCCCACATGGTCCCTGAAGGCCCAGAACGCGATGTAGAAGCTGGCGAGCGAGGTGCTGACCCCGTGCAGGAGGGTGATGCCGAAGACGCGGTAGTTGAAGAGCTCATCCTGCTGCCCGACCACGTAGAGCTCAGGGAACTCCAGGCTCTTCTTGGCACTCACGTCCTGCCGAGAAGGCACCAAGCATCACCCTCCCCGCCACACTGGGAAGCAGGATTGGGCCCACCCCATGCAACACCCGCTACAGGAATGCTGCTGTGGGTCCCTACACGCGGTTCCTGTGGGGTGATGGGGTAAGCTCCAAATGCCCATTGAGCTGCTTGATCCTGTGTCCCAGCATAAAAAGCCATGCAAATGGGGTGGAACAACTGCCAGGCTGACTCACACCCACTGAGGATGCAGCCTCCAGGCACAGGGGCTGGATGCAGCCCGGTGAACCCATACCTGCTCCAAAAGGCCCATGGACAGCACAGGGTAGGCGGTGTAGAAAATGTTGTAGAGCGCAAGGAACCAGCCCTCATACAGGGGCTAGAAGGGAAAAGAAAGCAGCCGTGAGAGCAGTGGTGCTTTGAAAGGACTCCCAAAAGATGCCCAGGCACCAGGGGCGAGCCCAGGAGATCCAAACTCTGTGGAAATCCCCATGGACTTGCCCCAAGTTCTGCATCAGCCCCACATTGTCTGCAGCAGTCAGTGGACTGTGGGACCATGCTACAGATGGAGATGGGGGGGCCTGGAGCCACATGGTGGTGGTCAAGGTACACTGATGGCCTTTGGGATAGAAGCTCCCATTTTGGAGGAAACCAGCTAAATGCACATGGGATCTCTCCCTGCATCTTTCTGACACTGAGCTGCAGCTCATCAGGACATCCCAAACCTCCACCCAAAAGGCTGCTTTTCCCAATCCAGTCAGGTAAAAGGCACATGCCCAGTTGTAACTCAGCCACGCAGCCCCCACGAATGGGACAGTCCAATACCAGGGCAAGGGAGAAAGGGGACCAAGGTGGTGATGTGCCCACCAGGCAGTACCAGGCACGAGACCTGCATGGGATCCTCTGCGGAGGGGTTGAAGCACCGATGGGACGGATGCAACCCCTGCTGATGGCTTCATTCCTCACCTGAGCCGTGAATCCACTGTGGAAAGCGAACCAGACCTGGGCCATGAGGCCGGCAAAGGTCTTGTAGAAGAAGCAGCGCAGGAACTTGCAGATGCGGAGGTAAGCCCAGCGGCCATGGACGAGCAGGAGGCGCTGGAGGTAGGAGAACTGCGCCAGGGCATAGTCGCTGCACTGCACGGCTTGTGCGCCCTCCAGCCCATTGATGCCCACCCCGATGTCGGCGGCTGCAGAGGACAGGAGGGGGTGAAAGGCAGGCGAGGAGGTTTTGGGGGAGTTGGGTGCTTGGTTTCCCTGCTGAGGAGCAGAGGGTGAATCCAGTGGTGATGGGCAAAGGGAAGAAGCCCCCTTTATCACATCCCGCAGGAGCGATGTGCCAGGCATGGCTGGGTGAGCGAAGAGCTCAGTGCCATGTCAGGGCTGCTGGAGAAGGGCAGGGATGTCTCTGCCTGCTGCACAGATGGGGGCTGGAAGTTTCATTCATCAAAGCAAGTGGTCCACCTTGCTCTTGTCCCAGGCTGGTCCTGTGCCTCTCCCACCCTCCCAGCACAGCATCAAGGGGGTTCCTCTCCCAGCTCCTCGCCTCAAAGGAGGTGGTGAGGTGATGGAGATGGCACATGGGGTACCACCACTTCCCACCAGTGGGATGCACCGGCTGAACCCCACACTCCCCCCTGCCCCGAGCCTCACTTTTGATCATGTTGACGTCGTTGGCCCCATCCCCGATGGCCAGGGTGATGGCTTTCTTGTGCTTCTTCACCAGCTGCACCATGAGGGCTTTCTGCTTGGGGGTCACCCTGCAGCAAATCACTGCCTGGCAGCTGGTGGCCAGGTCCACGAAGGCCTTCTCCACCAGACTGCCCTGCAGCTCTGAGCCCGCAGCCCTGCAGCAAGGCAGCCGCTGCCACAGCCTCCGCTCCTCCTTCAGCACCTCTCCCGTGTGGAGGATTTTGTCCTTAGGGAAGAGCACAATGGTTGGGACCTCACTCGTAGCGTTCATAGCGTGAAACACCCCCCCCCCCCCAAGCTCTTCAGTGATCCTCTTAAATCTTGTAGATGCTACAAGAAAGTGACCCCCAGTTCATCACACAGCAGGCACTGTGACCAGGAGACCAGTTCGTCCCAGCATCATGGGAAGCCTGGGGAGCTGATGCCAACATGCCTCATCCCACGAGACCGACTGGAGCAGTGTGACTGAAGCCCCCCAACACCAAGTGATGGGTACAAAGTTGTCGCCCTCTCCCCTCTTCATTCCCCAGCCCAAAATGGGCTTTCCCTACCCTTTGGGAAGGACGCCCATCACATCCTGGTGCCACCCAGCACCAGGGCACAAACAGCACAGGCTGGGCAGAGCACAGAGCATCCAAGTGCCACCTTACCAGGAAGTCCCCACTGATGATGAGCGCTCTCTTCTTGTGCTGTGAAGCCTTGAGGTGCTGCTGGGAGAGGCGGCTGCTGGACTGGGCTTCCCCATTGCCACTGGAGTTGTTGTTGCTGACCCAGTGAGCCTCAAGGATCTCACTGCGTGAGGAAGGGGGGGGGGTAGGAGCTGAGGGCTGGGACCTGCAGTTGGCTTTTGCCATTGTAAAGACAGTGCCGGGAAGATGTTCCCAGTGGTGGGAATAGGGGGGGCAGAGAGGGGGCCCCAAGGGCTCACTGCCCTCAGAAATCAGCCTCTGTCCCTGTGGTTTAGAGGCTGGAGAGGCAGCTTGGGCAAAGCCTGCCAGGGAGGCCAGTGCTGTAGGAGCAGGAACAGATGGGAAGCCTGGAAAAGCATCAGGGACACCCAGGCTGGGACAGGGAAGGAGAAGCATCTCTGGCAGAGTGGAGCTCTGCCCAAATCCTGTGCCCTCAAGGGGTCTTCAGCAGGGACAACAACAACATCCGGAACCAGGAGGTCACAGCTCCTCACCTGATCTCCTTCTCCTCCAGGATCTCCATGTCATCCGTGAGCAGCTTGCACGCGTAGCCGATGTTCACGGCAGTCTCTGCAACACGCAGGGGGCAGTGGCCACTGGTGCTGCCTCCTCCACCGCAGGGACAAGAGCCCTTGGTGGGCAGCAGCCCCTGGGGGCTCTGCTCCAGCTCTGAGCCATCGCAGATGCTTCCCCTGCCTCAGTTTCCCCATGGGTGATATGATGTGTGGGACATCGGCTGTGTACCAAAGGGAACAGCAGGCCCTGGCTGCTGCCCAGCCCCAGGGTCTCATCTCTGGTCGTGGTTAGGGGAGAAGCTGAAACGCGTTGGTTGCTTCCACTGACCTCGCTTGTCTCCCGTCAGCACCCACACTTTGATGTTGCCCAGTTTCAGCAGCTGGATGGTTTCAGGGACTCCATCTTGCAGCTTGTCCTCAATGGCTGTGGCCCCGAGCAGCTGGAAGGAGGGCGAGTATGGGGCAGGACAAGATACAGAGGTGGGAATTACCCCTGGATCCAACCAGGAGGCCGTGCCCAAGGGTGGACACGACCCAAGAGGTACCTAACCCAGTGCATGTCACAAAGTCACCCCTGGCGCGGAGCTCCCTGCCAGGGGATGGGTGTTGGGTTGGACACTTCACCCCCCTCATTCCAGAGGGCTGAGCCCCACGCTCCTGCCCTGGGTGGGACCAGCGCAGCCGGTTCCTCACAACCCTCAGCCTCATCCCACCTGCAGGTTCTGCTCCATCTCCTCGTACAGCTTGTCCAGCTCCCGCGCGCGGCCCTGCAGCAGGATGCTGGCCTCACGGTGCCTCCTGCTCCAGTCGCTGTACTCGACCTCGCTCACCTCCTTACAGGCCAGGCACAAAGTCCGCAGCGTCTCCTCTGCAAAGCGCTGCAGAGGTGGGACATGAGGGCTCCCTTCCCTCAGCCCCTGGACCAGGGCATCACCCCAGCCGGCCGCGATGCTCCCATGGGCAGAGCCAGAGGACCTGAGGGGCTCCCTCTGGGCTCTGACCCGCTCCCATCCTACAGCATCCGCGTGAGCATCCTTGCCATGAGCACGCAGAACACTGAAGGGGGGTTTGATGCCCTCTTAGCCCCTGTCCCATATGCCCATGTGAGGCTCTTAGAGCAGAAGGAAGGAAGAAAGACCAAACTCCTGAGGCAAGGGGGACAAGGGCCTCCAGGACACCCAGCCCAGCAGGGGGACCAGCCCTTTCCACCCCAGGCTGGCGTGGGACTCACATCCAGCGCCCTCTCCGTGAAGGTCTCATTGGGCCCTCTGCTCTGCAGTCTCTCCAGGATGACCGTGTCAGCCCCCTTGGTGTAGAGACGGATTGTGCCCTGGGGGTCCCGCACTGGGAGGGAGGGGAATGACAGCTTAGCTACCCAGAGAGATGACTCCCACCCATCGCTGTCCCCGTGCCATGGCCCTGCTGCAGAAAGCATCACAGTGCACACTGGTGCCTCTCTACCTATGGTTGTAGGAAGCACAGGAATTCCCCCATATCTACACCATCACAAGGCAGGATCAGGCCTCAAGGGCTGTCAGTTCCTCACACACCTCCTCTGAGCCCCTGCTTTGCTCACTCTCAGCTGCTTAAACCCTTCTTGGTTACCTACCCCAAGGTATGAGGGAGAGCAAAACCATAGGGATGACCAGGACAATCCTTAGGATTGTTAATCCTAAATCACTCACAGCCACCCCAGTGCCATCCCTTTGCAGGGCTGGGAATGGAAAGGACCCCTGAGACACCCTGTCCCACTCACCTAAGACAGACATCCTCTTGCGATCGCTGTTGAAGTCCAGCATGGCCAGCACTTTGTACACCCTCTTCTTCCCCAGCTCACTGATGGTGATGGTGTCTTGTGTTCGGGCCAGAAAGACATACCCCAGGTTCCTGGCTGCCAGCACCAATGCTTCTTCATCTGGTGAAGCTGCCTGGTAAACCAGCTGGTCTGCAGAAGAGTTGGGATTAGACAAGGAGGCTCCCAGCCAAGCAGCTCTTGGACATCTGAAACACCCTGTTCTTGCCCAACACCAGTATTATCTATGGACACCCTAAAGTCCAGGCCACCACCCTTGGGAACCTCAGTCCTTCTTGTCTCATCTCTTCTGCTCATGGCCCCAGGAAAGACAACTCTTGTAGATGCCACAGAACATGACCCCGGTTTCCCGGTTCATCAATGCAGCAGGCACTGTGACCAGTTAGTCCCAGCATGACCAGAAGAGCACGGTGAGCTGCTGCCGGCCTGCATCATCCCAGACAGGGATGGATCCTGGTCCCAACCTTTACAACAAACCCAAATGTGCAGGGGCTCTCACACGCCCTGCTCCCCACGCTGCAGAGCTTTCCTAAGTGATGGAGGAAGCCTCCATGGCCTCAGTGCCTTGGACCGGCTTGACCCCACTCCGAGCACATCATCCACCGCAGCCAACCCACCGCCCTTCTCCTCCACCATGACGGTGTGGCAGAGGGCCAGGAGCCTCAGGAACTCCCTCAGCACTGGGTCCTTGTCCCGCTGGGCGGCTTCCAGCAGTGTCACATCGCAGAAGTCCGACTTCTTCTGCACATTCGGGGTCCAGGTCACCCCCGAGCCCTGCAAGAAGCACAGGGAGGCTGCAGGCACCCAGGAGAGACTGACTGCACTGGGGATGCTGCTGGTTGCAATACAACAGCTCTGTGCTGGTGTGGTTCAATCCAGATCAGAGTTCGTAAGTCAAGCTCTGCATTGCCGAGTATAGAAAGGTTGGTAATGAAAAGCAAATTGAAAACCAGACCTGCACTGGTTTATAACCCCAGTTCCCCTGTCCTTAACTGGCAGCTGAGGACCAACAAACTCACCAGCCCAAGGGAACACGTGCCACTGTCTTACAACGTGGGACCCTGTTGTAAGCAAGCTTGGGCTGGAACGGCTGGGCCTGCTGCTAGTGTGAGCAATGGCCACAAGGATGCTCAGGAGCATCTCTGTGATAAGGGGAGATTGTAGGAGCTGGGTCCGTTTAGTCCAAAGAGCAGGCAGAGAGGGGGTCCCCTCATTGCAGGATGGTGCCAGGCTCTTCTCAGTGGTGCCCAGGACGAGGAGCAATGGCCAGAAACTAAAGCACACCAAGTTCCACCTCAGCGTGAGGAAGAACTTCCCACTGAGGGTGGCAGAGCCCTGGCACAGGCTGCCCACGGGGGCTGTGGAGTCTCCCTCTCTGGAGACATCCCAAACCCACCATGGGCACGTTCCTCTGGGTGGCCCTGCTTGCACTGGGTGATGTCCAGAGGCCCCTTCCAACACTGATGATGCTGGGATTCTGTCATCACATCTCCCAGCCTGGACCAGAGCTTCGGGCATCAATGGGAGCCCGGGAGGTTGTGGCTGGAGGCCCAGGGCTGCACGTGGGGATGTTCCCAGGCAGATTCTGTGCTATGGCTTTGACCCCAGCAAGGAGCCTCATCTGGCCCCATGTTCCATGAGAGGGGGGAGTTACGCACCCGTGGATGTTTGTCCTCGTGGCCCGTGCCCGTACCTGCCAAAATGAAAAGAATTTAACTAACAGAGCTCACAGGAGCACCACTTAGGGGGGTTATGTGTGTGCCTTTGAGCAGGTTCTCAACAGGGGACCTCTCCTTTTGCTGCTCAAGAGACTGGCCAGAAGGGACCAGTTCTCAGCCTGGTCACAAGCCAGGCTCTCACAGGATGGGCAGGTTTCACTTATTTGGCTCTTGGACTGTTCAGACACATTTTCAATGTTAAAAACTCAGCTCTAGCTGAGCAATTATATGCATTAACTGTGATGAAACGACATGAGGGAGATGATAACGCCTTTGCCTCCTCCATGGGTCACCAGAAAGCCTCAAAGTGCCCAAATTTGGAAACCAAGCTGCTTTCCACCAGAAAAACGCTGCAAAGAAAAGCAAAACCTCCTTTTTCTCTCCATGACCTTCATAGAAAAGAAAAATCCCATGGGCTTCACTGGCCCACGGCTCTTCTGCTTCCTCTGTCCTGGGCAGCGGCAGCCGATTATTCCAGGTGGGATCCACCTTACCCACACCATGCGTTTGCCATGGAGCTGCCGCTGGGCTCCTAACCCCAGGCTCCCTTTTTTCATCAGGGAAAACCTCGCTGATCTCAGCTGAGTTTGAGGCATCTCCTGACCCCATGCACTGTGTGGCCATAGGCATGGTGGCCCCTGCAAATCCCCAGTAACGTGCGTGATGGGAACAAGCCAAACCCCTACAGCATCTTCTGTCTACGTGCTGGAGCACCAAGATCAATCCACGTGCCTCAAGCTCCCCAGCAAGGCAGGAAGAGTGGGAAGAGCCAATCCAAGCTTTACCTAACTCGTGAGTCCCTACAAAGGTTACCGTAGACGGCCCCATTGACACAGCATTTCTTGAAGCTCATCATGTTTTGCGTCAAGGTGCCCGTCTTGTCCGAGAAGATGTATTCGATCTGGCCAAGCTGATCATTGAGGCTGGTGCTTCTGGCTTGTGCTGGGATGTCCTTGGCAGCGTAATACATTTCCAGATCCCAGTTGATAAAGCAGCTGTTCACCAGGTAGATGAATTCAAACCTAGGGAGTCAGGGAGAAGAAAGCTTACGCTGGGGAAGGAGATCTCATTGCTCGCATCCCAGGGGCACTTGAGAATCTGACATGGGGAAGAAAAGGCAGAGGGGAACTCCCCACCTGGATCCTATTGCTCTGAGCTTCGGGGAGGAAAGAGGTTTTTCCTTGTTTGTGGCCTGGCTTCCAGAAGGCTCCGCATGCCAGACTGAGAGCCCACTGGGGCCCAGGCAACTGGGGTCCCCTCTGGAAATCTGGCCTTTGATGACAAAATGCTTACTGGAGATTCAGCAAAGGGCCAGGCAGTTTGGAAACGGCTTCTTCCAGCACAGATTGTGATCATGGCCAGCTGTGGCCTTCTCTTCCCCACCCTGCTGCTGCTCAGCGTGAAAACACCGGCATCAAGTCTCATCCTCAGCCTGCCCCCCGTTTCCAGCATCAGTACGTGCCTTTGCATCTCTTTTCTGGCTTTCCCCTGAGAAGATCTCAAAGCTCATCATCAGTGTTTGTAAGATGCCCCCCGCTCCCATCCTTACCCTCTTACAGCTAAAGGAACACGTGGGAATGACTTCTTCAAGGTCACTGATGGGTCTTTTGTGCAGCCCCATTTTGTGGCTATAAACCCAAGTGCCAGATGATGGCCAAGGACAGGGAGCGGGGTCCTGATCTCTGACCACTTCCAAGCTCTGTTGCTCTTACATTATATACATGGACATGGGTATGATGATGCTCAGGAGGATTGTGAAGCCCCAGAAGTTGAAGAAGGCTTGCTGGGCGGGTGTTGTGTGCTTGTAGAAAGCAGAGAGGTAGCTGTGCTTCTCCTGGAACATCTTGGCCCAGAACCCAGAGGCGATGGCGAGGCACAGCGACATGACCAAGAGCACCACGAAGATCTGAGACGAGAAGCCAGGGTGAGAATGCACCATCGCACAGAGCCCATCAGACCCCTTCCTAGCACCAAACATTGCCTCTTCCAGACTGTCTCATTTAGCTGTGAGCCTGTGCAAAGGTGTCCTTGCGCCTGAAGCTGGTTCTCAGACCTCATCCTGGGCTGAGATGAGGGATCCCAGCACGTATTTCAGTTGGCACATACATAACACACTCACAAAGCAAACCCCTGCTTTCCCACCTTCCTTATTGCCTCAGACACCATCTCCCTGGACACGGGGTGTTCCTGCTGCAGTACCAGCAAGCAGAGGAATGCTAGCGGCCAGTCTGAGGGGTGATGATGGCCAACTACCAGGAGCAGGAGTAAGAGCCCTCCAGTTACAACCACGCTGCCTTGCTTCCAGTGGAGGAAAGGTTTCTCCTTTCCCTTCCTCCATCTGCTCTGTGAAGGTCCCTTGGCTCAAGCCACCTCCTTGGACCTGCACTGTTATGGATCATTCAAGCAGGCCTGGAGGGGCTGGAGATCCTGAATACTCCAGCTCCCTCATCCAAGGGGCTGCTCTACAGCTGAGGACTCGGAGCTGCCAACACAACCACGTGCAGACAGCCCCGGATCCAGCAGCTGCCAATTCCTGGGAGCATCACTTGGTGTGTGCCCATAACATATTAAACCCAAGGTATCTTCAGCAAAAGACTGCAAACTTAAGAAAATCAGTGTCACCCAAGCAAGCATCCTCTCATGAGAAGACTCTAGAGGCTGGCAGACCAGGAGGTGTTTGCACCACTCACTATGATCACCAACCGGTCCATCATGCGGTCCAGCTTGGTTTTCTTCCGCTTGATCTTTCCACAGTTCCTCATAATTTTGGAATCGAATCCTGAATGAGAAACATTTTAGAAGTAAATCCACAAGGCCCCAGCCCCCAGAGGGTTGCCTTGCAGCAAAGTGCTTCTGGTTTCCTCCATAACAACATCTCCCTGCCTCTGAAGGCTTCAGAGGACCACATCCCTCAATCAGAGGTTAATCGAACCATGGCTGCACACTTGGAGGAGTGCTGCTTGCACCAAACCTTGTCCCTTTCCTCCCACAGCTGTTCATGGAATCCCAGCCTGGTTTGGGTTGAAGGGACCTTAAAGCTCCTCCAGCTCCAACCCCTGCCATGGGCAGGGACCCCTTCCACTAGAGCAGCTTGCTCCAAGCCCCTGTGTCCAACCTGCCCTTGAACACTGCCAGGGATGGGGCAGCCACAGCTTCTCTGGGCACCCTGTGCCAGCGCCTCAGCACCCTCACAGGGAAGAGCTTCTGCCTAAGAGCTCATCTCAGTCTCCCCTCTGGCAGGTTCAAGCCATTCCCCTTGGCCTGTGCCTACATCCCTTGTCCCAAGCCCCTCTCCAGGTTCCCTGCAGCCCCTTCAGGCACTGGAGCTGCTCTCAGGTCTCCCCTTCAGGAGCCTTCTCTTCTCCAGGCTGCCCCAGCCCAGCTCTCTCAGCCTGGCTCCAGAGCAGAGCTGCTCCAGCCCTCGCAGCATCTCCATGGCCTCCTCTGGACTCACTCCAGCATCTCCCCGTGTCCAAGCTCTCAGATGCGCTGAGCCCCAAAGAGCAGGAGGCCACCAAGGTGGGTGGATGCAGGACACGATGCGCTCACCTGCGTAGATAACCAAGCCATAGCAGAGGTCGGTGTTGCGCAGCCTGCAGCCTCGCAGCAAGATCCTCTCGCTGTCAAGGGGGTAGGTCTGTCCCCTCCAGGCCAGCGTGCCCGTGAAGCTGTGCATGCGGCTGTTGGGCTCCTCACAGGTCACTCTCCCTGGGGCAGAGGGCAGGATTCGGGTAATGGCTTTGAGGGAAGGGGAAGGACCTTCCTGTCCCCTCGCCCCCCACTCCTGCCCCCTCCAAAGAGGGGTGCTGGGGAGATTCAGGGATGGTCGGGGCCTCTCCAGATGCAGTTGGGAAAGGGATGGCTCAAATCCAAGCTAAGCTGGAGGAGGGTGCTCGGTTCACTGGGCTATAAAACCAGAGGAGGTACAAACACAGCTCCATCCCCAGAGCCTCTGGGAGGGGAATGTGCATCCTGTGGAGGACCAAAGGGGAAAACACCCGGGGTCAGAGCGGTTTGGGAGCCAAGCACTTGATTCCCATAGGAAAATCAAGATGCAGGGCAGGGGGAAGGAGCACAACCCCGATGTGCCTTTTTGCTGGGGAAGGTCCTCCATGCAAGGAGGAGAGAGTGCAGCCTCACGTTGGACTGATGGCCCTTGTGCCTAAGGGGACAGGAACTTCCTGAGGCTGAGCCCGTCCCATCCCGGTGGGAATGCCGCAGCCTTGCCCGGGTAGGAGACTCACCATCAAAGGCAGCCATGCTCTCTTCCCTCACCAACTCCTGGTGAGTGACCAGAAGGGCTTGTCTGAACTTCAGGTTTGTCTCCCTGTGAACAAGAGCCAGGGAGGGAAGACTCTACCAGCACTGTGGGGTGACGGAGCTCTTAATTCTGCTGTCGGGCCCATGGGACACAGCCAACCATTAATGACCAGGTGGTTACATGAGTGATGCCAATGAAGAGCAAGACGGGGACCAGGCATGGAGCACTCACACGGGGAGCCCTGGCCACATCCAATGGTTGCTACTGAACTTGCAGTGTGCCCGACCTCTCCCTCCCAACGCTGGGGTGTCCCCAGGACCGGAGCTGTTGCCTCCGTGGCTCCATCCCTCTTCCCCCATGGCAACAGCAGCACCGTGCCCCTCTCCTCACCCATCGATGTCGGTGGTCTCCACGTAGCACAGGCTGCTGGGCTCCGAGCTGCACAGCAGGAGCATGTCGGCCTTGAAGAGCAAACAAGGGAAGAGAGAGCACTTGGCTGAGCCCCTCCTGACCACGCATCCCCAGCCGTGGGGCAGAGGCAGCTCCGGGGGGGCAGCACGCACCGGGACCAAGCTCTCCTTCCGCAGGCGGACGATGTCCCCAACGCGGATGTCGCGCCACTTGCGCCAGCGGAAGCTGCAGGAGGATGAGAGGGGAAGGGGTTTTTATCCCTGCGGAGCAGCGGGGATGGAGGCTGCGGCTCCTTCTGCCCTCTGGACCGGTCCTGCATGAACGGGTGCCGGTTCCTCTGCCGCGGTGGTGGCCTCGCGTCTGCACAGCCACAGGATGGCTGAGCACTGAGGAGAGCGCAGGACCCGTTTGTCACGTCCATATCCCATGTCCCTGTGGGTGGCAGGGACCTTCAGCCCCCTGTCCACGGATGGGCAGTGTTGGTCCTTCCCTGGACCACTGTTCGGCTATGATACTGCTCCATGAGATACGAAGACCTGCGGAAACTTCTGTGGCCAAGGCACCCTCCTCCCAGCATATCACAGCAAATCAGGGCTTCGTTAGACCTGCTGTCAGCCACTGGAACGGGATCACCCATCCCTACAGGGCAGCTGCAGGATGGGAGGTGATGGGAGTTTGCAGAGTCAGGGGCCATGGCACCAAAACCTTTCTCCGCTGCTATGCTCAAGGAGGCTCAGCACTTCAGGGGATCCATTGCTCCACCCAGACCTGGAAAACCCAGCTCCAGCTCCCCCAGGGCCCTCACCTCTTCCCACACAGGATCTCACACGGCCTGCTGTTGATGTTTCTGTCGCTTTGGTGACGGCCCTGCCAGACAAAACCATGCCAGCTGAAAACATAGAATCATCGAATAGGATCATAGAATGGCTTGGGTTGGAAAGGACCTGAAGATCATCAAGTTCCAACCCCCCTGCCGTGGGCAGGGACACCTCACACTAAACCAGGTCACCCAAGGCTCTGTCCAACCTGGTCTTGAACACTGCCAGGGATGGAGCATTCACAACCTCCCTGGGCAACCCATTCCAGTGCCTCACCACCCTTACAGGAAAGAATTTCCTCCTTAGATCCAATCTAAACTTCCCCTGTTTCAGTTTTAACCCATCACCCCTTGTCCTGTCACTGCAGTCCCTAATGAAGAGTCCATCCCCAGCATCCCTATAGGCCCCCTTCAGATCCTGGAAGGCTGCTCTGAGGTCTCCGCGCAGCCTTCTCTTCTCCAGGCTGAACAGCCCCAAACTGCTCAGCCTAGAGACACAGACATGGGGCAAGGACATGCTGCAGCCTGCTTTCTGAAGCAACCAGAAGATGTATGCTGGTGAATGTAGAGGCTAAAATCCCTTGAGGTATTTCTGGTGACCACCCTGGGAATATAAACCATTGGTTAAGATATAAAGATGAGGGGGGTTGGTGTTTAGACCCCAAGGAAAGCAAACTGGCCAGTTCCCATCCTTCCTAAAGGAAAACACAAAGCGTCCTGGACATGGGAGACTTGATGGTTCCTCAGGAACAACAAATGACAGCAACTTCCAAGCTTTTCAGTTCACCCACAGCAAGAGGGCCCTTTCTGCTGCCCAGCTCCCCCAGGACCTGCCCCCAGCTCGAACAGCCTTTTGCTCCATCCCGTACTCACGATGTCGTCGATCAGGTCTCGCACACCCCGGATGACGAGAAGGCAGCTCAGGGGGAAGAGCAGAGGATACCAGGGCAGCGTGGAGATCGCGGGGAAGGCCTAGAGGAGGAGAACTTTACACTTTCATCCCACTTTGGAGTGCTTGAGGTGACTCCCCCCCCTCATTCCCAGCTCCTCTCCCCGGCCAGCGCCTAAGGAACCCATCTAAGAAGACTCAAATCCAGGTGTCTGCCCGCAGAGAACGGTCCTGTTGGCTTTCCACGTCCTTTTAAAGTGTGGAGTGTACGTGGGGCGTTTGGAGGGCAGGATTTCTATTTAGGGATGGTTTCTCTTACATCCACATCCGATCAGTTTAATGTAACCAAGCTTAAGGGAGGTTAGACCCCTCTGAGCTCAGGACAAGGAGCACCGCTGACAAGCAGCATCCTTGGCACCATCTCAGACCAACCACCAGGCATCCTTCCTTTTCTAGGCAGCCCTGCACACGCTTGGTGCCCAGCTCACCTGTAAGAAGATGACGAAGACAAAGTAGATGTTGGCCATTCGGTGGAACTGCTCGTAGAGGTTCAGGGGCAGGAAGGTGAAGACGTTGTACTTGGCTGTCTTAATGGCATTGCCCTGCAGAAGAAAGGCCCCAGTGGGCGTTCAGCCACGGAGAACCACAGAATCATCAACCGGGCTGGGAAGGACCTTTAAGATCATCAAGTTCCCCCGCACTGCCACGTCCCCTAAACCAGCTCACTACAGGAAATCAAGGACGTTCTGGTGCTTTCAGGACTTTTCACGGGGTAAGAGATGCCTTCAAAAATCCAAAGCCATGAGGGGAAACAAGGAGATTTATAGAGGAAAGGGCTGTATAAAATCCAGACAAAACCATTTCCTTCACCTCCAGCTGGGGGGCCATTATTTAGCTGGGAAAAAGGAAAATCTGCTTTTGTTATATTAAATCTTAAAAAAAACAACACAGTCTTTCTTGTTATTGGACCATCAGACTAAAAAGCCTCCCTCACTGCGATTCTGCCCCTTTTCTGTCAGCTTCAGAGGGGATCTAGGGCAGGGATCCTCTTCATCCTCCAAACATGGGTTTGTGATGGACTTGCAATGGTTGGGCTTGATGATCTTGAAGGTCTTTTCCAACCTGGTTGACTCTGAGTCTCCGATGCACTGAGGACTGTGTGTGTGAGTCCCCAGCACCCGGAGCCGAGGCTGACTCACCGCGTACTTCTGCTTGCTCAGACAGAAGGCAAACCTCTTCTTGAATTGCCTGTGGTAGCTCCGGTCGTTGGCCCTCACCTCCCAGGTGAAAGCTGGAAAAGCAAGTGGATATTCAGCACGTCCCATGGGAGCCAGTGATGGTGCCACTGGGCTTACGGTGACCCGACGCTGGTTGGATGGGCTTTCCATAGAGCACCTACAGCTTGAGAGCTGCTGGAGGTGCAAACGGGACAGAGCTGGAGCTTCGGAACGCGTGGACAGAGGGCTCAGGAGGCCAGAAGCTTCCAGAGATGGGGGACTGCTGCACACACGTCCCCTTCGAGCCTCAGGCTACCCGAGCTCAGGTGCTGGGGTCGTGGTACAAGCAGGCCAGGTGAAGCACAACCCCTCCAAGCAACAGGACTTCGCTGGTCCTCTCCTGATTGAATCTTTGCTATCCCAGTTCAGAGGCTGCCAAGGCACATCCCAGCCACTCGTGGTCCCTCCTTCCAGCCCATTCACCCCAAATCTACTTCTTCTAAAGACAGGTGAAACCCCACAACGCGCTCCCTGCTCACCGACCTGGCAGCTGCTTCTTTCCATGCAGGCAGCCTGGCTCCTGCTCAGCCATGCTGGTGCCACTGCCAGGATCTAGGGACAAGGACAACCACAACACGAAGCAATGAGATCCCCCCCGGGATGCTCCTGCCCATGGCCAGGTACAGGTGTGCGGCCAAGCTGGAGGCAGAACCACCTACAACAAAGCTGTTGGGACTGAGCCTCAAGGCTGGGTTTAGCTGGACCCCAGGGATGGGTATGGGAGAGGTGAGGCTGTTCAGGGCCATTAACGCATTGGTGCCCGCAGGGCCCTGACCCATTGCTCAGAGCATCTTCAGACCTTCCTCCAGGCTGTTAATAGCAAAGCTGAGGCCAACAGTGGTGAGTGCCAAGAGATTTGCCTGGGCTCTCTGCTTCCAAACCATCAAATGGCATGATGGCTTTCATGGAAGGGTCCAAGCCTATCCTGAGTCTCATCGGGATGGAAGACTTTAGTTTTGTCTGTGGTCATCCTTTCAGAAGATCCCTCACGCTCAGGATCAGGCTTAAGTTGACTCTCCCCCACGTCCCTGCTGCGTTGGGCGTCTCTGAGCCCCATTGTACCCAGTAACAATCCCCATTACCCCACTTACCCCTTCCACAGACCGCACGTCAGCTGCACAGCACCCCTGCTGCAGGTGAGGCCAAACGAAACTACAGCTAATTGGAGAGAGGAGGATGCTGGTGGAGCTGGGTGCTGCGCCAAGAGCCCAGGGGCAAAGGGAAAGAGGGAGCTAAGACAAAGAATGATTCCAAGTTGGAGAAACTTCCACGGGGACATCCAAGAAGCCGCAGCTCCAACAAACCTCTTGTCAAACCTCACTCATCGCCTCAATGACTGCAGGAACAGGCTGGAAGCGGGTGCCAGGGCCGGCAGCCAAACCCTTCCCTGGCCCCAACCCGGAGCTACCCAGGACCAGAAAGTGGCAGCAATGGCCACAGGCACAAGACATCCTCTGACCACTGCTCCACACCTCCTTTGGCCCCACAGTGATTCATTAACCCACGGATGCTCCTCCAGCTCAACACCAGGCACTCCTTTTGGCCTGGCAGGGAACATCCCGTCCCGTGGTCCCCGGGGGGGGTCTGGCTGCGGACCAGCCCCTTGGGGCTGCTGGGTGCGGCAGGACCCAAAGTGGGGCTTTCTCACCCCTAAAAAGCGGAGCTTTGGGCTCCTGGAGGTTTGCATGGACTGAACCCGCTTTAAGCAGCAACGGGCGCCGTGCCCGCAGGGTTTGGGTTGGAGAAACACGTGGGGATTTGTGTCGCCCATGGAGCCGATCCGCTGGAGCGCTGGGATCCCAAAGCTCCAGACAAACGTGGGGCTGTTGCTCAGCTCCTGCTCAGGGCAGGGATTAATGTGAGAGCCCTTGGGTTCCCTGGGAGCCCCGGCGCAGGCTCTGCTGCTTTGAGCAGCTTTCTGCCCCTCCTGCTCCCACCCAGCCAAAGGAAAAGGGGGGGGACGGGTCCTACCCGGGGCTTGTGAGTGCTGCTGCTGTTTATGTGACTGCAGCATCCCTGTGGGACCTCAGCCGCTGCTACCCCAGAGACCCCCCCAAAGCCACCCCGAGACCCCCATAAGCCCAAGGATCCCCGAAGCCACCCCAGGGACCCCCACCAACCCCGGAGCCCCGCTCCCCCGCCAGCCCCCAGTTGCTGCAGTTCCAGCATCACCCCAGGCTCGGTCCCATCGCAGAGCCACCGGCCCACGGAAGGGCAACGGGTGGCGGGCGCAGCACCCGGCTCATGCCTCCTCCTGCCCTCGGCACGCAGGAAATGCCCCCGCGCTCGGGCCGGGTGGATCCCGGCTCGTTAAAGCCTCTCGGGGTGGTTTTCAGCCCCAGCTCCGAGCACATGCCCGGGCCATGAGTTTCCCTCCGCTCACCCCGTTTATTCCCCCTGCTTTGATGTGACTCCAGGTGGAAAAGCATCTCCCCATCCCGAACCGCTCCCATCCGTGCTTGGGGGGGGGAGAAGGATGCCCTGGGCTCCCTCGGGGTCCACAGGGAGAGATGCAGCTCGCAGGAGAGCCCCCACCGCACCCGCAGCGCCCTCGGGTCCAGCGGGCACCCATGGGTGCCCCAGAGCGTGAGGAGGAGGAGGATGGGAGCTGCTGCCCCACTGCCCCCCCCCCCCACCCCGTACCTGCACCGATCCTGCCGCCGAGCTCCTGCTGCCGCCCGCCCTGCCCCACGCAGGGACCGCGGGGACGGCCCTCGCCACACCTCCGGCCGCGGGCTCTGCTCTGCCCTCCCGCTGCCGGGGCCCCCCTCGCTGGCAGCGCTGAGCCTGCCCTCATTTATGGGCTGGCTCCGGAGCTGCCGCAGGAGCCGCTCCCGTGGGATGCACAAGAGGATGGGGCCGCGGCCGCGGGGTTCCCAGGGGAGAAGGCGCTGATCCCAAACGGGGCTGGGGGAGAGCGGGCACGAGCAGAGAGCAGGAGCTGGGCTGCGGGTGGGGGGTGACTTGGTTTCACTGCTGAGCACTGAGTCCCCCCACACCAGAGCCCTGGAGGCTGAGGAAGGTGGGAGGAAGAGGAGGCTGAACCACGCCGCCTCCGAGCAGCCCCTCGGGGACTGCGAACCCCGCTGGGGACAGAAACTGCTCTGTTGGTGGTGGCAGAGGAGGGACGAGAGCCAGCCCCGTGCCCCCCTGCTCTCCCATCCCACCCCGCACTCATCCCGCACAGCAGCCCCGCTGCAGTGGTCCTGCATCAGCCATCGGCAGATTAATTGCTCACGGCAATTAACCACAGAAACCTGGAGGCAATTACCCAAGTGCTGGCCCAGCTCTCCATAAAGCATCTCCTGAGCAGTTGGGAATAACTCGTTCTAGGTCCATACACAACACAGCAGCGGCGTGTTCCTGTATCCCCACATCCCCACTGGGAATACTGGCCAGCACTGGACCTGCAGCGGGATGGATTTGGGTTAACGTTATCCCAGCCCCTGTCTCCAAACACACGTGGAATTTCTCTCTTCCTGCTCCCCGAGCCCAGCACCTCCTTTCCCTGCAGATGGATTCCAAGCTGCCTTTGATGAAGACCGCTTGCAGCTTGCACTTGGACAAACTGGAGTTTATCCATGAGACTGCCATGAATTTCCACCCCCTCAGCCCATCACCTGCCTTTCGTGCCTGCAATTCCCTGGCAGCTCCTGCAGGGTTGACACCTGGAGCAGCACCTGTGAGGAATTCCATCATTTCCAGCCCTCTCCTGCTGCGTCCCGCCGCTGCTCCCATCCTCTGCCCCACGGAGACCCAATGACGAGGGCAGCACCAGCACAAGGAAGGCACGGCCAAGCCCTGGGCTCCAAACCTCAGCGTTCCCCCCATGCTTTTGGAGCCACTTGCTGCTTCCATAGGAATGAAAAGGATTTCCACACCCTGCCCTGGTGTCCCCGCACAGGGACACGTGGCGGGTGGCACCCAGCACCGATGACACTGGTGGGGAATGGCCGAGGTCACCCTGGCAACTGCAGCCACTGAAGGTGACTTTTCACCCATCAATGCCCCCTGCAATCAGCTGAGCTCCCCCCGGCACAGTGCACTGAGCGCCAGGGCAGAGGATGCTCCTCCGGGCACCGCGGTGACCGTCCCAGTGTGTCCCTGCTCCGGGTGCCCCTGGTCCTTGCAAGGAAGGGTTAAACCTTTGAGCCCGGTGTTTTCGCTTTGCTCGTGGCCCAAGCGGCTCCAGGTGCCCCGTTCCACCCGGCTGAGCAGCCACAAAGCCCCGTTTGTTCAGGGAAAATAGTGATAATAACTTAGAAATGCTCCCTGCGGGACAGGGGCTGTTCCTCAGCATGGGAACAGCCCCATGTGCAGCCCTGGGGCTCCAGCCACCACCTCCTGGGCTCCCATTGATGCCCCAGCCTGGACCAGAGCTTGGGAGATGTGATCCCAGCATCATCAGTGTGGATGTGCCTCTGGACATCACCCAGTGCAAGCAGGGCCACCAGGGGAACGTGCCCATGGTGGGTTTGGGATGTCTCCAAAGAGGGAGACTCCACAGCCCCCGTGGGCAGCCTGTGC
Source organism: Pezoporus wallicus (assembly GCF_028554395.1). Classification (NCBI taxonomy): domain Eukaryota; kingdom Metazoa; phylum Chordata; class Aves; order Psittaciformes; family Psittacidae; genus Pezoporus; species Pezoporus wallicus. The sequence goes on from NW_026641603.1 coordinate 366,337, forward strand.
CAGGGCTCTGCCACCCTCAGTGGGAAGTTCTTCCTCATGCTGAGGTGGAACTTGGTGTGCTTTAGTTTCTGGCCATTGCTCCTCATCCTGGGCACCACTGAGAAGTCTGGCACCGTTCTCCTGGCACCACCTTTGAGCTATTGATCTGCATTGATGAGATCCCCTCTCAGGCTGCTCTTCTCTGACCAACCAGGCCCAGCTCCCACAGTCTCTCCTCATCAGAGATGCTCCAGACCGCTGAGCATCCTCATGGCCTTCACTGGACGCTCTCCAGCATCTCCTTGCCTCTTGTCCTGAGGAGCCCAGCACTGGACACAGTGCTCCAGATGTGGCCTCACCAGGGCCAGTAGAGGAGGAATCACCTCCCTTGACTGCTGCCACACTGCTTCTGATGCACCCCAGGATACTGCCTCCCACCAGGCCCTGGACCAGAAGTGCCGATGGAGCAGTGAGTGATGCCCTTGGCACCCAGCACCTGCCTCCAACACCCAAAAACTTCCCCCACCTCCCAAACCTGCACAACCAGTCCCCTTCCTGCTCCGCACCCTCCTCCTCTGCTCCCGGCCACCCTGCAGCCACCTCAGACCAGGGCACAAGGGGACAGGGCTGGGCACTGGTGGTGATCGTTTCTTGCCCACCACACTGGCCGGTTCGCTGTGGCTGAAGGGTACAGGAGGACCTCAGTCACTGCAGTGATGGCAGCATCACCCACCTCATCCTGCTGCAAGTTCAGGGCTGGGACTGAGCCCCGCAGCCCCCCTGCACTGACAGGGCACAGCTGCCATGGCAGATGCCCCAGCTCCAGCACTTCCAAGGAAAACCAAGCACCTCAGACCTCCAGGATAGACACCGACCATGCACTCGTGCCTGCGGTCCCCCCAGCTGCCTGGGGCTGGGTGAGCGCTGCTCCCTCCTGCCTCAATCCATGACCCAGAGGAGATTCGGGGGCTCCTTTCCACCCTGCAGGCTCTGGAAAAGCAGGAAAGCAAAATGCTTTGGGCACCACGAGGAGCCCCCCGATGGCTGCGGCCACCTCAGGTGTCAGCCAGGAGGTGACTGCCACAGCTCAGCGCACCCAGCACCACAAGAGGCCCATAGAGAACATGGGTCAGCCGTGACTTTTATAGCATCCCAAGTAACCGCTGCCATCGCCAAGCCATCACCAGCACGTTAAATAAAACACATTGCCAGTGAGGTCATCTAATAGCCTCTTATTTCTTGATTTGAACTTTTTACCTTCACCTCTTCCTCTGTGCTGAATCAGCTCCTTCCCTTGGCACTCGAATTCCTGCCCCATTTGTGAGATTGATGCAGGCTCTCCCGCAGCAGCCGGGCACCGGGGTGGGTGCTGGTGCTCCTGGGATCCCAGCCCAGCTCTGGGCTGGAGGAACAAGGAGCCAGGACCTGCCCCGCTGCGGCCCAGGGCATCCTGTGGAGGGGGGAGAAAGGATTGTCCAGAGTGCGGGTCTGGCACGTGCGGCCCCAGGCTTTGCCTCCTCTTGCAGGCACAGAATCCCAGCCTGGTTTGGGCTGAAGGGACCTTAAAGCTCCTCCAGCTCCAACCCCTGCCACGGGCAGGGACCCCTTCCACTGGAGCAGCTTGCTCCAAGCCCCTGTGTCCAACCTGGCCTTGAGCACTGCCAGGGATGGGGCAGCCACAGCTTCTCTGGGCACCCTGTGCCAGCGCCTCAGCACCCTCCCAGGGAAGAGCTTCTGCCTAAGAGCTCATCTCAGTCTCCCCTCGTCCTGTCAGCAAATTAAAAGGATGCTCCAGGGAAGCCTGCCCAGGTTCTCCTCACCTCTGGGGCGGCTCCAGCAGCCCTCCTCCCCGATGCAGGCACAGGCAGAGCAGACCCAGACTCAGGAGCATGCATTTAGTCAACACCCTTTTATTAAAAACAATTACAAAAAGTTACAGGTTACAACAGTTCTGTACAACCCCAAACCCTCTCACCAACCGCCAGCTCCTGGTTTTACAGTGTTACAGGGGTCCAGCACTTGCTCGGACCCCCAGTGACAGCACAGGTGGAAGCAGAAGCCTCGTTTTAGGGGGTCCCCAGTGAACCGTGGGGAAAGGGAAGGGAATGAATGAGGTCCCCTGGCCCTGCAGCAATGCGCTGCCTTCCCCAGGCCAGGCGGTGGGAGCCAGCCAAGCAGGCAGCTCCCCAAGCAGGACAGCAGTGCACCAGGTCCGGGTTAGAAACGGGCTGGCTTTCCCAGGGAAGGCAGGTGTGGGAGAGGGCTGGGAGCTGGGACTGCCTGTCCAGTCATGGGGGAAGCTGGAGGCAAGAGCCAGCTCTGAGCTCTAACGTGGCTGCAGGGTAGATGGATGCTGCTCCAGGTACACTGCAGCCAGGGGGAAGATAAACAGGGGGATGAAGAAGGAAAAGAGGCAGAAGCAGGAACAAGCCTTCCCTGCTTGGGTAGGTAGCCCAGAACTTCCCATCTCTTCCGCAGCCTGGGCAGGAACAGATTGTTCCCCACAGGCAATGGGAGAGGGGGGACCAACGTGTTCGAAGGCTGCTCCACATGGAAGCCCCACAGCAGGGAAGGAGGCAGCTTGGCAAAGGAGAGCTGGATGTGATCACATTCTATGTGATGTGCCCTACGGAGCACTGGGGCAGTGGCAGGGAGCTGCACAGCCTGAAAGCTGGGATAACAAACAGGCTGTGCCACTGCCTGCCAGAAGCAACACAGGAGGGCTCAGCAGTAACAGGAGCCTGTAGAGTCCCCACTGCTGCTGGTGGCTTCAGGAGAGCCTGGCAGAGATCTGGCCCTGGAAGCCACAGCCTCACCTCTGAGGACAGCAGTGGGATGGGGAGAGCCCCCCAGGGCTTGTGCACACACCAGCACCCCCCAACCACACCGGGCACAGAGGTGGGACAGGCCACAGGATGTGCTGGAGGACACACAGCACATCCCCAAACCTCCAACCCAGCACTGCCACTGGCTACAGAGGAGTGAGCCAGATCCAGCTCCAACAGGAACCAAAGCCCAGCAGCTGCCACTGGAGCCATGCAGCCCACCCGTGCCAGGGCCATCAGCAGCCACCACTGGGAAGCGGTCACAGCTCCAGCTGAGGCAGTGGCTGTGCTAAGAATGGGGCTAAGGTGCTGCCTGGATGGACCTCAGCTACAAAACCACATCTGTCAGGGACCACTTTAAGCAGCTCTGCTCTTCCTCCAACCACAGCCACCAGTGCACCCGTGCTCCTGCCCCAGGCGCCACAAGCATGATGGAGGCACACTCTGGACAGTTGCTTTTGTCCAAGGGGTCAGACAGTATCGGGGTCTTCTGCTCATCTCAAAACAACCAACGTGTAAACTGGTTTAAAAGAGGAATTTTTACTATTGCTTTTGCTCTTGCCTGCACCAAGTCCCTGCTCTCAGGGACGGACTGGTGGGAAGTCCTGCAGACTGCAAAGGGCCACCCTTAGGTGCAATCTTACACCTAGGTGCTCCCAAAAACCTTGATCCCTACAGACAAGCTCACTGGAGACAGCTCAGGTTGGACTCGATGATCTTAAAGACCTTTTCCAACCTAGCTGATTCTATGATTCTAACCTGCAACTGCCTGCTCTTCCCACTCTCCTCCCCTGGAAGGCTGCAAGTTGCTGCTTGGCTCTGGGAGCCCAGTTTGTCCAAGCCCCTCTGCCCCTTGCCTCACTACCCCACACACAGCTCCCTGAGCTCTGGGCAAGGGCTGACACTGGTGGTTTGTCCCTTCTGCAGCAACTGCAGCACCAGGACACCAGCCCTCACTAAAGAGATCCCTTGGGCTGCAGTACGCAGTAATTCCCCTTGACCCATCTCATTCCTCTCTGACCTGCTGCTCCCACCACATGCTCTCACAGATAACCTCTGTCTCTTGTGGCTCTGGCTTTCTCTTCCATAGTGAGACTGCACTCGGATCTCTTCCCACATGGCTTGATCCTCAGCTCTCTCCACCCTTTGCTTGCCATTCACACAGAAAATAGGCAATCCATTCACTTTCCAGCTTCCTGCCCAACCTTCTTCCAGCTCCCCCATCTCCAAACACTGGGAATCCAGCAGCTTTAGAGCACAGAGGCAATATATGTTACATTTGAAAGAAAAGGAAAAAGATCTACCTTTAACTGAACCAAAAAGATCCTTCTGCACATATCTGACCTACCTCTAAAAACTTCTTCTAGGAACCAAGCAGCTCTTTCTCTGGTTGTGCTACTCAAAACCACCTTGCCTTGCCTACAAGGCAATTGTACCACAGAGTATCCCTCAGGTGGAGTAAAGAGGATCTGACAGCCACTATCTGGTCAGAGGGACCTGCAAGCAGTGAGCTGGTGCCATTCAGCAGTGCCAGCAGGAGTCCTGAAGTCCCATAGATACCTGGGAGTGCACGGGGAGCCTGGGGTAGCATGCTGCTGCGTACAGGTGGACAGTGTTACTCTGAGTATTTATTGCACTGCTTCAAAGAGGTGGAGGAGGAACAGGAGAAAGAGAAAGCGCAAGTCATCGTTTCACTTTAGCATCTTCTTTGATCTTCCAGACCATTAGCTCCATGCAAGCTCTGGCATCCTCACTGGAGTCATGCCCTTCCACTGCGGAGAGAATGACAAGGATGGCAGTTACCCCCACAGCCCTGCAGCCTCTCTGCTGCACAGGGGCTGCTGACAGCACAGAGCAAGGCTTCCTGAGACAACGTCCTGCCTCACACTCCTGCCCTCTGCCCCAGCAGCCACAGGGGCATCTGTGATCATCATGAACAACAGTGATGGATTTCCACTAAACGTGCTTTGCTGGACTTCAGCTTGACACCATTCCCTTGTTTAAATTAAGGGCTGAAGTGCTGTTAGTCTGTAGGACCTCAGGCTATGGAGGTCAGAGAGGCCTCAATTTACTCAGCAGTATGTTCCCAATGTGCTCAAGGAAGACTACAAGGAACATGCCATGCTTCAAACAGGAAGGTCAATCTCAGTTTGCCAGAGAGGGAAGGGAGGGCATGACACAGCCTTGTCAGAGCTAATTCTGGCCTTCTCACACCACTTCTTTGGTCCCTGCTTAGCACAGAGAGGGAAGAAGCAAGTGCTGCTGGCCCTCAGAGCAGGGTTCAAACAAACTGTGGTAGAGACTTTGTACGCCAGCCATTCACAGCTACTGCCAAATACTGTGTGGGGCAAACCAAAGATTAGGAGCAAGAGGATGGGGCTTGGGGAGAGCAGAGAAGGGCAGGTCTAAGGAGCCCACATCCAGGTGGGATGGGACACGAGACCCTCCCCACTCTGAGCTCCTCCTTGTTCTCACCATTGTCCTGGATGATGCGCTTGAGGTAGTCTGCCATCAGTGTCCGGAGAGCCCGTTTGTAAGGCAAACCCAGGCGGTGGGGAAAGACGATGGCCGTATCCACCACTGTGCCATGGATAAGCTGGAGGGAGGGAGCAGGAAAGAAACATGCTTATTTTCCCTCTCCCACAAGGATGGACACTCCTTAGGATTAACCATGCTAAAGCAATCCTCCTTCCGGTCAGGCTCTCGGGCTCTGTGTAATGCTGTCACCAAGCTCCAGCCCAACCAGTCTTGCAAGAGGCTCTGGGTGAATCAAAGATGACTCCCCCTTGAAGGATGCATGCACACAGGCTTCCCAGTGCTCTGCCAGCCAACATACCTGCCCTCAGAGCCCTGCCTAAGTGCACCTTCACAGCAGCAGATATTCAGGGCTGCTCCAGTTTGTATAACTCAAACAGGCCAGGCCAATTCCTAATCCCCTGGCCTAGAGAAGCTGGTTTTAGCTCTGAGTGTCTTTTACAATGAAAAACCAAGCCAAGGAACCAACTGACCCCATAAAGCCTGTGACAGCCTTTCAGCTGTTTCTCAAGATGTGGACAACTGTGGGAAGGATATGCAAGTCAAAACCCACTGCACATCACACTGCTTCTACAGAAAAGGCCTAACCTTAAAGGTGCAAACTGACCTGAAAACCTCCAGTTCGTCATCAATGAGTCAACAGGAAGTTTTTAACCAGTGCCAGTTAAGCAAGGATGAAATGAGACACAGAGATATTGTACTTCTGGGCATAAGGAACTACACAGTGTGTGGGAGGGAGGCCTGGGCTGGTCCTGCAGCTGGGTCAAAGTGCCTGGGCACATAGGAGAGGCAAGAGGTTTGCCATCCTCTAGGTATGAAGTGTCATCATGGTGGAGGAAGATGCTGAACCGGTCCACACGCTACCTACCCTTCACCAAGGGGCCCTGTGGAGGGCCAAAAGGCCACATTTGACAGAGTCTATAAACACAGAGTAAGATGGTTCCTTTAAATACTAATTTCATACTCTCAGGCTAAAATTAGGTTAATCCTCTGTTGGCACAAGTTCAACGAGAGCTAAAGGAATGTGGATGAATGTAGTCCCACTTCTCAAGTACAGGAGTAAAACACAGAGATAGGCCTGTGTGCCTGACCAAAAGACAGCTCTGCCCAGCTCAACACAGGATGACTCAGACAGGACCCTGATAATCCAGTCTCCTCCTCTGCCTTGACTCTTCTTATGCACCAGCTCATGTTGCGGGACAATCCATATCTTGGTCATTAATAGTTTCACAGTGCAACTCTGTCATGCCTGAGAACAGCTGGAGTTTAACAGCAGCAACCTGCTACACCCTTTGGAGTACAGAACTGCCAACGTTAAGGATAACCTCTCCTCGACTGCAGTCAAGTTTGGCACCCACCCAGGCCCAACCATAATTACTTATGGAGATCAGGAGGACTGGGGAAATCGGATAATATAGCTTTAAATCAAAACAGGAATGCTATCACCATTTGGAGCTTGCCATGGCCATTAACGAGATGTCGACTTTACTGCCACGGCCCTCAGACATTACAACTTGACATGCCACTGCCTGTCACACTGCTTTATTGCTCCTGGGCTCGTTCTCTTGGCAGTGTCTGCACTGCTAAGAGAGAATCATGCCTCTAAGAGGCCAACACAGTCATCTTGTGCTGTTAAAACTGTAAATAATTTTTTGATGATGATGAATGCTCTGAGAGGCTGGGATAAAGGGTGCCACGGAGAGGTAAAGCACTTTGCAGGCATTAAAACCTCCTGCTTCCAAACCACTGCCACGAGTTGGCAGCCACAGCTTCTTCAACAAAGCAGCTGCACGATGAAGAGTGGCTGGAGGAAGCTCTGGCTTGCAAGCACAGACTAAAGACTCAGCTCCTTCCTGCTGCACGTTTTCTTGGTGCCCCTGGCCAAGCTCCTGGGGATCTGGGTTCAGAGTGCAAGGGGAGAGGACAGACCTCCCTTGCAGGACAGCAGATATGGCTGAGGGATGCAGGTCAGACTGACATGGGCCAGGCAGGAAACAAGACAGACGAGAGGTCAAAATAGCCGGATCTAAGTAACATCATAAATCACAGCAAACCAGGCAGAGAACTTCACTCAGAGAAAACAGACATTTCAACATCAGGAGAGAAACTGTGATGATTATCTCCAGTGGCAGAGGAAAAAAAGAGGCTTGGCCTGTTTCTAAAAGTTACTGTGGGCATCCAGAGGTCACAGGGGACTCCAGAGCCAGGAGTCACATCTTCAAGCCAGGGTCACTGTCAAAGGATGCTGACACCATCAAAGGATTCTTGACTGTATGGCAAGGGTGAAAGGCAAATGATTCAGGATCAGTCCTTCCAACCTGCTCTTGTTCACCCTCATATGACCTACTCCCTTGCTTTTCCACCACAAACAGCTTCACACTGGCTCAGAGACAAGACAGATCTATTGTGTCCTCCTGGCTATTGGCAATAAACAGCTCCTAAGTTTAAAGGAGTCACCTAACACACACCAGGGTGGGAAGGAAGTAGAGGGAGGCATAAATGCAAGACATGCAAATTACCTTTAGTGCAAATAAGTCACTTTCCAAGCTGTGCCCTATCAAAATGGTATCTGCACTGAACATGTTCAGTAGGACGGCTTGGACATCCCGCAGGGTGATGCTAGTGTTCGCCAGGTCCTCCTCTGTCACACCTGAGAATCTGCAGAGTGAGAGCAGAAGGGAGGGCTCCCTTCACTAAAAGAACACCTCAGGGCCAAGGTGTCCCAGCCATTAGGAAGCGATGGTCAGTGGAGTTTCAACAAGTGCTCCCAGCCATTCCCCCTAAGTTCCTGATTCCGAGCACAGACCTGGGACCCAAGGAATACTGTCCTTACCTGGTGTTGTAGTCCACCACCTTGGTGTCTGGTTTGACAAAGGTGTCATATACCACTTTCAGGTCAGAGTTGATCACCGTTACCCTCGTCAGCTCCAGTCCTTGCTTAGTGTAGCACTGCAAACAACAGAGCAGACATGAAGATAAGTGGTATCAATGGAGCCATTCCCTGGAGGACTGTGGAGTACTCCCAGAATGCAGCACATCCAGTGTAGCCAGGCCAGGCAGCAAACACTGCCTAGTACCAGCCAGCTAGCTAGAGCTTTCCAAGGGTGCTCGCAGCCCCCCCAGGTGAAACACACATTGCTAACAGTCATTAATAAGAGCTAATTTAAATGCACAGGACCACTATGATTTACAGCACACAGCCGAAAGCAAAGAAGATGGTAAGAAAAAAGAGCTTTCCTTCAGCCACTTGTACCATACCCTCAGCCTTCCCCAAAAACGGAATTCCTATCATCAGGAACTCACCATTTCACAGTCTAATGCGTAGATTCCAGGGTAGCCATCAGTGGTAGGCAGCTTCTCAAAAGTCTTCACAAAGCCATCGAGGCTCTCCTTCCTCCCATCATGGACGTGTTGCTGAAAGACAACAAAAAAAGGGGTGCAATGGACAACTGTTGATGGTAGGAACAAGAATCCAAAAAGTCCACTCCAAGAGAACCTCCCACTCAAAGTCCACTCAAACAGGAATATTTCTGTTATCAGTTCTACAGGTTAATAGGGAGGAAGTTCTCTGCCAGTCAGAGAAGTTCACCACAACAGCAAACACAGCCATGTGCAACCCTGATTCCAAAAGCCACACCAGGGCTACTGGCATCATGCTGAGTAGGAGCAAGACATCACTCATCTAGGGCCTTTCAACTTTCAACTCAGAACGAAATTCCCCAGGAAGGGTCACACTGAGCCTTGCACTGATCTAACTCCAGTTGCTGGGTTCCTGGTTTAGCCTGAGGCTGAGACATGCCCAGGTGCAGGATTCTAATCCCAGACATCCTCATTCAAGCATTAGCACTGGATGTATCACAGCCCATAGAGAGCACACATCTATGTGTGTGTACAAATAAATACCACTGTATTCCAAAACCAGACAGTTCACAGACAAACAGCAGCTACTGCCTACCAGCACTTGAGGCAACAGAGAGTACCTCCAACCACCCTTCATTATCCCCACCTAAAGCTCTAGGATCTAAGATCCAGCACTGAAGAGCATCCCTGAGCCAGCAGGAAAACTCAGGAAGTGATTTCATGAGTACCTTAAGCCAATGCAACACTAAGCCACTGCTGCAACAGTGCAACTCCCACTCTCCTCTGCGGGCATAGATCCACCCTACCTGGTCAGCCTGAAAGCCTTCCTGGCTTAAGCTTTAAACTGTAGGATTGCAGTGATTCGGTTACTTGCCCCGCGGCACCAGGGGAAGCAGGAAGAGGTAATGGAGGGCAAGGCAGAGGCTGTGACTGCCCTTTTGCCCACTAACATGGTTAAACTGCAGCACCACACCCAGAGCTGTCTCTCCCTTGCTCCCCAGTGGGTGTTTTGTTCTGTTTAAGTTTTGTCTACCCTTAAATCTCAATGTATTCGCACCCAGCAGCCTGTGTACAGCCTCCTTCATCGTGCTTCTCACAGATCTCACCCTACAAGGAGTCAAACTGTACTTGTCTGTCTCAGGACAGAAAGACTGGAGAGATGAGGAACTGAGGCACTTGTAAAGCTGAAACCTGTAATGAGATGGAGAACATTTGCATATATTCCTGCACAAGTTTTCACTGCAGGTGGAGCCACAGTGCAGAGAATTGCATCATTTGACATTAACAAGGCAGCTGGGACAACACCAAATCCAATCTGTCCCTTTATCCAAAATTCAAAGGCCTCATGGTTAGCTGCTTCCCAGGAGCAAGAGGCCATACTTGCCCATGAATATCTGCTTACAGAAATTGCAGATTACCAGGCCAACAGACAGCAAATGTTTCTCTCCCTTGCAGCTCAAGCCCCTCTCTCCCTCTGTCATACAATATAACTGGGCAGTAAAGGGAAGGAAAAAGGTGATTTTCTGCACTAGTTGATCACAGAACCATGGAATGGTTTGGGCTGGAAGGGACCTTAAAGCTCATCCAGTTCCACCCCCCTTCCACTGGCAGGGACCCCTTCCACAAGAGCAGCTTGCTCCAAGCCCCTGTGTCCAACCTGGCCTTGAACACTTCTGCAGATATTCTCAGCTGTCCAATTCTTCCTTGCTGAGAGAAGGGCAGAGAAGTTGCTTCTGTTTTTCTGACCAAAGAAGCAGACTCAGTTATCACAAAGAACATCACCTTCAGACCCACCTGCTCCTGCGGAGCAGTAGACACGAGCACAGCTCCATCCTGCCATCTCCTGCCATACTGATTAACTGCAGCCTAATCCAGACAATCCCATCTCCAATGTATTTGGAAGAAGACACGGATTTGCTTTTCTAACCAGCTACAGATCTCCTTACTTAGAACAGCTTCTTATTACAAATATTTACCCTTTTCAATGCCCTTTAAAGCTGGAAGATACCCTGCTCCCCAGTATCTCATTGTATACCCTCATCCTGAGCAGGCTATAGACTCCAAGCTTAAATCTACCAAAGGATCCTGTGAAATTCACTCATTTGGATGGGAAAACCAAGGAAGCCAGAAGAACATAGAGATGTGCAGCAGCACAACGAGGAGGCAGATGTGAAAGGATGCCTGAGCCCCGGAGCACTGGTACCATGCTTCATTGAGTAGGAGCCTATTAGAGACATTGTGTGTTTTTTAAAAGGCCATGAATGTTTATGGTCTACAACAGCCATGCAAAAACATGCAGAGCAGTCATATTTTTATAGCCCTATCAATTCTCCCAACTTCCCTGCTGGATGGTTTTTTGGAACACAGATCAGCTTGCCTGATCCTACCCATGCTTCACTTCAGACTGTGCAGGGCAGGTTTTTATAGTGCCCATACAGACAACTCTTCCTATTTAAGAAACCTTGAATTTTGCCCCAGAATTCACTTCCCAGCTCTAGCTTTTGGCCAGAACAAGGACACACACCTCTCTAGAACCTACAGCCAGCCTTGCTGGCCCTGTATCACTTGAGGTCTTTAAAACAGTGGGGCAAGAAGATGCTTTATACATGTGGAACCTCTTCCACTGGATATGACCCTGTTCAGCTACACCAAAGGGCCAAAACTCTACCCCCAAGCAGGTTTCTCATTCTGCTTTGTAGTGCTAGGATCCCTTCCCCCTCTTGTTCCTCAAAGAGGTGTAATATTTATGAGTTACAATAAGATCCTTAGGAAGGTTCCTCCCCTTAAGACAACAAAGGGCATGTAGTAAATAGAAAACTATGAGAAGATCTGGCCTGCAGCAGAAAGTTACTCAGCATGGGCTTCTGGGAAAGATAAAAATGGGAGAAAGGTTTTGGCACACTGTTATCAAGGCCCCAGGACTGCTCCTTGCAAGGAAATCTTTAATTTCTCATTTATTCAATGTTTCCTTAAAGAAGTCTGTATTTGAGCTTTTGCTGGGCAGCTTAATCCATTGACATTTGCTTAGAGCAAATGAAACCACCTCACTCCAGACAGCTCAGTCTCCTCCCTCCTGCCAAACATTGAATTCTCCTACCTTTGCATAGCAAAAGATATTTAAGAAGTACTTGGTTTCCCTTCAGGGAAGCCACCGTTCTTCTAGAGGCACAAGCAACAATCACAAAGCCATCAGCACTGTAAGCAGAGGACAAATGTCACTGAGAACAAAAAGGTGTTGCTCAATAACTTACTTTAGCAACCTGGCAGCCCGGTGAACCCACAGCTCCTGAGCAGCAGCTGTAATGAGTTTCCCATCCGCCTGGCACTGAAAGAGCAAGAGATAAGAGTCAAAGAGGAGAGTCCTGTTAAACAAGAGATCTAACCTTTAGCTCTCACATGAAGAGATACCCGGGATGAGCACAGCAATAATAATGTGTGAAACAAAGGGGGGAAATAAGTGGATTTACATATAGGAAATGGATAATAATAAAGAGCTTAAGTTTCCCATATTCAGGCAGATAAACTCTAGAAGTCTGGATGGAAAACCACAGCAGAGCTCAAACCAGGTTAGTGCCTGGCTGTAAATGACCAGTAAACTCTCCTGGGCAGTGACAGACACCTAGTGCTCCCCAGGCAGCCTCCTAAAAAGGCTGACTCTTTTCAAAAGGCACAGGAAGGTTTGCTCTTTCTTTTACTCTTTTTAACCAGAAAGACGAACAACCTCTGCTCCAGCCCCAGGGGTACATTCCCAGGAGGGTACCACTACATCCCCGCAGCTCTTTGCAAGGCTATTTCAGCAGCGGCAGAGCCACCCAGTGACAAAACTCGGAACTGTCACCACCTGCCAGCGTGACAAGCCACAAAGTACTCCAAAGCAACTCAGCTCCGAGGCAGGATGTGCTCGAGGAAGACTGTTCGGGGCTGGAGCACAGCTAGCATGTAACTAAGCCCTCTCTGAAGGGCTTTGCTATACCTCTCTGCTTGCGTAGCCTTCCCCAGTGATGGACACACTCTTCTTTGCGAATGCAGGTTCCAGATGCTGAGACCATGTACTCGGTGCCACAGCGACAACATATCCTGCAGGAGGCTTTAAGAGAAGAGAGAAGCAAGAGTCAGGTCACTAGAAATCCTTCACCTGTTTAACTTGCCCAAAGCAGAAGTAAATTGGAATCACTGAAGCCCCAAATACTGGTGAAACAACTCTGCCTGTTAAAAAGGATTCCAAATGTTGTTCCCAACTCCCACAAAGACACAGCAATCCCCCTAAAACTGCAGTCCTGTAGCATTTGCCCTCCCAAATGCTTCTCACAGACCCCCTGCAGTTTTTGGTGTGTAACATCAGCTTCAACACAGTTCACATCAGTATTTGCTGCATTATTTCTCCATCCACAGCAAATTGCGTTGTACTCCAATACAGTTATTTTAAGAAACAGGATAAATAAGTCATTCTTTGGACATGGGAGCTAATGAAGCCTTGTTTCCAGGGGATCTGTGCCTTGTCACTTCCAAATGGCATCCTAGTTCTTCCTGCGAACAGCTTTTCTGTAAGGATTCTCCAGCATCTAAACCCAGGAATGCCTGTTCCACCAAGGGGGCAGTTACAGACTTCTCCCTCCTGTCATCTGTGCTTGTACTGCCCACAATTCAGACATGAAAGATACAAAAAGCCACAGAAAAAGGGTTGACTGATTTCTGCAATTCCCTGAGTGTGGGCATTTAAGCTGCTAACACATTCCCAGCTCTCCATAACACAGGTCTAACCCATTCTTGTCCACTGACCATGGCCAGAGCATTAACAGACCAGCAGTAGTTACTAAGGACAAATTCAAAGATCCTGCAACATCTGCAGGACACTACAAAAACAGAACCAGGAATATAAACTCGGAAGCCTCTGAAGGAGCTGGCTGGTTCACTGGAGAAACGGGCTCTGACAAATACAGTACTCAACAGTGTTAATGCAAGAGAGCTTTCATACAGGTTGCTTCAGCAACCACAGGACAAATGTAGACCCAAGGTGTTAATATGGATGAGCACTTAACACACTTCAGCAAGGTCTCTCCAAAGAGATGCTCAGAGGAATGTGGCAATGCACATCAAAATACAGCCCTAGTATGTGTTTTACCCCTACTGCACCACAGCCTGCTCCAATCAGTCTGAGAAGCATAAATCCTGCTACAGGAGTTCAGAAAGTTCAGACAGAGGAAGACCCTTTCCTATCCTGAGAAAACGTGGGGGGATCATTTTGTCCTGTTGCAAAAAGGGCTTTTGGGAACTACTTGGCCCAGTGCTACCATGAGGTCAAGCAGAAACCTATGCAAGCCGAACCAGCGAGACATGATGCACAACCAGCTTGGTCCACATCCCACTCTATCATTGTGCATAGAGACACACAAAAAACCTTCCCCTGCAAGAGGGGAGCACTGAGCAGGAGCCTCTCTCCAATCACTTCCATTGTAAAAGCAGCAGGCAGCCTCCAAGATAGTGCAATGAAGGCAGCTTGTCCAGGGAGGCAACCTGGCCAATTTATGTTCTTTGGCAGCAACCAGAAACCTCCCTCAGTCTCACAGCCCCACGGGCCACAAACCATAAACCCTGTGTCAGAAATCATATCCTTGTGACAGGCGAGCTGAAGAAACTCATCCTCCAGAAACACAGCAGACTCCTGCAGCCACACTCTGCCATGGGCTGGCTTACAGAGACAGAGGTCACAGCCAATGGAGCAAATGAGGACCATGAACATGCTTATGCAAAAAGAGCACTTGCAAGCAGGACAGGCATCTCCGGTTGTGATGTATCTATCAAACCTGGCAGAATGAAAGAGCCAGCAGAGCTTACAGTCAGTTGTTTTCTTCTCCTCTGCAGTGAAGAGGACAGCACGGCCGGGCTTCTCTGGGTGAGGCATTGGGTAACCATTTTCCTTTAGCTGCTCTTCACTCATGAGATACTCCTTCAGTCGCCGGTACAAGGCAGCCCCTGCACACAAAGACAACGCTGAAGACACATCACTTAAGTAAGGGCTGTTTCTCTTCCTGGTGTTTGCTCTATCAAGCCTCCTGGCAGGGGCTCCCACTATTTTGAACTTGCTTCCTCTGCCTTTGTTCAGGATTGACAGGGAAATAGGTGTCAGGGCAGCATTTTTTAAGACCTGGTTACTGGTGCACAAGCTGATCTTTAACCCCTCCAACTCCTAGCGTTACATCTGAAAAACACAGCTGAAACCAAACTTCTCCAAGGGGCTTTTTTGTTACCAACGTGAGACTTTTCCATTTTACTGTTTTAAATGCTTTAACTGATAATATGGAACAGAGCCCAAAGAATCCCCCATCAAAAGCCACCCACAGCTAGTTAAAAACTTCATTATCAGCAGTTTTCTTCCTGTTGTTGAATTCAGGCTGCTCATTTCATTTCACCGAACAATTATAACATCTTGCCCTCTGCTCAATATCTGTTCTTTGGCTGCTATGTTAAACCCTTCCAATATTGCTGTGCACTCTTTGATGTTGCTTAGCTGAGCTATACAGGCCCTTTTAAGCTTTCTCCATGTCAATTCCTTCTGCTCCATGGCCTGCCTGCCTCTTCTCTGATCTCCTCAACTAGTTGCCTGCATCTCTTGGCAACCAAAATACCCATAACTGATTTGAACCAACATGAATAATGCTTGTGGCACAACCCTTTGGCTACAATACGACCTTACTATGACATTCATAAAAGTGAAACTGAGCCCTGAAGAGCTAGAGGAGGTATTTGAAGGTTTGGCTTTTAATCTGACAGGCACATTGTGAAGAACTGCTTTAGGGCAAGAAAGTTCAAGTAAAATCCAGACAGGAATAAGAGCCCAGGTCAGTAATACCCAAAACACATGACGCAGCTCTGAGCAGTTACTGATGTTACATCAAAGCCATGCGGGCTACATCAGTGAACTTGCAGCCTGAAGCGGGGAAACAAGAAGGTGCTGATCAGTGGTGTGACATTCACTGACACTGCAGCACTGCACAACAATCAGGTAATGCCCCTAACACTGGCCTGCAGATAAATCATAGAGTAATGGAATGGTTTGGGTTGTAATAGAGCTTAAAGTTCATCCAGTCCCAACCCCTGCCACGGGCAGGGACCCCTTCCACTGGAGCAGCTTGCTCCAAGCCCCTGTGTCCAACCTGGCCTTGAGCACTGCCAGGGATGGGACAGCCACAGCTTCTCTGGGCACCCTGTGCCAGCGCCTCAGCACCCTCCCAGGGAAGAGCTTCTGCCTACGAGCTCATCTCAGTCTCCCCTCTGGCAGGTTAAAGCCATTCCCCCTTGTCCTGTCCCTACAGGCCCTTGGCAAAAGTCACAGCACTTCACGCATCAGCCAGATCCTGCTCTCCCCAGTCACAGCATTACACCTCCAGCTGTAATTTACAGGTTGCAGCCTCACAGGAGCAGGGTCTTACCTGTTAAATCCTCTGCTCTCAAGCTCCCTGACCGGTTTAGAGTAAAGCTTGTCTTAGCAGCAAGCTTCCCTCCCAGCACAGCTTCATGGGACACCACTTTCTTGTTACTTGTCTCTGTAGTGAGAAGAGGGAAGCAGCAAAAGAGGACAGAGATCAGATAACCAGCTAAGTGACTTCAGTCCTAGAGTTTGGGGCGCTACACATCAGTAAAAGGAGGTCTGCAATTATCCTCTGCAACTCTTGCTCTGCTCCAGTAACCGGCATGTGTGAGGTGGTGGCCTAGCATTTTCATTCCAGCACGATGGGGAGCTTCCTCTTTGCACTGTCAGCTCATAGCAACTTCTTTTTAAGGGCAGCAAGGCCATTTTTACAGTTCCCCTTGGAAACTCTGGTAGCTCTACCTGCTTACTCTGCATAGAAGGCATCCTACTGACGGAAGGCAAGAGAGGACTGTGCACAGAAGCAACTCGACCTGATCATGTGCTGCCTGGTGGCATCAGCCACCTGCAGAGAGAAGCTTTGTTGTCAGGTCCCTGCAGACCAGACTCCCATGCTGAATCTTTCAACTTCTTTCAGAGAAGAGCTTCAGAGCTCTAGAATATACTCAGCACTTCAGATAATGGCAGAGAGGTGCTTTTTACTAATCATTAACTGGCAGGCCTCTCCTAAAGGCCAGCCTCCCAAGTTCAGCCGCTCTGACTAATGGCCATGAAGGTAATGAAGACAGAGGGGAGAAAAGGGAAGAGACCAAGGGGAAAAAAAAATTCACAAGAACAGCACAAATTGATTGTTTAATGTACCCTCTCGAGAGCCAATAATGAAATGTCTTAACCCTCTTGGTTTCTCTCTTGAAGCTTAATGTGTGTAACAGATTTCTGCGGTGATGGACGAGTCTATCACTTTGAAGGCATCATGTGAAAGTTACTCCATTAGTGGGGCTTTTCATTTTAAAGAACTTCTGCTAAAAAAAAAATAATCCATGTGGCATTATCTCCATTTAGGTTCAGAGAGCCAACAAAGCATTGTAGGACTTGCCTCTTGAAGGCCCATTAAAGCTTTGCCAGGCTATAAAAAGCTAACTGCAGTTGTTTGCCTTTCAGCATAATGCTTCTGAGAAATGGGTCTGCCTTTTCAACAAGTTTCTCTCGGTGGCTTCTAATCCAAGCAGGGCTCTGATCAGTAAACCACAAATGTGGTACGTACTGTTCGTACTGCTGGGGGAATTGGGCACCAGGCTCCGGAGCTTCTTTAAGGTGTTCACTGCCACATTCAGGTAGATGTTGCGGCTGGTGCTACGTTCATAAGCCACCTTCTCTTCTGACAGGGCCTGCAAACAGTGCAATTCATTATTACACCCTCCCTTCCCATTGCTGCTGCTGGAGAACAAAAATGTTTGGCTCTTAAAATACAGAGTCCAAGGATGATTCTGGGGCTCGCTTAGGTGACTAAGAGGAAAAAAATAACTGTATTTTAAGCAAAGTGCTAGAAGCAGCATTTTCATGTGAAACCATCCCTGACAGATTAACAAAGCAGCCGTGGAAGTGCCAGGGAAAGGCCGTTTTCTCCACTTCGGTGGCAATGCAAAATCGTAACTGGCAAGAAAGGAAGTCTGACAAATAGTCACTCCTTGGATGCAATAGGAACATTCCCCTTAGAGAGCTGTGAAGGTGAAATCCCACAAAAGAAACCCTCGTGGCATCTGCTTTGGTTACAAAACACAGCATATCATGTCCCATATTTACCCAACTAACATTAACAGCCAAAGTTTTCCAATAAAACAGATCACTTTCTCTACTCTGCTATTCTCTACTATTAGAAGGCTCCTTAAAAGCCTCATTGAAAGCTTTCACAAGCAGCAAGTTTTACCAATTACATCTATCTCACTTATCAGTGCTGAACACTCAGATTCCACGAGGTGTCTGCTGCTGTACCAGACCTAAAGGCCTTTCTGTCCAGCTTGACCATAACACACGTTCCCCTACTAAACAGACTGTGAATGCCTTCTGAATGAAAGATGGGATTTCCTACTGGAACCCCTCCTGGAACTGCACTTCCTGGGATCCACTCTGGAATTATTTAATGCCAGTCTCCTCCACAGAACTGTATGTGGATAGCAGTTCTGTTGTGGGTTTGCTGCAATTTAGAAGGTCTTAGCCAAGGCAGAGGAGGTTATTCACTGCTGTGGACTTGATTCATAAGCTGCAAGCATTTGTACAGACCTTGTCAAATGCTTCCTGGGAGGAGGAGCAGAATTTCAGGCACTCATCAATGAAGAGATTCAGGTATCTTTGACGAATGTTTGTTGGGACTTTAGCACCAAATTCTGTGGGAATAACAGGCCTCTGTAAGCTGGTGCTCTAGAGATGAGACAGGGAGAGAGAAAGAGGCTATTCAGGGCTTAAGAAGTACGTTGCTTTGAGATTGTCACATTTCCTGATCTGTTATTAATAGTGGCACAATTTCCTTTTTGAAAAGCTGCCCAAAGCTAAACATAACATGCATCATTTTTGGTCCTAGAAACGGCACTTGAAGCTTTTGTGCCACCTTCAGTATTTGAACTACCTCAGAAAACAACCATGTTTCATTACACAACTCATCCAGCAGCCAAAGACTCCCAGTGGCGTTAGTCACAGTACTACATTTACACACGCAAGCATTCCAGACCACAAGAATGCTGACGTTTGAATTAGCAGGCTCAAGATTAGGATGGTACCAAGCACCACGCTTTGCAGACATGAACACACAACAGTTATGTGCACAACAGACATGATATTCTTTTTGGTGCTCTGGCTGTGAAAAGAGAATGGGAGAACCACTCCTGCCAAGCTGGCAGCCAATTAAATCATCACACATTCTGTAGGATTCCTGTAACTTTACTGCAGTGGGGTTTTCTTCTTTTGTTAATGCAAATCATGATGCTCCTGAAAAGATTTCCCCTTTATACTGAATGACATGTTTTTCAGGCACAAACCCAGCACACTGGACACTGCACACTGGACCAAGGTACAACCCACCACTGCAGTTTTCCATTAAACATCAGTGTACCCCTCAGATCACACAATTTGCCTCTTTTCCAGAGAAGAAATTGTATGTTCACCTCTAAAGCACCCAAATTGTTTTGTCAGTCTCCATCCCACCCAAGAGATAACCACAAACGAAACCATTTGCTGCAATGATGTAAGAAAACCAGCTCCATGGGAGATATGAGCACATTCAAGGGGGAACAACTGGTTAGCTCAATGGGAAGAGTATTCGTTTTCCTCATGAGACTTCCACTTTAATGCCCTGTTCACAGGGGTTTGGTCCTTTTCTTCACAAATATACATTTTCCCATATGACACCCTTGAAGCACCTCTGTAACACTGGTAAATATTTTATCCTTTCAGTTGTTTCTTTTATTTGTAATCAGCTTCAAGTTCTATGTTACTATGGTGGCTTTTTGGGTGGGGAAGGAAGAAAACGACTTCTCCTTCCTACAGAAATAAGCAGAGTTATGATATATCTTGACACAAGACATCACCAATAAAGATATCTTTAAATCAAGCCCTGGCATTAACCAGGACATTCCTCGCCATCCATTCCAGCTAACAGCTGCTTATGCCATCACCTGCTGCTGCATTAGGAACTGTATTTGGAACTGTCTTAGTGAGTAACCTGTTCCCCAGTGCTCATGAGGAAAGGAGGGACTTCTGTGCTAAGGAACCCATAGCAACAGTACCCAAAAGCTAAGGCAGGTAAAAAAGAGGTTTTCCCCCAAATATTAACAGCAGTATGAAGTTTAAATGATCACATTTTAACTATACAAGTCACAGCAGGCCATTATTCATAACCACCTTCCTTTGTACAGCCCACAAAGCCCAGGAAGGCCATTAATCCAGCCATGCCTTTTGAACACGAAAGGCTCCAAGTCTCTGACACAAACAGCTCCACACCTAGGCACAGAGCACAACAGAAGGCTCAGGCTGAAGAGGAGTGATCAATATTCAAAGAGATCAGAGCAGCACTTAAGTATTTCTATCTTTTTAAGCTTCTGCCCCTCAAGTGTTTAATTTTTTATACAATGCTGTCGAGGAAAACCACAGGAAGAAACAATCCCTTTTAATCAACCTAATCAAAACACTGCTCTTCAGAGAGAGCTAAGTTTGGAGCAGCTTGGTTAAACCTCAATGGGGAATGACCAGAGAGATTTCCAGTTTCTTACCTGTAAAGAGGGAACGTGTGCTATCCTTTTCGGCATGATGGTGCTGGTGGTCTTTGAAGCCATCCCAGCTAAGGTGCAAGCCTTCAGAGAAAGGGTGGGTGCTTCAGAGTCATTGGAAGGTGTGACACTCCTGCCAGCAGCAGACGTCTTACTACTCACAAGGCCTGTAAGAAACAGAAAAGGTAAAATCCTGCCACTGGGCTTCAAGTAGCCAGAAGGAACTTACTATAAAAGGCCCATGCTGCAAGCTGTGCTTTTTTCAAATGGAAGCCTCCAAAGGGATACAAATTGGGCAATTTTGCCACCTTCCAGGCAAGGATGAAGGAACCTTCTGCCAGGAAATGTGCTTCATTTCTGTTTGTTTTGGGGTAACTGAGTCAGCAGAGTTTAAAGAGGTAACCCTGTCAGCTATACTCACTAACTACCCATCACGTCACCTCTGAGTCCTTCCAACTACAAAGGGATACCAATGAGCATTAATTAGTACTTCCCTCCTGTTCGTGTCATCTCTGGAGGCTTAAATGGAAGAGCAAATGAGCAAACGTGCTCCAAGGAAGAAACAGAAATAGAACAGGCTGAAGTGACGGAGGCTGTGTGAGACAGAGGAAGGAACGGGGCTGTATATCTAGTCTGTTGCTTTTCACAGGATGGACTATCTCAGGGTAAAGACTTTCCACTGGCCACTAACAGGACAGAGTCAAGCCATGGCCAATGCTCCACATCTCCTGATAGTTTCATATCTGCTCAGGAGAAACCTAAACAGAAGTCAGTGTCTTTTAGCAGGCGAGAGGACAGGACAGAGATCAGATAACGCTGCTGGCTTACTTTGTTTGGCCGCTGCGGGGAGGGCTACATTTGGCACATGAGCAATCCTCCTCTTTTCTCCTGGCAAGGAAAGAGATGCCTTTTGCACGGCCACAGCCAGCTGTGCTGCCTGCTGCTGAGCCAGCTGGATCCTCTGGTAACACACCTCCTGAGCCGTGGGGGGACGGTACGGCCGGATTACGGGCTTGCTTGGGACCTCAGCCTGCACAGACAGAAAGGTTTGAGAGGCTTCCATTCACCCAACAAAGGTCTCTCTTCCTCAACTCCCCTCCATCAGCAAATACAGGCTTTTGAGAGAAGATCCCAACCATCTTCCAGAACATATGCACTCACCAAAGACCATGACACTAATGATCCGCCCTCTGGCAAGGCCTCCCAGCACGCTGCCATGTTCCTAAATTGGTCAGTGGTATTTGAACTGCTGGCTTAATAGCATGATGGTCCCCACCACTGTGCCTAACCCACTTAGAATCATAGAATCAGCCAGGTTGAAAAAGACCTTGAATCTCATCAAGTCCAACCGTTGCCAGCACTGCCAAGGCCACCACTAATCCATGGCACTAAAAGGGCCTCATCTACCTGGTTTGGGAACATTGCCAGGGACGATGACTTCAGCACTGCTCTGGGCAGCCTGCTCCAATGCCTGAGCACCCTTTGGGGAAGGAATTGTTCCTAATCTCCAGCCTAAACCTCCCCTGGTGCAGCTTGAGGCCATTTCCTCTTGTCCCATCCCTTATTACTTGGGAGAAGGGACCAATCCCACCTCACTATAACTTCCTTTCAGGTTCTGGATGCTGTCCACACTCTCAGGTCCTTGCTGCCTACTGCACTCTCCTGTAGTTTATATTACAATGAAAAACCTACCAACTACTCTGCATTTCCCTTTGCTATGTGACACTTGAGTTTTCCAGTTCGCTCCCTCTCTTTCCCATGCTGAAGAGCCATCTACCCTCACCTTATAGCAGCTCCAAACCTCTTAGCAGCCTTGGTTCGGGGCTCTAAGTTCCTGTAACTGCTCACATATACTTATTGACGGGATTAGAGCATTACATAAACTGAGCTCTGAACTTTCAACAGGCTCTGCCCCTGCCTGCTTCTTGGAGGCATTTCACTGCTGTAGCCATTACCAGCACAAACAAGTCCCACATGCATTTTCTTTGATGTCCAAAATTAGGCTGCAGGAAAGGTGCCAGAAATTATGTCAGCAAAGAGAGAAGTTTTCTAGCAGAAGAGAAGCATCAGTAGTACAAACTTCCCCACACTCCTTAATAACCTTTGAACTGTGAGAAACAGGCCTTTCTTCACAAAATCTCTTCTGAGAAGGGTGCGCTCGCACAGCCCATGCGGAACACGGCGTTTCGGAGACCGCAAATTGAGGGCAAACTGGCACCTCCTGCATTCCTTGTCTCTGATGCTGACACCAGCTTCTGGATACCAAAGTGCATGCAGTCAGCCATTAAAGTGTAATTACAGACTTCTGAGCAGGACAGGACACTCATTTTCTGCCTCACCTTCAATTCCTTTGGCCCACCATTTCCCCCAGCAACTAAACTAGAACTCACCTCCCTCCCCTTCTGCTTTGCTCAGTCCTGGAGCTATAAAACACAAGCACAGGCAGAACAAGCATTCGACTTGGAGCGACACAGCAAAGCAGGAGCCATAACTGTGCGTGTAAAAGCAGCAGCTCAGGTCTTACAGCACCTCCTGAGCAGAGCTGACAGCAGCACCAGGCTGAGGTTATCCAGGGAACACAGGTCCCAGTGCGTGCTCACAGCAGCTGCTGCTGCTGAGCACACCAGATCGGCTCTGTTTGCCCATGCAACGGCTGCACTGGGGCTCACATCTTTGGAAAGCATTTTGGGATCAGCTGTCACATTAAGAAAATGTATGGAAAGATTTGCACATGTCTAAAAGGCACCCATTTACAATAAATATTTGAGTTAATGAATTTCCAACCCATTTGCTTCAGCCTCTTATCTCTTCACTTGGGAAGAAAGGGCCCTTATCAAAACACATGAACTGGCTGAAGATATGTACTTAAATAAAACACACTGTGTTGACCTCAGGGCTTCAAATTATTAAAAGAAACCTTTTCTAGGCAGGGAAGAAAGGGAGAACAATTAATTTGAACTCCCCAGCTCTAATCGGTGCGTAAGTCTCCACTCTTATCCTGCTAGAACATAAAGCTGACTAATCTGTACTCGGCACCTGGAGGGAAACACATTAAACCCTCAGAGAAAACATGAATTAAAATCCCAGTGGGAAAGAAATAAAAGAAATCAGAATGTCTTCCTTGGCTTTTTCTTGTTATTTTTCACCTCTGTATTTTTAAGTATTTTCACAGTTGTGAAAGAAGAGTATCAAACAAGATACTGTTGGTATCTTGGCTGATTCAGAACAGACACAAGGTAATGGTTTGAAACATATGACAAAATTCCTACAGCTATCATTTAGGTCCACAAGACAAAGAAAAGCACCAGCAGACCCAGACTGACCTTGTGTCCAGCTAGTTTTTATTTCAGTGATCGGATGAAGCTATACTAGAGAAAAATGACGCTCTCAGTCCATCTCAATGTGTGGCAAGATGCAGAACCCATTTACTCTTCCATAGTTTACCCTTGGTTTTATGAAAGTTATCACAGTTTTGCTGCTATGTGTAACATGCCTAACCATCCTTTTCAGAAATCAGAAAGGGGAGGGAAGAAAACTGACGCAGATGGATTCCAGCACTAACACTACTGCTTGAACCTGGGCTGCATTGTTTGCCAGGGATGTAACAGGACAGAAAATCCTCACTTTCCAGAATCTAAACTTTTGCTTCTGAAAGTTTCACTTACATTTCCTTGTTTGACAAGGTGAGAGATCCTCCTTTTCTGGCCAGGAAACAAGGTAGTTAAATTGTCTTCTGTCTTTTCTTCATTTCCTTCCTCTTTGGATGGCTGGAATACAAAAGAACAAGCTTCCAAAACTGAGTAGATTTGAAGATCCCTCTCAATGAGGAGATCTCAAAAGTCTCCTTTTGGGTTAACAGAAAGTCCTTGCAGGTGGCAGGTGAGAACATGTGGTCAGCTGCTGTACGACTCAACCAAACCTTGTTTTGAACCCAAGAGCCACCAATGAAGCCAACAAGCAGCAGCAGCACAGTTCTCCCCCCAGCAGTCGCTCCATGAGCTGTGTACTGGAGTAGCACTGGCATGATTCACAACAGTCCCTACCTGCCACCAGAGACTTGAAGAGCTTTCTGCCAGCCACTCACACCTCATCTTTCCAGGCATCTCAAAATCCAGGGGGTTTTGGGTTGTTTTCTGAGAGATCTTGGGAGCTGACTCATGCCTACCCTTGGACAACATGCTGCCAGAGCAGGTCCTGAAAAAACCTGCTTGTCACCAAACCATGGTGCCCACACTCCACGTTTAGGGAAATGTTTCCCTGCAGTTTTATCCACAGCCCTATCTGCAGAAAGACTGCAGTGACAAAGCCCCAGGTCACATACCTGTATGGCCAGAAACCCAGGAGGAAGTAACAGCCCCTCTCCAAGTAAAGATGCTTCTTGAGCAAACATCTCAGGCTTGCTGGGAGGTGCCCAGAGAAGCTGTGGCTGCCCCATCCCTGGCGGTGTTCAAGGCCAGGTTGGACACAGGGGCTTGGAGCAAGCTGCTCCAGTGGAAGGGGTCCCTGCCCGTGGCAGGGGGTTGGACTTTAAAGGCTGTGGGGACAGACTTTAAAGGCTTTGAATTTGATTCCGCTGTTCATTCATATAAAACACACTTCCTAGAATCATAGAATCAACTGGTTTGGATTAAAGATTTAAGATCATTATTGGTTTAAGATCATCAAGTCCAGCCATTGCCCAGCACTGCCAAGGCCACCACTAACCCATGTCACTGAGGACCTCATCTACACGAATTGGGAACACTTGTGGGGACGGTGACTCCACCACTACCCTGTTCCAATGCCTGACCACCCTCTGGGGAAGGAACTGCTCCTAATCTCCAGCCTAAACCTCCCCTGGTGCAGCCTGAGGCCATTTCCTCTTACCCCATCCCGTGTTACTTGGGAGACCAGGCCCCTCCTGGCTCCATCCTCCTTTCAGGTAGCACTCTGCAAAACTCCAGTTGCTCTCCAGCCAACCCTGCCTTGGGTTTTCCAACACAACCCCTGGCAAAGCTCTGCACAGAGACAACCCTGCCAACCTCTTAGAAATGCAGCAACAAAGCTGAGGGCTGGATGTGGGGATGAGCTCAGACTCCACTAAGGCTGAGCACGTGTCCATCACCACTGAATCACTTCACTCTCTAGGAACTCGGTCTGTTAATTCAGTTACATCCCTAATAAACTCTCTCACCCAGTGATCCTTCCAGGTGGAAAAGTACCACGCTTCCCTCTGGACGAGCATGTTGAGACCAAACAACACTGGCTCCATCTACAAAGTTATTCTATAAACAGTGGAAAAAAACTCCCTACCAACCAGAAATGCAGAGGAAAGCAGGTACCTACTTACAAACACCCACTGCTCATACAAGGACCTCCTCCTCTGCAATGCATGTTCCTCCCTTTCCAAAACAGAAGGAATTATTCAGGGATGGGATGTAAGGTGAAGCACATCGAAGGACACACACGTGGCTGCTGACAGCTCAACGCTGCAGCTCCATTAACTGTCTGCAGTGAGTGGCAGCCCCTGGTTCAGCACTTTCTGAATCCAGCCCATTTGGAAAGCTCTCAATGGATCAGGATTTCCCACTATAGATTAGGTGCCCTTAAACTATTTTTTCACTTCACCTGGGCAATTTGGAGAAACAAAACCAAAAATAAAGCACTCTTTCCTAGCTGGGAATTACAGCAAACACTGAAGAAAGAACAGCTGAATTTTAATCAACTGAAATCAAGTAACACGTAATAGTTCAGAAGAAAATCATTCCACTGACCTGCTTTACATAGTTTCTTCTACTAAAGCTTTTCATAGGAGTAGAAACAAGGACTTTACTTGTCAGCAACACAGACTTCTCTCTGAACGTGTCAGGGCCATGACTGCAACAGAGGGCTCAGCAAAAAGCTTTAACAGTCCAGCTATCCTTTCCAAAAGAGGAGCTCTCCTCCCAGCACTGCAGATCCTCACTTTGGCCTCCCCATACAGAAGGTTGTGAATGGAAAAACGTTGTTCACGTCCCCTTCACTCACCCAGCTGACAAAAGCCTGAAACCAGCACTCATTTCTGATGCTGACTGTAGAATAAAAGTCCACAATCAATCATGCCAGGAGAAACTGCTTATCCACCATGCAGTATCATGGTTCCTCTGCGCTCACCCTGCCCCTCCTTCAGATCAATAATCACAAAATCATGAAATGGATTGGAAGGGACCTTAAAGCTCATCCAGTCCCAACCCCTGCCACGGGCAGGGACCCCTTCCACTGGAGCAGCTTGCTTCAAGCCCCTGTGTCCAACCTGGCCTTGAACACTGCCAGGGATGGGGCAGCCACAGCTTCTCTGGGCACCCTGTGCCAGCACCTCAGCACCCTCACAGGGAAGAGCTTCTGCCCAAGAGCTCAGCTCAGTCTCCCCTCTGGCAGGTTCAAGCCATTCCCCTTGGCCTGTCCCTACATCCCTTGTCCCAAGCCCCTCTCCAGGTTTCCTGCAGCCCCTTCAGGCACTGGAGCTGCTCTCAGGTCTCCCCTTCAGGAGCCTTCTCTTCTCCAGGCTGCCCCAGCCCAGCTCTCTCAGCCTGGCTCCAGAGCAGAGCTGCTCCAGTCCTTGCAGCATCTCCGTGGCCTCCTCTGGACTCACTCCAGCAGCTCCATGTCCCTCTTGTGCTGCTGCCCCAGAGCTGGATCAGGACTGCAGAGGGAGTCCCCCCAGAGCACAGCAGAGGGGAAGAATCCCCTCCCTCAACCTGGTGCTAATACTCTGGGGATGCAGCCCAGCATACAGCTGGCCTTCTGGCTGCAAGCGCACACTGCCAGGTCATGGGGATCTTAAATAATCCCAAAGGGAGTCTTCCTGTGTTTGAAGGGACCTGAACTGGAACACACTGCAAGCCCTGATGGCACCCCAGTAACTCCATTACCTTTTGGATACAGGATAGCTGCAGCTGAAGCCACTCAGTAATTCCTTGGATAGACACACTCATCCTTTGGTCCTCCCTCTCCCTCAGCACGCAGAAAGCACCTGATTTTGTCACCTTGCCTCCTTAAACCTCCCAGGTAATACAGCTGACTTGTACAACATCTACAGTATGCATTTAAAACAGGAAACAGTTTGGAAAGTCTCCAAAGTGTCTAGTGCCAACTAAATTGACTTACCTGCACCAACACATTATTCTGGTTATTCCTATCACTACATTCCTTAAACAACAACAACGCATTGCCCAGATCAGCAAATTTAGCTTTGAAACATCCACAACATATTCTCTGAGGCCTTTCCTCCAACCATCTAGGCTACCATGCTTCTTAGGCCAGATGGAGACAGAAGTAACTGAGAGTTATCCCTACAGCCTTCCACACAAAAGGTAATGGCATTCTTACATTTCACAGCAGCTTTTAATCCAGCAGGTAAATTCAAGTGCAAACTCTTCAGAGAACTCAGTCATGACAAGGGTGAGATTCTTCCAACAGATGCCCTCTTCAGCTACTTATGATAAGCAACACCACTGAACTAAACCAGAATCCTTTCACATTCAGAGGTGAGAACCAAGCAACCCAAACCAGCATTACCTGTTTCCCCAGCCTTCCCTTGTCTTCAGTTTTCACATCTGTAGATTCATTAAAAATCCTGAGACACTCTTCCATTGGATCTGATTCAAAGTCCAAGTCTTTCTCCAGGATGGAATAATCAATGTCATCAGATGTTGAGGAAGATGATGACGACTTCGACAACTTAGAGCGCTTCACTTTCTTTGTCCCTTCGTTTTCACTCTCTGAGTCTGAACCACAGTCACCACCATCCGAGTCCGAGCTCACGTCAAGTAACTTGGATGGCAAAGGCCAGCCTTTGTCATCATCATCTCCACTCTCATCACCAAACAAATCAACATGACTCAAACTCTGCTGCTTCTGACCCTTCTTTGGATCTCCTTTTTCTACAGAACTGACCTTTTCTTTCTTTCGCTCCAGTGCCGGAGCCTTGGTCCCTTTCTCTTTGTTTTTATGACTGGAGGTTTCTTTACCATTTTTCGCATCAGCTGTTTTCAGCTTGGAGTCTTTCTTGCTGCTCCCCAGCTTCTCTGTGCTAGAGCCTTTGCTGACACCTTCACTCTTGCTTTTCCCTGAACTACTGCTGCCCAACTTGGATTTTTCTTTCTTAAGTCCATCTGCTTTCTCCAACTTGTGTTTTTCAGGTTTCTTTAAACTCCCATCAGTTTTCCCTTTGACACTTTTCTCTTTGCAGTTTTTCTCCTCATTCTTGGGTTTTAATTTTTCTTCTTTTTTGAGCACTTTGTCTTTTTCTGTACTTTTACTTTTCTCCTTCTTACCAAACTCATTTAGCCCAGGTGTTTTACTAACATCTGATTTCTTCCTTTTCGTTTTGTCTTTTGAGTCTTTGTTTTTATGCTCAATCTCCTGGCCGTTCTTACCAGCACACAATTTCCCTGGTTTTGCACTCTTGTCTGATGAGTTTTTAGCAAGGTTTTTCTGTGAACTTGGATGGTCTTCCATGCCATACTGCACTGCTGTTTCTTTGCTATCCTGGGAAACAAAGTCATCCACCTTGGTGCTCTGCTCTTTGTGGGATAACCCATCGCTTGACTCGCTTTCAGAACCAGCTTTTGACTGGGAACTAACAGAGGTTCCCTTATATTCCACATCAGCCTCATCCTCAGAGGAAGAGAACCTGGCACACACTTCATCATCATCATCAAGTTCTTCACAGAGCCTCTTTCGTGAAGGAGAGTAAGACTCCTCATAACTGGGCACTCTACCCCTTTTGGACCCCTTTGGCTCCTTTGTCGTAGCTTTGCTCAGAAGCCTCGCTGAGTAATTCGAAAGTGGGTCATATTCCAAGTCTGTAGAAGGCTTCGAGTCATCAATCACATATTTACTGTTAGTGACAGTGCTACTGTATTTTTTATTCTGTATTACAGCCTTGGGAACATATTCCAGTGAGCTCCCTTTAGATCGGGAAGCATCGAAAGTGTATTTACTTGACCGGCTAGCAGCAGCCAGAGGAGTAGGGTTGTAGTCTGAGTTATTATTAAAGTTGTAGCTAACTGGATTATACTCTAAGGAGGTAAAGGAATCATTCTGTGTCCCACCAGCTGACACAGGTGTATTTGAAATGAGCGAGGAGGCCTCTGAAGCACTCAACTCCTTTGTCGTTTCTAGCAGCTCCTCATACTTCTTCTGCTCTCTCTCCACTTCGTTTTTGACTGCCTCAATGGCTTTGTTGACCAGCTCCAGCTCCAGAATACCGGGTGTCACATCTGTCATGTCAGCCAGAGTGCCATCCTCCACCTCCAGCGAGGGCCGGGGCAGCTCGGGGTTGTAGGGATCATAGCCTCGCTCTACGAAAGAGAAAGAAAACAGAAGTTAATGCCAACAACTGAGGTACATTTTTCTCTGGAGTAAAATTCTTTAAAAAGTTATTTTTTAAGGTCTGCTCTCATCAAAACCCAGTACTGAAAGACACCACCAAAAGCCACGCTCTCAGCACCACAAAGCAAATGTTTGATACCTAAAGCCACAGTGATGTTCTCTGCTCAGCAGCAGGCGTGTGGCTAGACTGGATTTTACAAACTACTCCCAGGTCTTAAGGGCTAAAGATCTATTAACAAAGTGCTTTTATTACTCATGGAAAAGCTCCATTAAATTAAATATTCTTCAGGGCACCAACGAATAATCTTTGTATTAGGACCAAGAGGAGCGGAGTAGGAGCAGAATTATCTGCTTAATTCAGTGAAGCGACCGAGGGAGGAAAGAGGATTCCAGTGTGAAAACTGTGGATTAGGTTCTCACTTACTGATGCCAATGCCTAAAGCCCACTGAAAGCTTTCAATACTCCCCAAAGCTCAGGATTTCTCACGGCAGCTGCAGGAAAACCACTCTTATCTGACAAATTCAGTGCTGCTAGTAAGAAAAACACTACAGGTGCAAAGGCAACACGACTCAACCACACAGAACAACCCCCAAAATGGGAAAATGAAACACCCAGAACATTTCTCTTTTCTGACGTTTGTCTTTGCAGACAAGTCCCTTTGGTGGCCTGTCTTACACGGGCATTTCTAGGACTATGAACAGAGGATACACTTTGACCATGCTGCACAGCTCTACAGGAGCTGTTCTGGTGAGTGCTGGACCACCCTACAGAACCATGTGGAAATGGCAAAGCAACCTGTCCATGGGACAGCTTCCAACTGGAGAGTCCATCAGAGCTCATCTTGAAAAGGGCATGCAAGCAGTTGTCACAAGCACAAACACACTCAATTCGCTGCCACGATATCCCAAACTCTCCCACCTTCCCAACTCCTGGTGAAAAGGAAAGGGAAAAGGATGTCACTTGCGCACGTGTAGTGACACAGAATAGGCAGGAAAGTACTTCCACCTTGAAATATTAGATTAGTAACATAGGAAATCAGCATTTAGGAAGCCAAGAGAAGTGACAGGTGAGTTAATAGCTGCTCTTTGATTTGGAACAGATTTCAATCCTTGTTTTATCATAGTGTCTCTGGATGCTGCTGTGCCAGAGGGACTTCTTGTTCTTTGCTAGGCCAGTAGTAGTAAAACTGGCTTTCCGGCTTGAGTATGCAGAAGAACAAGACAATAAGCAGAGAGATGAAAGACGGGAAAAAACCCAGCCTGCCAGGTCAAAGAAGGATGACAGAATTCTTGTTCACAGCCAGAAACAAAGTGTTTACAGGGGCTGTTTCTACCACTCTCACAAGACTGAGCTTTCACTTGGATTGGGGGCTTTTTTAAGAGGATCCGTGACTGCACAGCTCCCTTGGTAATAAGAAAAGAACCCATCTCACAGTTGGCAGAGCCAGCCTCCAAGGAAGCAGAGTAATAAAAGACTGGATTAAAATAAAGGCAACAGCTTCATAAAATACTTTTTAACCCCTTGGGTTTGCAAAGATATTTTGCCAAACCAATTAGCTGCTGACTGAGCAGGGACCCCACGCAATCGCAGCTTGATGGCACCAGCTTCCAAAGGACAGCCTGAGCTGTGCCCAGGACCAGGAACGTGGGGAAAAAGGAACAAGGGGATGTATTTCTATAACTCCCCTCCCCCCCCCCCATTACAAAGTGATTTACAACCAAGCCACAAAGAGCATTTTCAAAACTAGTGTCTGCTCATCCCCATTACAGCCAGCACAGCTGACACATGGCAGAAGGTGGCAGACCAGAGCACCTCAGTGCATGGTGAACACCAGACAGGTTGATATCCAGAGCCCACTTAGAAAAAGAAACCATGAAGAAATGCAAGTAACAAGGGAAAAAAGCCTAGATGCAAACAGCAGCACCATCAAGGCTAGTGTATGTAAATAGATTATTGGAACAATTAGGTGTAAATATTAGCCTAAGAGTTGATAAAGAACAGTCCTCCATACCCACCACTTCATTCCTTACCCCTTTGTGGCACATAACTCCATAGTGGTAGAGAAGCCAGTGCAGTGAAGACTGGAGGAGTCAGCTATTACCCTCTAACTCAAGATGGAGACCTAAAATTTAGGACAAGCATTGTTAAGGGAAGAGCTGAAAGCCTGGAACTGTGTGCAGAGACAAGTATATAGGTGGCCTGTAAAGAAACAGAGGCAAGAGTGTGGATCTAAAGACTTGCAAAATAAAAAGCCAAACACTCCCACACTAAAACTAACCAGAAAAAAACAACCCAAACTACATAAAAGACATCTTGTCCACATAGAAAAGCAAACTATTTTAAATCTATCAGGATACAGAGAAAATAGTGATAACCTAAGCACAGACCTGGAGAAAATAGAGATAACCTCAGCACAGACCTGGCGTCTGATGCTCTGCAGTTCATCTGTAGTAGAAAACTAATTGCACATTTCCTTTCAATGGAATGACCAGATGTAAAACTGCATTAGAATCTCTGAGAATGCCAGAAGGCTTTGAGACACTGGCATGAAAGAAAGAGCTCTTTTGTAGGCGTGTAGAGGCCTGATGGATTACCCACCACCGCTGATCAAAGGCTACCTTTCCCATGAAAGCCACTTGTGTAAGTGGGCTCCACGGTACTCATCAGGGCTGTCACCTTTGGCCATGATACATTTACAGGTAATGTAATGGAAACACAACCAGAAAGGGGTTTTATTTAAATATACACACACATATACATGGAGAGCCATAGACATGCAAGTCTCCAAAGCCAGAGAAATCAAATACGCTGTCTGAAATCAGGCCACCTTTTCTAATGCCTAATTGTACTCCCAGGAAGCTATGAGAGGAAATGAAAGGAAAGGATCTCTAGGTAACCAAACCCAGTGCTACACAGGCAGGGACACAGCTACACCCCACACCCCTTCTTAAAACCCTTAAAAAACAAGAGTCAAAAAAGCTTCAGCTTCTGCATTTATTCCTCTCCATTTCAAACACTACTACAAATACCCATGGTGTAAAGAAAGCTATTCTGATAGACACAGTGTCTGCAGTACTTCTGCTGAAGCAAAAAGAGAGGCACCATGTAGTGAAATAACTTTGGGGATGGATGTAAAATTGAGCCTGTGCTGTCCTTTGAGAATCACAAGACAAGACTTGAGATGACAACTCCTTATAGGATTGCGAATGAAACTGCTATCAGGACACTTTAAAATACAAACAATTTTAATATATTAATGTACCTCAGACATATGGAATAGTCCTTCTGAGACACAAAAAAGGTGAAGTTAACATCAACACTATACAGAACAAGTGATTAATAATTTACAAAGAACTACACTGAACAATTTATTTCACCTAGAACTACTTTAGAATACACCAAAATGAACTGCACTCAAATCAGCCATTTCAGCCCAAAGTACAGAGAATCATAAATCAAGATTCTTCCAAAAATTAAGACTGATTGGGGTTTTTTTCCTGGTTACAGTCCTGTTGGTTCTGGAAAATGAGGCCTCAGTTCCGAGGTGGAGCTGTTTTATTACAGCTTCTACAAGCTGACAACTCCTGGCTGTACACTGGTCCTTCGAGTTTGTGCAACAGGGAAAGGCAGTAAACAAAGGCTGACATCAAAGGAATAATGGCAGTCCAAGGTCACCTGTTTGATGTTCAAACTTACTTCACAGTGAATCATTCTGGAGAAAAAGATGTCCTTTTGTTTTCTCCAAGCACCCTACCAGAACACATATTTCAGATGCTTTAAATACAGAAAAGCCTGAACGTGTGACGGGTACTGGTTGCAGGTTCTGGAAGAGGAGCCAAGCAATTGCATGGGGGCCGTGGATGACAACTACCTTGCTTCCAGATGTAACAGAGGTGCTAAGGAGCAGTGGCTGCTGCTAAACAAAAGGGAAGCAAACATGAGATACTCTCACACTTACAACAATGAGGATCTCGGAACAGGAGGGTTTGCTGGCCACACAGCAGCGGCACCAGCACAAGCCAAAGGACAGGGAACATTTCAAGCCCTGTCATCACTGAAGCCACTCATTCTCCTGGGTCACCTGGAGCTGGCAACAAAAGATCCATTCACTGGGAGAAGGGGAAGGTGAAAGCTGTTGGGAGACCTCTTTGGAGAAAAGAAGAGCATTTTTACCTTAACGTCACCAGAGCAGCTCTGTTAGCTTAACAGCCTGCCTGTGTTTGCAGTGCCAGCACTCAGCAAATGGACCTTTGTGATTACAGAAAAATTAGCATTGGAAAATTATTTTAAGCTTTTTATTTAATGCACTGCAGAAGAGACGGCGGCTTCAAGAACAAAACGTTTCAGACAGGCTTCACCAGGAGGCTGAGTTCTGCTGCTTGCCAGAAGGAAAGAGCACGAAAGGAACAGCAGCTCTGGGTACACAGCTCATCTGCGAGCACCCAAAGCAAGTTTCCAACAAACCATTTCACAATAAGATCCAACCACCTGGAAATAATTCACACTGAGATTTAAAACAGTACTTTTCAAATAACCATCCAGAGTAAATGGGTTAGGAGGGCAGGTAAGAGGAGCTGAGAGAAATGCTTCACCTTTAAATAGAACACTAGTCCTAATGATTTATATATATTTTTTTTTGCTCCTTTTTCCTCTTTTAAATAGTAAATCTCATTATGAAAAAATCAGTATAAAAAGCATCAATAACCTTGTACTGCTCTAAGAACATTTGGGAAGCAAGGTTTGAGAGGTATTACAGCCACTCGAGTCCAAGCTGGCCTCTCCTGATGCTCCCACTATCCATTTCACAGAACCCCAGCCCAGTTTGAGTTGATGGGACCTTAAAGCTCCTCCAGCTCCAACCCCTGCCACGGGCAGGGACCCCTTCCACTGGAGCAGCTTGCTCCAAGCCCGTGTCCAACCCGGCCTTGAACACTGCCAGGGATGGGGCAGCCACAGCTTCTCTGGGCACCCTGTGCCAGCGCCTCAGCACCCTCACAGGGAAGAGCTTCTGCCTAAGAGCTCATCTCAGTCTCTCCTCTGGCAGGTTCAAGCCATTCCCCTTGGTCTGTCCCTACAGGCCCTTGGCCAAAGCTCTTCTCCAGGTTTCCTGGAGCCCCTTTAGGCACTGGAGCTGCTCTAAGGTCTCCCCTTAAGGACCCTTCCCTTCTACAGGCTGAAGAAGCCCAACTTCTGTTACTCCATGAGAGGTATCTGATGCCACAGCAACAAAGTACATCGTGAACCAACACAATCATTTCTTCAGTGGAAAAAAAGAAGCGAATATGAGAAAAGAAAGTCTTATATTAGCAAGGCTGAAAAAGGTTTGAACAGTCATCCATCACACTGTGGTATTTTTAAACCTGCTGCGACAAAGCCTGCTTTAGGTCAGGGTCTGGTTTCACCAGGTGTTGTTGGCCAATGTAAGCTCTCGGTGCCACCAAAGGGCTGTCTCTGTGGGCTGGAAGGGTTGACCAGGGGGTTCTCCAGCTAGTGCCACAACCAGCACAGGGAGGAGTGGGTCACACCGAGGGACAAGAGCAGCCAGACACCATCCTTGTATGAGCCATGAGCTATTAGCTCAGCTCAGCCTCCCAGGACTGCTGACACACTGCGGTCAGAGAGGAGACACGGACCTGCATGAGTGCTTCAATCCAGCTCCAGCATGGGCCATGTTTCTCCTGAGCAGGCAGCACTATCATGGAACAACTCAGGTAGGAGAACGTTAAGGCACACCCCTCAAAGCAGCTCAGACAGCAACACCTCCCATTTTAGTCCGGAAAACACAACTTTGTCCATTTTTGTCTCTGCCACAGCAGAAGAGACATCTAAAAGGCCCTCAAGCTACTGAACATGGTGGCTTCACCCTCTCGATAGCCTCACAGATAGTCCTGGAGGACAGCTGGGACCACCATGGCTCCACACAGCAACATCAGTTAAGTATGAGGCTGCAGAAGCCAGAACACGATGGTCAGGCCCATGCAAAAGCCATCATTTACATTCTTACATTCCTGCATGGCCACAGTGATGGATGGTCCCACCCGCCCTGGTGCTAACACAACAGTGGGAGGCAAAGAACATCAGAGGCAAGTCACAAGTGGTGTCTCACCATTTTAATCTGGATACTCAATGTTTGGATTCTTTGGAGATTTTTCCACTCCCTCTCTCATTTTACCTTTAAAGTTATTCCTCAATATATAAGAAAAGTTGAAATTCTGTTGGGGAAAAAAAAAAAAAACATAACAAGGGGTTTATTTTTTGTGTTTCTGGGAAAAAGGTCAGGGAAATATTTCCCTATCTCCAGTAAAACTAAGGATTTACTCCAAGACTTAGTTACCAGAGCAAGTCATCCTTGCAAAGAAGCAGAAGGAAAAGAAAAAGAAAAGAAGTATTTCAAGTATCCTGCTGTCTTCTTTTCCCTCTGTTCAGCTCCACCTTAAGAACTTCCTTTGCCCAGCATGGTCACAAGCAGCAACACTTCACCTCACCCACCAGTCCCTTCATTTCAGCCGCCTTCTGGCTCGCTCAAGATAAGTTATCAACACCTGACTTTTTTCTTTCATTATTTTGGGTGAAGAATTCCCATTTAAGTTTAAAAAAAAAACCCAAAACTACAGGATTTCAACGCAGTCAAAGTAGGCACTTTTAAAAACAATACTCAAAACTAAAGAAAAGCACTTTTCAAGTCCTATTCCATTTAAGAAACTTCAGCTGAGACTTACGAAGGGCTAGAACCAAAACTTACACAGCTTTTAAAACTTGTCCAGCTTTAGTTAATTCAAAAGCTGGAATTCCAC
Organism: Pezoporus wallicus; assembly: GCF_028554395.1. NCBI lineage: Eukaryota > Metazoa > Chordata > Aves > Psittaciformes > Psittacidae > Pezoporus > Pezoporus wallicus. Next base: position 402,813 of record NW_026641603.1, read on the forward strand.
AACTCCTTTACAACTCAGCCACCTGCAGCTCCGGACCCTTGAGCAGCAAACCCAACACACTGCCTGCTCCTCAGCGCAGATCTTCTCTTTCATAAAGAGGCCGTATATCCCACAGGGCAATGAAAATCCTGGTGCAACAAAACCCTCTCAAAGCAGAGCTGAGTTTTTTGCATCCTCCCTCTACTTCAGAGGCAGATGGAAGCCTGAGGAACCAAGGTCTCACATTAAATGAATGGCTAACACGTGAAAACCTCTCTGAAGAAGGCCCTTCTCTTGCAGTTGCTTCTTCACGTCCTGCAACCCACACAAAAAACACAAGTTCACTCCACAGTTAAGTCAAAAACTTCAAAGAATTACCTGAGCTCCCCGTGGTTAATAAATACTGCAGATATTTGTTCATGCTGTACTTGAGGCTTTTAATACCTGCTTGGTGCTGCTAAGACACTCCAGCAAAGGCTTCTGGCACAACCCCGCTGACCATGTGCTGACAAAGCACTCTCTGCGCTGCGGAGATAATTAGGGCAGGACTTCCCAAGCCAAAGTCCCGCCTTCACCCTCATTTACTCCCAAATGGGACTGGGTTTTACTCGAGTGTCTGTAGGGGTTTTGGACTGTTTGCTTCTTTCGCAGCACTACCATCAGCTTGGGGGATCTTTTGATCTCACTTTCCCAACCGTACGCTTTGATTTGAGCAACACGAGCTGGCACACACAATGGTCTTCCCAAAGAACGATCCCCAGGGTCATGCTGTGAGATCTCATTGAGCCCACAAAGCAACACACTTCCCAGCCAGAGCCCAACATTATCCCACTTCTCCAGCCCCACATTCCGTGCTCAGTCCCAGCAGGGAAGGAAGCTGCAGGGGAGGGAGATGACCTGACCTGGCCCTGCCTGTTAGTGCCTGCCTCTGCCTGCCTGCACCCAGCGCTGCTGCCTTGCTGGTACCGGGTGAGCTGCCACACTGGGCTGGCACCTCTCATCCGCCTCACCCAGCACTGGGAACGTGGTTTGGCAAACCCTGGACCAATGAGTTGTGATTTCCACTTCCTCAGCGCTAACACAGCCCTGCAGTGCTCGATTAGGGGAGGAAAGGAGGGCTACAAAGATGACCAAGAGGCTGAAGCAGCTCTGCTCTGGAGCCAGGCTGAGAGAGCTGGGCTGGGGCAGCCTGGAGAAGAGAAGGCTCCTGAAGGGGAGACCTTAGAGCAGCTCCAGTGCCTGAAGGGGCTGCAGGGAACCTGGAGAGGGGCTTGGGACAAGGGATGTAGGGACAGGCCAAGGGGAATGGCTTGAACCTGCCAGAGGGGAGACTGAGATGAGCTCTTAGGCAGAAGCTCTTCCCTGGGAGGGTGCTGAGGCGCTGGCACAGGGTGCCCAGAGAAGCTGTGGCTGCCCCATCCCTGGCAGTGTTCAAGGCCGGGTTGGACACAGGGGCTTGGAGCAAGCTGCTCCAGTGGAAGGGGTCCCTGCCCATGGCAGGGCTTGGAGCTGGAGGAGCTTTAAGGTCCCTTTCAACCCAAACCGGGCTGGGATTCAACAATTCTATGAAAAATCAGAGGAAGTGTTTAAAGGTCAGGTAAGATATTCCACACTGGAGAGAGAAATCCCATCAGAGGAGACAAAGGGCTCCTGTGGCAGGCAGAGAGCAGGCAGCTCACACACACATTCAAAACTGCAGCACCTCCAACACCAAGGCAGGTCACTGCACCTTTAGCCTTCAAAATCCTCCCGGCTTGACACAGATTTGCTCCCACCTCCTGCTTTTCACACGTCTGTAACCGGAGCAAGGAAGAGCCACACACAAGCTCAGGACCAAGTCTCCCCACCTGCAGAAAGACCAGAACTTGGCAGTGCCCCATCAGCCCACACTGAAATCCCAACACAGAGAGCAGCTGCAGCTGAGCACCCACAGGAAACCTGCCACCACTGACAGGGTACGTGACCAGAAATCCCCAACCACTGGGAAGCCACCATGCTGATGGCCATGAGGAGGCATGGCCCGACCTTACCATCACATGGGGTTTCTGTTCTTCATTTCAGAACTCAGTAAGGAAAAAAACATCCACTGGTGACATTTTGGTCATTTCTGGCCTAAAAAAAAACAACTGGGGGGTGGGGAAGCAGTATGAGCAATGCCCCCACATGCTACAGCACCCAACGCTCACCACCCCATTTCCTCTCCCATAATGAAGGCAGTTAAGAAATTTCCATCTCATTCCATTTCCCTGTGGCAAATACAACAATAAAAGCTCTTTCCTACAAGAAGCTCAAGAAGGAAAATGCATCTGTAAAGGCTTTCTTTCTCCTCCTTTCTACACACGGTGTGAACCTGCACTGAAATACAAGTAATGTAAAGGCAATCTTAGACAAAGCAGAGAGGCTGCTCCCACCAAACATGGCAGAGTTTAATGTGCAGCCCCTCAGTAATGTGCTGTATTGGGAACCTGACCAGTGAAGAAGACAACAGCCTTGATCCCGTGGTGCCACATGGGCTGAGAAGGATTAAATCTGGGGGTTCGCATTTACAGAGCCTCTTTAGGTTTTACCAAATATTATTTGGAACAGCATTTTAGGTACACATCACAGCTATCCCACGTGGTTGCTTTTCGAATGAAGGCTCTGAAGAAGGGAGAAGCAAAGTGTCTTCCTACACCAGCAACAGGATCAGCAGGGTTAAAGCTGGGGAGATAAGCCTAAGGATTTCTCTGCAACCGACCTGGGCCAACAGGAGCCAGTGTTACAGCAGCTTAACTTGTGGGCTGGGGAGTGCAAATCACAGGGTACCAAACCAACCCATCCAGACACCTTTCAAAGATGCCATCAGCAAAGCCTTGCCCACCCAAATACAAAATCCACACAGCAAGAAAACTGCTCCACCACCTCTGACCATACCAGAAAAATGCCCAGCAACTGCCAAGACACACCAGTCTTAAGTATTTCGAGCTGGGTGCTCAAAGCTTTGCTCATGCTGACACAAGGATCAGAGCAGACAAAGAGGAACTTGGACCTCTCAACCTGGATGCAGCTTTTGGCTCCGGACTGAAAAAAACATCCACCTCCTATGCATCTCCTGACAGCTACCATCAAACCAAAGAGCTGGTTTCCTTAAGATATTTATGAGGAGACGTATTACAATTCTTTTATGTCTTTCAGCATACTCAGGACCTAGACTTTAAAGAGAGCCCTATTTTTCTCCTCTACAGCTCTTGAAGAGATGCTTTTAGGACTGAAGGCAGTTCTTCCCTCCTACTTACACAGCATGCTTTCAAAGCACTTCACACACATTCAATAATCTTTTCATCCTGCTCTGAAGCAGGTGGGGTTTAGTCATTTTGTAGCTGGAAAAAGCACTTCAGCCAAGTCGGGATGAGAATCTGCGACCGCCAGATTCCCAGTCCTCCCCAGGCTCACACCCCACTTCCCAGCCCACCAACACTGCTGTGGAGATAGGGATGCATGCTGCTATCCCAGCACCTTCCTCAGCTTTCAGCCAGCCCTGGATTTCCACAAGCCTCCAGGTAGCCCCAGTCTTTTACCATGCAGGCAGATACCTGCAGTAAAGACAAGGGAACAGATTTCCAGTATCATATATTCCAGAACTCAGAAATGTGCCCTAGCCCATTGGCTCCCTCCTCACCTGACAAGTTTGTATTTACTGAGCTGCTTTCAGAGGGGAAGAAAAGGGAATGCTGCAATATGCGAACTGCAGCAGACAGGGGGGAACTCAGGCCTCCTGCTGCTGCTGATCTAACATGGCATGAAGGCCTCTTCACCATTATCTTCCAGTAGCTGGGACCGTAAGAGCACTGTATGAAAAATAAGGATCATCTATTATGAACAACTGAACAGACCACTCCAGCAAGTCTGGATTGAGGGGTGGGGGGGAACAAAGAAAAGGGGAACAGTGCTATGTCCCAATTAATTCCTCTTTTCACCTCCTCTCTGCTCCATCTGGCATGCATCCACAGCCTCCTCCCACCACAGCCTGGCAAGGCCAGCTCCACTCCTCAGCTTTCAAAAGCTATTTTCAAGGCTACAGAAGATCTACTAAGAGTTTTGGGGTTACTGACAGTGCTACAGTGATCCTTAAACATCAAAGCCAGCATCAGTCTCAAATCAATATGCTTAGAAGGCTGGTTCTTTAGATGTTATCCTTTTTTCTAAGCACTGTACCAGAAAACTATAACTCTTGGTGTAGATACCCACCTGCTTTGGCAAAAAAAGTTATGTTTTCAAAGCTTATTTCTTGAGTGACACGTTTAAATAGGTCAAATATGCCCAAGTGCACTGTTATAAGGCTACTTTAAAACAAGACAGGCTTCCGTTGGCTGAGAACCTGCTCTCAAGAAGATGGTTGCCTGACTGCCAGCTAAACTACTACACCCTCTAGTGTAAATCTTAAATACATCCTTCCAGGCTAGATGAGCTTCAGAGAGAGGAAAAGACAGGAGCTCTCCGACCTGAACCCTTCAGATGAAGCTAAGCCATAGCACTGCTTACAAAATAACTGCCAAAGCCTCTTCTGCTCCTACAGAAACCAGGCCCCTTTCGCAAGGCCAGCAGAGTCCTTTCTAAAAGGCAGCACTCTGCAGCAGCTTCCATTTCTCAATCGAAACCAACATAGCAAAAATGGCTCAAATCCGACACTGAGCAGAGGCAGAACTTACGGATCCCTGTTTATGACAGCTGTGTCATACATTAGAGGCCAAGAGCTTGGGAAAGGGGGCGGGAAGAGGCACGGAGCCGGTGGTGGGATGTGGGAGGCAGCAGGCTGGAAGTTAAGCTTTATGATCCTGTTCTTTCACAAGTGGCAGACATTTCTACCCAGGAAAACTAAGCCACGCTCTAGCTTTTGTTTTTCAAAAGCCAGAGCTTCTCCTAGAGCCCTAACACCACAATTAAACCCCTCTCACTCCCCAGAACACCAGCTCTCCTGAGGCACCAGCATCCAAGCCAGGCCTAACAAGACATTGAGATGGTTTCTTTCTTGCCATTCACACTCAACTCTTGCATTAACACTTTTCAGATGGTATTAGAAGCTGCACACACTTTCCAGGTGCACCAGGAGGTTTTACTGAAGACCAACCTTCACTTCCCTGTTTCGAAAACCAAAACCAGCACCCGTTCTTATTTAGTACAGCAGCATCTGTTTCAGACCCAAATGAGCAAGTCTGATTCCAAAACTGACTCGTTATAGGTCTTTAAAGAGAAACAGGAACAGTAAACCGAAAGAGGACTGCATCAAGCACCTACAGAACCATCCTGAAGGGTCACAGGGACCTTTTCAAATGCAAAAGAACACTGAAAGAGGCGAAATATTTTGTCTTTCTAACAGGACATCAGTCTGCCTGTGACAGGTCTGTGTAAGCTTCCTTTATTTTCAACTAAACCACAGTCGTGGTAAGTTGACCTGGTAACCAGGAGCCACAAAGAATTAATGGTCTTCCAAACTTCTGGATAACCTGAAGTTAGGCAAACACAATAAAAAACCCCGTAACTTGTGCTTTATTTTGACAACTTCCGCTCCAGGTTGTTAAGAGAACATGCACACCAGCAAGAACACCTGCTGAAATAACAAAGTGTTAACAAAAAGAAAGCAAGCAGCATTCTTTTAGGGAGAGGAATAAAAGCTTTTCTCTCCAAATAAAATAAAGAGCTCAGCAAATAATGTAAGTAAAACAACAAGAGTTGCTGGAAGAACTGAGGAGAATAGCTCAGTAGCTCTTTGGTAGACAGGCTTTGAGAAGCCTCACAGCACTCCATGCCTTACTCCAGTTCTCACGAGGGGCTCCAGCTCACCACAGCCCCACAGGGCAACCCATCAGGACTGGGCTAGAAAACCCATCTCCTCCAGGTCCCCAAATCCATGCACCTCCTGCAGGGATGTGACAGCACAGTTATTGTCAGCAGTGGTTTGCAAGGCACAATGACACCTAATTGCCACGTGAGCCAGGTTGCCCGGAGGGACAAAGAAAGGGACCAGAAGAGAGCTGTCCTCCTGCAGCCTCCATCAGGCTGTCCTCAGGCAAGCAGGTACTTTGTAAAGCTGCTCATCACCTCCCCTGTGTCAGATAGCAACTGCAGGATGCCACCGATGATGAGGCGCGGGAGGCACCCGCCTCTCTCACACCCAAAGGGGCAAAAAAGCCCCTTCAGACCCTCCTCCAGATGCAACAAGAGGTGACAAGCAAGGGCCCAGAGCGCGGGCAGGGCTGAGCACAGGCAAACACAAGAGCTCAGGGGCAAGGGGGACGCACCTGGGTGATGGGGATACACCGCACTCGAGAGGGGCTTGAGGGGGAAACACGAGAGCCCCGCGGCCAGGTGGGATTTAGAGGACTCAGAGGCAGATTCAGGCCCTGGAGGGCGGGCGGGCGTGAGGAGGAGGAAGGACACGGTCCTGCCCTTGCCAGGGGAGGACACGCTCCTGCTGCGGGGTAGGGACTGGGTGGGGAGCGGCGCAGGGCCGGGACCAACCCCAGTCCGAGCAGGGAGAACGACAAACGGAGGGGAAGGAGGTACCGCGGCCCAGGGAGCCGGGCCGGGGCCGTACCTGCGCCGTGACCGACTGCGAGCCCCGAGACGGGGCCACCGGAGGCTCCGCACCGCGCCGCCGCCGCCGCCACCGGGGGGTGCCGGAAGTGGCAGTAGGGCCGGCGGCAGGGTGGGCCCCCGCCCGGCCCCCCGGCGTTGAGGAACGGGCAGTCGATGCCGCGGAAGTAGCCGGTGGATCTCAACATCCCGCCGGCTGCGGGGCGGGGCGCGGGGCCGGGGATGGAGGAGGAGCGGGCGGCGACAACGCGCTCCCGCCTCACACCGCCGGTACCGGCCCCGCCGCCATCTTGGAACTGCCAGGCCCAGCAGCGAGGCCCCCGCGACGCCGCTGCCCGCACAGGGCTGCCCGCAGCGCGCCTGAGCGCGGCGAGGGGCGGGGCCACGGGGCAGGGCGGGGCGAGGGGAAGCGGCGGGAGCCTGAGGGGATAATGGCGGCCGCGGGGCGGCGGAGGCGCTGAGGGGATGCGGAGGGAGGTTGGGTCGCGTGTGGGGCGGCCAATGGCAACCTCATGGAGCTGGGTAAAGCCGAGTGCGAGGTCCTGCAGCTGGGTCGGGGCAAACCCAGGCACAGCTGCAGGTTGGGAGGGGAAGAGATTCAGAGCAGTCCTGAGGAGAGGGACTTGGGGTGTTGGTCGGTGAGAAACTGAACACGAGCCCAGAAACCAACCGTATCGTGGGCTGCCTCCAAAGGAACGTGAGCAGCAGGGCGAAGGAGGGGATCCTGCCCCTCTGCTCTGCTCTCCTGAGACCCCACTGGCAGCACTGGGTGCAGTGCTGGTGTCCTCAGCACAAGGACATGGAGCTGGTGGAGCCAGCGCAGAGGAGGCCATGAGGATGCTCAGGGGCTGGAGCAGCTCCTGCATGGAGCCAGGCTGAGAACGCTGGGGCTGTGAAATACGAACTCAGTCCTCTACACGAGATAACAATGTTTTATTGAGGGACAAAGTCAAAGCAAAAGCAACAGCGCTGCGCGCATGACAGGAGCCAGAGGCGCAAGTGGTTAGTGTTTGTTACAGGTTTATATACTTTCACTATTACATTAGTTACATGCATATTCATAACTCCCGCATAGAGGCGGGGGTTATTATAACTAGCTCCAAGAATTTATTATCATAAGTCTCCTCTTGGCGTCTGCGCACGGCTCTGAGGTGATTGTGAGCAGGGGGCTTGAGGATGAAGTAAGCAGTCTTCCTCACAGTGTACTTCTCACCTTTGTCACAATTGGTCCCCCCCAGCAATCACACAACCAGCTATAGCTGTAATTATTCTGGTAACTAGCAAAGATTTAAAGCAGTGTGACCTTCCTGCAAAATTTATTGCAGGATGGGCAGACAAGGAGTATCTCAAGGCAGCAGATGTTCAGGAAGCTCTGTCTCAAAACTAACTGATAATGAGAAGGATGGTGTGAAATAACTCATTCATGTTTAGTGGGGCCACTAAATCCTGTTCTCTCACCACAGGCTTACAACACAAACATTGTTCTTTAAAACTAAAGGTACTTCAGAAGACTGGTGTGAAACAATTAACCCATGCTTAGTGGGGCCACTACATTCCACACACTTACAACATAAACATTGTTCTCTTTCTGCCACCTAAGTTAAGCTTTTTAGCTTATGCAGGACTCTATGCAGTCTCTATGTTTTCCAGGCTATTTAGCTTATGCAGTACTCTATGTTTTCCAGGCACCAGCTTTCCTTATATCAAGCCCCCCCTTCTTCTTTCTTTTACCTTTACAAATTCTTCTGCTACGTGACTCCGCTTTGGTCAAGCGATCTGAACCTTTCTAACTTGTCTAGTCTTGTGTCTTTAGTGAGTTTTGTTTCTGTTATTATAAACTGGTTCAGTTATATCCACATAACCACACCTATGATTAGTGAAAGCCAATACATTTATGTGTTTATCACAGGGCTGTTCACCCTGGAGAAGAGAAGCTGCGTGGAGACCTCAGAGCAGCTTCCAGTGTCTGAAGGGGGCTGCAAGGATGCTGGAGAGGGGCTCTTGAGACAAGGAGGCACAACAGTACAATGTAATCAGTTCTAAGTAACGTTAAGTTTGATGGCTCTGGAATGGAAAATAGCTGTGGTGCTTGAAGGTAGATGACATAGTTTTAGGTCCTTAGGATCTTAGTACAAAAAGTGCATGAAAAGCAGAATAGAAGAACGGGACCTGGGGATGGGGAGTACGTGGGCCTAGCAGATGTCCAAGGTGGGCGCAGTTTAACTGATAAGTAGAAGGACAGGAAGGTTGCTATGTCTGTAATGTTAATTAAGCTGGTTATGAAGATTGGTGGGAAAAGTAAACGACCCTTAAAGACCGCCATCCCACTTTTGTGTGCGTGCCGGAAACCGTCTGGAAAGTGATGCAGTATGCCCAGTGACCGTGTAAGGATGGCCTGCATGACACACGTTAGGAGGAGCTATCTCCCATGTCTCCATAAAGAATGCCTGCTTGAAACCTTTGTTGGTGAGTTTGTTCTGGAGTTTTCTCTGAATCACTCTTCATCAGGGACTGGAGCGGTAGGACAAGGGGTGATGGGTTCAGACTGAAACAGGGGAAGTTCAGGTTGGAGATAAGGCAGAAGCTCTTCCCTGTGAGGGTGCTGAGGCGCTGGCACAGGGTGCCCAGAGAAGCTGTGGCTGCCCCATCTCTGGCAGTGTTCAAGGGCAGGTTGGACACAGGGGCTTGGAGCAAGCTGCTCCAGTGGAAGGGGTCCCTGCCCATGGCAGGGGTTGGGACTGGAAGAGCTTTAAGGTCCTTTCACCCCAACCCATTCCATGATTCTTCAGGCAGTCACCACACTCGTATTTACCACTGGGGAAACTTAGGCACATGGTAGCAGCAGTTCGATGTGGAGCTGGCCAGGGAGGGGGTCATGCAGGCAAGAGGCATCTGCAGCTCCTGGGTACCACCCGGCACTGCCTCTACCTTGAGCTTCCAGGGCAGGGATTCTCCACCTTCAGCAGGCTGGGGAGGCCAGCAAGTGAGCCAGCCCTTTGGAGGAGAAATCCCATGATGTGGAGCCAGAAGCTCCAGTCCAGAGGGAAGGAGTCATCCGGGAAAGCCTCATCCCTTGTGAAAGGAGAGATGGGAGATAGGGCAGTGCAGGGAGTCAGCTGGACGATGCAGAGAAAGGCACAGAAGGAGCTGTGCTGTGCCCTGAGAGAGGCCAAGGGAAGGTTTACAGAAGCCGTGGTTCGTGGCAAAACCAAAAGACAAACCCCTTTATTTCCACGGCATCACAGCAGGGTGATGCTGCTGCCCATTGAGTCCAGGAGCTGAGGACATCAGGAGAGGAACCCAGCACTGCACCCAGCCAAAACGCAGGGCAGGGTGAGCAGGACACTGATGCCCGGTGCTGTCGGGTTTGGGACAAGCAGCAGCTGGCCCTGGGACACCTTAAAGCAGGACCCACAGGAGATGAGCAGCTCCTCCAGCAAGAGCCGACACAAGGTGCTTTAGTAGGTAGGTACCTGGGGAGGGCTTGCACTGAGCATCCCTACACACACTCCTACCTTCCCCAAGGACTGGAAAAGCAAGAAGCTGGTTTCCCCCCACAAAAAAAAAGGAAGCACTTTTATTTCTGTGGTGGAAATAAATCTGTTTTACATAACTTCAGCTGTAGGGAGAGGACTGTGCACAGGCACACACTGAATAACAGCATTTCCCTTCCATGTACTTCTCACCCCGCTTTCGCTCAACTCCCAAGCTGGCAAAATAAACCAAAATAACATAAAATAATATAAACCATTCAATTCTGTCCAGACCTGGAGGATCCCATATGGGAAAACTGCCTGAAATGGGTTCAGGTTTTCACTTCCCCATATGGGAAGGGCAGCTCCCGTAACTGAGACCAGCTCCCGGTTAGCAGCACTGGAAGTGGTCCCGAGGGTCCCTGCACACACGAGGTGGGGGTCCTCTGAGAACAGTCCCCCCCAGATTCACCCATCCGGGTGGATCTGAGCTGTGACTGATGCTCTGCTCCCCAACGTGGCTCACATCCAACAGCCAAATGCCCCAGCTAAAGGAGACAGGAGAGGTTTAAGGAGGGGAACAACCTCGGGCAGGGTTGTCACAGGTCCTCACATGGGACAAAGGGCAGCACAGAGGCATGTGTGCCAGCATCCCTAAGGATGTGGGCACCCCTCAGGAGCGAGGGCTGTGCTGGTGGGTGCCCCTCTCCTGGCTTGGGAGAGTCAGTCCCTACATCAGGGCTGCACCCACCACCACCACAGCCCCTTCCTGGGTACCTCACACTGTGGTGGGCTTCACCAGCACACTGGGACTGAACAAAGGATGCAGCCCAGAAACATGGCTCCAGACCTGCCACAGGGGATGCTCCTGGCTTGTGCCTCAGGGCAGGAGGATGGATCCAGCCCTGGGGCACCCAAACCTCTGGAGAGGCCCCAAAACCTTATCCCCACCCCTCAGCCCAGGCCCAGCCACAGGCAAAGCGGGTCCCTGCCTCCCCACCACGATCCCCACCCTGTGATAAACCTGTGGCAGGGTGTATTGGGTTGAGGTTTTGATGGGGAAAAGAGCCAAAAAAGAGGAAACGGGATGGAGATGCTCATGTAGCAGCAGCCTCCCTCCTTGCAGACATTCGCCTCTCGCTTGGTTTACATGACTCTATAAAAGCACCTCCAGGGCACGTTTCTGCTCCCCTCAGTGGGGGGTTCAGATTTTATCTGCATCCATGTGGGAGTTTTCCCATTGTCTTCCTCAGAGCTGCTCCGATGTCCTCATGCCAGGTTGTCTCTTCACAGGGATGGGCCTGTCCCAATGCTCCTGGCATCCCATCCTGGTTGGTACATGATCCTCAGGTATCCTGCCATGGCCCATATGGGAATCCTCCCTGGCCCTGCTGCAGCATCCTGCTCCCTCCCCAGCCCCTCCATTGCCAGAGGTGCTCCATGACACCCCACTGCCCCATCCACATCCCTGGGCAATGGCGTGGTTGCTGCATCCCACACTGCCCAGTCCCTACCCACTGGGTATCACCCAGCCTGGGAAGGATGCTCCACCCCCCCAGGGGATGCTTTGTGCACCCAAAGGGGATGCTCTGCCCTTCCAAAGGGATGCTCCAGCCCCCCAGGGTGCTCCAGCCCCACTACAATTCATCCCCCTGCCCCATATGCATGGTCCTGCATGTCCTGTCCGGGCGTTGTCGCCGCAGGGCTGTGGCACCCGTGGGCCTCCCTTCACCGTCCCAGCCTCCAGGCATCGCTCAGGCATAGGATGACAAAGGGAAGCTCACAGGGGCAGGGGCCGGCCCCGCACTCCTCCCGCCGAGTGCTCCTGCAGAGGAGAAACAGAGGAGGGGAGGGAAGGGGTTGGGGGAGCTGGGGAGTCTCCGGCCAGCCCCACATGTGCAGCCCATCGAGCTCCCCCGCAGCCCTGATGCTGCTTCTCCTGTCCTGGCGATGGTTTGGGACCTGTGGGGTGCGAGTGAGACACACACAGGGGCAGCGCTGGCTTCCCTGGGGGGCTGCACATGGAAACCCCCGCTATGGGGGTGAGGAGTGCAGAGCCAAAAGAGCAGCACGGTGGTGCACACGCATGCAGGCACATCCACATGCGTGTGTGTGTGTGCGCACATGTGGATGTGAATGCGTGTGCAGGCCTGCGTGTGTGTGCTCATGTGTCCGTGTGCAAGTGGTGTGTGCACACATGTATGTGCACAGCGCAAGCTGGATGGGTCCATCCCACCCTTACCCACTCACAGCTCCAAGCTCCACCCCCAGCACAGGGACCTCTGGGGACCGCTGGGCACCCACCACCGCTGTGTGTCCCCCCCCCGCCACAGAGCAGGGTGCTGGGTGCCCCCCCCGTGCTCCTACCTCCCCACATCACGACTCCACACTCGCTGCCTCTCACCAGGGAAGAGCAGGGATGCTCCAGCGCCGCTGCTGCTCCAGGGGCAGGGACAGAACGGACTCTGCTCCCCCAGAGCTGTCCCCAGTGTCCCCACACCAGCCCTAGGTCACTGCTTCACGCACCTGCTGCCAGCGCATCCTCTCCTCTCCTCTCCTCTCCTTGTGGCTCCTTGTCCCCTTCCCTCCATCTTAGCCAGTGCCATGCAGAGCCCCTCACCTGGCATCCCTCCTCCAGCACCCTGCCCTCTCCCCAGCCTGACCACTGATGGGATCCTTCCCCTCTGCCCTTTTATACTGTCCTCATTCATATGACAAGCACGTGGAAAACCAGAGCAGAGCTCGGAAAAAAGCTCCTTAAGATGCTTTAATGCAGTTTTCTGGGTCCCATGACTGAGCTCGGCCTGTGAATGGGGTCTCATGACTGTGGCATGCAGGCCCTGGCCATCAAAAGCCTCATTTATGCCCCAAAGAGACTTAAACCCCTCTTGGGCAGTCAGCTGGTGAGCCCCACGTCCCCATGTTCAGCCTGGCTGCGCTGGCATCGCACCTCTGCTGAAGGCACACGGCAGTGGGATCCCAGCCTTCCCACTGTGGGATTCCTGAGATGCCCAGGATGTTGTCCCCTTATCCACAGCCACACATGGATATCCATGCACACGCATGCAACCCGCAGCCCAGCCATGTCCCTGCTGCCACAGTCATGGGTGCAGGAGCTGCCTGTGCTGCCGCCTGCCCTGTGCCTGCTCTGGCTGATGGAGGGACTTCGGGGACACTGAGGCTGGATTCTGCCTTCCCCAGTCCCCGCCAGGCACCAAACCCCATCCAGGGCCATCCCCAGCTCCTTTCCTTCCCCATTTCCTCCTGGTGCTCCCAAGCCCTGGGGACACAAGCACCATCCTGATGGCCATGGACCAGTTTGGCAGCACTGGTGGGGATGCTGCGCCCCAAAAAGTCCTCGTGCTTTACAGGGAGCCCGCACCTCATGTACGGATTAGTGCTTCTCCTTCCTCACTCCAGCTGCTTGGGCCTGGGTGAGGACAGAGCCTGAGCCCCCTCAGTCAGGAACAGGAAAGGATCCAGACCCTAAGAGCTCTGATCCCTAAGGATGACGGATCACAGCCCTGGCTCCCCGCCGCGGCGGGGGCAGCCGGCTCACTGGGCTCCCATGTACCTGAGCTGGGTCTAGCTGTGAGCCCTCAGGCTGAGCATTTCTGTCCTTTCACCTTTGATCACAAACCGAGACGCCACAAACCCAACCTCAAAGCACCCCAGCACCCCCTGAACCCACGCACCAGCCCTGAGCCGCCCCACTGGCAAGGCATGGCCTGTCGTCGGCAGGAAACAGGCAGCACTAAGAGGATAAAAATACCCCTGGTGCAAACAACACGTCTCTGTGCAGGGATTAGGGTGCTGGGGGCTGCTCCAGCCCTGCTGAGCGGGGAGCCCGCCTGGGTGACCGCGGTGGCTTTGGCTTCCAGCACACGCGAGCTGAAAGGCTCTAAAATCACCCGGCAGCTGCACGGGGTGAGCTGGGGAAGTGAGGGGAGGGGTGGGGGGATGCTCAGGGAGAAGACAGGCATCGCATCCCAGCTCCTGACCCCCGGAGAAGGGGGGAGACCACCAAAGGCCCCAACATCCAAATCCTCTTCTAGCTCATGCAGAGCCCCAGCACCAAGGGAGGGTCCATCCCCCTTCACTGGAGCAGCCTGCCCCGGTCCCAAGGGGAGGGGAAGGTTGTGGGGGTCCTGTGCTCCCCATCTCACAGCCCCCCCAGCTCCCAATCCCAAGCAATGGGTGCATTTGAGTGCTCTGAGCCCCACCACAAGGCCCCTGACCCCCCCCCCCCCACTAAGAGCCAGCTAAGGAGATTACCACTCCTCACATGAGCCACCAGCCCCATGGCCTTGCACCAGGGAGGGGACAGGGAGGGGTAACTGGTGCCTGGGAGCCCCATGAAGGTCCCTGTGGGTGCGGGAAGGAGCAGTGATGCTTTGCTCCTTGGGTTGGGGCAAGGAACATCCTGGGAGCAGGAAAACACCTGAACACTTGGAAGAGCTCTTCCTGGAGTGATTTCCGAGCAGGCGCCGATCCCAAACCCCAGCATTCTGCTCTTCTGTGGGGCAAAACACAGTGGGATGCACCCCCCACACACCAGGAATCACAACTGGAGCAGAGCTGGGCACAGAGCAGGTCAACACCAAGATCTGCTCCCCTCAGAACTGCCCTGCAGCTCCGGAGCATCCTTCATCCCCTGCCCCAGTGGCCCTGGTACACCAGGAGGCCATAGGGATGTCCCCATGCCACCCACAACCTCTGCTCCCATGGGATCCCTTAATCAAACAGGACAGGAAATCATGGGGGAACGGGCCCCCATCATCCCCACAGCCTGATTCAAAGAGACAACAGGGAAGAAAATGGGCTCCATCCCACACCCATCCCCATCTGGCCACTCAGCAGAGGCATCAGCCCATGGGAAAGCCAAGGGGCCAGAGCCCGAGGGGCTGGGGCCCAGGGAAGCCAGCTCAGGAATACCCAGGGAAAGGGCACACACGTGTAAAACATTCAACCTCTGCTCTTTATTCAGTGCCTGGTGCCCTCGCCCCATTTCCCAGGGGTACAGAGGAGGTTTTCCAGGGATGACCTGAACATGGGGAGCGCTCTGAAAAGGCAGAGCAGAGCCAAGCTGGAGGGGGTGTGGGACAGGGGGGCACCTCCACTGTGTGTCCCCAAACTCCCCTTGGGGATATGGCTCTGCCCCAGGCACGGGGGGAACACCAGGCACCCCAGTGCCACCACTGGGAAAGCTCAGTCCAGAGCAGGAACTGCCACGTCCTCCATCCCACCCTGCAGCGATGCCAGGGAGGGGGCCGGACCCCCCGGCCCTCTCCAACTCGCCTTATTGCTATAGTCAGAGCAGCAGAGCAGCCAGGAGGGATTCAGGAGTTCGCTGGTTTAGGAGAGGGGATGAGGACGTGTCCAAAGCCAAGGATAGGCCATCCGATGGGCTCTCATCTTTCTGAGGAAGGGGGAAGGAGGGAGCTGCCATCCCTTGCCAGCCCAGCCAGTGGTGCCACCAGGAGGGAGCAGAGCTGTGCTCGTGTCCAAGAGGGAACGCACCATCCACTCCAGGGCCTCCTGCCCTCTCCTGAGCCTGCAGCTGAAGCTGTACAAACTCACTGCACCTCCAGCAAAAGGGACTGGGGAGGGACAGTGAGAGCCCCCCCCATCCACCCCATGGCTAGTTGCGTTGGCTGGCCAGCTCCTGGGAGATGAATTTCCGAAGGCGCTCGAGGTACTGGCTGTAGAGTTCAATGTCATTGTGCCCGGCCCCGTCCACCCACAGCGGCTCCACAGCCTTGGGGCAGCGTTCAAAGAGGGCCAGGCCGTGAGAGAAGTCGATGACTTCGTCCTCCGTGCCGTGGATGATGAGGACGGGAGAGGTGATTTTGGAGATCTTCTCAATGCTGCCAAGAAGGTGGGTGGGGAAGAGATGAGAGGGGGTAAGTACAGGGATCAAGGCACGCCCATTCCTCTTTCCCCCCCTTACCTCCCAAAACACATCCCCTTGGGGAGAGGGACCAGGAAGTGCTCTTTGATCCCACCAGAGCACTGGGACATGGAGCTTCTGCCAAGGAGGAGCTCCAGGACAAGATCTACCCAGTGTGAAAGATGAGGACCAGACAGCAGTGACAACAGCCCCATGGGACGCGATGGAGGCCGCTGCAGGACAGCGTGAGCACAGACCCTCCCCGTTCCGAGCTCAGCCGTGCCAGGCTTTGAGTGGAAGCTGTTCCCAGCACGGCCCCAAAGGCCACATGAGGCCATCGGGATGTGGAGCGTGGGCTGGGGGCTCTCAGCCACAGCTTCCGGCTCAGGGACTGTCCCTTGGGCCCCGCTGTAAGGGAGAGGTGAAGCTTGAGCTTGTCCTGCTTCAGTGCTGCCTTTCCCTGCCACTGCCCTGCCATCTGCAGAGGGGGAAAAGCCCAAGGGGGAAGAGAGGGAACCCTGGGGCTTGTGGTAGTTGACAAGGGGCCCAAAGCAGGCAGGCAAAGACTGGGACAGGATGCCCAGGAGGTGGCACCATCAGGGGGACATGCGGCCCTCACGCTGGGGCATGGTGACCCCACGGCGGGTTACAATGCCCCAGAGGGGACCAACACAAAGCAAGAGGATGCAATGGGTATGTTCAAGCCTGCCACAGGGGACAGGTCCATGGTTTTCACCATAACCCCTCATGGCTAGGGCTGGTGTCCAGGACAGAGCTGGTGTGGACACTGCCCCTGCAGAGCTGACCCCTGTCCCTTCTCCTCAGGCCACTCACTTGGGGAAGGCATCGAACCAGTAGGTCTTCTTGGTCTCAGGGAAGGCGACTCTCATGCCAGAGGTGAGCGGTGAATGCAGCACGATGGCAGCACACTCGTAGCGGGATGCCAGATCCACTGTGGGCACCGTGCCGATGCTCTGGCCATATAAAATGATGTTCTCTGGGCTGATCCCATACCTGAGAGAGGAGGGACCAGGTCAGCACCCAAGCACCAGTGTCACATCACTGGGAGATACAGCCCAGAGTGTCATCCTGCTCTGGTCACAGCACCCTGCAAAGCTTCCTGGGGTGGGCGAATGGGGCTCTGTCCCCTCTGCCTTACCCCAGCCCCTCACAGCAGGGCACAGAGTAGCTCCCCTGCACCCCCAGAAGGACCAAGGAGCAGCCAGGGCTGAGCTGCCAGATGAGTTCTGAGGGTTGTCAAGGCTCACTCTTGCCAGTAGAAGCGTTTGTGGAGCCCACCTGCAATGGGCAGCCCCCATTGCCTGGGCCACACTGCGAACCAGCCCCGGTTACAGGCAGGACAGAGGAGGCAGAATCAATCTCAGCGCTGCACCTTGAGCCTGGTTGGGGAGCCAGGGCTGAGCACAGCCAGGGGAAGAGCCTGGGAACAGCCTGATGGGGAGCACAGCTTGTGCCAGCCCCACTGCAGCAGCATCCCTGCCCCTCTGGGCTCCCCTGCAGCTGCTTTCCGGCCACCCCTTCCCGTGACAAGCGGCCTGGGTTCCCTTTCTGGGAGATTTCCTGTTTTCCAGGCTGCGGAGCCCAGGCTTTTCCTGGCAGCAGCAGGAACGTGGCCGCTTCCCCTGCCCCGCTCACCGCGTCCGCAGCGCCTGCCACGCGGCGTCGATGTCGGAGTAGAGGTTCCTCTCCGAGGGCTTGCCCGTGCTCACGCCGTAGCCTGAGTAGTCGTAGGAGAAGATGTTGCAGTTGATGCGGGTGCCCAGCCCGATGTAGAAGCTGCTCATCTGCCCCAGGTCCACGGCGTTGCCGTGAGAGAAGAGCACCGTGTACCTGCAGCGCAGGGAGAGATGGGCAGCGAGGGTTAGCGATGGACCCTGCCCGGTCCCACCAGGAGCTCAGGGACAGATGTGCCAGGACATCTGCTTCAGAGATTGAACCCCAGGACACCCCTGACACCTCTCTGGCCACCACCGAAGGTTCTCAGAACACCCCCAATCCAACCACTGGTACCCCTACCCTCCTCCCCACCCGGGGCCCAGCAGGAACAGGCAGCCTGAAGGCAGGAGGATTCTGTTCAAGATTTGGAGTCTATTTTTGGTAAAAAGCTCAGGATTTGGGGCCGTTTGCCCAATGGGGATTTCAAGTAAGAATTCTGACAGTGATTTTTTTTCTCCTCTCCTGAGCCTGGCAAGACACCAGCCGCTGGGAGAGAAGTGAATTGTGGGAGTGACAAGGCACAAGAAATATCCACCATAAGAGGAAAAACAACGTTCATCCTAAAAATTACAACTAATAGTGTATTGATGGAGGCTTGGCTCTCTTCCGCAGCTCTGCAGGGATCTGCTGAGCCCCCACAGATGGTCAGAGAGGTCCATGTCCCAGCCTGGATGCCCCAGCAGGAAGGTGGTGACAGGACAATGAGAGACCTGATGCCCCTGGAGAGTTTGGGAGGGCTGGATCCGCCCCCCAGCCCTGCAACCTGTGCTAGGAGTGGGGCCAGCGCTGAGCCTCGCCATGGGCAGGCAGATGCGGAAGCAGAGCAAACCCAACGCCAGATTCCTCTCTCCAAGGACCTGTGGCATGGGGAGGGGGACAGGGGATGTCCCCAACCAGGCAGCCTGCAGAGGCCTCCTATAACACAGGTCTCCAAACCCCATGAAAGCCACCCCCCCCTCGCCCCAAGCCCACTGGGTGGGTTTGAAGCCCTTGGCAAGCTGAGGGCAGATCCGGGCTGGGTTCCCCCACACAGAGGTCTCTGCAGATGCTATTCCTTGGAGGGTGCGTTGCTCCTGGGAGGATACCAGTGCCATGGGCTCAGCTGGGTGCTGCAGGCTTGGGGACCTGGCCTCCCTCTGCACCTGAACCCCCAAGCTGTGCCACCAGCGTGGGGAGCAGCTGCCAAGTCCCCTCCTGTCTGCAAACAAACCCCTCGTGCCCAGCCACCAGCAGATGGAAGGAGGTCTCCATCCCACATCCCTCTCCAGCTTCCCAGTTTACAGATTCAAGGGGGTGAGGCACAGATGCTCAGTTCACAACTGGAGCATTATAAGAACATAAAAAGGAGCAGCTGGAGGCCACGGAGATGCTGTGAGGGCTGGAGCAGCTCTGTGCTGGAGCCAGGCTGAGAGAGCTGGGCTGGGGCAGCCTGGAGAAGAGAAGGCTCCTGAAGGGGAGACCTGAGAGCAGCTCCAGTGCCTGAAGGGGCTGCAGGAAAGCTGGAGAGGGGCTTGGGACAAGAGATGTAGGGACAGGACAAGGGGAATGGCTTGAACCTGCCAGAGGGGAGACTGAGATGAGCTCTTAGGCAGAAGCTCTTCCCTGTGAGGGTGCTGAGGCGCTGGCACAGGGTGCCCAGAGAAGCTGTGGCTGCCCCATCCCTGGCAGTGTTCAAGGGCAGGTTGGACACAGGGGCTTGGAGCAAGCTGCTCCAGTGGAAGGTCAGAACTGGATGAGCTTTAAGATCCCTTCCAACATAAACCATCCCATGACTGTGTCACTGACATGATATCAGGGGGCAATCTGTGAGACAGCCCAGGAAGCCCCAGCATCACTACAGCCTCTGGCTTTGCCTCTGCTCCCGGTTTAACCCCATTCCCAGCTGCCACAAGCCAGACCGGTCCTGGGAGCTGAGCTGGCAGAGGATGCCTCCAAACCCCTGCGGCAGGGCCAGCGAGGCTCTGGGTCAAGCCAGGGCAAGGAGGTGGCACCCAGCTGAAGGAGAGGAGTGGCAGGATGGCACCATGCCCTGCCAGCACTTCACCAGCCAGGGTCAAACCCCAGCACCAGCGCCGGGCAGCACGTCCACAGGCAACTCACCTGGCTCCTGGCACGCAGCGGACGTACATGCAGCCCACCCGGTTCCCTCGGCTGCTTTTGGTGACGAACACCTCGATGTTGTCCAGCTCCCGCTGGGAATACTGGAAATCCGCCCGGTCCTTCAGGTGCAGCTTCCAGCGGCCCGCGGCTCCGCCTCGCAGGGAGCCGGTGCTGGTGCTGCCCACGGGCTCCGGCTCGGGCACCACGGCGTAGGTGGGCTCCGGCGGCAGGAAGGCCAGCTTGGCGGCGATGCGGCTGGGGCAGGGCGGGCAGCAGAAGAGGCAGCAGAGCTGGCTGATGGACAGCCCGTTCATGACGGCGGCGAGGCCAAAGGCAGCTGCGCCCGGCGCGACGGAGGATCCAAACGGGACAGAAGCCGCCGGCAACAACGACGGCCCGGGGAGGCCCGTCCTCAGCTGGCCCTGGGCTCGGCTGCCGCCAGCAGTCCCCCCACGGCGCCGGTTGGGGCTGCGGCAGCCGCCATGCCTGTGTCCGTGGGCAGCAGCGGTGGCCTGCGGGCAGGACAAGGCAGGGTGAGGGCTCTGCAATGGGCACCCCCTGACCCGCGGATGGGGACAAGCACACAGCTCCCATGAGCACATGGAGCGGGCTGAGGGCCCCCCTCCAACACACACACAGAGCCGCTGCTCACAGCGCCCACGCTCGCATTCAACCCACGCACACCCCCTCAAAAGAAGCCGCCTTCAACACCTCCGAGCCCACGCAGATCCGTGCCGAGGTGGGAGAGGACAGCAGGAGCAGACCACACGCTCCACGACAGCCATGCAGTTGGTGGTACAAAGGACACAGCCCCGCCGTGGCAGCACGGGCGTGCGGCAGGAGCACCCAGCTCCACAGGGAAAAGGGGAGAAGGGAGAAAAGGAGGGGAAAAAAGCAACTATTTTCTGCAAGTTTGGGCACAGGCTTGAGCTGAGGAATGTCAACCAGCCCACAGCCCCAGGAATTCGCTCCATCTGCTTCCCAAGGGCTAGGAAAGGGGAGGAAAGGGTGGAGGGGGGAGGCCTCCCGCCCAGCCATGAGGCGAAGGCATGTGGCATGGAAATACCATAGAATCCCAGATTCCATGGTTTGGGTTGGAAGGGCCCTTAAAGCTCCTCCAGCTCCAACCCCTGCCACGGGCAAGGACCCCTTCCACTGGAGCAGTTTGCTCCAAGCCCCTGTGTCCAACCTGGCCTTGGGCACTGCCAGGGATGTGGCATACTCAGAAGGGATGCCCCATGCCCCGGTCCCGCTGCAAGCCCTGCGCTTCAGAGCCTGGGGCTGAATTTGGATCCCCCTCGTGTTTGTGCCCATCCACAGTGGTGCCGGGGCTGGTGGCACACGGGGACATCACCCAGCGCCGTGCCAGCGGGACCTTGGGCACCCACAGTGGAGCAGGGCGTCCAGTGCCTGCAGACCTGCACGCTGGGCTGTGCGTCCACACAGGCAGAGGGAGAGAGCGTGAGGCTGGGGACACGCAGCCCTGCCTGCCCCATGGGACCGGCTCCACGCCCCACACTACACACCCCAGCACTCCCCCACAGCCAGAGGGGGGGGAGCCACATGGCACCCACTAACCTGAGTGCGATACACACACAGTGACCACTAACCTGAGTGCGATACACACACAGTGACCATGTGGGACCCCCCCAAGCACACAGTGACCGTGTGGGACCCCCCGAGCACACAGTGACCGTGTGGGACCTTCCAGGGACCATATGGGACCCCCCCAAGCACGCAGTGACCATGTGGGACCTCCCAGGGACTGTATGGGACCCCCCCAAGCACAGTGACCATGTGGGACCCCCAAGCACACAGTGACCATGTGGGACCCCCAAGCACACAGTGACCATGTGGGACCCCCAAGCACACAGTGACCATGTGGGACCCCCCAAGCACACAGTGACCATGTGGAACCCCCCAAGCACACAAAGACCGTGTGAGACCCCCCAAAGCACACAGTGACCATGTGGGACCCCCCAAGCACACAGTGACCATGTGGGACCCCCAAGCACACAGTGACCATGTGGGACCCCCAAGCACACAGTGACCATGTGGGACCCCCCAAGCACACAGTGACCATGTGGAACCCCCCAAGCACACAAAGACCGTGTGAGACCCCCCAAAGCACACAGTGACCGTGTGAGACCCCCCCAAGCACACAGTGACCGTGTGGGACCCCCCAAGCCCCATGGCCACCAGCACCGCGGGTCCCGCTCCGACCCCGCCAGCGCGGGCGGACACAGCAGCAACCAGCGGGGACCGAGGGAGGGTTTGGCCCTTCAGGGCCTGGGGGAGCTGCACAGAGCTGAGTACGGGCAGTGAGGGCACTTCTGTCCCCTGCCAGCACCGGGCACAGGTACTGCAGCAGCACAGAACCCCCCTGTGTGATCCTGCCCCTCTGCTCTGCGAGATCACCGCTGCAGCTCTGCGTGCAGTGCTGGGGTCCTCAGCACAAGGACGTGGAGCTGTTGGAGCAAGTGAAGAGGAGGCCATGAGGATGAGCAGGGACTGGAGCAGCTCCTGCATGGAGCCAGGCTGAGAAAGTTGGGGCTGTTCAGCCTGGAGAGGAGAAGCTGCGTGGAGACCTCAGAGCAGCTTCCAGTGTCTGAATGGGGCTGCAAGGATGCTGGAGACGGACCTTTATCAGGGACTGGAGCGATAGGACAAGGGGTGAGGGATTCAAACCAGAACAGGGGAAGTTCAGGTTGGAGATAAGGCAGAAGCTCTTCCCTGTGAGGGTGCTGAGGCGCTGGCACAGGGTGCCCAGAGAAGCTGTGGCTGCCCCATCCCTGGCAGTGTTCAAGGGCAGGTTGGACACAGGGGCTTGGAGCAAGCTGCTCCAGCGGAAGGGGTCCCTGCCTGTGGCAGGGGTTGGAGCTGAATGAGCTTTAAGGTCCCTTCCAACCCAAACCATTCCATGATTATGATTGTCCATGGGCAAACTGAGGCACACAGCCCCACAGCCGCTCTAGAAGAACCCAGGGCTGAGCCAGCACCAGCATGGGACAAATCCATATCCATAACAAATCACCCAGAGCATCCAAGCAAACTAGACTGTATTAATATTTACACTTACGAGGAGGAAGGGGACAAAAAGGAAGAGGTGGGTGGTGGAGAAGCAGGTGGCTGCCTTTTGCCACGTGGGCTTTCCTGTTGCATTTTAGGCTGGAGCTGAGGAACAATTCCTTCCCCAGAGGGTGCTCAGGCATTGGAACAGGCTGCCCAGGGCAGGGCTGCAGGCACCGTCCCTGCAAGTGTTCACACAGCGTGGAGACGAGGCCTCAGTGCCATGGGTTAGGGGTGGCCTTGGCAGGGCTGGGTTGGACTGGAGCAGCTTAAAGGTCTTTCCCAACCCGGTTGATTCTGTGATTCTATCCGCAGGAGCTGCTTCCCGTCCCCAGGACTCACAACCCTCGTGCGATGCAAGGGGAGGGATGGGTGCACTTCCTCACGGCTTTCCACCCCCTCAGGAGCCATGCCTCATTCTCCAGACTCCGGCTGGCACCGGGCGCATCCTCGCTCTGCCCCGTGCCGCCGCTCGCCTGCTCCAGACGTGACGCCAGCGTTAACCCAGAGGCAAAGCCGTGAGGAAGAGGCTGGTGAGAGGCAGCCTCCGCCCGCGCTGCCAGGGACTTGCATCACCCCGAGAGGTCTGAACCCTCCCAGTGAAGCCGTCTGACAGCGCCTGCTGCAGGAATCAAATGGGGAAAATGGAATCTTGGGAACAATACACCCACCCCCACCAGGGCACAATTCCCATGAGGAAACCAGCGCAGGGAAGGAGTTGCCATGACTCCCCCAGCTGCTGGTTCTGCCTCTGCAGCTCTGCTCTGACACCCTTGTAGGAGCTGATGCCAAGGGAAACACTTCCAAAGAGCGGGATAGCCACAAGTGGGGCAGAACCTGCTGCTTTTCCCCTAGGAACCATCAGATTTCTCTGCTGAGAGCTCTGTGGCCTCAGCTCTACTTCTCTGTTCCTCTGGAGGAGCCTCGCAGGGTGGTGCAGACCTTGCATGACCTAAAGGTGGCTTTTGTTGCACCCCAAGAGCCACTGCCTGCCTTGTGCTGCGTACCTGAGCCCCACGGTTCCCTTTTCAATAGCCCAGAGCTCTCCACGTTCTACTTGAGCGCTACTCACTCTGTGCCTTTTGAGGTACTGAAGTCCTCTGAGCATGTCTACTGGACCTCAAAGCTCTCCTTTTGCCTTCCCATGCACCTTGGAGCCCTCCCTGAGTCTTCCTGTACCCCAAGCATGAGCCTCAGTGGGTCCAGAGCCCCCCAAGGGACTCTCCCTGCTCCCCAGGGCTCCCCATGGGCTTTCCTGGAATGGCTTTCAGGAAAAAAAGCCTGTGCTTCTGGGCACCCAAAGCCCCTCCGTGTGACTCCCCACACACCCTGCAGCCCTCCACATGCCTTTCCCTGTGCCCCAAATCCCTCTGTCCAGCTTTCAGAGCATCCTCTTGCAGATCTGGCCCTGCCTCTCATCCCATGGGGCCACGCAGCCAGGCGAGAGCAGTGCAACTGGGGGGCTTCCCAAGCCAATGCAATGCACTCATCAGGGAGAAAGGCTCTCACAGTTACCAGCAGAGCCCACGGGGAGGAAGGGACACAGGGACAGGGAGGGAAGCAGAGGTCTGGTGATCTGAGCTTTGTGCACAACCCCAATGAGAAAGGAAGGGGAGAAGGCAGGGAGCAGAGGGGAGAGGAAAGGTGACAACAAACCTCTCCTGGGAAGTGGCTGGTGGTTACTCAGGGGGTGCTGAAGCACAGGAGGCTGGGGCAAGGGTATCCTGCAGCCCAGCCATGGCCCTGGAGCCTGGAAGGCTCCCTCCCTGCTGCCAGAGACACGGGGAAACGAGCAGCACTTCCCCAGAGGTCCTGACCTGCGCCAGGAGTGCATCTACATCACTTCAAGCCACAAAATAACTTTACTGTGCCAGTATTCTGCTGCTTAACCACCTCGGTGCTGCCACAACAGTGTCGCAAAGGGAGGGGAAGGGTACTTAGAGCATTAAAACTACAGAATCATCTTTTGTGCATCCGAGACCGAACACCTCTTGGGGAGCAGAAGGCAGCCTCGCTGCTGGCGTTGCCCAGCTCCCACTCCTACACCCGCCCAAAAGACCCTGGGGCAGAGGGAAAAGTCCAGAAGCTGCTCATGGGCTCCGGCTGCGAGTCCTGGGAGGTTCGCGGGCCTCGGAGCTGCTGGCTGAAGGGAAAGGCAGAGCCTGGCTGCCACATGCACAAACCGCCCCGGTGAAGACAAGTCCGAAGGTCTTAGCGTTGGAGTGGCGGGGCAGGACAGTCCCTTTTCCTTTGGGAAGCTGGTTGGGAGCAGATCAGCTGAGCGGCGGCTGTCGGATGGGCAGGAAGGGAAAGGAGGAACACTAACTGTCTGCCAAGGAGGTGCGAGGAATCCCCATGTCTGCGTGCTGGTTCGTGTGTGCTGCTGGAGTCCCCATCACACCACGGATGGCGCTGGGAGGAAGAGGAGGAAGGCTGGGAGGAAGGGGAGGAGCACCAGGCCACCTGGCTGCAGTTCGAGCTGCTCAGCCCCCTTCACAACTTCTGGATCTTCTCGGCGATAACAATGGGGTTCTCCTTACGGATCTTCTCAGCAGCTTCTGCCTTGTAGTCATAGGGGCAGGCGTGCATGTCGGAGTACCGGTGGATGGCACAGAACAGGTTCCCGCAGCGGCAGTCGAAGCCTGAAGGGAGGAAGAGCAGAGAGACAAAGCCACTGAACCCACAGCCAGCCATACAGGAAGGCAGCAGGGCCCCCCCTCTTCCCTGCCAGGCCTGGAAGCCCCACTAATGCACAAAGAGAGACAGATGAGGGAGGGGGGTTCTGTCCCCAGCTGCTGCAAGGGTCTGCGTGTGGGGGGATGACCACAAGTGGCTCTTTGCTTTCCTCTGGCTTAGCAGCTCCCCTCTGGTCAGCCCCAGCTGTCACAGCAGGGGCAACGCTCCCACAGCAGCTGCTCTCCATGCTTTCCCAGGGACAAGGGACATGCCAAGGACTGCAGAGTGCCAGACTGCTGATCCAGCCCTCCAGGCAGCCCGAGCTGGAGCCGAGGCCCCCGAGCCAGGCTCCCCTGGCGTCACGCAGCAGCATCTGAGCTGACCAGCAGCAAGGCAGCAAGCAGCAAAACCCTTCACCTCATTAGGATCACTTTTCAGCTATTTAGGCTTCAAAATCCATACTTTAATCACTTCACTTGGAGACAAGGCTGTGCAGAGATGCTGCTGTTACCACAGCACACCAGGAAACCGAGGCAGAGAGCACCACCTTCCCAACTACAGGCTGTAAATACCACAGACACCTTGCTACGAGGTGCCAGTTTACTCCTATCTGAGAAAAGCCATTTTATCCTGAATGCCCTGAATTCACAAGGAATTCTCTGCAGGTTGAGCCTCCTAAAGGAGAGGAATCTTCTCATGGTTTGAAGCCCTTAAGGAAACACTAATCCAGGAAAACAATCCTCCCTGCACAGCTGAAGGCAGAGCACCCTGCCCAGTTCCAGGCTTAGAAACCCACGTTTATTCTAGGACAGGGTCCTCCAAGCTCCAGGCAAGCTTGGGATCCCCAGCCCAAGCCCTGGGCAAACCTCCCAGGCCAGACTCAGCTTCCACCAACGGAACCAAAGCACATTTTGCAGTCCCTGGCTGCTGAACACTCCAGGAGAGGTGAGTGCTCCACTGAACAGCATGACTGCACAGCTCTGGGGTTCCCCTTTTCCAGGGAAACACTGAATGCCAGAGTCAATTTAGGGGAATGATGTTCTTATTAAGAAACCACAGCCAAGTTAATTGCTTCGCTTTCCAGGGGCAGTTTTCCTATTGATACCAGTCACCTGACACCATCTCAGCACCTCTCCCTTCAGCTTTCCAGGCTGAATGCCAACAGCCATCCTGCTCTCAGGAACCTAACAGTGCATTCACAAATGGGATGAGTTTTCGAGTCAGATTTTCAGTTTGGGTCTAACTCAGTTCCCGTTACTATTATGAAAACTTTATCACTGACTCCAAGAGGAACAGAACTGGATCTACAGCGAGCACTGCCTCTGCTTCTGACAGAATACACAGCGAGTGCTGCCTTTGCTTGTGGGATCAGAATTAGATGCACAGCGAGCACTGCCACTGCTGCTAGGAGCAGCTTTTGCCAAGCAGTTCCATCCAGTTCCGCAACCCTGCATCCAAGGGCTGGCAGGGAGCAGCGGATTCCCCGGGATACTGCCTCAGACAGCACTGTCCTGTCCGCAGGTTGGAGTTTCCCTCCCTCTCCCTTGCAGCACCATGTCTTGTGGATGTGAAGTACTTTTTGGAGGGGTACCTCCAGGCACTGACCCACACTGACCCTCTGAACACAGGCAGCATCAGAGCAGGGGCAGTTCTGTCTGCAGGACTATGAACCCAGGCTACCTGGGCCACAGGCAAGCTCTCCCACAGCCAGGGTCTTACCAGTCAGCCCTATCTTCTTGCGGCAGGTGAAGCAGCGATTCTTCTTCTGTTTGGGTTTTTCTGAGGCTGCCTTGCCCTCAGCTGTGTTCTGGGGTGTTTCAAGCAGAGTACCTGAAACAGAGGCCAGAGTTGTACTACCCTGCTTGATAAACCAAGCAACCCATTCAATCTATTACAGAAGATTTGCCTTGTTCCACCAAGATCTACACCCCACACAACCTCATGTTTTCCCTCTGTTTCAAATTCCTTAATTCCAAGGCTCAGGAACACCAAAAAAATATTATGGTTTAGCTATGGCATACATACGGTAACACAATGCTGTTTAGCTCTGGCTGACAAAAGGTAAGTAGAATTACCTTATGCTTGCCATAGCGTCTGGACAGTCACTACAGCTTAGCTGATGTACAGTAATCAACCACATGGCTGAGCCTAGAGTTAATCTTTGCAGGGGGAAAAAAAAGTTAACCCCTTGTAAGTACTACTAATTATTTTGGCTGACTCTTATGTAAGTGTTCCTCATATGTAGGTCTCTGAATGCTTTACGCAGATACTCATCGCTGCCTCTAATCTACCAAAAGGAAAACTGAGCCCTGAAAGCCAGATTGTTAAAGGTCACTGATGCTTAGCAGGATTTCCTACAGTACCTAAGCAGGTTAGAGAAGTCAACAGGAGGGAGGAGCTCCAACTGTTAGCAGATACACACCTGCAGCGCAGACTGCTCTCAACAACAGGCTAAGGAGACAGTCAGAGGCAGGGAGTGCTTTGTGGATGTGACCCTAAGCAACTCTCTAAACATCACACAATCAGGAGAAAGGGGCAGATCTTCCAAGCCTCTTTTGTCACATAGTCTCTCATCCTCCTGTTGTAAATTGTCCCCTCGGCTTGCAGAGAAGGGAGTGCCAAATCCAAACTGCACAGTCATATGCAGTGACTAGAGCCTGGGGGTTTTTTAGCAACCAAAAACTCCTGGGGTCTTTTTTTAGCTTTCAATGCTAGCAAGCTGTCAGCTGAACTAAAGGAAGGTGTCTCCAATGCAGTGTCACTTGGTTACGGCTCCGCTGCAACACAATGGCTCACCCTGTAACTCATCAAGGAGTGGAGGATGTACCCTGCTGGGTAATGACACCCCAGCTCCTCTAGCACTTCAAGGTACCCACTTGGCAAACAAAGCAACAGGGTTTACACTGCCCTCTGAGGGGCAGGGATGCCTCCCAGCACACAGGGTGACAACTGCACTGTCACAAGCACATCTCCTCTCTCCCAAGACTCTGCTGGGATCCATCTCCTTCCCTCCCTCGAGATGGCAGGGAACTGCAGCCAACAACAGCCGTGCAGCAGGCTGTGGGCCGCTCTGGGCTCTCTGCCATTCACTAGGATAGGCGTCATGGAAGATTATCCTCCTGCCAGAGTCGAGGGCTGGCAGCTACTCAGCCCTCAGCCCACAAAGCAATCTCTATCGGCCTGCCCTCAGGCACAGCATTTTCTCTCCTTCCTGCCTCGGAAACAGCTCTCTCCTCAGCTCTCCTGCAAAGGGCACCTTTAGGTAACAACCCTCTCCTGGAGTCAGTGGCCAGTATTGTACCTGCTGCTCAAACCAACTTGTGAGATCGGTGTCCTTCAGACTGGTGCAAAGGCCAAACCAATCAGTCTACCTGATGAGGAAGATGCTGATGAGGCTTCTTCTGTCTTGATGAGTTCTTCTGTCTCACTGCTGTTTTCTTCTCTGGATATGCTCATGGCCGTCATCTGATGGGTCACAGGAGTCTGAGCACTGGGAGAATTTGCAACAACCAAATAAACCACAGAACAAATACAAGTATTTCCTTTTGATGAACAGTTATGTGGGAGATGCCTTCAACCCATGAAGTTAATTACATTATACTCAGAGGTAGCTCAGGAGCACAGCAGGCAAATTCCCCTTGAGATCTGGGATCAAAGTTCTTCATATACCAAATAAAATATGAAATTGAGTGAGTCTGTGATGATCTCAGTTTCCTCTTCCACCCAACTATATCTCAAAGCCAAGGCAACAGCCCATCCAAACAAGTCCAAGAACAGGGAAACAGAATTATGAGTCAGGAGTGCAATGGTACAGCTTAATGCAGTACTATGTTCCTTCCTATCAACTGTGACCCTAATCCTGCTGTTGCAGCCTCCAGACTGGATCATCACCAGGTCCTTTCACTTAGGACTAGCTTAAAATGGAACAGTTTAACACAGCTAGTGACAACATGCACTGGTTCCAAGAGAACCAGGATGCCACTTCTGACCCTTTGGAACCTGACTATGCATCCTCTATGCATTCCTATGGAGCCAGGCTGAGTGAGCTGGGTTTGCTCAACCTGGAGAAGAGAAGGCTCCTGAAGGGGATACCTCAGAGCAGCTCCAGTGCCTGAAGGGGCTACAGGGAACCTGGCGGGGAGCTTTGGACAAGGGCCTGTAGGGACAGGCCAAGGGGAATGGCTTGAACCTGCCAGAGGGGAGACTGAGATGAGCTCTTAGGCAGAAGCTCTTCCCTGTGAGGGTGCTGAGGCGCTGGCACAGGGTGCCCAGAGAAGCTGTGGCTGCCCCATCCCTGGCAGTGTTCAAGGCCAGGTTGGACACAGGGGCTTGGAGCAAGCTGCTCCAGTGGAAGGGGTCCCTACCCTTGGCAGGGGTTGGAGCTGGACGAGCTTTAAGGTCCCTTCCAACCAAAACCAGTCTGGGATTCTACGATCATGAAGGACATACCAATCTTCCAGATAAACCAAGGTCACAACAGTGCTTGATTCAGCCTGCCTCACAGATCCCCTTGGCCATACTAAGGATGAGAACCTACCCCTTGTGTCCCAGAGCTGGCTTTTAGCATGGCTATAGATCTAACCCCCAGACTGTGCCCTTACCTGGCTTTTGCATCCTCAGGGCTGGAGTCTCCCTCCACATGCTGCCCTGCAATTGAATCCGAAGCCACGGGGCTGCTGTTGGGACCACTGGATGCTAAAAAGACAAGATAACAGTCTTGGTGAACTCTTAAGAATGTCAGCAAGTTCCCCGGGTGCTGGACAGCCAAGGAGAAAGCAGGATGAGGGCTTTCAGCAGGCTTTTCACCTCCTGCTCCTTACCAGGAGCTGGGAGGGTGCAGCCCTGTTGGAATCACTCCTAATTTCCCTATTTTTATACTCTCCCTCCCAAATCTGTGCATAGGTTTCTATGGGGATAACACATCAAGGCTAGACAGACCTGGCCATGAACCAGTGCAGCTACCTACTCTTATGTTAGATCAGGAATGAGTTCTTCTAGCAAAGAACTGCAGGTCTTGTTTATGGAGATCTCTGTGGCTCCTCAGGATCCATTAGCTCCCTTTTGAGGGATAAGGGTTTATCACAGGAGTTGATAAGGTGTGCTGAATGCCTTCTATTACTGCACAGTTTCTAATATCTGGTACAACCTGACTTCAGCCACCCATGACACCTCCAGCATTCTTTTATTCCCCTTCTTCTCTGCATTGCAAATCACACACTGCATCAGCATAAATCGCTATAAATGTCAGTATAGATCAGTATATCCTGTCAGTAGAAATGAAAGTGCTGCAGCTCCCAACATACCTGGAACCTAGCGTTACTTTGCAACTTCTCCAAGGTACAAGAACCAGATCCTCATCTGCTGAGAGGAGCTGGCTTCAACAGAAGCATGTTCATTTATGTCAGCCAAGGATCTAAGTCGGGGTCTTTTGAAAGCTCTTCATCATAAGAGCTGTGTTCCTAATACATATTTTGGGTGGGTCATTCAGGAAAAACCATTATCACACTCAGGAAC
Organism: Pezoporus wallicus; assembly: GCF_028554395.1. Lineage (NCBI taxonomy): Eukaryota > Metazoa > Chordata > Aves > Psittaciformes > Psittacidae > Pezoporus > Pezoporus wallicus. The sequence continues at coordinate 433,824 of NW_026641603.1, forward strand.
AAAACTGGAAGATCTCCAGAAGGGGTTTCTCACTGTCATGGCAAAATCTGTACACGGGGCATCTGCACAGGCTCTCAGCCAAAGAAGATCCTGCTAATGATGGCAAGTGCATTCTTTCTGTGCACTTAGCTGCCTCCCAGGTGATGTGTCAGCTACGTTTAGCTGCCAGAAACAAAGCTTTTGTGTCATTGCTTTTGACTGTCAGCTCTCCTAAGAAAAGAGAATTAATACAAAGGTTTCAAATAAAGTTTCCTTCCAGGGATCTGTCGTGGTTCCCAGCAGTCAGTGTGTGACTCAGGGAGCAGGAAATACCTAAAAATCACTGTTAGCACAACGAAGTTCTCCAGTTTACTCAAGGTGCTGACTGGGATGGAGCTTCACAAACAGCTGGGACTGGGAAGGAAACAAATGATCCCCTTACAGGGAACACAAGCGCTCAAAGGCTCGGGTCTTTGATTTAGGAGCTTGGGTCTGCACAAAAAGGGCAAGACGTGAGTTCTCTAGGAGCAAATCTGCCGGTGGCCAGCACCAGCGCCATGCTCTAGCCCACTTCCTTGACACAGTTTGCACCCATTTAAGACAGGTTTCTCAGACAAAAACCCTCTACCTGGGGGGCTTATCCGGTCACTGCTCTGCTGTCTCTGGAGAAACTCCTTGTAGCAAACAGAGCACATCCCGTTGGTCCGGGGGCTGCCATAGAATCCGCAGCCTGTGGTACACAGCAGAGGCACCTGGGTCTGGTTCGTCTCCTGAGCCATCCTGGATCCTCCGAGGTGCTGAGCTGCAAACAGGAACACAAATGAGAGGGCTGTTAGGGCCGGAGCGCTTGGTCATTGTACGCTGCAGCTGATCAGGAAGGAGCACAAAGGATCCAGAGGGAGCCCAGTTCCTGCGGGGGCACAGCACCGCAATCCAAGCCCCCTGACACAGGATACCCTCAGCTCAAAAGCAGCCACAGGATTTGGGTCCCAGGGCCTTGAGCCACTCCAAAAAGCCAGCAGGAACCGGCTCCCAGGACTCAAGAAGAGCCCCCATAGCACGACTAACAACTCCTGCACACACCAAAACAAAGAGGGCCCCCCGCCAGCCTCGTTAGTCCCGTTTCGCACTCCCTGGCGTCTGTTTTCATTTCAAGCCTGCTTTAGTTTATTAGCTCTCAGGAAGATGATGCAAGCGCTGCAAAACGAACCCACTGCCTCCCTGTTCAGACATCCTCGTGTGCTTCCTGACATACGCTGGCGGATAAGGGGAATGTTAGCGCAGTCAGGCAGAGAAGAAGGATAAGGTTTCTTCCCAGCAGTGAGATGCGGCTCTGGAACACCTTCTCAGGGGAAGCAGCAGACACAGGGAAACCTACTTTTAAAATCAAACTTAATAATGTCTCTCTGGATCGCATGCAGTCCTCTCCAGACCCAGGAACGGGCCCCTTCCAGCCACACATGATGTAGCATCTATATGGCACTGCACTCCTTCAAATGAGAACCGTAAGTGATAACTGCCAGCACCAACAAACACCAATTCAAATCTGTGCCAACAATGTGGCTGTGGCTGGCGCAGCTTCAACAGAGGACAAGGGGAGAGGACAACTGCAGGACCATGGCAGGTGTAGGTGGCTCCAGGCTGTGAGCAACAGGGATCCCCTTTGTGGGATGCACCAAGTATCCATCACTTCACAGCTCGCTCTGCTGCTTCCTTTCACACTCCTACAAACCTTGCTGCACCAAAGGAATAAAACAACGGGAACACGAGATAATTACCCTCCCAGGAGCACTGCTGTGGGGTGGAAGCCGATCAGGTCTGGGTTATTCCTCCTTGTCCTCAGCTTGGTGATATGAATCTCCGCTCTGCACCGGGGGCTCCGCTGGCAGAGCTCAGGCCAGTGCTCCCATTACCAGACCAGGAGCACTTCCCGGCCCAACCCGACCTCTGCTCCTCTGCTTCGGCACCGGCAGCCCCGGGAGCCTCCTTTGTGCCGGAGCCGGCAGGCTGAATCCCCACGGAGGTAAAGGGAAGGCACCCGCTGCCACACACGGGCCAGGCTTCAGCTGCTTCTGACGCTGAGCGTCCCTGAAGGGAGAAAGAAAGCGACGGCTGCGGGCGAGTCCCGCTCCCCCCGCGCCGCTGGCCCGGGGGCGGCCCGACCGCAAACCCCCTGCCATGAACCGCGGGGGAAGCCGAACCTGCCCCGCTGCTCCGCCGCCGCCGCCGCCGCCCCGACACCCCGGCCAGGGAAAGCCGCCGCCGCCACCCGCCCACCCCGCACCCCCCGGCCGCGGGGTCCGCTCGAAGGCCGCTGTCGCCCCGGCGGCCTCTGGGTCCGTGCCCACCCCGCCTCCACCCTCCGCGGCCGGGCCCCGCGCCCCGCTCCCCGCCCGCGGCGGAAATTGAGGCCGAGGCTTTGCGGCCTGCGCGGCGGAGGCTCGGCTCGGGTCGGGCCGAGCCGGGCAGGGCCCAGTAGCTGGGCCGCACCGGGCCCCACTCACCGGCGGCGGAGGCGGGCGGCCCCCGGGCCGGGCCGGGCCGGGCCGGGGCGGCCGCCGGGAGGCTCAGGCGGGCGGCGGGCAGGGCGGGCTGCCGGGAAACATGGCGGCGCGGCCGTGGGACCGCGGCCCCCGAGCGCCCTCCCCCGGGGAGGGCCCGGCCCGGGCGGGACAGGGGGGGGCCGGGACGGGGCTGGCGCCTGCAGCCGGGAGCAGAGGCCGGGCCGTGGGCGGTGTGGGGCGGTGTGGGGCGGTGTGGGGCGGTGTGGGGCAGCGGTGGGGCAGCGGTGGGGCTGTGAGCTCCCGGCTGCAGGGCTGGGGCAGACCCGTGCGATGGGGCTGGGCCCCGCTATAGGGGACAGGGCTGTGGGACACAGCCGGGCTCCAAGAGAGGGGATCCGCAGCCCCCACTGTAGGTACTGGGGCGCAGTCAGACCCAGGCTATGGGAAGGGGGCGAGACCCCGCTACCCTGGGCTGCAGGGACTGGGACGTTCCTTGGCTATAAGGGAGGGAGCGGGGCTCTTCCTCCCCAGCTATAGGGGCTGAGAGAGACCTTGGCCCCGGCTATAGGGCAGAGGACTGGGGATGTCCCCATCTGTGGAGGACGGGGTGGGCAATGCTCTTTGCCCCCCACCAGCTATAGGGGCAGGATGCAGCCAGCTCTACCCCAGGTAGTAGGAGGGGGACTGGGGATGCCCATGCCCAGCTCTTGGGTCCAGGACCCTGTACCGTGTCTATGGGGGGGGACACCTGGCAGGCAGCAGTGCCCCTGGGGCATTTCTGCTGTGATGCACTGAAAGGGGGCAGATCTTAGGGGTTAGGATTGGATGAGCTTTAAGGTCCCTTCAACCCAAACCATTCCATGGTTCTGTGATGCTCTGGTGTCTCCAGCTGGAAGGAATCCCCGGCTGCAAACCGCTCCTGCTGCTCTCCACCAAGCCCTGGATGCCGCATGGGTGCTGCTGTGAGCCAGCCCGTCACAAGGCTGATTCAGGTCCTGGCGGTGGGGTGCCCAGCACAGCCCCCAGCAGGCAGAGCACCCATGGCCCGGCTGTGCTGCGGCTCGGGAAGCAGCCGGGAGCAAAACCCCTGCAAGCCGCCGTCAAGCTCTGGATGTTCATGGACGTTCTCCCACCGTGAGCTGGGGAACACCGCCAGGTGGCGCCGCTCTCACACGGCAACGCGGCCGCCAGCCCATCACCGTGCGTCCGGTCATCCCCTGTGTGCCCATCACTGTGTGTCCGGTCACCCCCTATGTGCCCATCACTGACTGAACACCCCCTGTGTGCCCATCACTGTGTGTCCGGTCACCCCCTATGTGCCCATCACTGACCAAACACCCCCCGTGTGCCCATCACCGTGCATCCGGTCACCCCCTGTGTGTCCATCACTGACCGGTCACCCCCTATATGCCCATCACCATGCATCTGGTCACCCCCTGTGTGCCCATTACTGACCATTTACCTCCCATGTGCCCATCACCGTGCATCCGGTCACCCTCTATGTGCCCATCACTGCGTATCTGGTCACCCCCTGTGTGCCCATCACTGACTGAACACCCCCTGTGCACCCATCACTGTGCATTCGGTCACCCCCTGTGTGCTCATCACTGACCGGTTACCCCCTATGTGCCCATCACCGTGCATCCGGTCACCCCCCGTGTGTCCATCACTGACTGAACAAACCCCCATGTGCCCATCACTGTGCATCTGGTCACCCCCTGTGTGCTCATCACTGACCGGCCACCCCCTGTGTGCCCATCACCATGCATCCGGTCACCCCCTGTGTGCCCATCACTGACTGAACACCCCCCGTGTGCACATCACTGACAGGTCACCCCCTGTGCGCCCATCACCATGCGTCCAGTCACCCCCCCCGTGTGCCCATCACTGACCGGTCACCCCCTATGTGCCCATCACTGTGCGTCTGGTCACCCCTCGTGTGCCCATCACTGACTGGACACCCCCAGCTCCCTGCATCCCTGAGTGGTCCCAGAGTCCCCCTCTGGAACTGGAGCCCCTCTTGGGCAATGCAAGTCCCCAAGGCCAGGTTGGACACAGGGGCTTGGAGCAAGCTGCTCCAGTGGAAGGGGTCCCTGCCTGCGGCAGGGGTTGGAGCTGGAGGAGCTTTAAGGTCCCTTCAACCCAAACCAGGCTGGTTTCCATCATTGACACACCTTGTCCTATGATGCTCTGCAGCAGGGAGGTTGCTCCTGGCTGTCACAACCGGAGTTTGTCCCTTCCCTGCTCCACTCTCCCCTCACCCCCAGAATGGCTGCAGTCACCCAATGCTCTCACTGCCACAGCACCCAGACATGCTCTGGAGCATCATCTCCATCTGCCCTTGAGCCATGACAGTGAAGAGAGGAGCTGCCTCCACCTCTGCCTGCTGCCTGGCTGCATGAGCCCCCTCTTAAGCATCTTCTCTGCCTGGGTTACCTAACGATTATGGCAGAGCCTTTAAATGTCACTCCACTAAAGGGAGCAACGCACCCGGAGAGGGGAGGGCCGGGTGAGACAGGATGGGAGCAAAACAGCATTGATTTCTGGCCAATTATCACTTCTATCAAAGCAGCACAATTAAAGGATGAGGACACATTTCCAATAGCCTGCCCGCCCGCCTGAGACGAGACACACTGCTTCATCAGCTTGGCCAAACACATCTGCACGCACGCAAGCGCTTCATGTCTGCACACGCGTGCCCATGTAGGCTCTGGCACATGCATGTGCATGCAGCCGCAGCCGCGCCGGCGGGCTCGGCTCAGCTCAGCAGCGTCTGCTGAGCTTGTTTTCCCTGCAGAGTTAATCTCCCCAGCCCGCTGCAGCCAAGATGGGGCTCCATCTGGCTCTGGCAGAGCCCTGTGATGGTGCAGGGCTCTGGGGGTGGTCAGCAAAGCCCTGTCGGAGGCTCTGACCCAAAGGGGAGCTGGAACCACAAGAGTTTGACCCATTTCTCGTCCTGAGGGTCCTCTGTAAAATGCCTTCTCCCCATGTCTTCATCCCTCCTTCCCCCTGCTCCTCCGCGCTGCCCCAACACACAGGGGCTGGCTCCAGCCCTGCTGCACCCAAGGCTCTCCCGTTCTGCCGGCTGGACACGTGCCCTGAGGGTGTTTGGTTTCTTGTGCTCTCGTAGGATGAGGGTTGGGGTCACACAGCTCTGACTTACACCATTTACATCGCTGCTGGCAGCTGGCATTTGAGACCATCAAAGGTGCCAGCAAGTTTAGAATGTGCCGTGGCCCAGTGTGGCAGCGCATGGACAATACCCACAGCATGGGCCTTGGGATGCGGCAGGAGCTTTGCTTGTGGTTCACAGCCTCAGGAGGGTCAGATGCTTCCACCCCCAGAGGCAAACCCAAAGCCAGGATCAATTCTTGACAGGGACAAGTGGCAGGACAAGAGGGACATTGACAGCACAAGGGGAATGGCTTGAACCTGCCCGAGGGGAGACTGAGATGAGCTCTTAGGCAGAAGCTCTTCCCTGGGAGGGTGCTGAGGCGCTGGCACAGGGTGCCCAGAGAAGCTGTGGCTGCCCCATCCCTGGCAGTGTTCAAGGCCAGGTTGGACACAGGGGCTTGGAGCAAAGGTTGCTGTGGTTGAGCAGACCCCAAATCCCCCCTCGCAGCCCCGCAGCCTTGTCCTCGGAGGCTCTGCCACCCCAGGAGATGCTCCCAGAGGAGTGGGGAAGGAAGGAGAGTGCCTGGGCTCAGGTTGTGCTGCACGGGAGAAATGGAGATGTTGCTTGGTTAAATGGAAAACCAGGGAGGCTGCGGATGGCAGGAGCCCAGTGCTCCCTGTAAGGGAGCCCAGGGGAGGAGCAGGACCTGAGCCCCAACACCCTGCCCGGCTGCCCCCCATCACTGCTTCCCTCTCCTGGTCCACCCCTGCAGAGCTAACACATTAACCTAGTGCTGCACCAGCCCCTGGCCGCAGCGCCCCGTGCTGCCTGCCGGCGTGACACACATCTGGGGAAGAAGAGAGCCGGGAGGGGGGTACAAAATCCTTTTAACAGGCTCAGTGGGTTAGAAACCCCCTCGCAATTACCACCTTCTCCTTGGCCAGCGCACACAAAGGGCTCTCCAGGGCGCCGGGCATGTTCCTGACAGCCCCACCGTGATGGTGGGAGCCAGGAGGCAAGAACAGACGCGGGAGCCCTTTCAGACGCTGCTCTTTGGTTGCAAACTGCTTAATTTCCTGAACAAAATGATATTTTTGTTGTTGTTGTTGTTTTGATGGAAGGACAGCACTTTTTTGGCATGGTACAATCCCAGGGCTATTCATCCGTCGCCACAGCAACGAGCTCCATCAATGGCCATCCGAGATTGCGGATGATTAGAGACAACATGTAAAAGGTGGAAGACGCTGGGCACCTCACAAACCTCATCTTCCCAAATGACTTGAATTATCCTCATTATTTCTCCCCAGCCAATTCTCTCCCCGGTCTGCGGGAGACGTCGCTCTTATATAAACACGGGAAGAGCCGAGTTATGAGAGCAGGCGGAGGAGAAGGGAATGGTCCCTTCTGGGTGAGGACTGACCTGGAAAGCTCATGACATGGAGGATGAAACCCTCCGAGATGCTCAGGGAGATGAAAACCTCTTCCTGTGCCTGGGGTGGGCATCGCTCAGGCTGCAGAGTGAGGCTGATGGGGCAGTGGGAGCACAGCTGGGCTTTGGGATGGGGTGGCCACAAACTGTGCTTGGCCCCAGCCCTGCAGGACCTTGCACCCTCCTGCGGCTCTGCCTTGAGCTTTGCCCCTCAGTCCTAGGGATGTGGTGGGGAGCTTCAAGGGCCTGTAGGGACAGGCCAAGGGGAATGGCTTTAACCTGCCAGAGGGGAGCCTGAGGTGAGCTCTTAGGCAGAAGCTCTTCCCTGGGAGGGTGCTGAGGCGCTGGCACAGGGTGTCCAGAGAAGCTGTGGCTGCCCCATCCCTGGCAGTGTTCAAGGGCAGGTTGGACACAGGGGCTTGGAGCAAGCTGCTCCAGTGGAAGGGGTCCCTGCCCGTGACAGGGGTTGGAGCTGGAGGAGCTTTAAGGTCCCTTCAACCCAACCCATTCCATGATTCTATAATTCCATGATCTGAGCCCAGTTGTTCTTGGAGCACTTCAGGGACCCAGCCCATCACCACCACATGTTTTAGGGATAAACCAGAAGGAAATGTTGCTGGAACCCAGCAGAGGTGCCCCCCATCCCAGCAGAGGGGCTTCCCACAGTACCGGTGTCCATGGGGCTGTGCTGGAGCGTGGTACCCATCAAACTTTAATGCCTGCCTGCAATATTCATGGTGCTTTCGACGGCAACCCAGGAATTGCACTGAACGGCCTGAATATTTCATGGGTGGCTCTGCACCAGGATTTTGGGAGGGTTTCCTCCACCGCTGCCACCACATCCCCACCCTGCCGTGAAGTCTGAGGTGTCCAGTGGGGAAGAAGGGTGATGATGTCCAGTGGGGAAGAAGGGTGATGATGCCCTGATCCGCAGCCAGAGTCCCACAGTGATGACGCAGGGTGAGCTCCGGGGCAGGAGCAGCAGGCATGTCCTGCTGGGAATCTCTGCTCCAGGGGGAAGCAGGAGACCCTGGGTGCAGGGTTGGGGTCTCCACTGTGACCTCCCAAACTGCCTTCAGTGGATGTCCCAAAGCACCGTGTGGGGTCCATCACAAGGGATGGGGACAGGGGCAGCAGCCATCCCCATCCTGCCCTCCCTGCCCACTGCAGGGCTGTCCCCCATGCTGCAAGTCCTTCTTGCAGGGACAAATGGGGCCACAGGAGGTGACAGCCACTGGGGTGCTGGGATCCAGCTCAGCTCCCCATGGGGGCATCCCAGCATAATGCAGGATCCGGCCTGTGACAGGGCAGCGATGGGGGAGCTGATGGCAAGAACACATTGCCCTGGAGCAGCCCCTTCTCCCCCAGTCCCCTTGGCTGGGGACCTACTCAAGCACCTTCATTTGGGGGACTGCTGGGGGGGTGGGGGGGCTGCTTCTGAAACCCCCTGAGATGAAGCCCTGGAGGGCAGCAGAGCCCCCAGCTCCCACAGCAGGGACAGGGATGCTGCAGCCTGACTGGGCTCAAGCACTGATGTGGCTCAGATGATGCCCCAGAGCCCCTGCCTCTGCCCGGGCAGACCCCGGCATCCTGCACGTCCCCACCTCACCATGTGCCTCAGTTTCCCCGCTGTACCCTGGGGATGAGCCAGCCCTCAGGCATCTTGTAGGGAGTCAGGGCCACCCTCCAGGGCCATGAGGAAGAGAATAGGATATGGGTGGGATCCTGACCTCCACCAAGGGACAGACCCCAGCTCCGAGCACACTGATGGGAGAGGTGGCCAAGGAACACATTCACCCATCGTTTTCTCCATCAAATGGGAGGAGCAGGAGGCTGGGCCGGGCACCCCAGGGGCCAGCATCAGTCAAGATCAGCTTTGCCTCCCCTCTCTGAAAGGATGCTGGAGCCTGTCCTCAAAGCAGGGGACCAAGGACCACTGTCACCTGAGCAGCTCCAGGGGAGCAGGGTCATGAGCAACAGCCCTGACATGGGAAGGTGACCATCCTTGGGGCAGGGGTAGCCCTCGAGTGGTCCCTGGGCTGTGTTTTGACCCCACACTCCTCTATTGCTGGAGCTGGCTGCCACCGCAGAGTCACTGCCACCGTCCTCCCCCCCACAGCATCACATTGGATGTGAGATGCTGCCACCTCCAAGCTGGGACATTTGTGCCCTTGGGGGGGGTCAGGTGCTGGCTCCTGGCTTGGCCTCATCCCCCTGCCATCGGTCCCCACCAAGTTGCAGGTCCCCTTGCTCACGAGCACCCCCCCATCTGGGATGCTGACCCTGAACCCCCCCCATGCTCCCCGTTTGGGTGCCATTTACTTGCCAGCAGTCCCAGTGCCCCGTGGGGATGACGGCTACCACGAGACAGGCCCTTTGCAGGGAGCCACGGCTCTGATCGGGCTGAATTAGAGCTGATAATTAACAGCAGGAGAGGAGATCAATAAGGGACGCGGCTGGTGCTGCAGCTGGGGCCAGGGACAGCCAGGCTGGGGCCCCTCCTGCTGCCTTGGGGGGGCCTGTGAAGCCCCTTCCCTGGCACCCTCCAGTATCACAACGCTGGGTCTCTGCTCTCATCCCGCATCCTCAGAGGAGGATGGAGATGCACGTGCGAAGGCTTAGCCAGCTCCCACAGGGACCCATCACCAAAGCGGGGATGGTGGCAGAGGGCATCCTGCAGAGCCCAGGCCATGCGGGTGATGGAGACAGAGCCGAAGCTCCAGGTCTGGAAGCTGCAGGGTGGGAGAAGGAGTTAATTCCTACACTGAAAAGCTCTTTGCCGGCATCTCGTCCCTAATGGAAGAGTCATGTTGGATTACGGGCAGGCGCGGAGCGAGCGCCCTGCCTGCCGGCGCCCGGCCCCGGGGACAGCCGGGGAAGCCATGCGGAATGGCAGATCTGGGCCACTGTGCCAGCGCCGGCGGGGGACACACCACGGCGGGGACCACGGCCAAGGACGGCCGCGAGGAGCCGGGCACTGCAAGCGTCCACACGCGTTTCTGTCCCCGTCCCCGTGTCTCTGCACCCAGCCACGGTGCATCCACGGTGCACCCACAGTGCCCAGCGATGCTTTTCCTCTCCACCAGTGCAGAGAAAACGGGGCTCAGAGGCAAGGACCCCCCAAGCCCTCATAGCACAGCGGCTCCAGCAAGCAGCGGGGCTCCCTGCGCCTCCGCCACTGCAATCCAATAGCCGAGGGCAAGCGATGCCCAGGCGCTGGAAAAGTGGGTCAGGCACATTGGACACCATGTGCTTCGCCTCCCCTTCCACGCTCCTTATCGCAGCCCTGATGGTAAATAAACCACCGGTCTCCCCAGCAACCCTGCGGCCGTCACGCCGCGCCGGGAGCGGAGTCCAAGGTGAGCCGGGTGCTGGCGATGGAGCCACAGCTTATCCCAGAGGATGAGCAATAACCCCCGGCGCATCGGCACAGCACAGGCAGCCAGGAAGCACCAGCCCAGGCACCGGTGCTGTGGGTTGGGTGGGAAAGACCAGCAAGATCCATTCCTCGATGGGAGGCTGCCTCTGCAAAGGGCAATGAGTTCCCCAAAGCCACTCAGCAGCTGTGGTAGAGCCTGAGATGGGAAAACGCTGGAAAACGGGAATCTTTAGGGTGAGCGTGTCTCTGAGCTAGGCCCCCTTGGGTCCCCAGCAGCAGGAGCGATGGCTGAAAGCATCAGAGCATCCCTGACCCACTGACCCACAAAACCCGCATCCTGGAGGGGCCACAGCCTGTATCCTCCACCTGAGCATCTCCCTCCTCAGGTAACCCCAGTACAGGGCAGAGCCCATGACCCCCTCCCTCCAGCTGCTTAAATCGAGCAGAGCTCTTTGTTTTCTGCTTTCATATTATTTAATTCTCCTCACTTGCACTGCAGGGGCAGTGGCTAAGCCTGGGGCTTTGCTAAGCTGGGATCGTATTAAAAGAACAGGGCGGAAGAGCGTTCCTGGCGCTAAGCTGCTTGCGGTAACAAAGATGGATTTAAGGAAACTGCTCCCATAGCGATATTATTGCCCGAAAGCACCCAGCCCAGGGGAAAGCAGCCAGGAATGCAGGAAAGGCTCCGGGCTGGTCCCTCTCGGGATGCATCAGCACTGCAGAGCTGTGAGGTCTTGCCCACAGGGCCATAGCTGGGGCTGGGACCTGCAGAGGCTCTGCAGGGGGATCTGGACAGGCTGGATCCATGGGCTGTGGCCAATGGGTTGAGGTTCAAGAAGGCAAAGTGCTGGGTCCTGCATTTGGGCCACATCAACCCCATGGAATGCTCCAGGCTTGGGGAAGAGTGGCTGGAAACTGCTCATGGGAAAGGAGCTGGGGGTGCTGATGGAGCTGAACATGAGCAGCTTGTGCCCAGGCAGCCAGGAAGCCCCCAGCATCCTGGCCTGGATCAGCACCAGTGCGGCAGCAGGGCCAGGGCAGGGATTGTGCCCCTGTGCTGGGCACTGGTGAGGCTGCACCTTGAATCCTGTGTTCGGTTCTGGGGCCCTCACTGCAAGAGAGACATTGAGGTGCTGGAGTGGGGCGGAGAAGGGCAGCGGAGCTGGAGCAGGGCCTGGAGCACAAGTGTGATGGGGAAGGGCTGAGGGAGCGGGGGGTTTCAGATGGAGAAGAGAAGGCTCAGGGGGGACCTGATGGCTCCCTACAAGTGCCTGAGAGGAGGCTGGAGCCAGGAGGGGCTGGGCTCTGCTCCCAAGGAACAAGGGATGGGACAAGAGGAAACGGCCTCAAGCCGCACCAGGGCAGGTTTAGATGGAGCTGAGGAACAATTCCTGCCCCAGAGGGTGCTCAGGCATTGGAACAGGCTGCCCAGGGCAGGGCTGCAGGCACCGTCCCTGCAAGTGTTCACACAGCGTGGAGACAAGGCCTCAGTGCCATGGGTCAGTGGTGGGAATGGCAGTGCTGGGAATGGTTGGACTGGATGAGCTCAAAGGGCTTTTCCAACCCAGGGGGTTCTGTGGTTCCACGATTCCATGCCCAGGCGAGGCAGGCAGCGGTGGGAGCTCACCTGGGCTTTGGCTGCATTAAAAGCTGAGTCCTCTGGCAAGGCTTTTTCCAGAGCAGCAGCCAAAAAGGTGCTTCAGGGCTGAGGCTGGAGCCTGCCAAGCCCTAATTAGAGCCGCTCGGCAGCGCAGCGGGGTGAGAGGAAACCTCGCCTCTGGAGGCCGGCATTTAAACTGCAGCGAAGTCATCCTGGGGACGTTGTTTGGGTGGGAGGGGGAGAGCAGCTTCCCTCCGCTCAGAGACTCCCTGCCCCATCGGTGCTCTGCACCCCCAAAACCGCTTCCCAGCAGGATTCGCCGTGACCGGAGCAGATCCCTGGGTGCTTTTCTCTGCCCCGCTCTTCCTCTCGCCCTCTCTCCGCATTAACGTTAACTTTGGCCAAGAGCTTTTCCCACTGACCTACTGATCTTTCCTATTTCGGTCCCTGGAATTAAGGGATTGATGAGATTAACTTGTGCTAAAGCCTCCAGATCGGCTCTGGAGCGGGACGCCCAGGTAAGGGCACAATGGGCAGGAGGAGGAAGCCAAGCAGCGTGAGCATGGTTGGGTGGGTGCAGCACCCCCCGTGCTCGACCAACTTGGGTGCTTTCAGCCCCGCTTCTCCCCTCGCTGGGGTTTAGGACCTGCTGCGGTCAGGGCTGAGCAAGCGGTGATGCCCCGGTATCACCAGTCCCTGGACCGCTGTCAGTGCCGAAGAGGGCTCTGGCCACCACCTCAGCAGATCAAGGACTGTTACTTCCACAATATCCTAGTTTAGGGTGAATAATATCCCCAGACGGCCCCTTTTCACCCTAATTTAAACTCCCCCCAAAGGCAGGCTGCTTTTCTACCCCTGGGGACCCCCCACCCCTTCTCCATCCCTAGGTTCCATGTCCCCCCACCCCGTGGTCCCCCCTTGCCTGCAGCATCACATGAAACTCGGTATTTTTGTGGCTGGCAAGTTCAAAAAGATGGAGGCGAAGGGGGATGGATGGAGGGGGGGCAGGAAGAACCCGGCTTTGAAGGTACCTGGAGATTAACTCAAGGCCACGGTGGAGGCTCGGAGACTTTTAGAGCAAAACCTCATTAAGGCGGGAGCGGGGGGGGGGGCGCGGGGGAGCAGGGAAATCTTCTAAGCAGGAGGAAAACTGTTTGATTCAGCAGAAACAAGGGGGAAAAAAAGGCCCCATCATGCCCCCCACCCGCTCTGCTTTTATCTGTCCCAGGGGGAGCGGGTGGGATATGAAGCCTGCCCCTTCCCTCTTCCCTGTTTATCTCCTAATTACGACGCTGGAGATTCGGCAGCACCGCGCAGTGCCCCGAGCTGGTGCCGAGCCGAAGCCGGGGGTGAGGGCTGGGGGATGCCTGGGGATCTGCCCCCAGGCTGAGTACCCGGGGTGGCTGGGACCCACACAAGGCTGGGGGGGGGGGGGCGGGCAGGACCCTCCTGCAGGCATCATCTGTGCAAGGAGCGGTGCCAGGGCTCTGCAGCCTGGCCCTGGGCACACGCTGCCTTTAGCCCCCAACCTCCTCCGGGGACCCCAGAAGCCAAAGGGGTGATGATGGGGTCGGTGGAGGCTGAGCATCCCCCGGAGGACACCCCTTCCCCAGGGCGGATGTTGTAGGGTACCCAGCACACTGCCCCTCACTGTGCTGCAGGCTGCTGGGATGGGGCTGGCAATGCCACCGGGATGCTCCATCCCACCCCACAGGCACCCACAGACACTGCCCAGGGCACAGCAGGGTCCATGCCCTCCTCACCCCCCCCAGCACCTAACGAAGGCTCAGCAGCGCTAATTGCTTGGGGCCACCCTTGGGGTGCTGGGTGAGGCCGAACGCCCCTTCCCTGGCCCAGCGGCAGCTCCATGGCCACGGCTCCAATTAGCCTCATTATCCCGCGTCGCCTCTGACGAAGGGGCAGGTAATTGCTGCGGCGTTGGGTGTCCCTTATGGCAGCGGCTATTGCATAAGTGCCAGGCAGGCGTTACGTGAGCGGGTCAGGCCAGCCCGGGGGCTCTGGTTACACCAGACCCACAGCCCCTGGCCCCACTGGGCACAGGGACAGCCCCACGGGGATGGTGGGTTAGATGCACCCCCACTGATGCCTCGGTTTCCCCCTTTGCACCACTCACCTGCCCTGTGTGCCCAGGCAGCACCCACTGTGTGCCCCAGCCCCACAGCACGGCCTTTGCATAACGAGTGCCGTGGGGCACTGACTCACACTGCTTCTGCAGGTCCACGTGCCCAGCACCATGCCAGATCCAGCAGCGGGCAGGGGCTGGCACAGGCAGCAAAGCCATGTCTGGCCCCCATGGTCTGAGGGAGGGGTCTGAGGGATCTGAGGGGTCTATGGCACTGGCCCCATCCAGTGCAATGGGGGAACCCTTATTCTGTGCCACTGGAGCACTCTGGCAGCGGGGTTGGGAAGAAGGGTGGCACCGGTGCCATGGAGAGGACAGAGTGGTGGGGTTCTCCATGGTGTTAACCCCACAGCCAGGGACACATTGACGCTTCGTAGGTGCAACCACCACAGCTCCCCTGCAGCCACCCTGTTCCTGCTGCCTGCACCCCTGGCACTGGGGGACAGGACCCTCACCTGGCCTTGGGGTTGGGGCTGCCTTGGGACATATCCCTGTCCTGGCACCCAAAGACGAGGTCTGGGGGCACCAACGATGTGGCCCCCATCAGTGGGTTCACCCCGTGACCTGCTCCCAGCCAGGCAGGTCAGCCCTTCCCGACGGGAAACTGAGTCACAGTGAGGAGAAGCGACCTGGCAGTGCCCATGGCAGGGAGCCCACGGCAGAGCCACCGCAGTGGCCATTGCCCGTGGCTGTGCCAGGGCTGAGCCGGCACAGGGCAGCCCAGCCCAGCCCCGATGGGAGTTTGGTGGTCGCCAAGTCTGCGGGTGCAGGATGGGGTGATGCTGGTTCCCCTCTCGCTGTGTGGGGCGTGAGAGAGAGCAAACAGTGATTAAGGTGCAGTGGTGTCATCCCAGATTCCTGCTCACCTCCAGGCCAGCCAGGGGCTGATTGGGTCAATGCTGGCAGTGGAGCTGTGCCGGTGGTTGCCACTTTGAGGTGGCCACGGGCTGGCAGCACCCAGCATCTGTCCTGGCCCTGACGGCAGTCAGCAGCGAGGCTGGGCCAGGGAGGAGTGGAAGGAGAAGGGCTGGACCGTCACAGGGTGCCAGAGGTTTTTTTTCCTTGTCCATTCCCAGGGGCCATCTCCTTCCTGTGCTGCTGATACCTGGGGCTGCTGGTGCCACTGCAATGGGCTGGATCCAGCCCTGTGGGATGCATCCCCTGGCATCACCCGGGCAGGGGCAGGTCCCCGGCACTGAGCCCGACTCTGGCAGCACCCTGGCACCAAACAGCAGCTCTGGCCCCACTGCTTTTCCATCACTGGGAACGGCACCAGTCGATGCTGGGGTCAGTATCTCTGCACCAACTGGCTGTGAGCGTGGCAGCACCAGGCTCCACACCACACTGTGTGGAGAGGGAGACATTTAGGAGTGGTTCAGTGGCCTCCTGTGCTGCCACTTCCAAACCAGCCCTGGGCGAGCGGAGGGGAGGCTGCTCCTCTCTTTGGAGCAAATGTTACACCAAGGACTCAACTGTCACCACCGCTGACCTGCCTCCACCTCAGTTCTGGCTTTGCTGGGTCCAGGACCCCAATTTAAAGCTGTCTGAGTCCGCAGGGTGAGACATTGAACAAGACAAAGGGGGTTCTGCTCTGCTGTAACCTCACACCTCCACTCCTGTGCCCCCCAAACCAGGGGGCTGAGTCCCAGACCCGCAGTGCCCACAGGCTGCTCCCGCTTACGTGACCCCACAGCATCTCCTTGTCCCCAGGAATTCCACGGTGTGAAGGGTTAAGGAGTCAGTGTCGGAGCGTGCGTGGGTCCGGCATTGCTCACTGCAGGTGTGGTTGGTGCCATTTGTGTAACACCTGTGGGTTGCTCAGGGTGTATTTTCGCTCTCGCTCTGGCACGGTTTGGCCAAGGCTGTCCCAACATTGGCAACCGGGGCCGTGCTGGGCGAGCTGGCGACCGCCCGATGGGAGGGGCGAGCTCGCCGGGGCCCCAGAGAGTCCCCGCATTGCTCCCGGTCTCAGTTTCCCCATCTGTGAAACGGGGCTAATGAGGGTGACCTCCTTCAGGCAGCGGCCGTGACCTCCGGTGGCAGGCAGCGGCCTCACGGGAGCGGTGGCGGTGGGAGCCGGGCTGGGATTGCAGGCTGAGCCTGGAGCTGCGCCCGCAGCACCGCGCTGGAAGCGGAGCCGGGGAGCACCGAGGCGAGCCGTCGGCCCGCGTCCCGTCCATGTGCGCATCCATGCGGAGCGCGGCGGGGGGGAGACGGGCGGAAAGCAGGGAGGGAAGGAGCGAACCCGACCGGCGACAGCAGCGGGCCCGTCCCCAGCCGCCATCAGCGAGATCACATCAGGCAGCAGCACTGGAGCGCGGAGCGGTCCCCGCTCCCGCTGCGGGGCAGAGCGGGACGCAGCTCGCACACGGGTGGGAGCGCACCGGCTGCCACCGCGGCTCCGCTGCCAGTGCGGGAGGATGGCTCCGAGAGCGGGGGGAGCCCCTCTGCCACCCGCCCGGCTCAGCCCCGGGCTCGGGGATGGACGCGGGTTGAAATCACCTCCTTCAGCCGCGCTTAAATGGTTGAATTGAAGGGTTTGGGGCTGTGGGGGATCTGCAGAGCCCATGTGCAAGGGCAGGGGAGGCCAGGGAGACATGCCACGTGTGATGGTGGTGGTGGGTACCATTTCTATCTCCATAGAATCATAGAATCACAGAATGGGTTGGGTTGACGGGACCTTAAAGCTCCTCCAGCTCCAACCCCTGCCCTGGAGCAGCTTGCTCCAAGCCCCTGTGTCCAACCTGCCCTTGAACACTGCCAGGGATGGGGCAGCCACAGCTTCTCTGGGCACCCTGTGCCAGCGCCTCAGCACTCTATCCGTGTTCATAGTGGATGCCCCCTCCACAGACAGCACATCTCCAGGCCATTACTACCATCCCCAGGATCCAGGCATTAGGGGACTGGAACTACATGTTTTAAGGTCCCTTCCAAACCAAACCATTGTATGATCCCTGGGTGCTCAGCAGCATCACTCAAAGGCACCCCTCGCACTCTGAGCCCATGACACAGACCAACCACCTCCCCCCTTATGGTGTGGCACCATGGGTCTCTGCTGACCTGGTGCAAGAGTTTCCCCACAAACCCCAGCCTTGCTGCCCTGTCCATGCTGAGACCTTGACATTGCAGCACAATACCTCCTTCTATGGTCCAGAGCCATCATTTCTCTACATTTATCACAGCAGCGTGTTGGAGCACCGAGAGGATACAACCCCAGGCCCGAAAGCCTTCTGTGTGAATCCCATCCCAAAGGATGGGGTGGCAATAGCTCTTGGAGCTCCCACTGCTTCCCCTGCACACTGTGTGCACGCAGACCTGGCCAGACACCCCTTGGACCTCAGCATCCGCACCCTGATGTTGGGTCATGGTGGGGCTGCTCGGGGGGGTCTCCATGCTTCCCACATCCCCCCAGCGCCGGGTGTCTGCAGCTTCTCGCCCCCCCCCCCCCGGCCCTATCCCGCCGGGTTGTGGGGTCCCAGAGCCGAGCAGGGCACCCGGTGGGGAGCAGCGGAGCCGCGCAAGGGCGAAGTGATTCAGCGGGACACGCAGCGGGCCCCGTGCCTGGGCGAGCCGGGGCAGGACCGGCACCGGCAGCGCCCTCCCAGGGGCGGGCAGCACCGAGCACCCCCCCAAGGTCCCAGAGCGGTGTCCCCCCTCCCAGCCCGGGGCGAGCGGACCCCGTGCAGTGCCCGTGAGCAGCGCCGAGCACCGGCCCGGTGGGAGCGGTGGGGACGGGAGGGGGGGGACGACGACGAAGAGAAGAGGAGAGGAGGAGGAGGAGGAAGGGCAGGAGGTGGGGCTGGAAGTGAAACCGATTTGGGGGGGGCGGAGCGGGCTCGTCATGTGAACGGCCGCATGCTCGGGCAGAAGTGGGTCAGCGGCGCGGCGGAGGGGCAGGTGCCAGAGCCGCCCGGTGCCTCCCGGTGTCCCCCCCCGCCCTCCCCACCGGTGCCGCCGCTCCCCGCCCCGCCGCAGGGACCCCCGGTGCCGCCCCATGCGCCCCCCGGCGCGGTCCTGAGCGCCGCTGGCCACGATGCGAGGTGAGTGCGGGGAGAGCGGGGGGCGGCTGCGGGGAGGCAGCGGCAAAAGTTGTCCCCGGTGGGGCACGGGGGGGACCCGCATCAGCCCCGCCGCGGACAGGGGGGGGTCCCGCGTGAGTCCCGCCGGGTTCTGTCCCGCTCCCCCCTTCATTAGGAATGAAATTGTTTGTTTTGCTTCGCTTTCCGACGCCGGCTTAAACCCGCTCTTAAGCTTTTCCTCGCACTAAACCCCTTAATCTCCTCTCCAATATGTTGCTCCCACCAGGGCTGGATTTATGGTTGTTTTTCCCCCCTTTTTCCCCCTTCCCGCTGCTTTGGGGGTGGTTTGGGGCCGGGCCGGTGCCGCCGGAGAGAGAGGGAAAAACCAGCCGCGATTTTGGCTGCCCCTTGTCCAGGGAAAGGGGTGAGTGGCGCCCGTGCCTGCCTGGATTCAGCCGTTCTGGTAAAGACGATTCCTACTTTTCATCCCTCCGCTTTGCAAAGCAGGCGGTTGGGAGGAGGAGGGAGGGAGGGAGGGAGGAAGGCTCCGGCGGGATGATCCACCGGGCCCGGTGATGGTGACGCAGTGGTGGCCGGACCCAGTGCATCCCGTGCCCGTGCCTGGTGGAGCTGCTGGGAGCACGGCTGGGACCTCGCACCCCAGGGTGGGATTTCCATCCCTGTTTTCCATCATCACCCACCATGCCCGAGCCCTTCACCCCACCAGGACCCGTTTCTGCACCTCCTTAGGTGTATTTTGGGGGTGCGTGTGCATAAATGGCACATTTTGGGGGTTGTATGTACTAGGGCATACATCTTGAAGCCCCTCATATGGGGTTTCCTCCCTCCTGGTGCGGCTGTGGGTGCTGCGACTCTGCCACCCGCCGCACTCTCATGTCATGGTGGTGCCAGGGTGAGGTGAGCCCCCATATCCCCTTCCCACCCCATGACATGCCGGGATTTTACCTTTATTAGTATGGAGGGCAGCATTAACACCTGCCTGGCGGATAACACCGGCTCCTATGCAGCACTTACACAGCCAGCGCTGGGTTTAATTAGCAGCTGGGTGAACTTTTCCTTTCTTTATATAAATGTCTTTCCTGCCCCCCAAATTCCTGCGTGTTGCCCCAGATTAAGCCCCCCACCCCCGTTGATTTCACGCCATTTCCCCCCATCAGGTGTTTTTCCCGCAGTCCTGCCTGGCGCAGGGTCCCCATCTCTCGCCCAAGTGCCACGTTTGGTGACGATGCCCAAATGGATTCAATCTCCGTTTTCTCCCCCACAAAGGGCCACGGCTCTGCCCCTTTCCCCGGGGACCACAGCAGCTCCTTGCTCTTGTCCTTCCCCGCACGGCGGCTGCGCCAGGGCCGGGCGAGAGGCTTTGCCTTGTATAATCCTATAGGGTTTCCAGCCCTCCCGCTCGCTTGTTTTGCAAGCGGCGTGGCTCGGAGCGTGCGGTGGCTCGGCTGCCTTCCCGACTTGTCCTAGTGACCTAGATCTGTCATTGGAAAAATCAGAGAGGGTGGAGGAGGAGCTTCCCTGCCCGTTTCGGTAGCGTGCACACGCTGGCGCGGGCGAGGATGCCCGGCACGACGACGGCTGCACCCGTCCTGGGTACCATGGGATGGGGATGTCCATGCCCTTCAGTTCCCAAAAAGAAGGTTGGAGGAGAAAGGTGGCCATCGGCAGTGTGGGGTCCTGTGGGATCCAGGTAGCATTTGGGATCCTTGACCCCGATAACCCTGGGGAGCAGCAGCACATGGAGGGGGAGAGCAAAGTGATGGGGAGATGTTGGTCCTTTCCTTATGGGTTTACCCTCCAGCTTGGCCAGGGCTGTGCTGGCAGCATCCCTGCCTGTCCCTCCTCCCTGTCACGTTTAACTTTGAACTTGGCAGTGGCTATTTAAAGAGCTGCTGATGTCTCAATCACACTTGGTTTATTGGATGTGGTGAGCAGAGCCCCTCTCAGTGCCTTTATTTAGCCTCATGGAGATAATTCCCCCTGATTCAACTGTGGAGCCAGAGGTTTCTCCCACCACAGCCCAGTTTCTGCACACCCCACGCTGACTGCAGGTCCTCATCCCCACCACTGGCACCTTTGCCTCCTGTGCCAGACAACGTGCAGAGGGCTGGACCCTGCACCAGTGGCCTTGGTGCCGTGCTGTGCAGCGGGTGAGGCAATGAACCAGTGCAGCCAGGGCAGGAGCAAGGTGGCCGTGCGGACCCTCATCGCCTGCTGCTGCCTGGAGCGAGCTGCTTGCTGTGGGAAGCTTCCAAGCTGGGGACATGCACTGCACCGCAGGACAGGAAACAAACGGCTCCTTGGGGGTAGCTGTGAAGCCATCGGCTGCGTGGCCATGGGGTCACCGGGGCAGGGAGTGAGCAGCTGAGCCCGAAGTTTCCAGGACATCGGTGCTAATGTATGCAGGAACCGGTTCCCACGTCCAGCATCACCCAGCGCCGGGCTGGAGTTGGGTAATTCCCGTTTTCCTTCCTGCCCGCACAGCCCCGGTGCCGCCGGTGCCTCTGGAGCCGGAGCTTTGGCTGCAAACAGCCCCAGCCCAGCTGGGGTTACCCGCAGGGTGCATGGATGGGGATGGGATTTGCTAGCATCGATTGCGGGGTGCTGCAGTGCGGGAGCCTGTTTAAAAGCAAACCCAGCAGCAGATGTAAAGGGATGATCATTCCCTTTATTCACTTACTCATTCCTTCTGCACCTCCTTTACCCCACGGCCACCCATTCCCGAAATACAACGGTGCCTAATTGCTGTGGGGAAGCACAGAGGCTCCTGAAGGTGGGTGCAGTGGGGAGCAGCAACCGGGGCAGAGGCTGCTGCAGGGGATGAGGGAGCAGAGCTGGGGTTTGGGGCAGGGATGGAGATGTGGGATGGCATCGTGGGTCCCTGCTGTCCCCATGGGTCCCTGAGTGTCCCTGTGCAGCCTGGAACCGTCCTCCTCCCCCTGCTCTGGGTGCAGGGATGGGGATGCTGAGCCAGAGGGGACAGGATGGTGGTGATGGAGCATCAGAGCATCCCAGTGCCCTGGCTGGGGTTGGGGGGTGAGGGAGGGCTGCGGGGCTGCTGTTAATTACCGGAGGTGCCCGTCCTGCAGCATCGATCGCGGCAGCAGGATGGGGCACAGACCTACTTTCCCAGCAGGTTCACTGGGTAATGAGCCAGGGCACTGGGGAAGCTGCCGGCCCTGCTCTGGCCACGGCAGCCAAGGGGGGATTTGAGGCAGGGATGGCCACAGAACCCCTTCCAAAACACCCAGAACGGGGCTCCCCAGCAAGGGGCACCGGGGGCCCGGGCATGGGTTTGTTCCCGTGGCTGTATCCTGACCCCAGCCCCATGGGTTGGAGGGGATGTGGGCTCTCAGGGGTCTGTGCAGAGGCTTTGCAGGGACCTCCTGGTGCCCCCCACCATTCTTTCCATCCCGCAGGAGTCCTCCCCCCTCAGCCAAGGGACACCCAGTCCCCATTGAGTTGGCTGGAGTCAGGGGCAGCTCCTCGCAGCACGTCCCAGGGCTCGGTAGGGTGCTGAGGGCTTTGGGGAGACCCCCCTCAGCAGTGAGATCATAACAGCTGAGGGGAAGGATAGGGAGGAGGAGGAAGATGGGGCCGCTCATGGCTGCTGCACCACAAAGGGAGGGTCCAGACCCCCGTGGTCAGATCGGGCAGGGCCTGTCATGTTTTGGTGTGCAAGAGGATGTGGAGGTGATGGAGACGAGGGTGTCTGTCATGGGAGGCAAGGGGGTGGCAGGGGACCACGCAAGGATGGACCTGCATCCTCCACAGAGACCCACAGCTCGGGGCAGCAAACGGGTGTCCCCAGGCTGAGGCATCACCCAAAAAATGCCCCAAAGGTCCCATCCGCAGGGCGGGAGGTCAGGATGCAGCCGCGGCTCCATCCCGGTGTGGCCATGGGAAGGGTTAACGGCTGCGGTGTTACACAAGCGCATGGGACCACGGGCAGAAAGTGTGTCAGTGGGACAGGATGGCTCCAGCCACAGGGCCACTGGACCAGGGGCCGGTTGTCACCATCAGAGCCGAGCCGGTGGCTGGACGGTGCCACGGTGCCACTTACATAAGGGCCAGGAGTTGGGCAAGAAGCGTTTACAGTGGGAGGAGAGCAAATACCGCGGCAGGGACAATTTAATTGCCGGCTGAAGACAAGAGTTTATTCCTTTTAACCCTTTTGTTTTATCCCCTGCTGCCCTGTTTTAGCCCAGCTCCAGTGGGGAAACTGAGGCACAGTGTGTGTGTGTGTATGTGGGGGGGGGGAGCTGTGCCTAGTGTTTGGGGTTTGCTGCGATGTGAGATTTAGGGGATGCGGAGAGCACCCCACCAGCACCCACATCCCTCCCTGCGCTGCTGGGTTTGCCTAAGGGTGGTGTTTGGCCACCCCAGGGGCCATGTGGCCACGGCATGAGGGGACACTGAGGGAGCTGACACCGTGATTCACGCTGTGCTTACAAACAGAGCGTCAATGAAACGCTGTTCTGGGCTGTAATTGCCACCGCGCCGGGGTTACGGCCGCAGCCCCACGGCGGTTATGTGGGGCGAACGTCTTAGGAGCGGGTCAGGTGCCGCTGGCAGCACAATGTGTAATTAGCAGGATGCTAATTAGAGCCCCAAAGGCTGCGGGCACCCAGCGAGCAGCAGGGGCTTCTGCTTCACAGCACCCAGGGGTGATGCTCGGCTCCGGAGGAGCCAGAACAACATCGCCCCCTGTACCCTGAGCTCTGCCGCGCTGGCTACAGGGGGCTCTTAGGGGAGTCCCCTCTGCCTGGAGCAGGGCTATGGGGACAGCGTTGGCATCGTTGTGAGCGGGTTTTGGGGTCCGTGCTCATTGGGTGCTGTGGGTACCAGGGCCACGCTCGCTCCGGCTGTGGTGCGGGCGCGTGGTGCCGGTAATTGCGGGGTCCGGCAGTATCGGCCGCGGGCGTGAGGGTGCGGTGTCACCGCGGTGCCTCACCCGCGCCTGCAATTACATTGCATAAGGAACCGACGCCGCTTCCTGCTGGGGGTGGCAGCAGCACCAGCATCACCCAGTGCCCCCCGAAGTGCCACCGCCTCCAGCCCATCCCCGGCTGCGGGGGTGCGCGGTGGCCGCCGTGGTTTGGGGGTTGCAGCCCTCGGCAGCAGCACGGGGGAAGGTGGTGGCAGGGGCCAGGGAGCTGGGGGGGGGCTCTCAGCCATCAGAGTTTAGTGGTGAGATGGGGGTGGCCACACGTCACCCTCCTGGTGCCTCCCAAAGGGCTGAGCCTGGGCTGCAATGCCGGTGCAGTTGGGGGTGCTGGGACTGATGTGGCTGTGGTGATGCCCTGGCCATCCCTGCCCACCCTGGGGGGGTGGGGGGGGTGGGGTGTCATCTCTGCTGCCCCAGGCCCAAGACTACAGCAGAGGCGCAGGCAGAGGAGGGACAGGGTGGGATGTGACCCCCTTGGGCTGGGGAGGGACAGAACGCAGTCCTGGGAGCTCAGCTTGGCAGCCTGAGGAGGAAGGGGTGAACCCCAAAATCACCCAGTGCATTTGGGGCAGGAGCTGAGCAGTGATGGGGGAGGGATCCATCCCTCTGCTCACAACCAGACTTGGGATGAGTCCTTCCCCGCTGTGGCTGGGGGACCGACGGCAGCCACTGCCCAGCGAGGCTTGGGTGACCCAGCCCAGCCTCCTTGAGCAGTCAGGGCTTCTTCTCAGCTCCTAGGGGTGACGGTTGGCTCCAGAGCCCAGGAGGGACCCCAGGACACAGCCAGGTGCAGGCGGTGCTGGCCCTGCACTGGGGCTGTCACTCGCAGGAGCAGCCTCAAACCATGACCAGAACCGGTCATTCCCAGGGGAGAAGAGAGGCAGAAGGGAATTACCCGAGCTGAGGATTTGCACAGGCCCAGGAGATTTGAAACAACCATAATCTGGCTGCGGGGGTTATTTTGGCGTGGCTGCCCAGCACCCTCGAAAGCGATGCCAGGATGAGCCCGGCTGGTGCTGGAGCAGGGATTAGAGGGTGCAGAGATGCTGAGAGGCACGTACGAGTCCCGGGGGTGCCCCACGGCCCCCCTCCCGGTGTGTGTGGGGCGGGCAGAGGCAGCCCAGATCTGGGGCAGCTGGAAAATGAGGAGGACGAAGCCTATTAGCAGCTCAGTGCCAGCGAAGCAGAAGCGGGAGGGAAGAGGATTTGCGGGGGGAAGGGGACCGGGACCTTGAGCTGGTGATGGCTGCATCAGTCCTGGGTTTAGGAGGAGCTGGCAGGGGGGCAACGGGGCCCCTGGACCCCCTGCTTGGGCCAGACCTCTATGAGGAGAGCCAGGGGATGGGGATGGTGCCTGTGCCAAGGATGTCCCTGTCCTGGATGCCCCTCAGTGGGCTCACACTGAAAAATAAGGGGAATGGTTCCAAAACGGGGTCCCAGGCAGATTGGTCCCCAAACACCCTTGTAGATCAAAAGGCTTTTCTGCCTGTCTCTTGCTGGAGAGGATGGTGGAGCAGCTGGGGGCACCCCACACCCTGTGAAGGCTCTCTCTGATGCCCAAGCATCCTTGCGGGAAGGGCTGAGCTGCAGCAGTTCCGGCTCTCGTGCCTCAGTTTCCCCCCCTGTCCCAGCGGGAGGGCATCTCCCTCCCTCAGTTCAGTGGTGACCGTCATTAACACCGTGGTTTCCCCTCCTTTTCCCCTCCGCCGCAGCCCAAATCGAGGTGATCCCGTGCAAGATCTGCGGAGACAAATCCTCAGGGATCCACTATGGCGTTATCACCTGCGAAGGCTGCAAGGTGAGCCCGGGGCTGCCCGGAGATGGGAGCCGGCGGGTGCGGGGCCATGGGGTCGGTGTCTCGCCGGGCGCTTTCCCAACACATCCCTGTCCCGTGCAGGGATTTTTCCGGAGGAGCCAGCAGAACAACGCCAGCTACTCCTGCTCCCGGCAGCGGAACTGCCTGATCGACCGCACCAACCGCAACCGCTGCCAGCACTGCCGCCTGCAGAAATGCCTGGCGCTCGGCATGTCCCGCGATGGTGAGTCCTGCCCCAGCGCCTTCCCCCTCCTCCTTGTGGTGGTGAGGTGGGGCTGGGCTCTGCTCCCAAGGAACAAGGGATGGGACAAGAGGAAACGGCCTCAAGCTGCACCAGGGCAGGTTTAGATGGAGCTGAGGAACAATTCCTGCCCCAGAGGGTGCTCAGGCATTGGAACAGGCTGCCCAGGGCAGGGCTGCAGGCACCGTCCCTGCAAGTGTTCACACAGCGTGGAGACGAGGTGACGTGGGTTAGCTGGCACAGGGTGCCCAGAGAAGCTGTGGCTGCCCCATCCCTGGCAGTGTTCAAGGCCAGGTTGGACACAGGGGCTTGGAGCAAGCTGCTCCAGTGGAAGGGGTCCCTGCCCGTGGCAGGGGTTGGGACTGGGTGAGCTTTAAGGTCCCTTCAACCCAACCCACTCCATGATTCTGTGATTCTATGGAACCACGCACGCCTCCGGGAGCCAGGACCCATCCCAGGGCAGGGGGTGGTCCCGGCTGATGCTCTGCGGGGTGGAAGCCGCCCTGATGCTGCTCTCTCCCCCCGGCAGCGGTGAAGTTTGGCCGCATGTCAAAGAAGCAGCGGGACAGCCTCTACGCCGAGGTGCAGAAGCACCAGCAGAGCCAGGAGCAGAGCGGGGGCACCAAGGATGAGCCTGAGCCTCTGAGCCGCGTGTACACCACCAGCGTCAGCAGCGGGCTCTCGGACCTGGACGACATCTCCACGCTGTCGGACGGGCTCCTCTTCGACTTCCCCCTCACCCCCGATGGCAGCAGCACCTACTACAACCTCGACCTGCTCGCCTCGGCGCAGCCCTCGCCCGACCAGTCCAGCCTGGATGTGGCCGATGCCACGCTCATCAAGCAGGAGTCCATCTACGAGCTGATGCTGGAGCCAGCCCTGTTCGCGCACGGCGCGCTGGAGGGTGCTCAGCTGGCGGCTGATATCTCCGTCCTCGAGATCGGTGAGTGTTGGTGCGCGAGGCCGGGCACGCTTGGGGTGTGCAGCCCTGGGCATGGTGCTGGCTGCAGCCCCGGGCACCTTCCAGTATGAATCCAGCCCTGGGTGCCCACATTGTGCTGGGCACGGTCACAACAAGCCACCGACCCAGCCTCGGCTCTCAGAGCAGCCCCGAGCGCATCCCTCCTCCAGGCTGAGCGCTGATGGAGCTCAGCACAACGAAGCTCACCCTGAGCGTGCCTTGGGAACAGCCCCATCTGTCCTCATACCCCCGGGACACCACGCATGAGCCCCTCCAGCCCCAGCAGCTCCCATAAGGAGGACCCAGGAGAGGACGGTGTTGGGGTGTGAGGCTTGGGGGTCCCCGGGGCTCACCCCGCACTGCCCTCACCTTGCAGACCGGGTGGCCCAGAACGTGGTGAAGTCCCACCTGGAGACGTGCCAGTACACAACAGAGGAGCTCAAGCGCCTGGCGTGGAGCCTCTACTCCCCCGAGGAGGTCCGTGCTCTGCAGAGCAAGGTGAGCACTGCTCTGTGGCCCCCACGGCTCCCCAGTGCTGCAGCAGCCCCCAGCAAGGGCCACTGCTGTCCCCCGGTGCTGTGCTGAGGCAGGGGTGAGGGTGGGGAGGATGAGGAGGGTCAATCACTGCTCCGGGATCTGCTGAAGCCCAATCCCGGGAGGCGGATGCGGTGGCAGTCACATCCTGGGTGTCCTCATGCCAGCACCCACCATGGATGGCCTGTGTCCCTTCCCTGCCCCGTGCAGTGGGATGGGGGGGAGCAGTGGATGGGGTGATGGAGCCCTAAGGGCTGTGCCCGCTCTCCGGCAGAGCTGCGAGGCCATGTGGCAGCAGTGCTCGCTGCAGATCTCCAACGCCATCCAGTACGTGGTGGAGTTCGCCAAGCGCATCGACGGCTTCATGGAGCTCTGCCAGAACGACCAAATCATCCTCCTGAAAGCCGGTAAGAGCAGCGCCCCGGCCGTGCCCCTCTCCTGTCCCTGCCAGACCCCTCATGACCCCGAAAACTCTCCCAAGCAGCGGCCAAAGGCACATCATAGAATCATCACTGAATGATTTATGTTGGAAGGGACCTTAAAGCTCCTCCAGCTCCAACCCCTGCCACGGGCAGGGACCCCTTCCACTGGAGCAGCTTGCTCCAAGCCCCTGTGTCCAAGCTGCCCTTGAACACTGCCAGGGATGGGGCAGCCACAGCTTCTCTGGGCACCCTGTGCCAGCGCCTCAGCACCCTCACAGGGAAGAGCTTCTGCCTAAGAGCTCATCTCAGTCTCCCCTCTGGCAGGTTCAAGCCATTCCCCTTGGTCTGTCCCTACAGGCCCTTGTCCCAAGCCCCTCTCCAGGTTTCCTGCAGCCCCTTTAGGCACTAGAAGGATATGTATATCCCATCTTTCCTCTTGGCTAGTGCTTTCCTTTCAGGATCTCTCCTCCACCCTGGTTGCCTCCTGGCTTAAAATCAGTGCCTGGGGAGCAGGTGCTGGGCTAGAAGGAGTTGAAGGTCGTGTTTAAAGGTGATGGGATAGAGAGGGATGTGAGGAGTGGCCACTCCAGGCAGAGCCTTTTCTCCATGGGCACCCTCAAGTAAATGTCCCTCAGAACCCGGGATGGAAATGAGCACACTTGGTTTCCCACCAGGACAAGCTGTGCTGGGAGGGAGAAGAGG
Organism: Pezoporus wallicus; assembly: GCF_028554395.1. NCBI lineage: Eukaryota > Metazoa > Chordata > Aves > Psittaciformes > Psittacidae > Pezoporus > Pezoporus wallicus. The sequence goes on from NW_026641603.1 coordinate 461,637, forward strand.
AAAGGTTTGGCCTCTTCTCCTGGCAAGACACTGGGGAGAGGAGGACAACAGCAGTGCACACCCGTGTCCCCCCAGTCTGCCTGGCCAGGGAGCTCAATGTGCAAAAGCCCCCACATGCCTAAAACCCTCTTAGTTCCTAAGTGTTGAAGGCTTGGGAGCTAAGGGCAGAGGGAGACATGTGCCAGCATCCCGGCAGGGTGCTGTATCCCAAAGCCAGAGCTGGCCGTGCCCGACGCACTGGAGTTTAACTTGTTCTTTCCTTTCTCCCTTCCATTTCCTTTCCATGTCTTTTGTTTTCACCCTCTTCCCCTCTCGGTGCTCCACCATGATGTTGATGGATCTCTCTGGCCGGCTGCAAATGATGGATCTTATTTCCCTTTGGTGAAATATTGTGGTCACGATTGGAAACCTAAACATAAAAAAACCACCCCAAAAACCAACCCCCCCCAACCGGGATTTATTGGAAATCATCATTCTGCTCTTGGGAATGGACTTCAAACCTGCCCTGCGGGCTTTCTTCTGCCTTATATTTGGTCCTGGGATGATGGAAACCCCCTGCCCTTGTCTGCGCTCTCTCTGCCTATGTCAGGTTGCCTCGAGGTGCTCCTGATCCGCATGATCCGCGCCTTCAACCCCTTGAACAACACCGTGCTCTTCGAGGGGAAGTTTGGAGGCATGCAGATGTTCAAGTCCCTCGGTAAGAGCCTCTCAGGGCTCTCCTCCCCTTTTCCTCTCCTTCTGCCACCCGGACAGGGCTGGGTGAAAAGCAGCATCCCCATGGCTGGGCGGGTGAGACCCTGCTGCATTTGCCCCCCCGCTCCCATTGGGATGGGGTTGACGTGCGCCGTGGTTGGGACGCGCTTTCTGCCCTGGTCTGAAGCCCCGCGATGCTGGGGACCCCCCTTCACCCATCTCATCTTCCGAAAGCTTTCCGAGCCTCGGGTGCTGCCGGGGGTGACGTCCCCCTCTTCCCTGCTGTCCCCCATCAGGCTGTGACGACCTCATCGGTGCTGTCTTTGAGCTGGGGAGGACCCTGTGCCGCCTGCAGCTATCGGATGAGGAGCTCGCCCTCTTCACCGCCGCCGTTCTGCTCTCCCCGGGTATGGGGGGACCCTGCAGCTGGGGAGGGGGGTGCCTCGTGCCAAAGCTGGGGAGAGAGCACCCATACATCTCAGTGCTGCTTCCTTGGTGGGTGACTTAAAGGGAGGAGGCTGGGGGAGACCCCCGTGCTGTTTCTGACCTGCCATCTCCTGCAGATCGGCCCTGGCTGACCGAGTCCAAGAAGGTGCAGAAGCTCCAGGACAAGATCTACGTGGCCCTGCAGCACGAGATCCAGAAGAAGCACTCCGCTGAGGACAAGCTCTCGAAGGTAGTGGTGATGCATGCATGGAGCCAGGTTGGGGCAAGGGGAGGTGTCTCAACTGGTGGAGGTGGCTGTGCTGGAGCTCATGGGCAGTGAGCCCTGGGACCTGTGGAAGGGGAATTTCCCTTTGCAGTGCAGGCAGAGGCATCCTCACCGCAGGCAGCCCCGTGCCACTGGACCTGGCAGTGTGTCGGGCAGCGGGTGTTTGGGGCAAAAGGAGCCAGTTCAGGAATGCTTTGGGCAGGATGGAGCTGGGATGGAGAGTGGGACATTGAGGGCTCCTTTGGTCTGGTTGTCCTGCAGAAAGATGTGGGTTGGGAGGCAAAGCCACGCTGCTGCCAGGCTGCCCAATGGTGGAAGTTGTGCACGGTGCCAGTGGTCCCCAAACCCAACAGCTTGTCCCCAAGGGAAAGGATCTTAACCAGGACCCCCATGGTCACCAGCTCCTCCTTTCCCTGCAGATGGTTTCCAAGCTGCCCTTGATGAAGACCATTTGCAACCTGCACTTGGACAAGCTGGAGTTTTTCCGTCTCCTGCACCCGGAGACTGCCATGAACTTCCCACCCCTCTATAAGGAGGTCTTCAACTCGGAGCTGCAGTACAGTGACCCACGGGAGAGCTAAAGCAGGGAGCCACAGGCCCTCTTCGAGTTCCCCAGAACTTGGAAGCAAACTAAACTTCAGAGGTTTGGGGAAGTTTATTTAAGTCAAATAATCAAACTCAAGAGAACCCCGGGGGCTGGGGTATATCCCAGCCCCATTTTCCTCGCTGTGGATTGCGATAGCTCTTGAATGTAAAGCACCTTGAAGGAAAAAGCAAACGGACTTTGCCATACCAGTGAAATGAATGTGAAATCCCTGCTCGGGAGAGGAGATGCTCCTGGCAGTGGTAAGGGACCGGCTCCTCCGGGCAGCACAGGAGGAGGGAGCGGCGCGGCCCTGCCCGCTGTCCTGGCTGCTTTCTCCACCCCTGGGTTTTATTTTTTACTTTTAAGTATTGTTTTTATTTTATTTTATTTTATTTTTTTATTACCCAAACACAAGGCGTGGGATAAAGAAGGGGCAACGCAGACCTGGCTGGCCGGGAGTGAGCCAGGTCGGTGGCGGCAGCTTTGGGCTCCCACCTGGAGCCAAAGAGAGGGTGAAGGCAGAGCCTTTGCTTTATTCCTTCTCCCACGGGTGCAGCGAGCCCATAGGACATGGGGTGACCTCAGGAGCTTGGCTGTGGCTCAGGGTGGGATTTAGCACAGGATTTTCCCATGAAGGAGGCGAGCTCTGCAGGTCTCCATGCCCTCCGTCGCGGCATTCTCCCAAACGCCCATCCAGCTGGTGCTTGGAGCTGATCCGGCACATCCACCCGCCTCCTGCCACCTTTCTGCATCCCAAGTGCTTTCCGAGGAGGGGCTTTGCCCTTGGGACTGTGGCTGCTGCACCCGGGAGGCAGCTGCAGGCAGGGATGCAGGCACAGGGGCTCGGTGCCTGACTGCGCGTCGGAGCAGGCAGGGGCTCTTTTGGTGCTGGCTCTTGCGTGCAGTTCTCTTATCAAGACCCACAGCTCAGCACCCAGAGGAGGTTTTGTGGCCTTTCCTCTGCCCAGCCCACAGCCAGGTCCCCAGTTCCCACGCTGGGACCATTGGAAGCATGGCCATGGCTGCTGTTGCAGGTTGAGTTGGACTCAGGCTTTCACTCCAAGGAGCTCTGTTATGTTGGGGTTTGTTCTCTATTTAGCAGGACCTGGGAGCTTTTTAGGAGGAGAAACTGCCCATTGGGGTCAAGGGGAAGTGAAAGGTCCTTATTCCTTCCCTGGAGTGGTCAGGACCTGCTGCTCTGAGCTTGGGAGGCTCAGAAGGTGAAGAAGGGATGGATTCATGGGGTGATGCTGCGATAGCCCACAGCCAGCAGGGACACTTGAGGGACTCCATGGCCAGGCTCTGCACATGGTTTTTCTGTCCCTGTTCCTGTTTGTCCTACAGCAAATGCCAAAAGCTATAGGGAAAAATCCTGCACCGAGGCAGCCCCCGTTTCTGCTGACAAAGGGCTAAAATCCCAAGCCCCATCCCTGCTTCACGTTGATTCCTCGTGCGTCCAACGCTGTCCTCTGGCAGCTCGGATCATCTCCAAGTGTGAGCCGAAGACCTTCAGTTCCATAACTGCATCCCTTAAACTAAGCGAGCAGCTTTCTTAGCCATGTAGGGGATATTCATGTTTCCAGTTTAAAGACCTATGGAAAACCGTGGACCAACCTTAACCAGGAAAGGCTCACCAGGAAACCAATGGGATTTTTGCTTTGGTATAAGGCAGAGAAAATTTAGGGACCGTGCTATTCCCTGGCAGCTGCCACCCACCACATACAGCCCTGTGCTTTCTGGTTTTGCTAACCACTGTTTGAACTGCTTCTCAGAGCATATTGGAGTTGGTCAGCCTTGTTTCTCCTCCCAAAGGCACTGGAGCCCAGGTCCCTGGTGAAGGTTGCTGATGCTGAGTGCCAATGTGTTGTTCTCCAGTGCAGTGTTCGCCGGGGTGGGGATGCACCGTGCTTGTTTCCTGACCCTCTTGGATCCTAAAGGCTTGGACAGGAGTGAGAAGTCAGCACTGCCTTGTTCATCTAGAGGGTTGTGCCTTTTCCTGAAGCATCATTTCTGACAGCACCGTTCGCTTCCTGGCTCCTCTCTGCAGGGAAAAGCACTCAAGAAGACCGATGTGCTTTGAGGAAGGGGCTCTTGCCCCCTGTTTCTGCAGGACAGCAGCACTCCCTTGGAGGAAACAGCCTCGGGTGGTTTGAAATGCTTGGGGGGGGGGGGGGGAAGCACACACACCTTTATTTATGTCCTCAGCATCCGTCAGCCAACATGCACCAATGGTCAATGTCACTGTTCTCATTTCATCTGGCAAAGAAACCAAGAAAGCACCTTAAATCGGGAGAAGACGGAGCCCTTGCCACAGCACCCACCTCACGGGAGAGATTCGGGATTCTGAGCAATAAGGGATTCCTGTGGGGAATCTCGGGAAGACTCGAAGCATTAAATGTGTGTAACTCAACCTGCCAAACTGTGGGAACCTGCACTTTGAAGTTCTCTTTACAGGAACCGACTTGTCTCCTGCCTGGCACGGGTGGCACGCGTTGGAAGGGGTGACAGGGACCCCCGGAGCACCTCTGGGGCTGCAGCCCCTGCTTTCAGCCACGGTGGCTGTGCCAAGGTCCCTCACGCTCGCCCTGTGCCACCGAGAGCAGTGGCTCTGCAGAGGCAGGCATCGAGCTTGTAGGGAAGGAGCGAATGGAAAACCCTGGGTAGAAATTGCCTGGAAAAGGGAGATTTCCGCTCTCCCTGCACCGGAGCTGCGTGGGGCTGGGGGAGATGATGGATGGGAGCCCCCAGCCCCCCAGCTTCAGGTCCTTGGTGTCTCGGGGTCGTTGCCATCCCGCTGACCTGCGATGTCCAGTGGTTCCTGTGAGCGGGGCAGCCTCAGCACGAGGGATGGCTCTTGTCCAGACGCAGATGCATTTTGTGTTTGTTCGCTCTGGCAGTTTAGCTGAGTGTGCATTTCCACCTCCAGAACCCTCACACTGTGTATAAAAATGGATAAAATATATATATATATATATAATATATTCTTGTGAATGTTGGTGCAAAAGAGAAAACTATCTAAAGTTTCGGTCGGTTTTATGTTCTTTTTTTATCTCTATGAATGAAAGGAAGGAATGGAAACCACTTTTCTTTCCGTTCAGCACCCTCCACACCCACCTACCTGTAGATACCAACAGGTTTTCTGGAACTGTTTTTAGATGTAGGCAGATGCTTCTGTTCTCATGGAATGTTCTGTCGTGTAAGATTGTAATTTCTATTTTTTTAAAGAAAAGCAAAGAACTAAATAAAACGTCCTCTTTCGGACCAGTCAGCTTGGAAGGGAGGGCAGGGGAGGGAGAAACGGTTATTTAAGGACAAAGGTGTTGTCTGGATTTTGGATGACATTCAATAAAAAGTAATATAATGTATGGACAAAAGAAACAACCAACCCAACCCTTTCGTTTTGAGGTGTGTTCCATAGGTTTAGCGATGTGTACTGCACAGAATTCACAGGAATTGAAATAAAGTCTGTTTTAGCAGGTAACAAAATGAATAATGTTGGGAACAGTGACTGGGATTCCAGACTCTTAGCAAGGGTGAGAGTGGTTGGAGCAAGCTGCTCTAGTGGAAGGTGTCCCTGCCCGTGGCAGGGGTTGGAGCTGGGTGAGCTTTGAGGTCCCTTCAACCCAAACCAGGCTGGGATTCGACGGTTCTTGGTTCACTTAAAGGCAGGCACACACTGGTGTGAGCAGGGGAAGAGGTGGGGTTTGTCTGCCATGGGTGTGCGTTGGGTTCAGAGCACTTGCAAGTGCTTCCCAAGCACTGTGCATCATCCTCCAGCCAGAGCATTCCGAGGGAGACCCAAGATCCAGGAGGGACTTCATCTAGGAAACCTGTTCAAGCAGCACCAAGCACCTGCCTGTGCTGGGGACCCATTCTGGGCCAGAGGGTACATGGATTCAAACAGTGCCCAGGCCCAGGAGGGAGGGAAGGAAGATGCACACCCCGGATAAAAGGATGCTAGGACTGCAATGCGAGGACTCCTCTCCATCAGGATGCAGACAGTTCAAAGGTACCTCTCGGTATTAAGCATGCAAAGCTCATCCTGATTCCCCTCTGCTTCACCTGGGGGCACACTCCCTGTGCAAATCCAGAGCAGCTGAGTCCCTCAGCACCATCAGGATCTGTCGGGAGCTGTTTGGAGCTGTGGAGCAGAGCAATGTGAAGGAATCCTTGTACCTGCAGGTAACTTGCAGGCTCAGTAAATCCTCGGCCTCACCTCACCAGCTCCACAATGGTGCTGTTCTGCCGTGCCCAGGATCAGCACACGTCCTCCTCACGGGTCCCACGTGCAGAGTTTCTATATCGCAGGATAAAACCTGGCTGCAACCAAGAGATGGGAACAGCAACGAACACATTTCTCCATGGTAAGTTATCTTTAATAAAATCAATAAAACTCGGGAAATCTGCTTTAAAAATCCTTGCAAAAAGCTACTCCTTCAACCGTGTTTGTGGAAAATGAACTTTCAGTTCCACTGTTAACAGCAGCGGACGAACGGGCTCTGCAGGACCCTGGAACACCAAACACCAAGCAGCGTCAGGATGGGACCACCCGAGTGTGTCCGTCCCACATGGAGCACAGCGAGGACGGGAGCTGCCTGCATTGGGGGGCTCTGGGTAGCCGATGTCCCCGTCCTTGGGTTTTGCCATCCCACTGTCCATCACCTTCCCCCCACTGCCTCATCCCTGCTGTTGGCCACACGTCTCCAGCAGCGCTGGATTTACTGGGGCGGAGTGACCTCTACTGGTTTATAGCTGGAATATTCCCCGCGTGTCTGTGATAATGGAATGGTTTAGGCTGGAAGGGACCTTAAAGCTCATCCAGTGACACGGGCAGGGTCCCCTTCCACTGGAGCAGCTTGCTCCAAGCCCCTGTGTCCAACCTGCCCTTGAGCACTGCCAGGGATGGGGCAGCCACAGCTTCTCTGGGCACCCTGTGCCAGCGCCTCAGCACCCTCACAGGGAAGAGCTTCTGCCTCAGAGCTCATCTCAGTCTCCCCTCTGGCAGGTTCAAGCCAGTCCCTTGTCCCTTGTCCCAAGCCCCTCTCCAGGTTTCCTGCAGCCCCTTCAGGCACTGGAGCTGCTCTAAGGTCTCCCTGGATGATGTTTCTCAACGGATGGAGACAGGAGGCCTCCCAAAACATCTGCCCAGCTGGCCCGTACTGCAGCCAGTGCCACTGCCTGTGCCTGTTTTGGGGAGCAAACCTCAGGAAAGCTGGGGCTGAACACAAGCAGTGAGCCCCAAGACCTGTATTTTAGGGACACTTTGCAGACTTGGGGTGTGAAGGCCTCAGCGTTTGCTCAGACATAATGTAATGATCCTCTGAACTGCTGTAACTAACCCTGGAGCCAAGCCGTGGTGAGAGCTGGCTGCTGTAACGCTGTTGGAGATGGAGCCCGCACGTGGCTCAGGAGCAGCTCGGTGCTGGCGCGTCCCCTGAGGGTGCTGCACCCTGTCCCAAACCCCCTGTGTGCCCAGACCACCAGCACGGTGGCAGCAGCCCCCCAGCTCTGTGCTTGGTGTGAAGGGGTACAGAGGGGATGGGGTGATGAGGACCTGAGACCAGCAGGGCCAGGGCAGGGATTGTGCCCCTGTGCTGGGCACGGGTGAGGCTGCACCTTGAATCCTGTGCTCAGTTCTGTCCCCTCACTGCAAGAGAGACATTGAGGTGCTGGAGCAGGGCCAGAGGAGGGCACTGGAGCTGGAGCAGGGCCTGGAGCCCAAGTGTGATGGGGAAGGGCTGAGGGAGCGGGGGGTTTCAGATGGAGAAGAGAAGGCTCAGGGGGGACCTGATGGCTGCCTACAAGTGCCTGAGAGGAGGCTGGAGCCAGGAGGGGCTGGGCTCTGCTCCCAAGGAACAAGGGATGGGACAAGAGGAAACGGCCTCAAGCTGCACCAGGGCAGGTTTAGATGGAGCTGAGGAACAATTCCTGCCCCAGAGGGTGCTCAGGCATTGGAACAGGCTGCCCAGGGCAGGGCTGCAGGCACCGGCCCTGCAAGTGTTCACACAGTGTGGAGACGAGGCCTCAGTGCCATGGGTCAGGGGTGGCCTTGGCACTGCGGGGCACGGTTGGATTTGATGCTCTGACGCTCCGTTCCGCCCCGGTTCGCTCCGTGACTCCATGCCCAGCCCCTCCCGGCCGCCGTAGCAACCTCCGCCACGCCCCATCCCGGCCGTTCCCTGCTGGGAAGTGTAGTCCACGCCGCGGGGAGCGCTGGGCCGGCGGCCATTGCCGGGACTCTATTTCCCAGCGCGCCCCGCGGCGAGCCCGCCGGAGCTGGGTCTTGGCGCTGCGGCTTGAGGGGAGAGCGGTGAGCGCCGGGTCGGGGCTGAGCCTGGGGGGCGATGGGGTCGGGGGGGGGACCGGGCGGGCCGCGGTGCCTCGGCCTGGCCTGGGAGGGGCGGCCGGTGACGGAAGTACCTCGGCACGGGGCCTGCCGGGGGGGGGGGTCCCGGCGGAGCGGGGGCAGCGCTGGGGGCAGCAGCGGTGAGGGGCGATGGAGGGGAGGCCTCGGGGACAGGCCCCGGGGGGAAGGCGCTTGTGGGGAGGGGAATCGGGGCCAGCCCTGGCGGGGAGCGGCATTGGGGTCAGCCCCGCTGGGAGCAGTGATCGGGGCCAGCGTGTGCGGGCCGTGCTGCAGGCGGGTCCCCGTGGTGGCGGGGGTATGGAGGCTGCTGCCGACCCCGCTGGGAGCACCCCGCTGCGCTCCGTCCTCTCCGGAGGGTGCTCGGGAATCTGCCCCGGCCCTGTGAGGAACCCACCGGGACATCAGGGCCGGCGCTTGGGGGTCTCGGGACCCCCAAGGGGACAAGGCAGGGTAAACGCAGGCCGGTCACAGGGGCAGTTCATGTGAGTGATGGAACTGCTGGTGCTGCTGTCTGCAGCCCAGGTGTTTAGTGTGAGGCCACTCCAAGTGGTGGAATAGGCTTGTGTCCTGAACATGTGTGTTTTGTGCTGTCTTTTATGTATATAATAGTTTGGGTTGGAAGGAACCTTAAAGATCATTGAGTTCCACCCCCGTGCCACAGGCAGGGACACCTTCCACTGGACCAGGTTGCTCAAATCCCCATCCAATACAGCCCTGAATGCTTCTTGAGCCTTCTGCAGTTCTGACCCTGAGCCACCAAGCTTTGCTTCTGAAGCACTTGTACCACAGTCAGTATTTGTCTGCTGTGGGTTCCGTAGTACCTTACTAAGGCTTCTGCTCCTCTGCTCCAGGGTGGGGGAAAGGGAGGCAGCAAAACACCCTGTTCAGGCAGGATGCTCTGGTAACATGGAGCTGTGTGTCAGACTGACATGGGAGGACACTGACCCTGCGAACTTCATTGTTTCCTGTGCATTTTCTCAGCAGCAGTGCTGCCATAGCTCTACAAAGTCTAGGCTCATAAAGCTGAGCCAAGCATTTTGGTGTCTTGTAGAGTGTGACCTCTGCTGCCTTGGGCTCTCTGGGCTGGCCTGGTAAGAGTTGGGCATCTGAATGAGACTCAGACCCAGCCTTTTCTCTGAAAACCAGGGCAGAGTCACTGCTTTGTTTTTAAATGCCCCTGGAGAGGAATACAAGCAAGGCACTGGCTTGTCTTGGGAACACTGCAGGCTGTGCTGGTTCTCTGCTGAGTCTGATGGTTTCAAATCCACATCTCCCAGATCCCTGCAGGTGCCTTTGCTTTTAGGGCATTTGCTTTTCCGAAAGCCTGGCTCTGGTGGTTGCTCTCTCTAGCACAAAGCACTTCAGGAGATGTGTGTTTTGCCCAAGGTCTTCTTATAATGCTTGTGCTTTAATCATTAAATCATTGTCTCTATGAGGGAGTGTTGGCAAGCTCTTCTGCCGTTGCTGTTATGTACAGATCCTGCCCCTTGATTTGCTTCTGGATTAAACCCTTGGGGACAGATCTGCGTAGAAGCTCTTGACCTCGCCGCGTTCATCGTACCAGAATGAAAACCTAAAAGCAGTGCAGAAAATAGCCTAAAGCAAGACTTGAGAAGCTGGTGGATTTGGTGCATGGAAAGCATAGGCCGTCGGGATGAGTTTGGCTGCAGGTGGCAAGAGAGGAGCCAGTGCCTTGTAAATCTGGTCTTAGGTGACCAGGCGGGTTTATGGCAGAGCAGGAATGAGCTCAGCTCTCCCACCTCCCTGGCAGAACTCTCCCTTTGGTCTGTCCTTTATGTATTTCTCCTACCACGTCCTTCTCTTTTAGGAGACTGCTTACTATTATATCAACAGGCTAAACAAACAGCAACATCCATGCATTCACATCATGTGCCTCAGCAGACTGCCGCGGGCATTCCCTCACAGAATCTTGCCTCATCTCAGCTGGTGAAACGTGTTTCACACAAAAAATCACACTCCAGGGCATCGTGCCCTTGTCTGCCTGGAAAAACTGCTGCGTGCACACGGGGCTGGGTTTAAAAGAGAAGCGCTGCCCCTTAGAATGGCACAGGGCAGTTTTGTCTTTGAACCACTGGGGAAGAAAAGCTCCCACTGTCTCCAGTGGGCTCTTGTGAGTCATGTGCCTTGGCCTGTAAACTTTAGAGCTATTCATTGAGTGCGCATGAGCACAGTGGGAAAAGGAAGCTCACTTCGCACACTGCTTTCCTTGGGGTATGTGTGGTTTTTCCCTCATTCCTTGTTGTGGGATATAGATGAAAAAATCTCTGGAGCATGGGATGTTGGGTTTTCTCTATTCCCAGTTAAATAGAAAATGATCCAGTAAATAGAGAGCTTGTTTAGATGTATCTTGCAGAAGTTCATTTGTGGGGGGTGATACCTATTTCTATACCTGTATTTGCTGTGAATCTGTTTCCTTATGCCAGGACCTTACAGCTGGAGCTTGACTTGAAGTTGTTTAGGCCACACAGGGAAATTTCCTGTCTGTGTTGTGTGAAAGCCAGAGGCTGCAGCGTTCCCCAGGGAATGCCCTAGCCGTGAGCAGCTCATGAGTGCCATAGCAATCCTGTCCACATTATTGCTTGCTTTAAACTGGTACAGGCAAACTAATGTGTTATCCTCTCTGTAGACATAAAGCTTAGATATAACTGCATCTCTGCGTACAGGAAGAACAAGCTGCCTGTACAGGTGGCACTTCTCATCAGAGTGCCATTGTTTCCACCAAGGACTGTGCTCCAGCAGCTCAGTTAAAAAGGAAAGTAAATTCAACCCCAGCAATGTGATTGTGCCAGTGTAAACTCTGCAACCTCCCAACCGTGCATGGGGCACAGAGGTGCAGGAAAGGGGAATGAGCTGCTGTAAATCCCAGGGGCTTTGGATACAGTGCAGCTATTCTGACCTCAGTGCTGGCAGCAGCGTGGGGTGTTCGTTGTGTTTTTGTAGGGGCAGGTTTCAGTCTAGACTTCCTTCATTCTGGATAACTCCTGCCAGTCCTGTAGTGCTGGATTAGGGGGTTGGTTTGTGGAATTCTGGGATTTGCAGGTAGGGGCACATGATGCCTTTATCCTTAGGAAGAAGGGGTAGAATCAAAGCTCAGCACAGACCTTTGCGGCTTTCATCTGTGTGTTCAGCTCTGCCAAAATCAGCGACACGGCTGATGCTGAGTAAACTTTGCATGATTCGATTCTTCCAGAATGATGGTCATGTTCAGTGGTGGTGACAGGAAGAATGAATCTGCATTTAAAAAGAAGGGTTTGTGCAGAATTATTAAAGTAATGAGGTTGATGGGGTTTGTGTCCCAGCTGATTCTTTTTTAACAGTCGACTTCCTGGCTAACAGTGATTATCTGTTTGTTTCAGCAGTGGGAAGGTCCACAGAGAGCCAGGAGCCAACACAACATCTCAACCCCTAAATGAGGCATTAAGTCTGGTGAACTCGTGCAGGTTTCTCTGCCAGTGTATGGGCTTTGCTGCGTCCCACCCAGACCTGTCTGTCTCAGCTTGTTGTCTGGCTGCAGCCAGAAGGTACATGTGTTCTGGCAGTGGCTCTCTGTTCATTCTCAACCTTTGCCAGGTACTGCTAAGAGCACAGTTGTTTGCTGCTGAGTAAAACAAGCCTTAAAAGTGGTTGACAGTGGGGTTGTGTTGAATGAGATGCTACCAGGTGGTGCTTCATATGAACAAGGAGGAATTGTGATCCTTTCTGTGAGGTTCCACTGTGCTTTTGAGCAACTGGGGATGAGCAATTTGTAGTGGGAACCCTGGGCTCACAATCTATCAAACTGCACCGGTGATGCTCCTGGTTCTGGGAGAGTCTTTGGGTTAGGGATAGAACCATGGAATGGTTTGGATTGGAGGGGACCTTAAAGCTCATCCAGTTCCAACCCCCTTGCCATGGGCAGGGACCCCTTCCACTGGAGCAGCTTGCTCCAAGCCCCTGTGTCCAACCTGGCCTTGAGCACTGCCAGGGATGGGGCAGCCACAGCTTCTCTGGGCACCCTGGGACAGCTCCTCAGCACCCTCCCAGGGAAGAGCTTCTGCCTAAGAGCTCATCTCAGTCTCCCCTCTGGCAGGTTCAAGCCATTCCCCTTGTCTCGTCACTGCATGCCTCTGTAAAATGTCCCTCCAGATTTCTTGTTGGCCCCCTTTAGGTATTGTGCTGACCTGATTTTCTTTCTCCCGTAGATCTGTTGCTCTCTGTCTGAAACTTCACTAGGGCGCACTCCTAATAGAAATGGCAGGTAAGAGATCTCAAAATATGGCAATGGAGGGAGAAAAAAAAATTCAAAAAAGATGATTGTTAGAAAATCTGCTTGTCCTTTGGTCAGTTAATCTTAGAGTCACAGAGTCCCAGCCTGGTTTGGGCTGGAAGGGACCTTAAAGCTCCTCCAGCTCCAACCCCTGCCACGGGCAGGGACCCCTTCCACTGGAGCAGCTTGCTCCAAGCCCCTGTGTCCAACCTGGCCTTGAACACTGCCAGGGATGGGGCAGCCACAGCTTCTCTGGGCACCCTGGGCCAGTGCCTCAGCACCCTCCCAGGGAAGAGCTTCTGCCTAAGAGCTCATCTCAGTCTCCCCTCTGGCAGGTTCAAGCCATTCCCCTTGTCCTGTCCTTACAGGCCTTTGTCCAAAGCCCCTCTCCAGGTTTCTTGTAGCCCCTTTAGGCACTAAAGCTGCTCTAAGTTCTCCCTGAAGCCTTCTCTTCTCCAGGCAGAACCAGCCCAGCTTCTCAGTTGGATTTGGTCATACTGACCTCCCCAGAGAGCTTTAAAAGCTGTGCTCCTTTCTTTCCTGTCCTTTGATCCAGCATTGGTATGTCCTTTTCTATGCTGCTGAGACAGACAATCCAGGAGAAAGCCCATTAGGTGTTTATAGCAAACAGAAAATTAGTGCTCAGGAGACCAAAAATTCCTATGGACTTTGAAAGCAGCCATGGGACATCAGCACTACCTGTGATGGGGTCAGCAGTATCTGTTAACCTGTAACTTTAGGAGGAATCTCAATGTGAAATGCATTGAGTGGAGATGGGTGAGGAGCCACAGAAGACTTCGTGTTTATTTTGATAAGGAAAAGTCTACTGAAAAGCCAAACTGGGCTGGTGACTTCAGCCAGGATTCCATATTTAGTTCTGATGTACTCACAGTGGGTGTTCTCCTCCTCATGTTTTCTGTGTGAAAATGTGCCTGTCCTTTGCATGAAGAAAAGCCTTTTCTTTCCTAAAGCAGCTTTAGGATCTTCCCTGCCAACCTTCAAATGAGGCTCAGGAGCTGCTCCTGCTAAATATCTGTTCACACAGAGATAATGGCAAGAGAAGGGGAACTCTTGTGCTGACAGTTCTTGTTCAGACATTTCCTCTTGTCTTCTGTGCCATTTGGAGGTTTTCCCAGGACATTCTTCATCTCCTCCTCTGGTTGTTTTTCATTCTGTTTACTGGGGCTGAAGTAGACTAGAGACAATTAGTCCCAATGCCCTGCAATCAGACTTTAATCAGCACTGGAAGGCAAGAGCAAACATTCCCTAACGTGTAGAAACACACATCCAGGCACATATACGGCCCAGATCTACGCATCTGGCTGCAAGCTGACGGCAGCTTAAATACAGAGGCCAAAGGCATTTAATGACTTGATTTTAAACCCCAGTTTCTTTCCAAGGTAAGGCTTTCTTCACCATCTCACTTTTGTCAGTGTTTGCTGATTTATTGTATCTGCATGCAAAGCTTTTTTTTTTAGGGTTTATACATTTATTTAATTTTTCCTGGGGCTTAACCTGACAGAAAAACTTGACTTTTAAAGAGTCTTGTCACAACAAAATCATCCCTGACACCTGACTTGTCTTCCCTGAACGGGATCATGTCTGAGTGCTAAATCCCAGTTCGAGATGCTTCCCAAAGGCACCCTTCCTACTGTTATAGGGACATAGCTATTACAGGTCCTAAGGTCTGATCCATGCACCAGCAAGCCTACCTACTCAGAGCTTGTGTCTGAAGGTCAGTCTGCTTGCCTGGGCAATTGCCAGCCTTTCCTCTTGCTTTGGTTTTTCTGAGGCTGGAACTCAACACCTCTGTGCAGTTTGTTTCCCCAGATGTTGCTGGCATCTCCCCCTTCCTGGGGCTTACTTGAAGGTTTTTGTCTTGCAGCACATTTGGCACAACTTTACACGGATGTGTAAAGGTATCCAATCCACGTGTTACTTATTAGCTCACCTCTGTTCCTCACTCCAAGCCTTGCATGCGCTGCTGCTCACTGCTGAGGAAGAACCAAAGGTTTGGTCCCCAGGGTGAGGATGAACATGCTGCAGTGAGTAACATGAATGGCCAGAGCTGGCTATGGTTCCTCTTGGTTTTTATGAGACCCCTCAACCTGAGGTTTCATGGACGTGTCCTGGGAAGGTGCAGAGGCTGTTGCTCAACCCTCAGAATGTTTCTGCATTCAGCTAACCTCTGTGTTCTCTGTTGCAGAAAAGGTGAATAACTTCCCACCGCTCCCCAAGTTCATCCCACTGAAACCATGTTTCTACCAGAATTTTGCTGATGAAATTCCCATCGATTATCAGTCTCTGGTGAAGAGAATCTACCACGTATGGATCTGTAAGTTGAATAAGAAACCTGTGCTGGGAAAACATATATAGGTAGTAAAAACCCTGTAGATCTCAGTGATTTACATGCTTTAAAGTTTTGACTGCAATTGGTTGATGAGAAACAATGATTCCTCTTAGAACACTGTAATACAACTTTAGGCCTGAATTTGAAGCTGCTGTGCCTTGAATCTTTGCCACAGATAAGCTGTTGGAGAGAGCGTGGGTGCTAGAAAAGTCTATTAGTAAATTTGAGGAACAAAAAAGCAGACCACATCTAATACCTTTGTTAATGTTAAGTGATGTTTTACTCCCCCAAAATAACCCTCTTAAAGTAATTCCCAATTCACCTAAAGTAAGATGAGTAGGAAAATTCTAGGCAAGAAAATGTGGCCCATATGCTTGCTATAGGGAAGGGTAAAATTCCCCCTTGTCTGTGCCATCCACAGGTTTCCCTTCCCAACTGAAGCAGTGTCTCTAGCCATACAGTGTCTCTTCCTTAGCTATCCAAGGCCTCAAAGCATTCCCTGGCTTGCTGGAGAAGGGTGCTGATCCTCTTGGTCACAGCTGGTGCTTTGCTGATACTCGGTCTGAGCAGACCTCCTGGCTCTGAGCTCGTCTTGTCAGGCTTAGCTGTTCAAAAGCCAGGAATGAAAATTGACCATTCTTCTCCAAGGAATGAAATGGGATGGAAACGGGGGGGGGGGGCAGATCTTGAAAAGCACGGGGAAGGCTTTGGAAGATTAAAAATCCTTTTGCCTTGCTTATCTTCTTTTCCCCAAAACACTTGTCATCCTTTTTTACCCTTCTCACTGAAGGAAAGCTTGTTTTCTGCCAGCTAGGCATTTGGTGGCATGGCTTTTATTCCAGATGCATAGGATGTGTGTACGAGAGAGATTTGGGTGCATAAATAATGGAATAATCTGTCCCTCCATTGTTCTTTCGTTATTTAGAGAGGCTGAAATGAGCTCTGTAATTTTCTTGCCTGAAGAAGCTGCTTGTCCCTTCAGCCTAACTGCTGAAACGTTGCATGCTGCAAAGCTGCCTTTGTCTGCGGCTCTCCCTAGACAAAGGGTCCCTCATGCCAGTTAATGGCAGGCTGGAAAGGTGCCATTTGGGACATGAGCCCATGGCTGGGGGAACCTGGCATTTTCACCAGGAGTGGGAAATTCCCATCTGCAGCAGGCTTCCTTTTGGGGTCTCCCTGACTTTTTGGGGTAGGATGGAGAGCGACACATAGGAAGGAAGGCAGTAAAGAAGAAAATGCTGCTGTTGAAGATAGAAACATAAAAGCCGTTGCTAGAAGGTTGAATGCTCATGTTTGGATGTGAACATCTTATGAAGGTGGGTTGTGAGTTGAGGAAACCTGTACCAGAGCTCCCACTGCTGGAGAACAAACTCCTACCTGGGGGAATCACCAGTTCCCTCAAGCTTTCTGGGTGCTCTTGGCTTGCTGGCTTTGGTATTTTCATTAAGTAGCTTTTGGAGAATAAATGACTTCTGAAAATAAAAAATGTGGAGAATTCCAGCTGATTACTGTGTAAATGAAATTGAAATCATTAAAATTCTTCCCCCCCCCCCCCCAGTATTTAGGTACATCTAAACCACTGCCTATAAAGCCTTGTTGTTAGCTACTGGAGAAATTTTCTTTGTAGTAAACCAGTGTTTGATTTTAAGTCTCCTGGAATGTGTATGTCAGAGGTAGCAGCTGGGATCCATGTTTTCACCCTACAGTCTTCCAACTGCTATCAATATTAATTTACAACCACAAAATGTTGTAGTTGTTCAGCAGTCCCGTGGCTGCTGGAGGCAGGTGGGTCTGTGCCAAGAGGAGGAAATAGAAGTCAGAAGGAGGGGCCAGGCTGGACCGTGACGTGCAGGCATGATGCAGAGCACCACATGCAGTGAAGCAAGGAATGGGCAGAGCATGTGGACTTCCCATGGGTGAGAGGAATACAGGGATTTAATTTTGACTGAACAAATGAGGCCGGGGCCTAAAGTGTTCCTGTGAGCTCATCACCAAGTGGGACCCAAGGGTCTTGGACCCTCCACCTTCTCATTTTTTGTGTGCTAATTGATAGAGGTTCTTAGAATCCCAGCCTGGTTTGGGTTGGAAGGGACCATAAAGCTCCTCCAGCTCCAACCCCTGCCACGGGCAGGGACCCCTTCCACTGGAGCAGCTTGCTCCAAGCCCCTGTGTCCAACCTGCCCTTGAACACTGCCAGGGATGGGGCAGCCACAGCTTCTCTGGGCACCCTGTGCCAGCGCCTCAGCACCCTCACAGGTTACCACAAAATTTTTAAGAGTTGTCATCTGTTTTCCAGAGCAGGAGCTTGTAATTGTGCCAAGCCCCTTCGACACTGGCAGAGCTTGGGGGATGCAAGGACACTGCAGGGAGTCCCTGGGGCACTGAGAGAAGCACATGGAGGAAAGCAGAGAGCCTCTGGCATGGAGGTCAACTGTAGAAGCTCAGAAGTGTGCAGCCCCCATCTGCAGGGATGATCAGCTTCAGGGAAAGAGGGGAGCAGCATCTCTTTGTTCATGTCTACTTAGCCCAGCGCTGGTTTGCTCTGGGGGCCGTTGTCAACTATGCCTTTTTATCCAAGCGGCAGGAACAGGGATGTGAAAAGGCCTTTAAGCCACCCCTATGGTCCCATGTTCTCAGCTTAATTGGAGTTTGCTTTCTCCCTCGCTCAAGGCAGCACTTTCAAGCCCTGAAGTTAACTTCCAGGGTTCCTCAGGGGCTCAGGGAAGCAGAGAGTGAGCCCACAAGGCAGCGTGCTGGCTCTGTAAGAGCTCTTGAGGCAGCCTCAGCAAGCACAGAGACCAAAGTCACATTGAGGCTGGGTGCAGGGCAGTGTTTTACATCCCTCTCCTCTCGTAAAGGGGTTTTGCTGCAAGTGGGAATTGAACCTTGCTCTTAAGTCATCATAATACCTGCCTGAGTCTTGTATTGCTTGCAGTCTTTACTACCCATCCTTTGGCAGGTCCCAAAAGAGTTTCCTCATCCTTCTGCCGCAGCACTCCCTTAGGAAATGGATGTGTCTCTGCTGCCAGCTCTTGGGGCCATGCAGGATTCTGAGACTCCCTTGGGGAAGCTGCATTACTGGGCTTGAGTTTCCCACTGCAGCGTGGACCCTTCCTATTGTAATTCCGGGTTTTTGTTTCCTTTTTGCATGAAGATGTGGAACTGCACAACTCACGGTCTTTCCTCTGTCCCTGTTACAGTTTACTGCATCACACTAGTAGTGAATATCATTGCGTGCCTGGCATGGTGGATCGGAGGAGGCTACGGGGTCAATTTTGGTCTGGCCATCCTCTGGCTTATCCTCTTCAGTCCCTGTGGCTACGTCTGCTGGTTCCGACCTGCCTACAAAGCCTTTCGGTAAGTAGAGGTAGTTTAGTTTCAGTTCCCTCTGAGGGAGAGGGATATTGCTGGGGAGAGCTCCTGTGGATGTCTCTGTCTGGGATAAAGTTAAGGACTTGATATCTGAATGTCTTGGTTCCTTTCAAACTGAAGAAGAATGTGGTTACTTCTCAATCCTAGACGTAGGACTGAAGGTCACCTGCCTCGGGTTGGAAGTGGGCAGCAGTGAGTGGTTTGCCACTTCCATGAGGGTAAAATTCAGATTTTACTTAAACACTTCAAGCTTAGCAGCAGCCTCATATCAGGGTAGCATTAAGATAGATGTTAATTTGTTAAAGCTTCACTGAGGTTTATTTTGATGGCAAACTATTAAGTTATTAGTTTTTGAGCACTCTGGTGGGGTTTGTCTCTAGGTATTTGAGAGCTTGGCTGCTTTGCTTTCTAGATGAAAGCAGTTCCCTGGAGCGAGCCCTTCTGAAACTCCACAACTGTTTAAAGCCATGCTACATTTTCACTTTAATTACTAACATTTGCATTTGCTCATCTCGCTGTGGATCACAAGGCATCATTCCCATGGCAATACATGATGCTTGTCACAGCCGTGAAGGACCCAAGCAGTTTTCAGCCTGGCACAGAGGAGGGAGGGAACTGCCCTGTGTCACTCTGCAGGTCACCAGCAGACCCCAGACCCCAGTCAGGGATTTGGGCTCTGAAGGTGAAGCTCTTTCTAGTTCCCCATTACCAGAATACTCTGGATTTTGATTATTCACCAGATACTGTGAGGAGTTGCTTTAAATTACAGCCAAAGCAGTTGACAGGAATGGGGTTGGCAGGTGGGGCCCTATCGATTCAGTACATGCTGAATTAGTTCTTTAAATGTTCTTCTGAAGTTATGTTTTGTGTGCAAACAGCACTTGGGCATTTGTGCTGGTGGGACTTAACCCACCAGTGACTGCCTCATGGAGCACAGGGGAGGATTCCTTCTGGTGGAGATGGAAGGCCACTGGGTTGGATTACTCTGAAAGGTTTAAGAAGTGAAAACAGAAGCTCTGAACTCTTGCCCTCTGGAGCTGGGGTTTTGTCCCCATCCCTAGTTCAGAAGCCCGAGTGCCTCCAAGTGCTGCAAAGAGCAGTTTCCATTCTGAAGTCTGGGAGAGATCACTCCTCCCCACTGACCTCCTCTGGGCTTCCCAGGGACTGTTTCTAATGATTTCTTCAATGTTTGTATGCATTTAAGCAGCTGAATTCTGAAAGGTCCCCGAGGTTATTCTGTGTAAAGACTTCTACAGTTAAAAAAACAATAAGGCCTAGGGACAGCCTGGCAAGCCCAGAGATCTTTGACATCAGTTGTAGAAAAGGCTTGCAAACCACTGCAGTGGGGCAGGAGGTTACTGGGGGATCACAGCTAGTGGTGGATGAGGACGGTGAGGGTAGAGCCACTCGCTGCCTCTGGTTCTGGGCACAGGCCGCCCTGGGCCTCGTGCTGGGAGGATGCTTCTGGAAAGGCTTTGTCACACATCTGCACCCAGAATGAAATCAGCTGCGGAGCTTTGGTGCTAGGGCAAAGCTGCTGCAAATGTGCACCAGAAAGCTGCAGCTGAAATCACCTTTTCTGGATATTCTCACTAATTCCCACAGATCCTTTCAAACCAAGGCTCCTGCAGCCTTTTCAGGTTGTAGTTGCAAGAGTGTTTGAAGGCTCAGCCTTGAGCCTAATCCTTGTTAATTGGATTATGATAGGCTCTCCTGTGAACAGGCCATGTTTAAAGTATTTCTTTCACATTGCTGTATGCTGAGGTGATATTTGAAGGGTGGGATCATGAGGATACAGATTTCTTTCCCAGCATCTCTGACCGACACGTGGCTCGGAGTGGCTGGAGGCTTTTCCACTTGTCTCAGACTAGCCAGGATCCCCTGCTTGGCCTCTTCAGAGCCTGGGGTCCTTCCTTCCTCATCTCTTTAGGCAGCAGGGGCTAGGATTAGAATACTAATAAACATTAAAATGATCATAAAATCATAAAGATTTAAATACTTTTAGGGCTTAAGCAGGAGCTGGGAATGGCTGGAGCTCTTTTGTAAACTCCCCCTTGCACTAAGCTGCCTCATAAGCAACTGAAGTGTTTTTTGTAAATCTCTTCTGTAAATCATGGGCCTTTTTAGTTCCTGAGAGAAAGGGAAATGTTTGTACCATTAAAAATGATAGTTTGGAAGTCTTAGATGTGCCTGACATAGCTGGGATAATGGGATGAAGATGTTCTGCTGCAGTCCTGTGGCAGAGCCCACACTTGGGCAGGAGAGGAGAGTGCCCAGTGTACCCCTGACAGAGAGGCCCTCAAAGTAACTGGTCAGCTGCCTTGTGTCCATGGTCATCTGCCTGTTGCACCTGCGTAAATTAAAGGACCTCACATATTTGGGATGCTTTCAGCCTGTGCATCCTGAAGATGTGGAGCCTGCAGAGATGTCAAAGCCTGCTTCTGCATTTCCCCAGCCAGGGTACCACCCGCTTCTCCTGTGGCTGTTTTTCCTCCTATTATGTCCCAGTGCTGGATGTTAACCATGGGTGTATAAATGTGATGATGAGCAGCCAGTGAGACATTCCCAGCTGGAATTCTCATGCTCAGTTATCACTTTGAGTGTATGGGGCCACTGCCTGCCAATGTTCAGCCCCCTTGTTCCTGCTTGCTAGTGGTTGAGCTGCTCAGGTGTCAGGCTGTGCTGTCTTGGGATGAGTGGTCAGAGAAATGATTCAGGCCCTCTGTTCTGCTGGAGACTGTCTCTCCTCATGTGTCACCACATATGCAATTGCTCTGGTGGAGCTATTGCAGGAGCCAGGCTTATTGGAAGAGATGAGGCACTGATGATTCATGGGTCTGTGTGCTTTCTCTGCTAGGGAGAGAGGAGTAGCCTTCAAAGTACACAGCTGCAAAGGGACCTCTTCTGAGGTACCACATTTGTGTGTGATGGGGTCAAACACCCGGTGTGAAGCCACGTGAGGTGCCTGTCTCCCCCTCACTCACTTCTTCTCTTCCTCCACAGGTCAGACAGCTCCTTTAATTTCATGGCCTTTTTCTTCATCTTTGGTGCACAGTTCATCCTCACACTCCTGCAGGCTATCGGATTCTCCGGCTGGGGAGCCTGGTAAGCAGCATACTTCAGCACTCAGCTCCTGGGCATGAGAGTTTCAGGCTGTGGGCTGCTTCCATGAACTTTTGAGAAACTGGTGGGAGTCTGTAGAAGGTGAAGTGGAAGAAGCTTTCTGGTTTCCTCTGTGGCATAGTTATACCCGCTCTTGGAGTACACAGCTGTGTTTTCATTGCTGTATTGACAGAACTCGGATATCTTGTTACCTGCTTGTCTTTTTTAGCATCTTCCTGCAATGTCCATTCCTTTTTAACTGGCCAGTGGCAAGATTCATCTTCTCTTAGCCTTGCCCTCGGTGTCCTCATAGCACATGGTGAGCAGTGTGGGATGACTCACTGTTGGCCTATAGAGGAAGTATTGTCAGAGTTGTCTTAAAATAAATGGGACTTCAGTGGCTGTCCCTGCTTATGTTATAATTGTTTGGCATTTTAACTTCCTGTCTGTAGACACTTGAGAGCAGTTGCTGCTGAAATGACAAGAGAAAGTCCAAGCACTCCATATAGCATTTTGTTTTCTCCAGTGTTCTCCAGTTGCCCTACCTGATTATTGCCATCAGAGGAGTAGGGATGCAGTGTAAATCCCAGGGCCCTCACGTTCCCTGATCCCAGTTCTGGTCTCTCGACACATGACCTCTGCACAACCAAAAGCACCTTAGGAATAAACCTGCTCTGTGCAAAGCCTGTGCAGCTGGCTGTCCCCAGGGCTGAGGCTGGGTTAGGGAAGGATGCTGGCAAGTGAGATTTGAGGGCTTGGAGAAGTACCTGCCTGAGCTCAGTTTAATCCTGTCCATTTTAGAATCGTAGAATCATAGAATAGTTAGGGTTGGAAAGGACCTTAATATCATCAAGTTCCAACCCCCCTGCCATGGGCAGGGACACCTCACACTGAACCATCTCACCCAAGGCTTCATCCAACCTGATCTTGAACACTGCCAGGGATGGAGCATTCACAACCTCCCTGGGCAACCCATTCCAGTGCCTCACCACCCTAACAGGAATGAATTTCCTCCTTAGATCCAATCTAAACTTCCCCTGTTTAAGTTTTAACCCGTTACCCCTTGTCCTATCACTACAGTCCCTAATGAAGAGTCCCTCCCCAGCATCCCTATAGGCCCCCTTCAGATACTGGAAGGCTGCTCTGAGGTCTTCATTGTTCTTTTAATTTTCAAGAGCTTTGAAGCTACCTTGTAATTTCTGGGTATGAGTAACCACGTTTTCTGGTGATAAGGGCACTTTAAATGAGAGCTGTCATGATATTGTTCCTTTATTTGTGCTTCTTCCAGTGGATGGTTGGCAGCCATTACTTTCTTCAGCACCAACATTGCAGCTGCTGTGTTTATGCTCTTTCCTGCCATCATGTTCACGATGTCAGCGGTTGCGATGCTCGTCAGCATTATAAGGGTAGGTGCTTTATGTGTGTCTCTGGTTTGGCCTCTCCGCACTTTGTATCACAGTGATGTGAACAGGCAGCTTAGCAGCCACTGTAAGGCATCACTGCTTTGAAGGTTTTATACAGCAGTCAGTTGGTGTCTCATCTAGAGGAGAAGTCCAGATAACACTAGGCAGCTGGGGCTGGATGTTGTCACCCTGTCACAGCACTCGAAGCAAGCTTCATTGCTTATTAGGATAGTCGTTGATGGTAAAGGTGAAGCATCTTGAGATGGCCTGCAGTGAGCAATGGCTGGCAGGATTGGAAGCGGTCCTTGGTTCTCTCAGCAGGATGTGGAGGTAGGTCTGGAACACTTCTGTAGGCTGATGGTGGAGGAGGAGGGAAGGTGGAAGCCCTGCTGAAGCAGCAGAGTCAGTTCTAGAGAGGTTTCAGCCCACTGGCCTTGCTGTGGGATCCCCGACCTGAATCCCACACTTGCAGCTGTACTGGGTTCAAGTCTTGGGTTGATACTACCAATTTACACCTCTGTTCACTGTATTATTACAGTCTTAATGCTATTGTGCCATGGAAATACAGCTCTTTACAGAGAGAGAAGCAAATTCATGCTGCAGTACCAAAGTAGCTACAGCTCTTCTGAGGAGAGAGGTGTGGGTGCGTGTTGCTGACCTTCTTCTTGATCCCTCTCTTTCATCCATTAGGTACATAAAATCTACCGAGGGGCTGGTGGAAGCTTTCAGAAAGCTCAGGATGAGTGGAACAGCGGCACGTGGAGGAACCCCCCCAGCAGGGAGGCCCAGTACAGCAATTTTTCTGGGAACAGCCTGCCAGAGTATCCCACAGTACCCAACTATCCCCCGGGAAACCAATGGCCTTAAGCAGCATGAGCTGCAAACTGCCTGGATTCTCTTCTTTTTGGTCTTTTTTATTATTGTTATTGGAAAAGATCGTTTGCATTCCTCCCCAAGCACCCCAGTCACCTTGGGGACTCTTTTGGTTTTTGCCTCCTCATCTCTGCAGCAGATAGATGCTGTCAGCCCCTGCCACCTCCAGAGCACTGCACGGCCTTATCAGAAAGTCTTTTGTTTGTGTTGAATTACCAGTATTTGCCTCGCTGCAGACTGAGGAACCAACCATTCCCTGCCCTTGCTTGAGGGAATCCTCTTGTGACCCTATGTGAAGAGGCTTCACTTCCCCACGATGGCACACACTATCACAACTGCTCCTTCTGCCTTCCCTGCTCAGTCTTCATCAGCTACCGCTACCTGAGTCGTCCTTAACAAATGCAATCAGAGCATTAGTAGCAACTGGTGTTTACTCTCCTGGATGAATAATCTGGAATTTTTCACTCTAAGGGAAATGCAACACCTAAATTATTTGGTACTAGTGATATCGAAGGTATTGTAATATCTACAGCCTCATTTGTTTGCACACTCTGGTGAAGAATCCTGTAGATAACGGTGCTTGCTGTGGGTGAGTGTTGTTCTGATGGGAAGTCCACAAGAGTCCTCATTTGCCTGGGTAGGACTATTGTTATGCTTAGGAGTTTTGTTTTCTCTGCTGCCAAAAGGATCTGTATGCTTCAGAGGTGTAGGTTCATCTCATTTGGTTAATGATTGCTCGCTAAAAGCCTGATTCAAAGCCCACTGAACATTACTGAGAACCTGGCTGATGCTGGGCTTTGGAGCTGGCTGCCTGGGGGATGGTCACTCCATCACAGATAGGCAGCACAAGATCTCTATGCCATCCAACTTCCACTTATGTGGCATCCAGGTTTTGTGCTGACCCAAGGAATGCCCTACTAGACACATCTTGCTTTGTTGGGACACCCTGTTTTCTGAGCTCCCCCCCAGATGCAAGATGATTGTTGATCTCAGTGCTGGGCCCCCACTGTGGTTTGGGAATAATTCTATTACAATGAATAGTTTGAATTCTGCCTTCTATGGATGTAGTTGAAATCCACACAGTGGGGTCTGGTAGGCAAAGGAAAGCTTGTTAGTCCTTGTAACTGGTGTTACTGGGCAGACCTGGTCTGTGTCTGTGTAGCCAGCAGCACTTTCCTTCCATGTATGAGCAGGGAGAGACTGATTCTTGCCTTTCTCCAAGAAGCAGCTTGAGAGAGGATAGAGTTGTTGGCAGGGATTGTTTTCCCTGAGAGGCAGCATCCATCTCATTGTTCATCTCTGTTCTGTGCATGTACATCAGGACTCCTGGAGTCTGAGCCATCCAATTCCCCTGTGTCCTCCAGGCAGCAGATCCTGCTGCAGTCAGATCCTGCAGTTTTTTTCTTCCCCTTCAACAGCTTGCTGTGAATTTCTTTTTATTATTTTATTTTTTCAAACATCAAAACTGGAAGGTCAATTCCCAAGATTTTTTTATAGGAAGTGAGAGTTCAGAGTCTTTGGCTCTGAAAGTTCTGGCCAATAGTCCTGTAAAGGACACAGTGGTCCATTGCAGAGGCTTGGGAGGTGTTGGGCACCCCGTGGGTCAGACCCAGAGGCTGCCAACAGGCTGCCAGAGGTGTTGCAGTTACACTGAGTAACTGGAAAACAACCTTGGCTCCTGGAAAGGGCCAGGGAGGTTGTCCTGGCTCAGTGGAACTGATTTGCAAGTGATCTTTTGAAAACTGTCTCTCCATGTGCCTTATCTAAAGAATTAATCGTTCACAAAGCAGCACTCTTCCTTCCCCACTGCCCCTGCACAACTCCCCAAATGCTCTATTAACTTTTCCTGTGTCACACTGTAAATACTGAGTGCAGAACA
Organism: Pezoporus wallicus; assembly: GCF_028554395.1. Classification (NCBI taxonomy): domain Eukaryota; kingdom Metazoa; phylum Chordata; class Aves; order Psittaciformes; family Psittacidae; genus Pezoporus; species Pezoporus wallicus. The sequence goes on from NW_026641603.1 coordinate 487,241, forward strand.
GCTCGGAGGCTGCGTGACACCTTTGGTACTAGGGCCAAAGTGACCGTGACCCAGAGGGCAGAGCACCATCACCATCCTGCTGCAGCCCCTGCCTCATGCTTGGGGGTTCCATGAGCTGGGAACACAGCGTGAGGGCTTTTGCCTTGTGAATGTGCAATGTGCTTGAATTTACCAGAACACAACCCAACCCCATTGTTAAGCTTTTAGGTGCCTTTGTCTTGTGTCAAGCGTGATTTTCTTTGTTGCTTTGCCATCAATGGTAGGAGACCTGCCTGGTGACTAACTCCCTGGAAATACAATTGCACTACAGGGGAGCGAGGAGGGTTTAATCTGGCTCATTAAACCAAGACTGGCCATGTCTGGAAGCTGGAACACGGTGCTCCAGAGTGCTATGCTCCCTCCAGCCCTGCCCCTTGCCATCCTCAGCCTCTTGCCAAAGTTCTTCAGAAGGAATTGGTGTCTGTGCTTTTTTAGTGTGTGAGGTTGGAGGTTTCAGAGGAACCAAGCTGAGCAGCAGTGCTGGGGACTCCACATCCTGCTTCACCTTGGGTTTTTTTCCCCCCTCGGTGTTGTTTTGAAGTACCCATCCCCAGTCATATTGAAAATGCTTGATGCCAGAGAGGAGCCCACTAAAATGGTTGGAGCAGAACACCAAACTCGTGCCCCATTCATATACACTGCCAAGATCTCCACAGAGCTTGGATGAACCTCTCTGGCTGGGATCTGCCACCTTTCATCCCCCCTCCATCCTCTTCAGTGCCAGGAACTGTAATTCCAGAAAGCTGACAACACTCTGCCTGAACATGGCATATTTGGGGTGGGTTAGGTTTATTTTTTTCTTTGGGATTCTGTACATTTTTAAGTGTTTACATTAGATTTCTAACACCATTAACCTGGACCTGGCTCCTGGTCGTGCTCGGCAGCACGTGGCGTGTCTGTGTGCGATGTTTCCTGTCACTTGTGGAGCTCTGAGGTTTGTTTGTGGTTTGTTTTTTTTTCTCCTGATCACAAGACAATAAATGCTCATCCTGTGCTTGATGAGAAGAACTGGCTGCACCAGAGAAGTCTGTTCCTAGGTAACCACAGTGATCTGGCAGAGGGAAATGGTGAAATCTGTTTCCCTCCAGTATCTCCCACCTGATGTTGTTTTTTCTTTCCTTTAAAACAACAGCGTGTTTATGGCTGAAGCTCATCCTGTGTGCTGGGACAGGTGTGACAGCAGCACAATGTGCTTTGTACTCTTACAGGTGCCCAGTAAGCATTTACCAAAGGTGCTGCTATTACGCCCTATGAAGGGAATGAATAGCAGAGGTGTGGGTGGTGCTGAGAAGATCCCATCTCCCAAGCACCAGCATTGAGCTCTTTCTCCTGCCCTTGCCCTTGGCCTTCTTGAACTCCATGAGGTTCCAGCCTGTCTAGGTTCCCATCCCTTCCATCCAGTGTGTCACCCACGCTACACAGTTCAGTGCTGTCCTTGAGCTTGCTGGGTGTGCTCGATCCCACTGTGTTGCTGATGGAGATATTAAACAATGCAGGGCTCTGCTGTAGTGGTGTGCTCAGCTGTGTATAAGGACCTGTCCCCTATACCTGGGTCAATACATCCCACACTGTCCCCTCACTCTGAGACACATTGAGCTGCTGGAGCGGGGCCAGAGAAGGGCACTGGAGCTGGAGTAGGGCCTGGAGCCCAAGTGTGATGGGGAAGGGCTGAGGGACCTGGGGGGGTTCCAATGGGGAAGAGAAGGCTCAGGGGGCACCTGATGGCTCCCTACAAGTGCCTGAGAGGAGGATGGAGCCAGGAGGGGCTGGGCTCTGCTCCCAAGGAACAAGGGATGGGACAAGAGGAAACGGCCTCAAGCTGCACCAGGGCAGGTTTAGATGGAGCTGAGGAACAATTCCTGCCCCAGAGGGTGCTCAGGCATTGGAACAGGCTGCCCAGGGCAGGGCTGCAGTCACCGGCCCTGCAAGTGTTCACACAGTGTGGAGACGAGGCCTCAGTGCCATGGGTCAGGGGTGGCCTTGGCACTGCTGGGCACGGTTGAATTTGATGCTCTTAAAGGTCTTTTCCACCCCGGTTATTCCCTGATCCCACACCGATCACCCCACACCGGGGCTGTAGCTCACCCTACAGCGGTGCCACGGCCAGTACCGGGGCCTGTCCCCACGGCCGGTACCGGAGCGCTCCGACCTCCGGGCACCACGGAGTTAAACGGTGACTCCGCCAGCAGCCGCCAAGCGCGGTCCTGCCGTAAAGTGCCCCCTGGCTGCCGCAAAGCCTCCCTCACGTCGCTCGCCTCAAGCCTCCTATTCTCCAACTCACTTTACGCCAACGCCGTTGCGCCACCACCCTCTTGTCGGCTGCGCTTGCGCCGGGCCTTTCCGCTTTGGAGTTGGTATTCAGGAAGGGCGCTTACGCCGGCGGCTTGGCGGGGGGCGTATGGGTGCTTGCGGAGCCTACGCCGATGGCGTAGCGTTTTGGCTGGCTGGCGGCGGAGTGGTGAGGGGAGGCGAGAGGCGGCGTGAGGCGAGCCGGGCCGGGGGCGCCGCCATGGGCAGGCGGCCGCGGGGCAGCGGCAGCGGGGCCCGCCGCTGAGGGCCCGCCGAGGTAACGGCTGCCGCGGAGCCCCGGGGCTGTGCCCTGTTGCTGCGGTTCGCCCCTGGCCGGGACCGGGCAGTGCCGGGGAGTGGGGGGGCCGGGCCGGGCCGGGCGGTGCCGCAGGCGGGGGCTGGCGGGGGCCGGGCCCGGGGCGCCGGCTGGGGGGCTGTGGGCACCAGGCAGGGCCAGGAGAGCTGGAGGGGCCACGGGGCGAGGTAGGTGCTGTGGGGAGGCCCAGGCATGGCCGGGTGGGGGGGGGGGGGGCGCAGGGGTGGTGGGGCTAGGGGGGAACAGGCTGGGCCTGGGGGAGTCAGACTGGGCCCGCGGATCTGAAGGGGCTGTGGGGTTCGGGTTGGGCCGGGCCGGAGGGCCCAGCGCCGCCTGGCTCCGTTTCCTCTCGGCCGTGCCTGTTTCATGGCCCTGGGGAAGGGGTCCGGGTCCATCGGGGATCGCGGTCCCCCCTCTCCCAAGGCCTCCTTAGGGCCGGGTCGGTGTCAGGGATGGGGCCGGGCCTGCCCCCGTTGTGTCCGCCGGGCCCGCGCCCTGCCCCGGCCTGCCCGGTGGAGCCGGAGCCTCGCAGGATGTTGGCTCCTTTGTATGTGGCTTTCCTCTCTCCAGAGGGCTTGGGAAGTGTTTATTTGTGGAAAGGGAGCGTGCTGAATCTGGTATTTAAAATAGCTTTTTTTTTTTTCTTTAGCGAAGTGAGTGAGGATGAATGTGAGAAACAGGAAAAATAACCCTCCCCCTTCTGCCCCCACCAAACAGGAGCTGACTTTATCCCTTCCTAAGGCAGCCAAGAAAAGAGGTTTGAGGAGGAGAAGCAGCTCTCCTGTGGAGCCAGGCCGCCAGAGGCCTGTGCCTCCTGTTTGGTGACTGGCAGAGGGAACTGAGTGAGGCTCTTGGGGCTGGGGGCAAAGAATGTGAAGTTGGGGGTGGTATTTGGGAAGGTGTCTTTTCTTTTGAGGAATGGCTCTGGGCAGCATGAGGACCTGCTGTGTATTTCTGGAGTTAAAACCCAAACTTCGTTAAACCTCTTTCAAGTTGCCATGAAATGAACGTGTTCTGAGCAAACTACAGGTAACAGGGACCCAGGTGAAACCCTGCGCGAAACAGCAGCAGGCTGGTGAGTGGTTTGCACCGGTGTGTTTGGAAGTTGCCTCATGAACTAATCCCTTCGTTTTCCTTCTGTACAACAAGTGGTTGGCATCTGGAGGTGCATTCGGAGGAGTGTGTGTGTCCCTTTCCCAGCTGGACTGTCCCATCGCCCTGCCACACGCAGTGAGCCCCCGTCTCCGGCACAGAGCTTTCAAAATCAGGCCTTATATAACAGACTGGAGACAACGTTTGGTGTTTGCCAGTGTGTCTGAAAAAGAATTGCTGTAAATTAGGGCAGGAGGCCTCTGTGGGGATCCTGTGGAGAGGCCTTCTCTGTGGCGGGATGGGCTCGACTGCTGGGAGGAACTTGCCAAAGCTGCCTTGGGTTTGGTTGAATTCGGTGCGATAGGGAGGAACATTGTTTGGCGATGGTTTTGTTGCTGCTTGGCACCTTTTGGGCCTTTGGGTGGGTTGTAGTCTTGTGTGGATGAGGATGATCTAACCCCAACCTGCCCCTGGCAGCTTCTCTGGGGTCTGTGGTGGTTTGTGCACTTGGGGAGCCCCCAGTTCTCCCTGGGGGGATTGTCTCCTTAGCTTGGAGGGACAGCTGCCGTCCCATGTCTGTCTGCTCAGGGTTTGATCTCCTTCTCATTAGCTTACAAATCTGTAAGGCCTTATCAATCAGTTGTGTTGGTTCTTTGCCAAACCAGCTGCTGTTCTGGTTTGCAGTTGCATCAAAACAACTGGGGTGCAGTTGGTGGTTTGCAGGGGAGACTTTCTTTCGTGCAGCAGTTTCTCTGGTCCTACTGAATGGAGCTCTCTGCTCTGCCCTTGCAGTGGGTTTGGGGTTGCTTTTCGTTGTTGCAGCACTCTTGAGCAGAGCGAGCAGAGAGGAGGAAGTTGGCACTTGCAGTGCAGCAGGTTTCTGGGTGCTTCCCTGCGAGTGCTTGTCTCTGCTGGTGTCGGTACGTGGGGAGGCTTTGCATCACCTCATGCTCTGTATTCCCCTGCCAAGCTCCTGTGCAGCCCCAGGGTGGTCAAAACTGTTCATACGGGAGTGACTCAGCGGATCAATGGGAATGACATGAGGGCTGTGCTCACTGACAATCAGTGTTTTCCTCCCACCCCCTCCAGCCCCACTGGGCTGGAAGAGACCATGTCTGAGAGCAACTGCCTGTAAACATCTTTACTGGACTCAGGCCTGATGGTGCTCTGTAGTTTTCTCCCCCTGCCCCCTGTGGTATTCCTGGCCAGGAGGAGCCCTGATGAGCTGTGCTGGAACAGCAAGCCTTTGCTTTGGCTGCTCCATCCAGGTATGTCCCTAGCATCCAGTCTGGGGGCTTTACAACCTGCTAGAAGGACCAGTGCTTGCATGAGCCAGTCTGGGGAGGAAGCTGTTTATCTGTGCTTTTCAGGTAGAAGAGCTGCAGCACTACAGGCATTAAAGGCTTCCTGGAGGTGGTGAGGAAGCCTCGGGTGAGCAGCAAGCCTTGCTGTGCATTGCTCCTTCTTGGGTGTGTACAGGAGAGGGGCAGAGCTCAGGGCTGTGTAAGAGATGCTCTCCTTTGGCTCAGCAGGGCTGGTGAACGTGAGGTTTGGTACCAGGGTGCAGTGGCCTGGTTTGCCTTGTGCTACTCCTGTGACTTCCAGCTGCATCAGGACTCAAACCCTCTTCCCTCACAGTGCTGCTGAGAGGGGGGAGACTCGGGTGCCAATGCAGGAGCTTCCTTCATGTGCTTATAACGGCTTTTTCCTCGGAGCTTGTGGGAGCAGCTCTGCCCACAGCCCTGTAATTGAGCTTTGACTGGCAGACTTGGCTTGTCTTGGGCGCAGTGAGAAGCTGTGAAATTGAGCCCAGACCAGACGTGGCGTGGTTTGGAGACTGCTTTGGTCCTGCTCTACCCTGGGAGCTGGAAAGGGAGGAGCAGGAGCCAGTGTCAGCAGCTCAAGGATTCTGCTGGAGAACAAGTTACCTTCCTGTTAGAAAAGCTGCATACTTATAAATAGTTTTGGGGTTTCATTTCACTGGATGTTTATACTTCCTATGGGCAGTCTGTGTCTCCAGCTGGTCTGTCACCGGAGAGAAAGAAGTAGGACTTGGCTGTGAGGAAGGTGTAAAGGTGACTTTCTGCTGGGCCAGCTGAGTCTTGGGGCTCTCTGCCTGGCTCCCACATTCCCACTAAGCTGCCCTCCATCTCCTGGGGAATTCTGAATGCCTGCGCAGGCTGCAGCCCTTCCTGTTGGCCAGCCCCTCCCTTGCATGTTCTGGTGATGCATTATTCTTAATAACTGCCTTTAAAAAAAGCTTCCTGCAGAGCATGCATCATGCTGAAATGTTCCCGGCTCTCTCTTGCCTTGTCTTCACTACCCCATCAGCTGCCAGGGTGAGACGTGGGGCTGCCTTTTCAAGGCTTGTCTCGGATCAGAGCTGTGATTCCCCCCAGTCCTGCTGGGCCAGAGAGGGAATTGGGATGCAGAGTGCAGGGTGTGAGTGCGGTATGTGTCTCCTGCCTCCTGCAGGGAAGCCTGCAGCACATGGGTGCACTCCAGGTGATCCCACACTGTGTCATTTAGGAAGTGGTTCCTCAGATAAGCTGAAGCTTGTAGGTCAGACTTTGCAAGGTGTCTCAAAATGCTACATGGAGCAAGATGTCCGTGATTTCTTTTGTGGCCTACACTAAGGAGAGTTTGCTCTTGGAGTAGAGGAATCCAATTAGTTCTTTCAAGACTTTAAACTGGCTTCTTTGGTTCCAGAAAGACAAATGTTCTCCATGCGTCCAGGAAGCTTTCCCAGGTGCCCATGCAGTCTGTATTCTGCTGGAAGATTGGTGACAGTTGCATTTTCCAGGCAGTCCCCTGGTGACACCTGCCTTCTCTGCTGCAGTCAGACCATGTCGCTTAGCATGTTGCAGCATAAACATCCTCTCTTGTAGGAAAGGAAGGTCTTGGCTGGCTCAGCTGTGAGAAACCCATGGGCTCCCATGAGCTCGTCTGCTGAGGGGACTTGCGTGATGATGGTGACGTGAGGGAAGTGGAGTCCTGGCCCGCGAGGTCCGGAGGAGCTGAGCCTCAGGCTTGGGAAGGGTTCAAGACCTCAGCTTCCTCTCCAGTATCAGTCAGGCAGCAGAATCCAGCCCCGCCGGTGGGGACAGAGCCAGGAAAGGCTGGCGTCCCTTTGGTGGCTGTGGGGTGGAGGTGGCAGTAAGTTGAACACCAGTGCTTGGCATGAGCCAGGACATTGTTGCAGGCAGACCTTGGAAATGAGGTGCTGGTTGTGCTCTTTGGGGTGTTTGACACCAAGAGGCTGGAGGAGAGGAGCATTAATTTTTGTGATTGCTCACTTTTACATGCCCACGTGTCCTGTGGCCCTTTGTTATTTAACCTTATGTAATGGTTTTTAATGAGGGAGGCCTGGCTTTTGCTTTCCAGACAGTGAATGAGACAGTTGACAGGTGATGGCCAGGCTTTGTCAGCCCGAGAGGGATGTTCTGCACTTAATAAACAAGTGTTAAGGTTGGTTTGAACTTGGATTTTGTGGAGCTTTCCTTTGGAAGAGCTTTGCAGCACTGCTGGGAGGGTTGCAGGTCCCCTGGAAACATGGCCATGGCTCTGGGGACTTGATCCCCTTCCCAGTCCAGAGGCTGGAAAGTCTTATTGTTAGTTGGGCTCTGCAAGGTCAGTGCTAATCCAATTCAAAGCCAGCAGGGAGGTAATGGTTTTGTCCTGCTCAGAAGCTCTGTTCTTACAGACTTGTTACCCCATATTTTCAGGTGGAAAATCCACTGCTTTTTGCTTTTGAGGTGGTACTGAGGTATAAACTACAAAGCCAGAAACCCCTTTTCTTTTTCTTTCTTCAGCATGGACTGTTGACAGAGTTTATACTCTTTGCCTGGCTTCCCCGGTTTGATGCAGGGAGAGGATGGTGCTTTCCAGCACCTTCTGTCCCATACGTGTGGGCGAGGGGCAGGCTGAGGCTCTGCTGGAATCCCCCCACCCTCAACTATACTGATTCCCCATATCCTGAAGGTGATGCAGGTTTGAGTTGAAGCCTCATTCTTTTGTTCCCAAGTACAGAGAATATGAAGGCTGTGACCTGGGACAAGTGCTGGAAGCAGAGGTATGGTGTGTGTGTTGGAAGGGACTGCTGCCAGCCAGCAGCTGAGCAGCAGAAGTCAGCTCTGGTGGGTGTGGGGTCAGTGTGCTGTGGGACGAGGCACCAGAGGTGTTGTTGCTAACAGGTAGAGACTAGTCCCTGCCTTGAGCCTTGGGAATTCCTGCACAAACTTGCTGGAGCTCGTCGCTCAGTGGGCTTCAGTCACTGGGGAAGGAATAGGAAGTGTGTGGAGAGATGGGAGTTTTAACATTTCTTCCAGGGTAACTTGCAGCTGATTTTAAACCCAGGCTGTTTTCATAGGGGTATCTGCCTGATGGGGAGAAGATTGTCAGAGGCCTCAGCAGATTTTCCAGCTTGAAGTGCTGTGGTAGGATGCTCAGTGCAGGGAAGGGTGCAGACAGAGGCAGAGCAGACTGTCACACTCTCCACCTCACCCAATAGCAGGGGATGTTGCCAGGGAGCAGCTCTCCACTGCTTAGGTCCCTGCTCTGTCTCCCAGGCTGCTGCTTGGAGTGGGGAGAGCTGAGCAAAATGCTGCTCAGGCTCACCAGATCTGCAGGCACCAATTTCAGGAGGGCAGAATGAAGCTTATTTAACACACACCATACTGAACTTAACTGGGTCTAGAATAAACCCTATGAATGGGGGTTACTGTGCAGTGTGCTGTTCTGTTCCTGCTGTCTGTGCTGCAGGAACCTTTCTGTGCCTAAATCTGGGTAAACCTGTTGTGGCATTCTGCCATGGAGAAACATTGGGCAGCCCTGTTGTGTTGGATCACACTCCGGTTTCAGGTGGTTTCAGGCCTGCCTTCAGCAGGAGCTGTGTGAGCAGGGAGGGAATTGCAGCAGTCCTGCCTGCCACTGGGCTTGGCGTCACAGGGCTGCTTTGGGGTGAGGCCAGGCCCAGCTCTGCTGCAGAGTCACAACGGGAGCCCTGCTCTGCATGGAAAATGCCCACAGTGTCCCAGAGCCCAGAACTGCTGTGCTTCAGGTGTACTGACCTCACTGCATGTTGTATTTTCTCCTCGCCCTTTCCTCTCTCTGACATCTCTCTGACTCCTGGGGCTCTTACCACGCTGAGATATTTTCTTGCAAGAGCTGAGTTGTCTGCAGAGGAGGAACAGCCCAGAGCATTGTCTGCACTGGAAAGGTGGGCATCTTGGGAGAAAGGTGATAGAGCAGCCAGAGCGGGAAGGACAACACTTGCAAATGCCATCACTGCAGTCTGGATGGCACCCATGCTCCCCAGCAGGTCTTCTCTAATGTCTCTCTGAGTATATATAAGTGCAGACCTGGAAACGAGACTCAAAATAATCCTGTGCAGAGCGCAGAGGATGCACTGCAGTGGGCTTGGCTCGGTGACAGCAGACAGGCACCCGGAGTGTGGTTAGGCTCAAGCAGGGAACAGTTCCTGCTGCTGGTTGTGGTCCTGGCAGGGGACTTACAGAGCCTGAAATCTGTCTTCTCCTGCGAGAAGACTGTGACACGCAGTGCTTTGCTCCTGTTTTTGTGCAGAGCCAGAAATCAAAGTCCAGAGCAGTGCTTCTCCAGCCACAGTCGTTTAAAGGCACTTGCTGTTGTTTTAGGGCCAATATTTAACTTGTGCCTGTGATGAGGAATGCCTGTTAGACTCTAAATATTTGATTTAAGGAAGAAGTTTGAGGGGAGAAGGCCCGCTGCTGGGGGCAGGGTCAGGAAGCAGTTGCAATGCGTGTGTTTGCAGGTCTGTGTGGACCGGGCTGCATTGCTGTTCTGGCAGGTCCGGCAGCGGCTGAGGCTGTGCTGCAGCACGGGAGCAGCAAGAGGAAATGTTTGTGTGCTGGGCTGGAGCAGGGTGTGTCTGCTCACTGCTCGCAGCCCGCAGCCGGTCCTGCGCCCGCTGCAGCCAGGCTTTAAAGGCACAGGCTTGGAGATGCTTCCCAACCAGGGCTGCTGTGCACAGCTGGGATGGAGCGGGCAGGAACTCAGTGATAAAAGCAGCTTATGGGACGAGTAATGCTCTGCTGCTTCTGCTTTCTTTAGTGGGAAGAGGTCCTGAACTGTGATCCACTCTGCAGTGGATCCTGCTAATGGCAGGATTTCCTGTTCTTTGAACCCAGCAGCAGTGGTGTCCTTGGCAGTGGTGTGGACTTGATGCTCTTAAAGGTCTTCTCCAACCTCATCGATTCTTACATTCTGTGACCTGCTCAATGAGGTGCTTGTGGCTCCTCCTGTTCTCTCTTACCTCTCTGGGTGATGCTTCTCACAGTGTTCCACATACACACACATCACTGCTCAGCCAGTGTGAGCCTGTGGGGGATGTTTGCTGCTGTTGGCCAGTGCTGATAGCAGCTCTGTGGGGCTGTGCGCTGGGATGCTGGTGGTGCATGTCACAGCTCAGGTTGTGCTGGCATCGATGTGGGCTGTATGGGCTGGTTGTGGTGCATGAGGACATGGTGATGGAGAGAGGAGCCTGCTCCTCTGTTCCCAGCTCCATAGGTGCCTCAGTCAGAGCAGGCAGCCCCTCTGCAGGCAGGGCAGGTTGGTAATTCTGGGTCTGGATGTGAAATCTGGGCTTCCTTAGCTACATGGTAACCCTCTGCCCTAACTTCCTGTGCTCTTGATTGGATGCTTTTGGCCGTGTTTAACTCTTTTGTGCTTAGATCCAGAAAGAACATGTTTTTTCTTGAAGCCACGTCAGAGGCTGTTTGCAAGCCAGCCCAAGGGGAAGGCTTCGCCTGGGTTCCTGTGTGCAGAGTTCAGCCCAGCTCTGAAAGGCTGAGGACTTTATCCTTCCAGTGTAGCAGAGGGCTTGTAGGCAGCCCTCAGTCGCAGCCTGGAGCCACGTGAGGGAGAGCCAAGTCCAGCTGTGGCTTTTAGTCACAGGTTCGGTGCTGGGGAAGCAAAGGCTTTTGTCAGAGCCCCATCCAGCTCCAAAGGGGATCAGACACTGTATAGGAAGGTGGCAAACAGACTTCCCCCCTTTTGCATGTTCTGCAGGCACCTTGTACCATCTGTAATGGAGGTGATAACTCAGTGGTGACAACTGAGCTGTGTCCATCCAACCCACAGGCTCTGGTGGTGTCTGCACCACATCCCAGAGCCCCTCTGGAGTTGTGTTCCCACTTTGAAGGGCCACAGAGGGGCTGCTGTGAGTGGGCACCCAACAGCACTGTGCAGCTGCAGGAAGTCTTGGCTTGTTTCCATAATGAGTGTTGATGGGTTTAAGCCCACAGACTGGCTGCATAACGAATGAGAGAGCATAGGGAGCTGTGTCCTGTCTGCAGGAGCTGGAAGAGGTGATGGGAGTTGGATTCAGGAGTGATTAACTCAAAGAAAGGCAAGTTTGGGGTTTTGGATGGCAGTGTGCACTGGAGTAGGATGGATGTATGTTGGCTGGGATTTCTGGGACAAATCAGAGAAGTGAGAGCCCAGAAATGAGGGAGAAGGGACACTTTGTTCGTGCAAATCATGTTCCGGATATTAATAGCAGGAAGATGAAATGGGTCCTCCTGGGGGGTGTATCCTGCCTGTTCCTCCACATGGGTGAGCACTCTGGCTTTATAAATGAAGCCCTTTGTGTAGGGCCCAGAGGAGAAGGTCTTGAGCAGGTAAGGTAAAGGGGGAACCGGTGAGGTCACACTAGTTCTGCCTGTTTGAGAGTAGTCTTTTGGGTGAGCCCTTAAGAAGTTTCCTTTCCCAGTCTGCAGCACCTCTGTAGCCACCTTTTAGCTGTAGCTGCTCCTGTGGTGTCCCTGTTTCAGTCCTGGCCATCTGATCCTATGCAAAATGCACACAGGTGGGCAAAGAGGGCAGATGAGAAACAACCTTTGGAATGTGGAGCTTGTGGCAAACCACACCGAGTCCTTAATCCACAAAGCTGTCACGGTGCTTAATAAAGGGTTGCATGTCTGATCCTCTGTGTGTGGGATGGAGGAGGGAAAAACCCTGGACAGTTTGTGGCATGACCAGAAATGGGCTGTAGGTCTCTGGCCCCTGTGTTCTTAAGTTCATTTCTCCCTGCAAGCCAGGGGTATTTGTCTAGGTCTTAGGAATTTGTCCCACTTAGTCTCCAATGAGTCAGGAATTGCCCTTCTTTACCTCCCTCCTCTTCTCTGAGCTCACGGGCACTTTGCTTCCCTGTCTCTAAAACAAGCAGGTTGCTTCTGTGCCTTCAGGAGGTTGCAAGGAGAAATGTGGAATGGATTGAGCTGCTTGGCCTTGTAATAGAGGGGGTGGGAAGAGGATTGCCTCATGGATTGCTCGCTGACTCTTGCATGTAAGCCGATGGATCCTGTCGTGCCACAGAGCATCCCTCTGCCCCAGTTACTCTGCAGCAAAGCATAATTGCCTGGTGCTACTCTTTCCCCTTCCAGCCTGGGCTGTGGGTCCTGCTGCTGGTCTTGGAAGGTGGTGGCTGTCCCCATTTGGATGAAGAGCTGGGAGCAGCTACCTGAGACAGCAACCAGCTCCTGGGTGATTTTTGCATCAGGGAAGTGATTTTGGAGCTTGGCACAAGGAGTTTGGCAGCTCTCTGGGGAGAGGCTTCCCTGTGACCCCTCCCCAGAAGCTCACCCTTCCCTCCGTCCCTCCTTCTCGAGGTTTGGCAGTCAACTGAGAGGAAACCTATGGGCTTCGAGCAGCCTGGGGAAGAAAGCAGAGGGGGAAATGATGTTTGCTTGAATGTGGGACAGCTCAGTTTGGCAGAGCTGCAGTTCTGCAGCCCAGAAATGGAAACAGCCCTTGTCACCAGTGGGAATGACACCCCCCCCACGCACCCTGTGCCAGGGCTTTCCAGGGTGCTCCTGTGCTGGGACAGCAGAGTGGCATTATTCCCCCTTCCATGTGACCTTGGGGGAGCTGGAATTCGCTGTAGTTTGGTGGTTAGAGAGAGAACTGGATGCAGGCACCCCATCTTTTACCACTTTGCCTTGCAAAAGGCCACCCCGGACCTGCAGGTGCAGCTGCTCCTCAGCCTGCTTCTGTCAAGAGGATATGGGTTAGGGGAAAAAAGTAAAAATCCTACTGTTCAGAGTGCTTGTGCCAACCCAGATCCTGCTGACAGAAAAGCCTTTGGTAGCGACACACATGACAGGAGGCCAAGCAGATCCCTGCAGAGTGACAGTCCCCAGATGGGAGCAGGGAACCTGCTGGCACCCCTCTTGTCCTTGCAGGGCACAGGCCTTTGGCAGCTGGGCTGGATGTACACATCCCATCTGCTGAGCCGGGGTCCTTGTGGGTTTGCTTACCCCTTTAAGGGAAGGAGACATCCCCAGCCCCTGGAGCCATCTGGCTCTTGTGGGTTGTCCCATGTGGTGTGACAGATGTGGTCAGGATGACACCCGGTGTCATCCAGAGTTCCCTGGTGGCCTGGACTGTGGTGGACAGAGGGGTAGCAAGAGGGGGTTTTCCTGGGAAGCTGTGGTTCAGAGAAAGTTTGCTGTGGACTTGCAGTGTGACTCCAGTTTGGGCAGCAGGGATGTCCTGCCTGCAGGGTTGGTGGTTCCAGAAGAGTGAACACCTGATGTGGGAGCAGCTTTATGACCTGGCCTGTTAACTGGTGAGTGCAGGGAGTGCTTTAGCTTGTTCTGTGCCTGCTTTGGGGCTGCACGGCTGCAGGGAGGGAGAATGGAAGTGCTGAGAGCTAATGCTCTGCTAAACATTGATCTTCTGCTCCCTAGAACTTGGGAGCAAGTGGGGACACTCTGGGTTGTTCAGGGATGCTGAGACAGTTCTGGCCACTTCCAAGCCATTTGTGTTGTGGGGGAGACCCATGGTGTGAGTGACCGAGGGCAGAGTCTGTCCCAGGCTCCTGCTCCTGAGGTTATTTAGGAGCCTGGCCAAAGGCCGTGGGGAGGAGCAAGTGCTGAGTGTGTCACTCTGGTGTCCTGCTCCCTGGCTCCCCATGCTGCTGTTCAGTGGAGCTCCTCTGCGGGGAGGAAATCATCTCCAGGTGGATGGAAGCATTTGAGACTGTCACCCAGCTGGGGCTTGGGGAGGAAAGGAAGGGAAGGGAGACATGCATCCAGGAATTCTCCTTTGTTTATAAGGAAAGGAGTTGAGAAATGCCCCTTATCCTTTGGAGAGAAGATACTGAGCCCCTCATTCTATATACAGCTGATCCCTCGCAATGCCAGAAGGAAGAACACTTGGAATTCAAGGCTGTGGGATCTGAGGACATCTTCGAAAGTGTTGCATTCTTCCTCTGCTCTCGAATGGCTGCCTGTGAGACAGTGCTTGGATGGCTGTGACTTCTTGTGTCCTCTGCTGCCCTTCTGCTGCTGCCCATCCTGTGGGACACAGTGGTGGTGTGTGCTTTGTCAGCAGAGCTGTGAGGAGCCATCCCATGGTGGAAGGGGAAGATCTCACCCCACCATCCAGTGGGACCCTCTGTCTCATGCACACCAGAGCACCTCTGCCTGGGCTTTCTTCAGAGCCTTGTCCTGCTGTGATGAGGCATGGACCTTCATGCTGCTGCTCATAATGGTAGGACCAGGGGGAATGGCTTCAACCTGCTAGAGGGGAGATGGAGATGAGCTCTTAGGCAGAAGCTCTTCCCTGGGAGGGTGCTGAGGCGCTGGCACAGGGTGCCCAGAGAAGCTGTGGCTGCCCCATCCCTGGCAGTGCTCAAGGCCAGGTTGGACACAGGGGCTTGGAGCAAGCTGCTCCAGTGGAAGGGGTCCCTGCCTGTGGCAGGGGTTGGAACTGGATGAAGTGTCGTGCTTCATGCTCTGGGCACAAGTGGAGTAAATGCCAGGCTTGGGTCTTGACTGTAGAAACAAAGTGGTTGCAGGCTCCCTCCCAGGATGAGTGCGCTTGTGACAATGGAATTGGTGCAGGAACTGGGCAGGATGGGACTGGTTGGAAAAGAATCGGGTTCTGCTCTTTACGTCACGCATGGTAGACGTGTGGAGGGGAGAGCAGGAGAAGGGGAAGGCACGGCACTGGTGAATTGGAACTTTTGGAAGGCAGCTGGTTCCCTTGCAGCTCTGGATTTGATCTGATCCAGTGTGGAACCGGAGCTTGCTGCATTGTGGATGTGGTGTTTGGTTCAAACAGGAGCTCACTGGAGAGCTGCAGAACCCAGCTCCTGCGAGGGACTTGATGGCTCAGGCCACGGTTCAAGTGTCTCCATGTATGAGCTGCCTCATTGAGTCCAGCTCTCGTGGTGAAAGGCAATGTCAGCGCCTTGGCTGGGATGTGTCCCAGGAAAACCGCTGAAGCATATGGCTGTGGGAAGGGATGGAAAACTGGGGCTCTGACTACTGTCCTTTAGAGGTCTCCCAGCCAGGGACTTGCCTTTGTAATGCATTTCCTTTCTTCCAGTACCACTGACTTGATGTTAATAAAACTGAAACCACTTCAGCATCCTATTGGCTTTGTTCTGTGTTGAACTGATGCTCTAGATTCTGCAGGAGCAGGTAATTCACGCACGCAGGGGCAGAGGTGAGCCTGTGTCTTTTCTGTTGTTCAGAACCAGGTTTGCTGCTCTGCTTACACGTTACCTGCGGTGTCCCTCTTACAGTAACAGCAAAGCAAGTTGCACTTTCTCAGGCAGAAATTGCTCCATCCGTGAGCAGGAGCACTATAGTGACCCTTGTACGAGCAGTGAGCAGCAGGCTGAGGCTGGGGTTGGGTTATTTGCTGATCTTGCCATCTTCCAGCACTGCCCCAGAACCTCTCCTGGCCCAGCAGCCCCGAGGATGGCTGTTGCTGGTCCTGGAGAAGGGATGCTGGAGCGGAGAGCAGGTAGAAGATGCTGTGAACCTCCCAGTGGCATGATAGGTAGGAGGTGGATGGGTGTCTTGCTGCCTGACTCTCTCTTGCAACCAGGGGTTTTGCTTTTCCAGCACAGGTTTGCAAACCCCACACAGTGTGGATTCAACATGGGGACCATGGGAATGGCTCCGGAGGTGGATGTGGCTTGAGAACAGGGAGGTGGCTGCCCTGGGGCTTAGTGTGTTTACACAAGGGGTGAATCAAGGGGTACAGTCAGGCCCCTTTTGTGGGCTCTGTGGAGTCAGCCCTAAAGCTGCTTCTCTTTGAGTCTCTCTGATAAAGCCTCCGTGTGTTTTCTGGTGGATGTTAGGAATTCTGTCACTGGAAGTTTAAATTTGTGGCTGAGCCCAAAAATGTGCATCGACTCTCTTGGGCACTTGGTTCTTGGATGGATGTGTTTAACTTGTGCTGTGTTTTGTCTTCTCCAGCCTAGTTTTCAGATCTGGTCTTAATTTAGCATGTGTGTATTTACTATTATTAATTTTCCTAGAGAAGTATTTTCAGCTTTTTGCTTGGTTCCTGTGCTGCTGCTGAAGTTTCCATCACGATATTTCCGGCTCCTTGGTGAAGTGTGGTTAATATTTTCCATCCAGGTGTAACTGCTTTAAACAGGGATCCAACAAAAAGAGTAAGATTTGAATCCTGTGCTCAATTCTGGCCCCTCACTACAAGAGAGACATTGAGGTGCTGGAGCGGGGCCAGAGAAGGGCACTGGAGCTGGTGCAGGGCCTGGAGCCCAAGTGTGATGGGGAACGGCTGAGGGACCTGGGGGATTCAGCCTGGAGAAGAGAAGGCTCAGGGGGGACCTGATCACTCCCTACAAGTGCCTGAGAGGAGGCTGGAGCCAGGAGGGGCTGGGCTCTGCTCCCAAGGAACAAGGGATGGGACAAGCGGAAACGGCCTCAAGCTGCCCCAGGGCAGGTTTAGATGGAGCTGAGGAACAATTCCTGCCCCAGAGGGTGCTCAGGCATTGGAACAGGCTGCCCAGGGCAGGGCTGCAGTCACCGTCCCTGCAAGTGTTCACACAGTGTGGAGACAAGGCCTCAGTGCCATGGGTCAGTGGTGGCCTTGGCAGGGCTGGGCAGTGGTTGGACTGGATGAGCTTAAAGGTCTTTCCCAACCCAGTTCATTCTGTGGTTCTGCATTCAGCACCTCGCAGCGGTGGTGAGATGCTCTGTGAAGTTTTCTTTGTGGCTGCTTTTATTGAGAAATTCAGGACCTGCCCTGGAAGAGCTGTTGACTCTGCAAGCATGTTTGTGTTCAGAAACGTTGAGGATCTGGGTTGTTCTCAATTTGGACTATCCAAAGCACATTGATTTCCATTTCTGCTTATGCAAGCAGCGAGCAGACACTCACTGCAACAGTCCCGCTCCTGGTGGTTACAGAGGGGCCTGTTTCCTCATTAAGAAATTTTGGTGCAAAATAATTACTGCTGAGCTGCTGCCAGAAGCTGCTTCTTTGTAAGGCTTGGAACAGACATGTCCTGCTGCCTGCTGCCCAGAAGGGAGTTCTTGTGCACACCAAGCTGCGGTGCGAGTGGTTCACACTCGAGGGTGAAGTCCCCTGCCTGCTGGTCCAGAGATGTCCATCATGTGGCTTGTATGGCTCTTCCATGCCCATCTCAAAAGGGAGGGAACTGTTCTAAAATCACAACAGGGAATTCACACTTTCACGTGAGGTCCTGCAGACTCTTAGCATGTTGCCTTTGGGCTCTACTAGAAACTGAAAACACTGCTACTGGTGGTTTCCCCCCTTTTTTTACTACTTATGTTCAGAGAACAGGTTTCAGCTTTGCTCCCACTCTTTCTCGGGGCTGGAGTTGAGTTGGGGTCACTGCGTGCACTCCAGGGTCATGAACACAGCAAGAGGATGTCTGGCTGCCCAGCACCAGCTGCACCATTGTGGTGCTGGGTTTGAGGAACAGCTGAGACTTTGCTTCTAAAGCAGGCTGCTGGGTTTGCCTTTGTCATCTGGTATCCTCTAAGGAACTCGGTGAAATCCCATGTGGGTCAGGACTGGTTTCGTGTGGTGAGAACTTGCTGAGTGCTGGTGAGGCCTCAAGTTGTGACTCCTCTACAGCAGGAGCAGTTCTCTGCTGTGAGGTTGAAACTGCTGCTCGTGGGGTTGTGGAGGGGACAGTGTGGCACAGATCTGTTTTTAAATGAAGATATATTGAAAAAGCTGTATTTGTGTTTGGAAGCTGGGAGAAAAGAAGCGATTTGGAGCTTCATCTGTTGTAGGTTAAGAGCTGACCAAAGTTCGCAGTGTCTAAAAAATCTCCTGGGAAAGGGAATAGCCAATAACAAGGGAATGCTTCTAATTTAGAGAAAAGCTTCATAGATGGGATAGCTGGAAGAGGAAACCAGGAGGAAAAATCCAGCACAGCACAGCTCTGGGGGGAAAACCACAAATGCTTTATTATTAGTATTTGACTTACTTTTGTTTTTTAATCCTGGTGGTTTGGGGCTTGGACAGATACAGCTTGAACACAAAATTGCCAGGGTAGGAGAAGTTAGCATTATTTTTACATCTTGGAAAATCCACTGGATTTCCCTATTGTGTGGACAGGTTTTTCCTTCAGCTGTTGAAAGAGAAGTGAGCAGCTTCAGCCCAGAGAGAGGACCCCAGCCAGCCCTGTAGAGCCCAGGGCACTGCAGACCACAGGTTTCTGCTGGACTGCAACAGTCCAGAAGGTTTCTTCCTTTCCTTGTTGATCCAGAGCAAAGCTGGTGGGAGAAGGTGACTTTACGGCCAGATCTTGGCCTTTGGAGAAGCTGGAACAGCCTTTGTCTGCAGGATGCTGTCTTGTTCCTGCAGCTTGTGTTGGCTCCTGCTGCTCCCCACTGCCACAGGCATGTGTGTGAATGGTGGCCTGGGCCATGGAGAATGTAGATGTGGGCCCAAACCTGCGTCTCAGGAGGACCTCTCAGGACCACTACAGTTCACAGCATTAGGTTGGAATGAGCCTGTTTGGTTGGGGTTGTTCTGCCCCCCCCATCTCTTTCTCCTTTTATAGCTCCCACACCCCAGATGAGTTGTTTGCCTCCTGAACCTGCTTAACCTGTAAGGCC
Source organism: Pezoporus wallicus (assembly GCF_028554395.1). Taxonomy (NCBI): domain Eukaryota; kingdom Metazoa; phylum Chordata; class Aves; order Psittaciformes; family Psittacidae; genus Pezoporus; species Pezoporus wallicus. The sequence goes on from NW_026641603.1 coordinate 505,874, forward strand.
CCTGATCAGGACCATGCATGAGTACCAAGAGTTGTCCTGCTTAGTTGGGTCCCTGGAGGCCTTGTGTAGGGGGTGGGCTGGATGGAGAGGGGCCCCAGCAGCCCTGTAGTGGTCTCCATGCACTAGGAAGCACTCATGCATCAGGGAGCTTGTTTAGGGATGCCCTGGTCCTCCTGCCCTGTGTCCCTCGCATGCCATCACTCCTGCCTCCAGCTGGCCCATGCCCATGACAGGGATCTCCTGTGGGAAGCCTGGTGAGGTTTTCCATGCCCCTCATTTTGGGAAACCTCTGTGTCATGGCACAGCGTGTCCCTGTTTGGGATGAGCAGTGTTGGCTGCCACACTAGAGACTGGAATCCATTTCTAACTGCAAACCTTTGGAGCTGTCATCTGGGACCATCTGTACTTGCTTTAAAGATGTTGGATCTTGCTTTGTTTTCAGACTTTTGATCTCTTTGCAAGCTGAGACTTTATCTGCCTCTTCCAGTTTTAAAATGTGTTGGGGTTTGGTTTCAGCTGTGTAAGGCCACTGGTTGCTTTTTGGTCTGCATTTTGGGTTTGGGAGCCAGCTGATGGGTCGTCTTTTGGGACATCAGAGTATTTGGGATTATTTTTAGCTTTTAATTGGCAGTGATCTGTACTTGGAGCTGTGTAGTGTCAAGGGCTTTTCTTCCTTGTGCTCTCAAGAAGCTTGCTTTTCTCTTTCATCTGCATGCAGCTGTATTTCTTGCTCACAAAGCACAGAGTACACGGGGAAAACAGCTTCAAGTAACCAGCCCAAAGACTTGTGGAGATAAGGGCTCGCTGTGGTCAAGCCTCCATGGCTGGTAGCAGCATCCTGAGGGTGCTGGCTGGTCCAGAACGCCTGGGCTCTGTTCCAAGAAGCACCATGGACCTGCTCCTGACCTTCACTCCCTGCTCTGGGCTGCTATTTTTGCCTCCTCTTCCCCTCTTTTGTCTTGCCCCGTTTAATTGTAACCTCTTTTGGGCAGGAACACAGCGTGGGTAGCAAAGGCCTAGAACAATGTGCCCCAGATGGTGGTGTGCAAGCATTTTATGCTTGCAGATGTGGTCAGGAACTTGCTGAGCCTCAACACTGCAGTCTCCAGGTCTTAGAGACGAGGGCTAGCACCAGAATCACAGCTGCTGCTTCGTTTTACTTAAAACAACAAACCATCCCCAATCCCTTTTTCTCACCCCCTGACTGCAGGGAAAAGCCTGGAGATGTGACTGGAGCAGCCCTGGCATGCTCAGAACTACGGGGCAAGTAGAAAGAACCCAGTGTTGCATCAAACCCAACATGAACCCCTTTGGGTTTCAGCCATTGCTTGGCCATGGGTTTGCCCCTTCACTGTCTGTGGGTCTGTTTTGGGGAGTTGCTGAAGGCACTTGCACTTGGCTGCAGCTCATTTCCCTTTCAGGCTCCCTGCCTTGGAGCACTTGCAGTGCAGACACTGCAGGACAGCACTCCTTTGGCTGAAGACCTCACTTTGAAATTTCTTCTACCAAATTTCAGGCCAGTTTTGTATTTTTTTCCTTATTCATCCTCTCCCTTCCCTCCAAAGAGAGAAAGAAGTCTTCCTACTCTCATCTTGCATCAGATTTGATACCAGGCCAACAAATCCAGCCTCGAAGGTGCTTTTCTGAGGCTGCTTGCCTCGATGTGACCTTCTGGGTGAGGATTCCTGTTCAAAAATGCAACTATTGATTATCAGGGGCATCTTCCCGTGGTGCTGCTCCCCTGGGCTGGCAGGACAGGGCAGTGTGAGGCCCTGCTGCCCATGCAGAGGCTGCTGTGTTGTGACAAACACAGGTTTTGCAGGGCTGTTCGCTCCAGAGCAGTGGGAGTCCTGGGGTTTTACCAAAGGTTTCTGTTTCTGATTAGGTTGTTCTCAGTTCTAAAGGCTAGAGATCTCTTTATGGCACAGAGTGGAAAACCTGACCAGTCCCTGGGTGGTGGGTCCTGCTTTGGTGCTGAGGTGCAGTGAGCTGATGCCTCTCCTGGGTGCTCTTTGGAGGTAGAAATAGATTCCTGCCAGCCCTGAGCTCCCCATGGCTCATCCCGGGGGGAAGCATCGCTCGCCCCAGCCTGACTCAGCCACGGCTTCCTGCTGCTCTGCCCGCCCCTCTTTGGGAAAGCAGGAATTGCATTGTAGGGCTGGGGGCTGTCTGGAACTGGGCTTTGGAGCTGGGAGCTTTGAGCAGAGCTGCTCCCAAAGCTGGGCTTTGCTGGAGAGTCCTGCCTGTGTTCGTCCGGGCGGGGAGAGGTCAGTGCAGCCTCCCAGTGCTCACAGGAAACAGGCTTAATCTTTCCCATTCTGTTGGGTCTGTGTCTCTTCGTTGTCTGAAATTCCCTTGCAGAGACTGGCCCATAACTCTTGTAAACCAAATAACCCCAAGCGTGGGGGCTGGAACTCCCTGGGCTCTGGCTGCCGGCCGCCTGACTCTATGCAAACAGTCTGGGCCTGAAATCCCCCGGGAAGGAACATAAAGGTCTGATTCAAACCCAAAACGGGATGTGAAGGAACGTGTCCCACGCATCCCGCTGCCTCCCCTTGCCTCGTATGTGGCTGCTGGTTCCCAAAATGCCTGGGGAGAGCTATGCTGTGCCACCTGCTCCGGCAGCTCCTTGCTCCTGCATGTCCTTGCCTGAGGGCGAGAGGTGGGGAAAAGCAGGAGAGGGGTGGGAGGGCATGGCCATGCACCGAACCTGGAGCGGAAACCATTGGGGGAGCAAAGAATGAGCAGGATATCACGTGTGGGCCGTGTGCGCGCAGGGCTGGGGAGAACAAAGCGCAGGGAAGCCCTGCTCCAGAGCTGCTCCCAACCCCGCTTCCTGCTGGCATGGAACCCAGGCTGCTGCCTGCCCCTCGCTGCCTGGCTCTGGGCAGGCTGGAAGGCTCAGCGTGCCTCAATTTCCCTCTGCCAAGATGAACTGGGTGCAGCAGGGTGGTCCCCAGGGGTTGACCTGCTGTGAGTGGCCCTGGAAGACCAGGCTGCTGTGCTCTGGGATTGCTCCAGAGGTGCTGTGGGGGAAGAAGGGGGCTCCCATCCCACAGGAAGGCCTCGTTCCCCAGTACTTGAACTTTACCTGAGTCTTACAGCCAGCTCTGGGGCAGCAGCACAAGAGGGATGTGGGGCTGTTGGAGTGAGTCCAGAGGAGGCCACGGAGATGCTGCGAGGGCTGGAGCAGCTCTGCTCTGGAGCCAGGCTGAGAGAGCTGGGCTGGGGCAGCCTGGAGAAGAGAAGGCTCCTGAAGGGGAGACCTGAGAGCAGCTTCAGAGCCTGAAGGGGCTCCAGGAAACCTGGAGAGGGGCTTTGGACAAGGGCCTGTAGGGACAGGCCAAGGGGGAATGCCTCAAGCACAGGGCCTCTCCCAACATCTCTGGCACAAAAGGTCCTGGCCCTTCTGCAGCGGAGGCTGATGCTGGGGGCAGTGCTGTGACTCAGCTGGGCACAGCCTCTGCACAAGCAGCATTCAGAATATCCTCTTTTCGCTTCGTAGGAAGGGGCACGCCTGGTGTGGTTTGTGTTGTGGTGCAGAGGATTATGTGTGTCTTTTCTTCGTCAGGGGCTGTAGTGATAGGACAAGGGGTAATGGGTTATAAGTAAACCAGGTGATGTCCAGGTTAGATACAAGGCAGAAGCTCTTCCCTGTGAGGGTGCTGAGGCACTGGCACAGGGTGCCCAGAGGAGCTGTGGCTGCCCCATCCCTGGCAGTGTTCAAGGCCAGGTTGGACACAGGGGCTTGGAGCAAGCTGCTCCAGTGGAAGGGGTCTCTGCCCGTGGCAGGGGTTGGAGCTGAATGAGCTTTAAGGTCCCTTCCAACCCAAACTATTCCATGGTTCGATTTTCCTCTACTCTTGGGGTAGGGGGGGATCAAGTCTGACCAGCAGCAGCTTGGCCCTGAGCAGCTTTGCTGGTACCTCTGAAGGTCCAGGCTGCCATCAGCCCTTCCCTATGGGGACACTGTTCTCCCCACATGACTCTCTGCTGGCTCTAACATGGTGATGAAGTGCTTCACCTCCTGCCCTGGCCAGATTGTGATTTAGTCGTGCCTGCATCATAGATGTGAGGCCCCCCTGTGATGCTCCTGCTACCCCAGCTTCTCCCACCCCTTGGCTGCAGCATCCCTTCATCATTGTGGGTTACCTGTAACGCAGGGGAGGTGTTGGAGGGGCTCTGGGGGTAGGAGCCTGGAGCCTCCCATTGTCTTCTGCCCCCGTGTTTCCTTGTGCTGATTTTCTCCCTGTCCTCTTACAGCTGGGAGCCCGAGGAGCCGCGCTGGGAGGACCCTCTCCACAGGATGTTCTCCCCACCAAAGACCTCCCTGTAACAGGCGACGATGACAATCCCGGCCGGACCTTGGGAAGCACTAACATTTCAGTAGCCCAGCACCCTTGTGTGGCCGCCTCCCCCGCCTCCTCCACAGCCAGCCCTCCCACTGCTCCCCGGGATGGTGTATTAACCAGGAAGAGCCCTGCTTCTGTCCTCCTCGCCCCTCAACTTTCGGCAGCTCTGGGATTTGTATGGCAGCAGCGTAACCGTGGAGAGGCCGGGGTATCACAAACTTATGGATTTTGATAAGAGAGGAGGGAAAGGGGAGCTGGAGGAAGGTAAAAGGATGTCCAAGGCAGGTGGAGGAAGGAGCAGTCATGGAAGCCGGAGTGCTGGAACCAACTCGGGAGTCTTAATGGTGGGTCCCAACTTCCGGGTCGGCAAGAAGATTGGATGTGGCAATTTTGGAGAGCTCCGTCTAGGTGAGAAGGGTCATCTTCTGTCCTCCCTGGGCCCTGGCATCCTGCTCAGGCAGCAGGAGGGTGCCTGTGACCATCAGCACCAAGGGTGTTGACCGGCCATCCAGTGTTGAAGCCTTGCACATCGCAGGTAGCCCCTGCTTCCTTCACGGATTTCCTCAGCCCTTTCATGCTGTGTTCAGTCTTTCAAAGCCTGTCAGAACCAAAGGACCCAATCCAGACATGGTGCCCATCTCCTCCCCATACCTGTTAACTCTTGGGTTTGTCAGGGAGAGCGTTACAGCTCAGTCCTGTCTGTTGGAAGTGGTGGTGGCCTGTGCAGGCCTGGATGTGTATGTCCCGTCCCCCCTCAGTCCAGGAACACTTAGCAAGCAGCGTTTCATGGGATGCTGCTGTGTCCTCACTAGCTGCACCATGTGCCTCGGGAGGTGGGTTCTGCTGGGAAGAGTCAGTGTTTTATCCTGGGTGAGCTCTCTGGTTGTTAAAGCTGGGTGTTCAGAGACTCCCCTCACGTTTTATGCGGGTGAAAGAAAGGGCTGAATGAAACCCAGACACCTCCCATGGTCACTTTCCATGCTGATCCAAGTCTGGCAGGTTCAAGCAGACTCTTTGTTTGGAGGGTGGGTAGGTTGCTCCTGTCCCAGGAGGCTTCCAGCAAGCTGTCAACTCTTGGGTTGGCATCAGGCAGCTGGGAGAGGTGGCAGTGCCCGGCAGCGTGGTCAGGATGTCCCCAGGAATGCACATGGAACATGCCGATGGAGCGTTGGCCTTGTCTGTGAGTGCTTTGGGAAGGGGCAGAGGGAGCCTGGGGCAGCAGTTGCCTTGTTGCTCTGTGCTATGTTAAGCAGCACCTTTTGAAGCCCAGCTCGGTGCTAGCCCCACAGGGACGTGGTGATCTGGGCAGGGTGTTTGCCTGAGGAGGAGCAGGAGGTGGGGGGCTGCAGGTACTGTATAGAGGGTGGGGAGAGTTTTCCCACCTCGCTGGGCTGCCCCTATCTGTGGGGAGTTAATGGTAGAGCTCTTCCCAGCTGACAGACTGGCTGGTGCCAGGCTGAACTGTCCCGATCCCGAATTCCCTATGGGATCACCACTTAATTGCAGAGCTTGGGAAAACACTGTTTAAAACCCAGCCGAGAGGTTCCCACATTCAGCAGTGGAGGATCTGTTTCTGCCAGTGCTGAAGAGAGACCCAGGGGTTGCTCTAAGTGGGATCAGTTTCAGTTGACTCTGAAACAGCTGGGGCTGTGGCTGTTCTCTGATGTGCTCAGTGCTGAGGGTGGCTGGGACCCCTGCCTTGGCCTCCCCCTTGCTTTGTGGGGACAGCACCGAGGTGGACACGAGTCTCCCAGGGGATCTGAGGAGCATCTGTGAAGCTGGCAGTGAGGGCTGCTCAGAGCAGAGCTGCTGCAGGGCTTTGGGAGCAGTGTGCTGTTTGCTCGTGGCTGAAGGGATGAGCTCTCACTCTGGGGCTCTGCAGTGGTCGATTCTTGCTGTGAGAGTTTGTCCTTGCCATCAGCAAGAGAAGCTTCTGATCCCTCACATGGTTTTGCTGCCGTGTCGCACTCTTGTAGTGCCTGGCTGTAGCATGGTAAAGGCCTGAGCAAAGGATCTCATCACAGCAGTGAAAGCCACAGCTATGTGGCTTTTCTCCTAAAATCACATCTCTCTTCCTTAGGTGTGCCTCTGAGCTGCATCAGGGCTCAGGAATGCATTCAGCACCTCACAGAAAGGAGGGATTCCTCCAACTGCAGATGAATGGCAAGGGACCAGAGGGATCCTGCTGTGAAGTGGTGGCATGAGCAGGAATGCTCTCCAGCTGTGGCTGGACACCCAGTTTTCCCTTGGGAATGGGATTCCTTGAGGGATTCATTCCTTGAGGAATTCATTCTTCAAGGCAGGCTGGCTGCAAACTGTAGCTCAGTGTTTAAAAGCTCCCACATCTTCTTTGGACATTTGCCTTTCAATAAAATAAAAGGCAGGAGGTGCCTCCTCAGCTCCCAGGGCTCAGGAATGCAGGAAGATGAGGTGGTCTTCCCAAAGCAGGTGGGTGCTGCTCTGTCCTTCAGGTGCTGCTGCTCAGCTGCCCTGGACCAAAACAAGTGTCATCCTAGGGGCAGAGGTGTCCAAAATCAAACGTGGTTTGTGGCCTTTGTGGGTAGCCAGCAGAGGAATGACTTGGGCAGGAGTTCCTGGCTGCCAGAGCCATGCTGAGTTCCTGCCCCTCCATGTTCATCCTGGTTTTGGAATGCTGGGTGATGCACAAGCACAGTGCCAGTCCCTGTCCCCTGGGCAGCACCCACTGCCTTCAGCCCCTGTGGTCCCCCCTGCTCATCTGCTGCCTCCTTGCCAGGGCACAAGGCAGGAGGAAGCTGGTGGCAGCAGGGGTGACTGGAGCATGGCTGATGGCTCCCATGCCTGCAGCCCAGTGCCTCTGTCAGCTCCCTGTGTCCTCAGGAGTGAGGCTCTGCTCGCAGCAGGGCCTCATGGCGGTTCCTCTGTGGTGCTTTGGGGTGGGCTTGGAGAGGAGGACTCTAACCCAGACACTAATCAGGCAGCCAGGGCAGTGACCAGCATCCTGGCCTGGATCAGCACCAGTGCGGCAGCAGGACCAGGGCAGGGATTGTGCCCCTGTACCGGGCTCTGGTGAGACCGCATCTTAAATCCTGTGTTCAGCTCTGGGCCCCTCACTGCAAGAGAGACATTGAGGTGCTGGAGCAGGGCCAGAGAAGGGCACTGGAGCTGATGCAGGGCCTGGAGCCCAAGTGTGATGGGGAAGGGCTGAGGGACCTGGGGGGTTCAGATGGAGAAGAGAAGGCTCAGGGGGGACCTGATGGCTCCCTACAAGTGCCTGAGAGGAGGCTGGAGCCAGGAGGGGCCGGGCTCTGCTCCCAAGGAACAAGGGATGGGACCAGAGGCAGCAGGCTTGAGCCCCTCTGGCTGCAGAGCCCATCCCTGGGAGGAGCTGCTCCATTAATATCCCCCATTCATCCCTCTTCCCGTAATCCTGCCACCAACTCTGGCGCTCAGCAGCTGGCTCTGGTGTCAGCGGGCGAGGATTTATTGCTGCTTCAGGTGCAGAGCAGCAGTCAGAGCACATGAAATCTTATGCCAGGAGGAGTTTGTTCCCTGAGCAAATTGCTTGGAGCAGATCCGAGCAGACAGATGCAGCTCCCTCAGCCACGCACACACCCGGCAGTGTGGCTGCAGCTCTGCTGCCCTGCAGGGAACCTGCTGCCTTAACTCCCATCTCCCCGGGGCCCTGAAGGGCACAAGGGGCCCTCAGAGCTATTTCTGCAAACCTCTTCAGTCTTTTAGCCTTTATGGATGTGGGGCAGAAGTTGCACTGATGGGTGTGATACCTTCCTTATGCCCCCTGCTTGGCTGTCCCAGCCTGGGTGAGCAGGATGATGTGCACACACCACTAGCTCTGCTTTTCTGTAGTTATGGGGGTGAAAAGTGCTGTGAAGGTGCTGAGCTCTCTTGGAAGTCATTCCTGGATTTTGGGGTGTCCTGGCTGCCCTTGCAGCTCTCCTGGGTGCTTGGAGGCACTTGTCTGACCCTCCCTGCAGCACATTGGTGTCTTCAGCTCCCCCTCATGCATGGGTCTGCTCCTGGCTTCCCTTGCACCCTGGGGTGGGTGGGAGCATCCCAAAGGATGCTCCCGGGGATGTTTGTGCCATCCCTAGGAGTGACCCCACGCCTGGGGAAGGGATTTCCACCTACTTACTGTGTCTTCAGACCCTTCCTAGCTGCAAAGCCTTGAGCTGCCCCCATGCTCCTGGGGGTCTTTCCTTCCTGCCACCCTCTGCGTGGTCCCAAGGGCAACAGAGCAGCATCCCCAACTCTGGACAGCCCTCCCAGAGCAGGGTGGCCCTCTGCATGCAGGGCTGGGGCAGGGAGAAACATCAAGCCCAGCCTTGCTCCTGCCTTGGCCAGTCTCATCCCTGCAGGTGTGGATTGGGAAGCTGCCCCCTCCCAGCAGCACTGCCCATCCCAGAGGAATCCATGTACCCCACCTGGGGGTAATTACCAGGCATGTTGCAACTCCCCACAGTGGGCTCCTGCTCTGCCTGGTTCCTTGAGGCCTGTTTATGTGTTGTGGGAGCTGCCGAACCTGTTCAGGATGTTCTGCAGCCCCTGGGGCCTGGGCAGGCTGTGCAGTGGGGTTGATGCAGCAGCTCACTTGCTTTCAATTGCCTTTTTGGTGTCTCCCCCTGCAGGAAAGAACCTCTACACGAACGAATACGTAGCTATCAAATTGGTGAGTGCCTCTGTGCTCGGGGTGGGATGGTCAGGCCGTCTGGGAAGGATTGTTGGTGGTACCCAGGCTGTCGGGGCAGGGTGGGTGGCTGTGAGGAGCTGTGCTCGCTGCAGGAATTGAGGGCAGGTTAAGTAGTGCACATCACTGCACGTGGGGTGATGTGAACCTGGGGCTTTGCTGTGGCCTGTGACTGCACTCAGCTGGTGCCAGCAGCAGAGAGACCTCCGGGAGAGGGTGATCCCCACTTACACCTACACCCGTTAATGTCTGCCCTAGCACCCGGATCTCTCTGGAGAGGGATGTTGGTCTGGCTCCTGTATGGACCGGTTTTCTCTCATCATCCCATTTTATACCGGTATTTCTCAAGTCCAAATGCCCTTAGTCCAGCTGCTGCCAGCATGTGAAGGAGGTGTCTGGCACCCTGACATCCTGCTCCCTACAACAGCCTTAACTGTTCTCCTTCTCTCCTCCAAGGAACCCATAAAATCCCGGGCCCCCCAGCTGCACCTGGAGTACCGGTTCTACAAACAGCTCGGCAATGCAGGTACGGTGACACTGCAAGGAAAGAGCCTTCCTTTAAATGTGACTCTGCCCCTTTGCTCCCTGGCCTGAGCACCTCCTGCCCATCTGCTCGGCTGGGGGAGGTTGGTTTTACCCAGAGCCACATCTAATCTTTGATCCCTTTTTATTGAGTTCTTTCCCCCCCACCACCCCCCACGGCAGGCAGAGGGATGTAGGGATGCAGATGGAGCTGCCTTCTTTGCCCTCCAGCTAAGAGCAGAGCCAGGCTGTATGCAGCTGGGAGGGAGGGCAGTGCAGAGCCATCCTCCCATCCGCAGCCCCCTGCCCCAGCTCCAGCAATGGCATAGCTGTGACAGCATGGCCATGTTGCCACGCTGCTCAGCCCTGTTGCAAGCCCTGACAGCCCCTGCTCTGTCTCTTGCAGAAGGAATTCCTCAGGTTTACTACTTTGGCCCCTGTGGGAAGTACAATGCCATGGTGTTGGAGCTGCTAGGACCCAGCCTAGAAGATCTCTTTGATCTGTGTGATCGGACCTTCACGCTCAAGACTGTCCTGATGATTGCAATCCAGCTGGTGAGCGCAGCACCTCCACTTCACCCACAGCTCCACGCAGCTCATCCCAGCCTGGCCACAGCCCACCCTGGGCTGGCTGGGCAGTCTGGGGACCCCACAGGGAAGGAGATGGGAAGGAGGAGTGAACGAGTGCCTGGCAGGCTGCAGGAGACCCTGCCTGCTGGCACATCCCAGACCACCTCGTCCATACCTCACTCTCTCCCTGCTGTAGGAGAGCTCTCCCTCACCCTCATGCAGCACAAATGAGCATCTCTCACTGTGTGTCCAAAATGCAGCCAGACTAAAGTTGTCTCCCCAGGCTGGAGGGCCTGTTGTGCCCATCCTTTCAACCCAGGGTGACAGGAGCAGGGCTGCTGGCTGGGGCTGAGGGTATCAGAAAAGGGTGCAGGGAGGCGTGGGGGACGCATGGTGCATCTCTGCCATGGTGCTGACGTCTCCTTCTGCCCCCAGATCACACGGATGGAGTATGTCCACACCAAAAGCCTGATCTACAGAGACGTCAAGCCAGAGAACTTCCTGGTGGGGCGGCCGGGCAGCAAGCGGCAGCACACCATCCACATCATCGATTTTGGCCTGGCCAAAGAGTATATTGACCCCGAGACCAAAAAACACATCCCTTACCGAGAGCACAAGAGCTTGACAGGGACAGCACGCTACATGAGCATCAACACCCACCTTGGGAAAGGTGTGTGTGGCCAGCCCTGCCTCTTGGGCAAAAGGAGCAAGGAAGGGCACTTGCTGGGGGACAAAATGCCTCTCCTGCCCTTCAGCCTGGGGTGTTGGCAGGGGACTTGGGGTGCTGCAGGGTCTGGCAGGGACAGTGGCTGTAGGGGGAACGTGCCCATGTTTCTCTTTTTCTCTATGCAGAACAAAGCCGCAGGGATGACCTGGAAGCATTAGGGCACATGTTTATGTACTTTCTCCGTGGGAGCCTTCCTTGGCAAGGCCTCAAGGTAACAACCACCCCCTGCTGTCCCTGGGCTACCCTGGGGGTCTGGCTCTGCCCTGGCATGGGCAGCATCAGGGAGTGGGGGGAAGCAGTGGCCCTTGGGGTGTCACAGAGTCAGCATGCCGCCAGATGCAGGGGTTGCTGCTCTGTGCGAGGCCCTTGCTGTGCTGTTCTGAGCTCCGTGCCAGGCCATTGCTGTGCCATGTCCCCCTCTCTGTACCGCCCCCCTCTCCCATTCTGTGGGCATCCCAACTGCTCTCACAGTGGCTGCCTTGGAACTGCACTCCCTGGTGTTTGTCCTCCAGACCTGCCCTGCGCGAGGGGAATCCCTGGGAATGAGCTCTCGCTATTCCCTGGAGAAGGGGGGAGCAAGAAACCATCTATGGTGCCTATGGGGCCATGCCTTGCCCTGATGCTGACCTGCTCCTTGTCTCTGCAGGCTGACACGCTAAAGGAGAGGTATCAGAAGATCGGCGACACCAAAAGAGCCACTCCAGTGGAGGTGCTCTGTGAGAACTTCCCAGGTGAGGGCACCCTGCATGGCCGGGCCCCAGAGCACGCACTGGCCTGGCGCCTGCTCCCCCTGCCCCACCTGAGCCCGCTCTGTCCCCGCAGAGGAGATGGCCACGTACCTGCGCTACGTGCGGCGGTTGGATTTCTTCGAGAAGCCTGACTATGACTACCTGCGGAAGCTCTTCACAGACCTGTTCGAGAGGAACGGTTACGTGTTCGACTACGAATACGACTGGGCAGGGAAACCACTGGTGAGTGGGAGGGAGCGGGAGCAGGCAGAGGGTGCTGGGCCCCAGGGTGCCCCGGGAGGTTGGGGGGAGATCAGCATGGTCTGAGGCAGTCGTTGCTGCCACGCACCACTTGGGCCCAAGAGGTCAGCTCCGGCAGCAGCCAGCTCCCCAGCTGGGGCTGCTGTGCCTAGGGGTTAAAGCTGTGCCACAGAAATAGGAGGCTCCTGGAGCTAAGGGGAACCCAGCAGTTGAGTTGGCACCTTGCTTTCTGTGGTGGGCACCCTCCATGAGCTCACTGCAGCCCAGTACCAAGCGTGGAGCTGCTGGGGCTGGGGTCAGGCCCTGATTCTGGGATGTTGTGCATGTTTGGCCAGAGGTTGCTCAGCCGAGGGGCACGGGGTGGCGGGTGGGCTGCTGTGCTGGGGCTGATGTTGTCCTTGTCCTGTCCCCAGCCCACCCCCATTGGCACGATGCACAGCGAGGTGCAGGTGCAGCCCCCGAACAGAGACAAAGCACAGCCACACACCAAACACCAGGTGAGCAGCGGCGCTGCCCCGTGGGGCACGGGACTGCGGGCGAGCGCAGTGTGGGCTCCTGCCCACCAACCCACAGCACCCAGCGGGGCCTGGAGCATCCTTCTCCCCCCTAGTGCTGTGTGTGGGAGGCCTTCCTCCCTGCAGGAATGGGGTTGGTGGGGGGGACCAGGGCAGTGTCCCTGGGGCCAGGCAGCTGGGCAGAAGCAGGATGAAGCAGCCATGGGAGGCTGTAGCACAGTGGAGAAGCGCCAGGCCTGGGCAAGCTGCAGGGTTTGGCGCTGGCTGGTGAGTGAGGGCACAGCACAGGCTGAGCCACCTTGTGTTGAGGACGATGTCCCCAGTGCCGTGTCCTTATGGGAGCAGCTTGTTCTTATCTTCGTGGTGCCACTTTCATCGGTGTGATGAGGACACAGGACAAGGGAGGGCGCTGCCTGGGCCTCGGGGGGATTTGTGGTGCAGCTTCCCAGCGTTTTGCCCCATGCTGGAGAGCAGGGCTGGCTGTGCCCTGGGAACACAGGGAGCAGCCGTGGGCAAGGAGACGGGCAGAGCTGTGCAGGCAGCTCCCTGTCTGCATCAGTGTGGGAAAGGGGCCAGGCTGCCCAGCCCTTCTCTGGTGCTATGCACTGTCCTACCCTGGAGCAAGAAACACGGCTGTGGGACTGCTGCCATCAAGAGCAGAGCCTCATGCGTGTCCCCAGCAGTCCTGTACAGACCTCATCCTCTTGCCTTGAACCTCCATGGGGAGCAGAGCGCCTGGAGCTGAGGGTTCAGCACCCTGTCCTCGTCACCCTAATGGCTCCTGGCCAAGCCTGGGTTACCCTGGCTCCCACTGGCCCGTGGCTGGGCTGTGCTTCCATCGGGAGAGGGTGACATCTTCCGAGCAACTCTGTCTCATTCCTGGGAACTTGCTCCCAGTAAGGTCTGCTCTGTGCTCTGCAGCACCCGAGCAACGCCGCGTTCCGTATCCCTTCTTGACAGCCCTGAGAAAAGCACAGCACCAAAACTCCCACAGCGTGGGAGCAGTGTCCAGGCTGGGGGTGCAGGGTCCCCCAGCAGCCGTGGGGCTGTGCCAGGCTCCCTGTGGTGAGGCTTTGGCACTGGGGTGCCCTCGAGGAGCAGAGCTTTGGCCCCTGGATGTTGCGGTTGCAGGGGAGCAGCCGGTGCCACCTCGGCCTGGCTGCACCCCCCCTGCAGCTCTGCGTGGCGCTGGCTGTGCCCTGAGGGCTGTTTGCCCTCCCTGGCGTGGAGAGGACCCACACAGAGCCCAGCCCCATTGCTGGGGGGTGCGTGTGTGTGTGTGGACGTGGCAGGGGGGCTGCAGACCCACAGTGTCACCGCAGGGACTGTTCTGGGAGTGCCCTCCCCAAACTCGAGCTGCTCCGGTCACGTTTTTGCTTTTGCATGTCTTATTTTTCTCGACTCCCTTTGCCACTCTTCTCCTGCCCTCCTCCCTCCGCCTCTCCCTTCTCTTCCCCCATTCTTCCTCTTTTCTTTTCTTTTCGTTTCTTTTCATCCTGTTCCTCCTGCCTGGCGCAAGCAGCCGCCCGAGGGGACGGAGGTGTGGGATCCTCAGGCCGGTGGGCAGCCTGCCGAGGAGCCTTTGGGAGCTCACCTGGCAGCCGGCAGGCTCGGGGGGTCCGTCCAGGTACATGCACCACGCGCCGAGGGCAGGGGTGGGCACGGGGTTGGGGGGGGGGAGCAGAGCCCAACCTGTGCCTCGTGGCTGCCGGCCCTGCCAGGGGAGCAGCCACACGTGCCCAAGGCCTGGCCTGGGCTGCACCATGAGCTGCACCGTGGGCTGCAACCATGGGCTGCAACCATGGGCTGCACCATGGGCTGCACCGTGGGCTGCACCATGGGCTGCACCATGGGCTACCCTGGCCCCGAGGCTGGCGCTGCTTGCCAGGGCTCCCTGGCCCCGAGGCTGGCGCTGCTTGCCAGGGCTCCCTTGTGTGGTTAGAGGTGGATGAAGCGGCGCGAGCAGCAGGGTGGGCATCAGGCTCTGCCTGCCAGCAGTGCCGGACATCGTGGGCTCATCCCACCTGGGGACTTCCCTGGGCCTCCGTGGTGGGAGCGATGGCTTCAGGCCCGGCTTCTCCTCCCTTGCCCTGGGCGCTCCTCGTCCTCATCTCCCCGCCTCGGTCCTGCACTCGCGCCGTCAGCCCCGTGCTCGCCGCCGCCACTCGGCCCCTCTCGGGCTGGTGAGGTCCAGCCCATGGGGCTCCGTGCTGGGTCCCCCCCCCAGCTGCTTCCTTCGTCTCTGCTTCCTCCCTTGACGCTGCTGCTCGTTCCTGCTGCTCCAGTGGGGCTCTGTTGGTGCTCGGTGCCAGGCACGGGCCCGGCTCCCACTGCTGCCAGGGCAGACCGTGGGTCCAGCTTGTGCTCTGCCCTGCTTCCCCCCCCACCACGGCATCTGCTCCTGCTCTTCTTGCTCTGCACCCTCCCACCCCATCCTCTGCCTGTGCCCGCGCTGCAGTGGGTCTTGGTGACGCAGGGGGGTCTCTGGGCTTCATTTGGGGGGGTTGGATGTGCTGTTGTAGCTTGATGTGCCCCGGCTGGGCACTGCAGCTGTCAGCTCGGCCATGAGTGCGGAGGGGCTGAGCCTCCTCACCAGCTCCGTGATGCTCCGGTGCATCCCCAGCTTGCCCCTGGCCTTGCCTGGGGGCAGTGGGCACAGGAGGGGGCATTCAAGCAAGTCCCAGGTGCCTTTGCCAGCCCTGTCCTTGCTTTGGTGACTTGGGGTCATCCTGGCACCACGCATGGCCCCGCTGCCCCGGCAAGCGGGCAGGAGCTCGGGGCACTGGGCTGAGTCCCACGGGGCCCAGCACTCTTGGGGCTTGGGGCTGGGGAGCAAAACTGTGTCTGGATGCTCAACCATGGCAGCTCCTTGGAGCTAGCACAGCTTCAGGACTGTGTCTCTGGGCAGGTTGGAGCCAGCTGCCAGCCTGCCCCTCTCCTGGTAGGTTCATGGGGTCCTGGAGACACAGAGGGCTCAGACCCCTCTGTGCCGTGGGGCTCTTGGGGGCGCACAGCACCGGGGCTGAGCACCTTCCTGCTGCCTGCGTGGGGGGCTCCCTGCTCCCAGCAGGGCCGGGGGGGGCTGTATCTGCCATGGGGCTGGGGATGAGGCTCAGGACCAGCCTGCGCCCCATGGGCTGCCCCACACTGACGCTCGTCTCTCCCCAGGTGATGAGCTCCACCAACGGAGAGCTGAACACGGATGACCCCACGGCAGGACATTCGAACGCGCCCATCACAGCCCCCACCGAGGTGGAGGTGACAGACGATACAAAGTAAGGGCACAGCCCCCGGCCCCTGGGGCTGGGGTGCTCGTGGGGTTGGGGATGGGGACGGGGACGGGGACGGTTCAGCTGCTGCCCTGTCAGGCTCCGTCCAGAGCAAGCAACCCATGAGGAGCGCCGTGTCTGGCGTTGTGTGCTGTGGCCAGCATCTCACTGTGACAACCCTGGTGCTCCAGGGTCACCTCCTGGCTCTCTGCACCCACGGGGCTCATTGAGGGTTTTCTGTCCCCCGCCAGCTCTGCCCTGACCACCGTGTCCAGGCCCAGCCGCTGACGCTGTCCCCAATGTCCCCCCTGTCTCCAGGTGCTGCTGTTTCTTCAAGAGAAGGAAGAGGAAAACCACCAAGCGGCGCAAGTGAGCGGCCGGGCCCGCGGTGGCTCCTCTCCCTCCGGCCGGGGCTGGATCTTGTCCCGCAGAGCCGGTGGCGGCCCCTGGGTTTGGCCGGGGCCGGAGGGGGGGGTCCGAGCCGGCCGGGCTCCCCCAGCGCCCCAGGCGGGGAGCGGGGCCTCCCCGCTCTGCCCTGGCCGGGGGCGGCCCCGGTGCAGCCGCTGCGTTTCCCGCGCCCGGCAAAAAGGAAAGAAAAAAAGAAGAAAAAAAAGAAAAAAAAAAAAAAAAAAAAAAGAAAGAAAAGAAAAGAAAAAAACTTCGTGAATCGCAGCCCCGGCCGCGCCGCGGGGGCTCTCGCTCGCACACGGGGATCAGCTCCGGACTGAGGCGGCGCTGCCGGCGGGCGCAGGCGCGGGGCGAGAGCCGCGGGCGCAGCAGGAGCAGAGCTGGGTTTTTTCTTTTTTTTCCCTTTTTTTCCCCCTTTTTTTTTCTGTTGCTTCTCTGTCTCTTTAAGTTAATTTAAAGTGAGTCTCGGTGCCGAGTGCGGAGTCCTCAGTCTTTGACCGTCAGCTGCAGCGTTCCTCCCTCCTGCTCTTGCTTCTTCTGCTCCCGGGTGTCCCCCCCGGTGGGTTCCGCGCTGGGGCCCGAGCGCTCGGTACGGTGAGAAGCGCCGGGGCCAGGAACCGCGTTTACAAACCACGGCACGATGCACTTTTGTGAGCCCCACGGGCGAGTGCAGGGCCTGTGGGGCTGGGGGCCGCGGGGCCGGGACGTTGGGCACCAGCGTGGCTGACACCAAAGGGACCGGTGAGCAGAGCGCGGAGGAGAAGCGGGAGCCGGCTCAGCCCCAGCGCCGCGGCGCGCCTGGGTGCGCTTCGGCACCAGCGTTGGGTTATTGGTAGGGGCCGCCATGGCTGCGGGGCAGCGTCGTCTCGGCCTCTTTGGTGTTACAGAGCCTTGGCCACGTGTCTGCGGGCTGGGGCTGCCCCAGGTTGCCATGGAGGAGGCACAGGGTAAGCGTGGCCCATGGCGAAGGGCGTTGGGGTGGATGGAGCTGCCGCGTGGCTTCGCCTCTGTCCTGCCCGCACCGGGCCGGGGGAAACTGGAGTTTTCCACCTTTCACATGGACACACACATGGATGCACACAGACACACACATGGACACCCCACACGCTCCCCCTGTTCCTCATCACCCCCAGGGCACTGCAGCTTCCCCCCGTGATGGACCCGTGCGCTGTTTGTGTATTGACCATGGCACATTGCCGGGGGTGGGGGGGTGGGCACACTTCTCTTTACCAAAACCCTGTTGTTCTGCCCCAAGAGAGGGGCTGAGGCTTTGGGGGGGGGTGGGGGGGTGGAACGGGAGGGGATGGGATGGGACCATTCGTGGCTGCTTCAAGATGTTTGTCCGAATTGAGCATCTCTGGGGGAGGTCCCAAGTCAGGGGTTGGGGTCCCCCTGTCCTGGCTGTACATGGGGGCCCTGGGGAGGGCCCCTCTTCCTGAAATCGGGATTGACCCTGGTTTCGGCCTCTCCCAGGGCACAGAGGGGGAGCAGCCCCAGCCCTGGGCAGGGTTTGGCCTCACTTCCCAAGGGGGCAAAGAAACAGACAAAGAAGTTGTCAAAATCGCCTTAAATTGTGCCTGGGAGCGGATGCTGACGGAGCAGCCCAGGAGGAGCCTCAGGGCCCTGCAGCGAGGAGCCCCCGGCACTGCGGGGGTGCTGAGGGCGCGCGGTCCATCGCGAGTTCAGTTTCTGCTTTGAGACAAAGTGGACAGAAAACGGCGTTTTCGGGGTCTCTGACGCTTCCTGGAAGCCATAGGATTTAGGGGCTTTTTTTTTTTTTTTTTTAATAAAAACCATTAAAAAAATCAAATAAAAAAAAAAACAAACCCTACCCGTGCCTCTGTGCTTCATTGCTCAGCGCCGGGCAGGGAGACACCGGCCCAGCACCCCCTTCCCATGGGACCTGGGCCAGCAGCGGGTTCCTCAGCCCCTCCATGGCTGGCTCCAGCTCCCAGCCCTGCTGCAGGGTGAAAATGCATCCCCTCGTTTCTCTCTCATGTGATGGGGAGACCGAGGCTCCAGCATCTCCCTGCCCAACCCGGCTCTCCCCATGGCTCCCGCTGGCTGTTCCCATTTCAAAGCCGGGAAGCTGGTGGGCCCAGGGGGGGCAGTTCCAGCTTCCTCGAGCACAGCACCAACGCATCGCAGAGGGACCAGGCTGAGGTCCCACTCTCCCCACCCAGTACATGGATGCTCCCAACAAAGCCTCCAGCCCAGACTCTTGGATGCTTCATAGGAGAGCACTCACATAGGGGAAGGCGAGGACCCCGTGCCCTTGGTGGGGGTGAAGGTCGTGGTTGCCCCCTCCACCTTTCCATTGATGCCCCATCTGCTCCCTTCAATTCATAACAAGCAACGCTCCCGTAAAGACAACCCGAATGTCTTTATTGATTTCCTATTTACAAATCACAAAGCTGGCCAAAAGCAGAGTGTGAACACGGAACGAGAGCGTCGATACATTCATCAATACAGCACTGGAGCGGGGGCAGGCCCGGCTCCGCTCGGAAGGTGACGTGGTACAACAGGATGTCTCCTACTTCTGGGCACGGGCATGTCCAACACGGAATTACATTCACCTATCTACAGAAGCCAGGATTGCATTGAGCTGCGTAAAAGCCGTTAAGAACAGAAGCTGCTCGGGTGGCGGCGTTCAGTTTGCTCCTCCCCACCTCAAGCCACCACACCTACCTCATGGGCGACGGCCGGAGGAGGGATTTGGGAAGAGAACCTGCAGCTGTTCCCGGGAAGAGCAAGGCTGCCACATTCCAACGATTCCCACTATTGCCACGGAGGTACAAAAGGCCCCGACGCTGCTCTCGGGTGCCAGCAGTGAAGTTCCCATCACCCTTGGGAAAAGGAGCAGCGTTGAGCATCCCAGAGGACACCTCCCTCTCGACAAGGAGCGTGCCCGGACCATGAATGCACCTCACAAAGCTTGCATTGCACAGAGGCAGGTTCAATCACGAAGTCATGGACCCATCTGGTTTTCTTCTCTTTTTTTAAGTACTGGCCATATCAAAACCATCCTAAACCCTCGCGCAGGCCCACGAGAGACACATCTCCCAACGCCTTCCTAGAGAACCTAACCCACTACGGACATCTCTACGAGCTACTGGAGAGGAGGAGCAGGGTGTTCCTGGCAGTGCTGCTGCTGGAGATGGATACCCGGCAGCCACAGGCCACGGGGAGCAGGAGGAGGTGAGCCGGCCCCAGAGAGCACACAGGCACCGAGCTGTCCCTACCAGCAAAGGACAAGGAGGTTTCAGCTTTGAGCAGCTCAATGCAGGGTAACTGCTGCCCGCTGAGCTCCACAGCGCGTGCCTGGAACCAAGGGGGAGGTTTGTGAAGAGGAACCTCAGCTCTAAGGCAGCACCAGCCCCACAACGTGGACTTGGGAAGGCTCCGGCCGTGCTGCGAAGCAACACTTCAGTGACAGCTCCTTCTGCAGCGGAGGGCACAGCCTCGTGGTCCTCAAGGCTGGGCAAGGACAAGGACAAGGGCAAGTCCCCCACCTCCCTCCCAGCAGGACAGCACAGCCCTGCTCAGCCACAGGTGTACCTGCTGGGGGGGGAAAGCAACCACAAACAGCAGCTCAGAAGGGGCATCTTCGAGATGACCAAGCTCTGGGGCCTAAGGCCAGGCAACATCTGGAACTGCCCCCTCCTCCTGTGCCTGGCCAGGCCGTTGGGCTGCGCAAGCACACACAGGCAGAGAAAATCCTTAATGTTTTCCCAAGTGCTCCATAAAACCCTGTCCCTCTGCTGTGTTACCAGCGAAGGGGCAGTGGCACATCGAGCCTCTCTGCCTGCTGCGCATCCGACGTGGCCCAGGGCAGGTTTAACCATGCTCGCAACAGAGAGAAACTGCATTGAAACGTGCATGAGAGCAGCAGCAATCACAGAAACAGGGGCAGGGCAGGCAGCTCCCCTGCTCCAACCGACAAACCCGGCCCTACCTGCGAAGGACTCGGCACAGTAACAATTACTGTGGGCACCATGGGGTGTCCGAGGCTCACCCCTTGTTCGGAACGTGCTGTGGAGCTGGGAGGAAGCGCCCCCAGGACCCAGCCTGCACCCAGGGCAGGGCCAAGCCCCGTCCCTGCTCCGCCAGGAGCTCCACTCACCGTCCCCAAGGGCAAGGATTGTCACAGAGCAGGGAGAGGAGCACGAGGAGGCCGCAGTCTCTCCAGTTCTGAGGTCTCCCTCAAGACCCTGTAGTGCTGGAACAGCGAAGCCTCGGGGAAAAAGCCACTTCCCGAAACGTCCTGCGTGCGGCGGCTGGCGGGACGAGGACGGGGCCACCCAGCCCTCGAGCGTGTCTTTCTGCGGGGTTATCTCCTCACAGCAAGTCTCACCACAACCAGAGCCACTCGTTTCCATGCTTCTGACCGGTGGAAAAGCATCTACATTCGTTACAGTCCAAAAAACGCACGTTGTTAGATAGGGTTAACCAGGAAAGTGAAGAATGACTAGCCACGGACACCTACAAATGGTACTGGGGTACCAGTTAGTCTGGTACGTGATAGCAGCAGAATCACTAGCACAAGGCAAAACATGAGCTTTGAAATGATTTTACTGAGACCTTTGGCTAGTGTGGCTCCAATTGGTGTGGGCAAACTCAGCCAGGAATTTAGTTTGGAAGGTCACGGGGAAGAGGAGAGAGGAGTCCGGCGCCAGCTCCGCAGCTGCACTATGTGTAGAAGATGATCTCTGGGATTTGTCCATCCTCCACGGAGGTGCCGTTGTTGTTCCCAGCCGCGTAGCAGAACGTGAAACAGGTCTTGGCTCCCGTCGTCGGCGATTCGTGGATCACCTTGCGCAGTCCTTTGGTGCCATAGTGGGAATCTGGACCCTGCGATGGGCGCAGAAGACGCAACAGATGAGGCAGGAGCACCCGAGAGGTTTGGCCTCACAGCCTGGCCCAAAG
Source organism: Pezoporus wallicus (assembly GCF_028554395.1). NCBI lineage: Eukaryota > Metazoa > Chordata > Aves > Psittaciformes > Psittacidae > Pezoporus > Pezoporus wallicus. The sequence goes on from NW_026641603.1 coordinate 526,836, forward strand.
CACCCAGCCGGGGAGGTCTCAGCACCTCCCTCTTCTAACCTGGCTCCTGCACCCCAGGGATTTGGGGCAAAGTTCTCATCTCGCTCAGAACGTGCCACTACATTGAACCGGATCTCAACAGTTAAATATTGACTTCTTAAGGCCACTGCAGGCAGGCCCTGGCTTACAGACCTGCAGCACCGACGGCTTGTCTGTAACACAGAAACAACCCCAGTGCTTCAGCACTAACACAGCCCTGTTCACCGTGGGGCAAGTTCAAAACCACCTCTGGGTGCTGCAGGGGAACGTGCTCCTGACACCACGATGCAGCAAAGGGGAGCAGACCTTTGAGAACCACAGAATGGGCTGGGTTGGAAGGGACCTTAAAGCTCCTCCAGCTCCAACCCCTGCCATGGGCAGGGACCCCTTCCACTGGAGCAGCTTGCTCCAAGTCCTGTGTCCAACCTGGCCTTGAACACTGCCAGGGATGGGGCAGCCACAGCTTACACATCAGGGCCTTGAAAATCATAGAGCAAGAGCCCTGTTGAACGACAGAGCCTGCTCTCACTTACTCCCACCTTGTCTCTTGAACCCACAGGCCCCAGTGCAGTACCTTTAGAGTAGCACATGCTGTGTAGTTGACGTTGGGTAGAATCTCAACAGGCTCCTTGAACATGACCCGGAAGGTGTTTGATGATCCATCACAGCTGAACCCCGTGTCGTTCTGCCCCAGCACCGTGTTGCTGTCAGTGTGGATGATCTGTAAGACACGTGTTAACCTTTAATCTGCAGTGAGTTGAATGCTGCCCTGCACCAGTGCAGGTGTGCTGCCCTGAACAGGACTGAATCTGAGGGGTTCAACAGTCTGACCAGCCCCAGACAGCACAAGACAATCTCTCCTTACCCCGAAGCCTCCCCGAGGACTACAGGCTGACATTCTGGGCTTAGATCTTCCCTTGCTTTGCTTCTCCAAAAGCTCAAGGGGCACCAGAATGAGACCCTGACTATCAAATAAAAGTTAACAAGCCCAGTGTGTCAGCACATCAGCCTTGCTGTGCTGGGATAACTTCCCTGGAGACCGTTCTTCTCCAGTGATCCAGACTGGGGTCACGGATGCACATCCAGGTCAAGGCACACAAGATAAGCTGCCCCAGTCTTTGAACAAGACCATGATGGACTTTGGAGAACCGAGTCCCTCTCAGTCCTACTCAGCATCCCAAACAGGATGCTGATGACATAAGGCTGCTTGTCAGCACTGCACAGGCCCAGCACAGACATAGCAATTGCTTCCTTCTCTTCCCTTGTTGACTTGTAGCTGCTCCACTCAATGTGTACAGCTCAGACCAAAAGACAGTCCAAGGACTATTGCAGCACCCAGCTCTGCTGCAGCACCTGCAGGGCAGGCTTGGCCTGGCCTGCTCAGTGTGGGAAAGCACACAGAGCTGCTTCTGAGCTCGTGTCACAGCTCTCAGAGATGTATGTTCAAAGGACAGCAAGCGGGCTTGGGGAGATGCTTCAGTGACGCATGCAAGGGAAGGCTGTAACATGGAGAGCAATAATCCCTCTTATCCCCAGTGCCCCAGCTGGCCCTCACTACATCTGCCAGCCACCCAATCTAGGAAACAAAGACAAGATGCTGCATATGCACTAGAAAGTGTAAATGAGTCCCTCCAGCAGAGAAGAGAGCATTACCTGTATATTTACTTGGTAATCCGTTGGCCCATGTATGGATCCGTATAATCCAAACCCAACTACAAATATCCTTTTGTTTACAGAGAACCTGCAGGAACAGAGCAGGGAAGTCAGACCAACTGCTGCTCCTGCACCGGTTTTGTACAAGGATGATGCACACGTATCAAACATGCTACAGTTTAAAGTGCAACTCTTCCTAATACCCAAAATCCTCTCCAGAAACCACAACCTGCAAGCTCACACCTCTGACTGCCCTAATGGGCTGGCAGCAATTTTGTTTGCTCATGTACGACACGAAGGTGCACAATCCCATCGCTGACTCCACAGTCCAGGCTCAGAAAGCATGTCAAGGTTGTGGTTCAACATCAGCATCCAAAAGCCCCAGGCAGGCAGAGGCAGGGTGCCCTGCGGTGTGGAGCCCTCACAGTAACAGCAGGCTTTCCAGCAAGGTAACAGCAAAGACCGTATGAAGTGTCATTAGATACTTCACTGCTGAGCACTGGAAGAGAATTGTTAATGTGCTTCTATTTGCTGCATATAGCTGCACTCAAGATTAAAGAGTAGAAAATAAGATTCAATAGCTCCTGAATGCAGGAATCCCTCCTGCCTAAGGCAGCAAAGGGAAGGATATTCAACCCAATGCCCTACTACAGCTCCATCTTCTCAGGCAGCAGAAAGCCTCAGCGCCTGCCAAACAGCCAACACAATTTCTTCACCCAGCCACCAACTCTTTTTGTCCTGCATGTTTCAAGACCAAACTGCAGCAGGCCAGAAGCCACTGCTCTGCAACCGGCGTGAGCTATTCAGCGCTGACACAGCACACAAGCCTTGCTGAAGACTGACCCTGGTGCTAACAGCAGTTGAAATCAGAGTCGAGTACAAGCTCCAAAAGGTCTCTGAGCATTAGATCTGAGAGCAGTAAGTCTTTGGAGGTAGCAGCTCTTCCAATTACTATGTCCCATAAAGGGATGACGGGATCAGAAGATCCAACCAACAGCTGTATTGATGTGCACGAGAACCACTGATGAAAAAGGCTTATAAATCTTAAAGACCATATTAAAGCAAGTTCCCCTTCTACCTAAGACAAAGATGAATCAGGAAATAGCCCAGGCTGATTACCTCCAGTCTTGCTCTAACCACCTGGCCACACAAGGCCTGCAGGCCTCCATTTCCCACACCACACCTCCACGTCTCTTGTCATCATGACCGGGCTTTGCTGTTTCTCTATGAGCTTAGGTCTACACAAACTAGGTATTAGCAGAAAAGCAGGCACAGCAAGCATTTTACCCTCATCCCTCCCTCAAATAGGCAAGATTAAGGGGCTTCAACAAGCCACGTATACACTTACAACCTGATGGAGCACTGGTTAGTTGACATACTCAGGCGCAGGAGGAAGCCACAAGCTGCGTGGTGACTCCAACCACTACGTGCCCATGCAGCTGCAGGAAGCCACTTGAAAAGGAGAGAAATCACCCCCCAAGAGTCCTGTGCTGCCACATTTTATGGAAACCTTTGCCAATACGGAAGCCAAGTGGCAGCCTGCAGCTGCACATGCAGGTTAATGCATCAGGAGATGCTTTTGCCCAGCAACGCTTTCCCTACAGGGTTTATATGGTGGAAGTCAAGGTCGCGCACGTAACCTTGCGGGTTTTAGGGCTAAAGCAGGCTCAAAGCTCAGTAAACACGAATCTATCAGCAGCAGAATGAGCAGAGAAGCTGACCTTATCCTGTCACTAGTCCCACTGTACCCCCAGCGGCTCTCCACCTGCTGGAAACGGCTGATGCTGCACTCCTTCCCCCGCAGGCAGCAGCGCGGCCGGTCGATGAACTCCACCCGGGGCTTTGGGTTCACTGTGAAGTGGAGGAACAGGCTCACCACTTCCCGGTCCGTGAGGATTCCCGACTGGGCAGGCCCTGCAAAGGAGCGTGGAAGCAGGGAGACGGTCAGAAACCAGAAGGGAGCCTTTGGGGATTTACATGGAGAGGCAGACGTGACTTGCAGTTAAGAGCGGGTCACGCCAGCACCGCACACGGGATCTCGGTGCTGTGTCGGGAAGTTCAACCCCAGACAGAAAAGTGCTGCTGAGTTTTATGGGCTGCAGAGTCCCTGCACGGGGCACGTTCCTGACACAGACTCAAGGCGCAGCTCTGCAGAGCTGAACTGCATTTGGCTAAGAGGACTGATGTAAAAACCTGAAGCAGGCAGCTAATCCTTCCCGCACTCCCTCAGGAGATGGTAATGCTGGGGAGACAGGGGTTTTCATACATCTACACGGGTATTTTATAACATTACTGATAAGACATCATGAAAGCCCACGAGGGGAAGTGGGAGGAAACGTCACCATCAAGTGCTTTTCAGTCAAGATAAAGGTGGTTCAGCTCACACCCCACTCCGATTCCCTCCTTCCCTTGGGCATTTAAACCCTGCTTTGTGTTGGTTTAGAAATGATATCCTTATTGTAGAATCTAGGGGGAAATGCTAGTGACTTCAGCAAGAACTGAAAAGCATTCTCATCTTTTTTTGCCAGGAACCAGATGGGTTTTTTCCAAAGTGATGCTAAATTCAAGCTTTGGAAACTACTTCAAAGACTTTCAAAAGTGGAACCAGCTAAAAAATCAGCCCTCAGCAGAAGAGTCAAAAGCTGCTCTGCACCTCTGTTTGCAAGAGGCTTTTAACAGAAGCTGCTGCATACTGGAGAAACAATAGCATTAAGGGCTCTTTAATGTGGGAAGCCAATGCCTGCCTACTGGTTGGTCCAAAACTTTCAGCACATGTTATGCAGACATAATGTGGCCCAAGGCTGCAATAGGTAGAGATGAAAGGATTTCAGGAAGTCGACTGTTAACAGATAAATGAGCTTATGGATCCTTTGCTCAGCAAAAATGAGCCCTCATTGATCGTGTCTAAACTCATCCTGCGGTGCTGGGATTCAACCCTCAAATGGTTCAAATTACTTGCTCCGAGGGAAGGGAGCAACACATTTGCCAGTTAAAACATCCCCATGCAAAACTCCATGTTCAGTTCCAGGCTACACAACGAAGCGGTGAAACCACTGCCTGGAAAAATCCTTCTTCTTTTCAGAGTCACTCAGCAAAAGGGGAAAGCTGAAGCAATTCCAAGGCAGTCCCTTGTTGAAGGAAGAGCTGACCGGCGCAGCCTCGCAGGTTTGGGGTTTCTTTTGCTCATCTTTTTTAGGTTGAAGTGGAGAAAACCTCCTCAAAGCAAGAGGACTAACCAAAGATCCAAGCTGAACTGACAGCATGGGGAGGGGTACTGACATTTCCAGCTCAAAGGCATCAACCCAAATATGCCCAAATTAACAGGTTCCTCCCATAAGATACGGGAGATTGAGATGAGCTCTTAGGCAGAAGCTCTTCCCTGTGAGGGTGCTGAGGCACAGGGTGCCCAGAGAAGCTGTGGCTGCCCCATCCCTGGCAGTGCTCAAGGCCAGGTTGGACACAGGGGCTTGGAGCAAGCTGCTAACAGACTGAAGAACACCTGCAGCTCAAAGAACATTTTGGGAGTTCTTTCTGTTATGGGACTCTTCTCTGAACAGCAGCAGCAAGATGAGGCCAACCACCCTTGGACTACAGGTGGCAGCAGACAGAGGATGGGGAGAAACAGCCTCATTTCTCTTTGGGAGCATGCTACAACCAACACCAATTATTTGCAACTCCATTAGCTTTGTGTAGTTTAAATGCTTGGAACGGTTACAAGGGAAAGCACCTGAACGCATTTAGATCTTTGCTCTGGGATGAATAAGAAAGTAACCACCTAAAAACATACAGTGAGCCCAAAGCCAGCTATGATCCGACTTGCTCCTCGCTGATGGAACAGCAGTCTTTAAAACAAGGGTGAATGAGCATGGATGCAAACAGCATTTACACAGGTGATTTAGAGGATCAGTGGGAATGGGGACAACCTCAAATCATTTCAGGACACACAGAGAAAAGCCACTGTCATGTATCTGACTCTGCAGCTCACAGAAAGCAAAGACCAGGGTTGCCAGAAACACCTTTGTTCAGTTACCTGCTGCAAACTCCTCAATAGTCATCAATGGGAAGCGGATAAGAGAAAGTGCTTTGCCCAGAACTTTCCGCTTGTTCTCTGGCATCACCTGAAGCTGCTGCCGTTGACACTCGGCCTCCGACCAGCGAACCACTGCGTTAAACAAACGAACCTCCCGGATCCCCAGGGTATCCCTCTCCAGCACCGCAACCAGGGTGTCTGCAAGGCAGGACAGACAGGGACAACTTCAGGCACCATCCCAAATCACCCCTTTCGACCTAGCCACAGTTACCCTAGGTACAGCCGAGGTAAGTAGAAGAGAAGCAACTAAAAAACCTCTGAGGAAGATTTATCTGCATATTCCATAAGCAAGTAACTCGCTGGAGCAGCAAACAGTGTTCATTTCATTGGCATATTAATGGAAGTGCAGTAGAATGAACTGCAACTCACTTGACATCAAATCTGGATGAAGCGAGCAGCATGAAAGCCAGAAGGTTACCCTCCAAAGTCCATCTCATTAAAGAGGGTTAAAGTCTACATTTTAATGTTTATTCAGGGTGCCCAGCAAGTCTGGAAACTGCATGTGATCATTAAAATAGCCAGTTCTTGCTTCCAAAAACTCAACACCCTTTTAGCTCCAAAACCTGACTCAGGGAGCAATGCCAACTCCACAAAAGAAGGTGAGTTACACCCACCCCAAACCTGCCAACATCAACAGAGGAAATGGGCTTTGTATCGTGCCCAGAAACTCAAGCTGCACCAAAGCAAGCAGATCCCAGGATATTTCTGCAAGCCAGCATGCTCTTTTGCAAATGCCTTGTCTTGAGCCACTTAGTGCCAGAGACTGTTCCTTCAACAGATTGCTCCAGAACAGCAAAGCCACAAAAGAGAAGAGTCAAGTATTAGCCTGTAATAACTTGAGAGGAAAGCATGTAAAGGGAGGAGGGAGAAAAGCTTACCCAGATCAATGTCTGTAAACCCCTCCGCATTGATGGCATCCGACGTGTTCTTGTCTATGTTCTCCAGGCAAAGGCTGGCCAGCTGAGGCTCATCAAAGAGTCTTGCCTAGTAATGAAGAAGCAGTCGTTATCACAAAAGGTATTTTAAAGTTTACACGAAGTAAGGACCCCCCCTTTTCTCCCAGAGCCTGTCTTCATTAGCAATACCATGCCTGACTGCATCAGGAATTCACTGGCCTGCAGCTGTCTTTCACAAGCAGTTAAACATGACACAGCAAACACCAGATAAAGCTGTGTTTGGCATCAGTTCTGGTTTAGCTGTGCAGGTCTTCAGGCACGTCTTTCTTCTAACATCACAGCAGTTAAGGCAGCTAAAGTGCTTTCTAGCACCATACTGACCATGGCAGCTGAGCATGGGTAGCTCTTACTACATCATTTTTTATATTTAGAAGAAAGCTTTGCCCAGGGACTCCAGGCATGCTCCCTCTAGGAACATGCAGAGACAGCTTATTCTGTAAGGACATGGTCACACTGGTCTCATGCATTAACAGGCACATTGTTTGTATCCAAGGGAGATGTGCAAAACCCCACGGGGCACACAGCCTGCTCTGTGCATTGGAACGTTTTGCACAGGAACAGCTACTCTCATCTGGTTACCTTAAAGAATTCCCCCCAGAACAGGTTACTATTCCAAACAAAGCCTGCACACAGCTTGGAGAGTTGCTCAGAATCTCTCTACCCAACTCAAGTGCAGTCACGTAACGACTGCACTACCACTTCATATCCTCCTGGAGCGCCAAGACATGGTGCAGTGTAACGTGGAACTACTTTGAGGACTTGATCCTAGTACTTCAAGTCAAATAAAATCCCAGCCTTATGGCAGCAAACAAGCGAAGAGCTCAGCAGCGACTGCTTCAGGCCACCACTGCTTCAGGTTCTGTGAGGCACTGCCACCGATGCAGTAACTACAGTCAGAGCCTGAAAGATGCTTGTACTGTTGATGAGGAGGATAAAAGCCAGCAGACACGTATGCTGGGCTAGGCAAGACGCCGCTTCAGAGCCAGACCACCCGAGTGCCCTGGTCCCCAAGTCAGGGCAGCTGTGAAAACTCTGCCAGGTTTAACATCAGAGATCAGGGCAGCTTTCCTGAGCTGGCAGATCCTCCAGAGCTAGTCCCTATTTCCTAAAGGAATGAAAGCCACACACACAAGGCCGATTTGCTTCTCGTTCCTACACCACCCAGAACGGGGTGTCCCTGGCAATGCTAAAGCACCGCAACACACCGGTGACAGCACTGTGGTACATCATCAGCTGCCAGCAGAGAGGGTGGCAGGGATCAGAAAGAAAAGAGGGGTTTGGAAAAGGGCAGGGTAGTGATGCAAATGTAATCAACCTGCATGCAAAGTCTGATCTTCTCCAAAATAAGCAGTAATAAACACTGGCATGTACTTTGCTGCTTAAAGAAGTCGAACAGAAGGTGGAGGAGTCCTGCACTCACAGACTGGACCATCACAGGCAAGGATGTGCAACTGGCCTCATAAAAAGGCCAAAAACCACAGCTGCACTGAAACCCCAGGTCTGCATGCCTTCAGTAAGGCAGAAGGGTGAGCTGGAACAGGCTGAGGAAGAAATCACTTTGCTCCTCTCCTAAGAAAATAACCCAAAGCACTCATGAAGTTAATTTTCTTTCACCCCCATTTCAAGGAAACTATTGCAAAAAAGCCCTTTAAGACTGTCTGACCAGCTAGATGCAGCAAGCTTTGCACAGAGAAAGCTTATCAACACCAGTCCCGAATCTGAACACATGAACATCCTCTCATTCCACTTTTCTTCTTGGCAGATGAAAGATTTCCACCCTGTTCATTTCTTCCCCAGCTCACACTCTGGAAGGAATTGCCTGCCACACCGAAACAGAAAGCAGATCTGAAACAGCAGCGGCATTTGCTGTATTTTATTGTTCTTTGTAAGAACCTGCCCATCAGCACTGAAAACCCATAAGGAAGACTTCAGAACGACACAGAACTGCTCCATTTTGAATCCTCATCTCCGTAACACTTACAAAAGCTCTGGTCTCTTATAGGGATGGACCCTGCTCAAGGGGCTCACACTCACCTGTGTTAACAGCATAAATGCGTTGTCTGCACGGAGGTTTTTTTTAAGGAACTCCACACAGTGAGCTTCCAGGGCTGGAACTGCATATTTTTTAGCTGTGTAAAGCGTTGTCATAACAGTCTCTGGTCCGATCTGAACTTCGTCTGAATAAAGAAATCTGAAAACATTCAAACAAACATTGCTCTGGTGAAGCCAAGAAGATAACAGGGTAAAAACGCCTTGCAATTCATAAACAGCATGTCTGTGCTTCTGCCCATCATCCTGACCCCGTTTCCTGCACTTGAGAGATGGAAGTGTTCTCACAGCCTTTCCACTGACTCTGCTTTACCAAGGAGAAGCTTTCTGTTTTAAATAAACACCCTTTCCAGTGTAACTTTCAATGAATGAATAGCTGGGGGATCTGCTGCAGCATCTTGGACTGTCCAGCATCCCACAGCCAGCAAGCTGCTTAGCCTGCCACTCAGGCTAGGCCAGAACAGCCTCTGGCCAAGCATCCCCCTTAAAATTAATGGGTTTGGCTGTTCATTTAGACTAAACAGGACAAAAATTCAATCCTGCCTGCTTGAGGAGACAAGCTGGTTTACATACTAATTCAACAATGATCAAAAGCACCCAGACATTCACTGCCAATGAGGTGTCTTCTCCATGCCCCACTTTCTCATCCCCTCACTTTATTGTGAACTGCTCCATTTCATTATCCAGATGTTCACGTACAGCATGCCATCAAACTTCAGCATAAAGCAAGAGTTAACTGCAATGCAAACACAAGGACGGCCACGCTGAAAGCAAAGCATCGGCCTTCTCCCGTTAGGTCAAAACAAGGAAGTACATTCATACTGCATGGAAAAACAAAGGTATTCATAGGAAGCCTGAGCAAGTCTCCTCATACCCAAGCATGCTGATGAGAGACAACAGGACCTGACAGGCTGGGTTCAGTAAAAGCAGTTACACACTTGATGTCAGTCCCAATCCCATGCAGAGTTTTTGTTTAGTGTTTTTCCTCTAACCAGTCAAGCATTTGCCAATCAGGATCTGAAAGGCAGGAAGCACAGTGTGTTAGCTATGCTTGGCATTCCTATTCCACGGGATATTTTGGAAATCCCTGCCATTTCTCCTCCTAGATTCCTCTGAAGGGGGCACAGCAACACAGTGAGCAGCTGCTGTTCCTGGAGGCTTCAGGCAGCAGAAGGGCTCTTCCATGAGGATGCCAGGCAGTGTTCCTGTCTGGAGGGACTTGCTGCAGAGCAGCAGTGGAGCTCCTGGTCTCCTAGCTACAGAGGGCCAGGATGCAATTCAGGGAAGCATAAACAGGGGGATGCAGAGGCAGGGAAGTGCTCTCATTGCTGCTGAAAGCAGCTTTTGTGCTGCTCCAGAGCATCTGTTAATAACAGCATCAATCACAGGCTCATGAATGTACCCTGCATACATCCCTTTCGCCAGTCCTGTTTTCACCAAGTAATCCTGTTTATTACAGGACTAAAAAGGACACAGTTGCTGTAAAACAACCACTTCTATTTACTGCAGTGACTATGTCAGTGTTGATTTTTACGACAGTGCAAACAGCGTGTCCTGAGGGATAGCAGGAGAGGCTCAAACTGTGGGAAAATGCAGTATCAATTTAAAAGAAGATTTGGATTATAACCCCAGGGAATCAAAACTATTCTTTGGGTTATGAAAATAAGAACAACAAAAAAAAGCAGCTCCTGCACAAATTCAGCAGACCTCTTAAAGCCCACCAACACAACAACAATCTAGTGCCCAGAAGGGACCTTCTGCTGACCATTCAGGATGGGCACTTTGTCCCTTGATGAGCTCCTAATCCTACAGCACTAGGCCATGGCTTGGACCAAGTCCAGAGACATATGTAAGGATCAGCTGCCATTTCAGATCAGTGAGACTGTTTTCACTCTGGGAAAAGTTCATACCATGTACTTGGTATGCTTCCTACTGGAACGCAGCACCCAAACTTCCTTTGGCACATTTAAGCTTTGAGCATTTTAAAAGTGACAGCTTGATTCCAGATTTAAGCATCCAGTATATCACTGGACCATGTGCACAGCTACTGCAGCATGACTACTTGCATGACTGCAAGCTTTAGAGGCACTGTGATAATGCACACACATTTTCTCTTGTACAAAATAGAAACATTTCTGCTGAAATCCACCCAAATGCACCATTTTCATCTTCTCAGGTGCTTCACTACGTAAAACAGATCTCTTCCAAGATCACACTGCTTATCCAAGTGCTGAAAACTCAGCACTGGCAGGGAAACACCATGACTGCCTCAAATTCACTCGATATTTTAGCCTAAGTTTTAAAGCTAGATGCTAACTCTGCACTCCTGAGATCTACCTGGCTGGTAGAGAGTCAGATACCAATTACAGGGATTCCCCAAGTGCTGGTGTCTGGTTGAAAACGAGCCAAAGAGGAGGGGGCTCCCTACTATTTCTGCCTTTTCATCCTGGAGAAGATCAATTTTTACATCTTCTAAGCTAGCACAGTCATGACCAAAGCGCTTCCTGAAGGTAAAGCAAAAAGCGTGCCAAAGCTATATATAGTCAGTGCTCCCAAGAGGAAGCGAGAGGGGAACATGTCAAGAGCACACAGGATTGGAAACCCCTGGAAGTAGGTTACAGAAATCCTGTAGAGAGGGGACAATGACTTTTCAGCACACATTCAGGATCGCTGTGGGATGTTATAGAGCACCAGCAGAGCTTAAAGAAATCGCTGAATAGGATGTTATGGCCCCTTCCTCCTCCTGCCCCCAGCACGAGGACTGACAACACAGGCTGTAAATGTAAATTCAAAACCAGCTCTTCAAAAGAGGAGTAAAACACACAAAAGGGGAGATACCACACAGAGTGGCCGACACTGATTCCATCCCCTTACTTACCTTTTATAACTTGCTCATTTGCCCATAACCTAAATGATCTCCCAGTATTGGCAACTTAAAGAGTTTTAAGAGGAATACTTTTCCCCACTTCTCTCAAACAGCATTTGGATCACATCAAACCAATGCATGAAGGAGAGTTTAAGAGAATGCCTGAACAGCTTAACTGCAAGGGCCAGCATGTGCACTGGCTAACCAGAACACCTCCCTATTGCTGCACCTGCGTGGTGCAACTATATATAACTATATATTCACACAATTATATACTTATAGTTTAGTCTTTCCATACTGCAGATCAAGGGCAGGAGGACATATTCATTTCACTATTGCTAAGCCAAACCATGGAGCAAGTCAGGTATTTATCTGCAGTAGCTATTCAGTCTAGAGCACCCAGGAAAAGAGGGATTTAACAGCAGCATTTAAACACCTTAGAGCAGAACAACAAAGAGGGATTTCATCTGGAAACGTAACGCTCACCGTTCTACAAAAGAGACCACTGCTTTCATTAAAAATGCCTTTTTCTACAGTAAATCTGTTCCTTCCAGTTATACCGGATGTTAGAAGCTTACTTCAGCAGAGCGAGGAAGGCAGCAGGCTCCACGTCAGGCAGCTCAATCTCTGTAGAAGTCGTGGCCATTCCACCATTAAACATCGCATCGAAGACTGCGCTGCCCACGGCCAGCACAAACCTATCATCAAAAAACAGGCAAAAAAGCTTGATGTTAAATCATATCCACTTCCCCCCCCAAAATCCCAGGCTGGCTGCTATTCCCTAAGGCCACCCTCAGGAAAAGCAAATCGTTCCTAGCGTTAAAAGCAAAGATGTTTTGCAACAGAAGGGAGTGTCAGGGTTTCTGTTCATTTGCTGCAAGAATACCAAAGCTGCAACTTCATCCTGAGCCCTGTCCCTGCATGCAGCACAGGAATGGCTCCCCAAAGACAGGAGTTTGTGCGTCATGGAACACAATACACGTGGCTGCTTTGCAGAGCACCTCTAAGAGCCTACGGATCATTCGTGAGGTTGGGAAGCTACGAAACACAAGGAAGTTAAGGAATCCAAGTTCTTCCAGTGAACAGGGCCCAAGTCTTGGTGCAATTCCCCCCAGTTACGGAGTGAAAACACTGATGGAAAATTTGTCACTACACACTACCCATCCCTCTCCTTTCTCCCCGGACAAGGAAGACATCCTCGGCGACAGCAAGCTCTCAAACCCTGCCAACGGCACTGGGAGCTGTGGACACCAGCACCTCCTGCAGCACCCAGCACCGGGGCTGCCTTCCCCAGGCACGCTGCTGTCTGCTTCCATGCAAACCCTGCTCCAGGCTGAGCCTAGAAGGCAGAGGAAACCTCACACGAAGTAAACTAACACCGTTAGGTGCACACCAACCCTGCTGCGCGTTTGGCTGGTAACCAGCAAGAGGCATTATCAGCCCGACAGGAACAGGAAGCAAGAATTCCCACAAACCAGGTCTGAGACCGAAAAGAATATCCCAGTGCTCCCATGTAAACAAGATTATTTCCCCTGCTGATAAACACCAACCCCTATTTTAGGAGCAGCACAGGCACAGACCAGGCTGCTCAGAGGCCCGTGTGTATTTAAGCTGCTGTACCTGCCTTATGGTTCAGAAAAGCCATTTGGAGACCTTCCATTGATTGAAAACACAGAGGCAAGTTCTTCCCCATAAAGCCACCTTGTTTCTGGGGTCTGCAATCAAGCAGCTCCTTGAAGTTCAGGACAGCCACAAAGGTCACAGCTCAGCAGTGCGGGCCAGCAGAGGAGACGAGGCTACCAAAGCGATTCCTGCAACCACTTCTCCAACCAAGTATTAAAAGGAAGAAGCTGGAAAATTCAGGGGCCCTCACCGCAGCAGTCTGACTTCAATGGAGAAGCATCAAGAACTGCAGGGGAAAAACCTGTCCAGGACAGAGGCTCAAGACAGAAACCTCCAACTGGACCCCAAGGAAAGGCCATCACTGCAGGGGAATTTCAGTTTGGTTTGGCTGCAGCAGGAAATGACACAGGAGCCTTTTTTTATTTCCCTTTTCAACTAAATTCTTCATTTTCTCCCTTTTCACTCCCCTCCCATCCAGAGGAGGCCTTCCATGGACACAATGGAGCAAAGCACCATGGATGTGCCAGGCCTGTTTGCTGTGACAGACTGGCTGACAAGCCGGGTTGCGTTGTTTCTGATGGGTTAAGAGAGCGAGGGACAAACCAGGGCGGTTACAGAAAACACACACATGCATATTTCTATCAAAGAGTTGTGCAGAAAAATGCCCAGAACAAATAAAAACCCCTTCTTCACAATACCAGAATTGCTAGTTGAAAGAAAAATCCTTGTTCCTACAGGAGCAGTGACGGTGGCGAGACAATCACAGGCATTGTCTGCTACTAAAAATTAACATACATTAATTGCACTCTGAATTTTCCCTTCTCACAGCCAGCACAGTGCACAGCCTCCATGAGCAGCTCTCAGCAGCTCTCTGAAAAGAGCATTCATTTAAAAGGACCTCAACAGTTTTTGCTTCCATTTCACTCGAGGACAAGGCAGTCTGACTTTGTTTCAACTGTTGAGCCCTAAAGGGATCCCAGTAGGTGGCACAGAGATGCACAGGACTCCAAATCTGAAGTTCTCTTAAAACATCAAGGGAACACAATGCAAGAAAATCCCTCTCTCTTCATGGCATCTTCTTAAATCTTTCAAAAATCAGCATTTTCAGCAATAAGTCACAGGAACTTCCATAAGGTTAATAATTTGATTTGTCTTCATGAGGATGCAAAGTTGACCCCAAAGGCTTTTGAAGGTCAGCAACAAAATGCCCTTTATTCTGCTACTTACAGCTTCCTACTCACCAGTGTTCACTGCTTCCTTGTTCACCTTGGCACCTCCATCTGTCACCCAGTTTATCTGTATACCAAACAGTCCTGCTTCCTTTCTAGGCACTAAGATGTATTAATAATAAAATAAATCACTCCAGAACCGTAACTATCCACTGCTGCATGTCACCTTCCTTCTCCATCTGCTCCATTGTGGAGAAACCTTAAAATATCTGTTCCAGAAGAGCTGGCAAATAGAGCAACACGTGATGTGCTGGAGCTTGGTGAAACCATAGGTGATGAGAAACTAATGAATGATGATCGTTTGCTGGCTGCATCCTTCCAGCACAAGGACTTAAGAGACACCAGGTGAAAGGAGCAGGAAGCAGGTTCAAAACCCCCAGGAGAAGCCTTTCACACGCAGCCGCAGGAGCTGTGCAGTGGGACACCTCAGCACACAACAGTGGAGGGGCTGCCAAGCAGTACACATCCAAGAAAAGAGAGGATGAGCTCAGAAGAGACCCCTGGAAACAAGCAGCCAAAAACGTGCCCAAGCTGCAGATCTCCCAGGCTGGAGCATACACAGGGATGCATCACCACACGCTTCCCCTGTTCCCTTCTGGGCCATGTTTCACACCCATCACACCCATGCAGCTCCTGGTAGACGAGGTTTAGATGTTTCTACTCTCCCATGTTCTCAATGAAGCAAATCTGGAAAAAAGACAGAACAAAACCCAAACTTCCCTCATGTTTAGCCTAATCTACACACTGACCTTGGCCATGCTTGCACTGAGGCAGCCTCCTCAGTCCAGCCTTGACCTTAAGGCTGCTCCATCTCTATGGCTGACTCAGCAGCAAGAAGAAACAAACTCAAGGCCCAGAGACTGAGTTTCCTTCAGGGTAGGCAAGTAACTTCCACAGGCTCTGGAGCCTCCTAAAGGTGGAAAACATCAGATCTCAGGGCTTCAGATGCTTCACAGGACCGATGCTTGGATAGATGAAACTTCAGCTGAACCCAGCACAACCACTTACCCCATTTATCTACAAACAGGGCTTTTCACACACAGAACGAGCGCTCTTAGTCGCTGTGTGAGATATCTGGTGCTGCTTCTAGCACAGGGATGAGAGACACCAGGAGAACTGCTGAACTTGGCACTCTCTTAGAAACCCACCTGAACCTACAGCTCTGTCACACTCAGAAACATGGTTTGGGGTGAAGGGACCTTAAAGCTCATCCAGTTCCAACCCCCTGCCATGGGCAAGGACACCTTCCACTACACCAGGCTGCTCCAAGCCCCATCCAACCCACTCCAGTGCAAAATACCTTGCGCTGTCAGGCTGCTGCGGGAGAGCTGCGAGCAGAAGGGGTCTGGGTGGGTTTATTTTAAGCTCTGAAATAACCACTGTACTTCCTGAATCATCGGGGTATCCCAACTGTAATATCAATTAGGCAAGTTTTACTAAAGTCTATATGATCTGTAAGTGGGATGACACGACATCTATCTTTACCACCCAGAGCACAGATGGATTTCAAAGCAATTAAGCAGCATTTCACTTTGGGCCTTTCTGTCTTGCCTTCCCCCCCCCCCCCCCTTTTTTCTTTTCCCCCCCGAAAAAGCTTAATTTATTTTCCATTTATTTCTGGGCTGAACATTGCCCCTCCGCACCTCCACCAAGCTTAGTTCTCAGCACCAGAGCAAGTTTACCCTAACACTAAATAAGCCTCAAGTTATAAAATAGCAGAACTGACCCCCTAAGCACTCAGAGCAGCCTAAAACAAGAGTTTTGACCGGAAAGCAAGAGAAAAAGGGAAATCTGAAGGGGAAGCCTCCAGGAACACAGGCACTCAGGAGAAAAACAATCGTCTGAAGCAGTTTGGAGCAAGGCTCCCTTTGCCAAGCACCAGTTCTAAGCACACCAACAAGCCTGCCCCCAGTTACAGCAGGTCCTGGCTTTGAGCACAAGGCTCTGGCATTTGCTGTTGGCATGGCTGAGCAGCCCGGGAGGCACTTCCCGGAGCTGTGGGGTGTGAATGGCATGCACCAATTCACCAAAGCTGCCCCGAGAAGCAGCCAAGCATCCACAGGCTACAGGGGTTTTGCATTATCCGGGTGGAAGCAATCCCAGCTTCTCAGGCAGTGCGCAGCTCAGGGCTGCAAACTCTTAAATGGCAGCTCGGCCTTCAGCATCAAGCTCGACTGGTTCCCTCACGCCCAGATGTCATTCTCAATACAGCTCTTCCAGCATCCTGGTGTCTGGTTTACAGTAGAGGATTAACGCCCCAAGACACAGAGAAAAAAGACGCAATAAAGGTTATTTTTAAAAGCAAACGCTGTGGCAGAAATTCGGTTTCTCAAATGATTGCTTCCCTTTCCACCCCCAGCACTCCCAACGATCCCTATTCCTGTCAGCACAAATCACGCCGTCTTGGAGACTATTCCCCCTCTCCTTCCCTACCCACCCAACCGAGAGCTGCTTCCAGGCGAGTCCCAGGCATTTGGGGTTTTCCCTCGCACCTACCCTCCATGGAAAACGCTCCAGCCCAACGCCAGACCCATCACCTGGGCCGGTAACCGTGCGGATGCACAGCACCATGACCCGAGGGCTGGCAGAGATGTGAGGTGACGGCGGCTGACCACGGGGAGGTGAGCACGGGGAGGTGAGCACGCCGCGGGGCACAGGCACCTCCCGGCATGTGCGGGAGTAAACCGGGACGGTCCCAGCTCCGGACTCGCAGCAGCCCGGCTCCCTCCCTCCCTCCATCCCGCCGCGGGGTGCGAGGGGAGCTGGGCCTCGCTGAGGCCGCATCCCCCGGCGCCGGGCGGATAAAACTTGGGTGCGGTTCCCCGCTCCCCCTTCCCCAATGGAGCCGATCACCCGAACCCCGCACCCTCCTACCGCATCGCGCCAGCACCCGCATCCAGCCCGCGGCCTGCCCCCGGGGCCCAGGACCCCCGGCCACCTCGCAGGGCCCGCGCTTCACCGCACGGCCTCCCCAGGCCGCCACGGACCCTGGAGCCCGCCGCTGCCCGCACCGGTCCCCGCCCGCGGGTCCCCTCCGCGGCCCACCTGTGCGCGGGGATGCGCTGCGAGCCGCGGCCCTTCCCCACCAGGAAGTGCACGTCGCTGAGCACCTCGTTGTTGAAGAGGAAGGCGAAGCGCTCCTGCACCGTCGGCTTCGTCGCCTGCCAGTTATAGACGGGCTCCCGCTGCAGCGCCCCGCCGGGCCCGCCCGCCCCCCCGCCGCCGCCGGCCCCCGCCGCCCCCGCTGCCGCCGCCGCCGCGGGGCCCCCCGCGCCTCCGCCGCTGGCCGCCGGGTTGGCAGCGCCGCACTGGTTGTAGGTGAGGCCGGGAGGCGACGCGGGGGCGCCGTTGGTGCAGGCGGCGGCGGAGGCGGCGGCCCCGTTGCCCGGCGGCGGCGGCGGCGGCTGCGGGCAGGAGGAGGAAAGGCCCCCGGGGCCCCCGCCGCTGCCACCGGCCGCCATCTTGTGCGGCGGAGGCGCAGGAGCGGGCGGCGCGGGGCGGCGCTGCAGCAGCACCAGCACCAGCAGCGGCGGGCGGGACACGGCGGCGGCGGGCGGGAGCGGGGCGGCGATGGCGATGGCGGCGGCGGGGCGGCTGCCGGCGCTGATGCAGAGAGCGGGGCAGCAGCGGCGCATGGGGCACAGAGCGGAGCCGCCGCCGGCCGGGCCGGGGAGGGGAGGGGAAGGGAAGGGGGGGGGGGGGAGCGGCGGCGACAGCGGCGGAGCGGGGCGGGGAGAGGGCGGGGGGCGGTGGCGGGAGCAGGCGGAGCCGCGCCGGGGTGCGGGGCGTGAGGGGAGAGGGGCTGAGGGGAAAGGGGCGATCCCTGTGGGAGCGAGGGGCTGAGGGGAAGATCCCTGAGGAGGGAGGGAGGAGAAGGGGGTGATCCCTTAGGGAGCGGAGCCTGAGGAGGACAAGGGGGGCGATCCCCGAGGGGCGAGGAAGGAGCCGTGCCCTGAGGAGGACAAGGGGGGGCGATCCCCGAGGAGCTGCCCTGGGGATGAGTGGTCCTCCCGAGAGCGGAGTCGTTCCAGGGAGGATGAAGGTGGGGAGGCCCAGGGAGCAGTTTATGGGGACGGTTCATGGAGGGGCGGTGGGGATTTACGGGGATGAAGGGGGGCAGTGGTGAGGGAAGTTTGGGCCATGGGGAGGTGAAGGGGGACACGGAGGTTGCTCCCTCCGTGCTCTCACAAAGCAGCCTGTCCTCTGCAGCAGCCGCCCAGGCCTCCGCCATGCCCAGGACACCCTGCTTTGTGCCTCGCAGCTCCTTGGAACGCACAGCGAGGGGTTATGGCCGCTGCTGAGCCCGGGCCCCGAGCGCTGCTGCGGGTGTCACGCACCCCTGGGTGCTCACCGACGGCCTCCCAGGCAGCGCGAGGTGGGGAATGGCGCAGGAATTGCCCTCCTCGGGGTAATTCCATTGCCCCTTTCCCTGTTTTCCGTTCCCCCGATCTCTGTTCATTCCTGGAGGTGCGTGCGCGTCCAAAATGGCCTCGGTTCGAACGCGTTCAGTGGGGAGCTGCCCTGTCTGCCCCCTGTTTTCTGTGCCTTTGTGCGATCGTTTGGAACACGGAGACAGGCTCTTGATACCGCTTCAGAGCTTCCCGACGCTTGTACAGCGCGGGGATCTCGGCCATCAGCCGCTATGGCCACCGTGGCTCATTGCAGCGGTGGTGCTACGCCGCTGATATTGATGGAGAGCTTCCAGCCTGGTTTTGTATCATGTTATCAAATACCTGTCCCTGCTGCCTTACGTGCCGGCAGGTTCCTGCTGCAGTCCTTAAAGCTGCGTTAACGCTTCCCTTTGGGGAGGTTGGGAAAATCCTTGCAGCCACAGGTCTGCAGTTCAGAGCCGGCTGTCCTGCCGCTGCCTTCTGGAATCTGCTCTGTGCCTGCAGCAGTGAGGAGAAGCCTTTAGAGGAGCAGCTCTTTTTCCCATGAAATCTTTCTTAGTCACAACCGAGCATTAAATACAGATGGATTCTCTGTTAAAAACGCTGCATCCTTTTGTCTTTCATGCCGTTTGCTTAGCACGTCACACACTCACACCCCCTTGCTGGCCAAGCTGCTTCCATGCTTTTCAGCATCACAAAAGTGATACCTGGCCACCTGCCCGCTCCCTGCTCAGTCCTGTTCGGATGCTTCAGAAACATTAGAGGGAGCTAAAGGCTGCTGCATGCACCCGAGTGGGTGGCTGGACACTGGGTTACTGACAGGGGTGGCCTGGAGCCTCATCCCAGGGCAGGTGGACACCGCTCCTTCAGGTCCAGGAGTGCTGCCCCTGGGTCTGTTGTGAAAAGATGAGCGCTTTAGGGTCACTCAAAGAATGCCCATCAAAGCCATTAGCAAGAGCAGTTCTTATATGATTTATAAAGGCATGAGTTAAGAATTCGATGGCGAGGTTCACTCTGTTCTTACATGAGGAACATCAAGGTTAAATTGAGCTAAAGATGACTGATGCAGAGGCTGGAGGCACGGAGTAAGGGAGACCCTCCTGTTGAGTACTGAGGTTCAGATTGGGCCCCCTCACTTTCTAAACTCCTCAGGGAGCATAGGTGCAGCTAGATCTAGTTTTAATCTCTGATTCTATGATGTATAAAGGATCCTGTTAAAAAGATTCCCTGGAGTCAGTGAAAGGATACCATCAGCTTTCTCAGCACTCCTCGACAGGCAAAGGGTTGAGCATCACTGAGCAGAACTAACAGCCCCGGTAAACAAAGAGCTCAAAAGGTCCTATCTTGGGACCACTCTTTATAGGGTCATAAGGTGTGTGGCTTTAGTCAGCAGTGAATTTCCACCCTGGCCTCAATTCCGTGTGGGTTCCACCAGTTGCACAACAGTTGTGTTCCAGATTGCCAGGGAAAGACTGATCAGCCCAAAAGAGCTGGTACAATCAGGAGTACCCAAACATTTGGATCTCTATTTGCCACTCCCTACCTTTGCCAGGCAACCGGAGTTCCTGGTACAGCCAGGGAGTGCCCAGCATCCAACTCCTTGCGCTGTGCAAAGCCTGAGGCTTAATGGGAATTCATAGAATCCGAGCCTGGTTTGAGTTGATGGGACCTTAAAGCTCCTCCAGCTCCAACCCCTGCCACGGGCAGGGACCCCTTCCACTGGAGCAGCTTGCTCCAAGCCCCTGTGTCCAACCTGGCCTTGAACACTGCCAGGGATGGGGCAGCCACAGCTTCTCTGGGCACCCTGTGCCAGCGCCTCAGCACCCTCCCAGGGAAGAGCTTCTGCCTACGAGCTCATCTCAGTCTCCCCCCCTGGCAGGTTCAAGCCATTCCCCCTGAGAACAGAAGAATCCTGAGCACAGGAGAAGAAGCCACCATTTCACCTGAAGCCCCACTGACCGGCTACATCAACCAGGCCACCCTGGTGGCTCTGCAGTGGCCCCTTTACTGTCATGGTGCCATCGGGCCGGCATGGGTGGCATCACTGCTGCTCCTGCTGTGGGGCTTTTCTTCAATGCAAATCAACACGGACTTATTTATAGCACCTTCTCCCAGCAGGAGAGCCTATTTTGGGCTGATGCTCCAGCACCAGAGCAGCGCAGGTTATTTTAACCCTGTGCTAGGTTATTTTCAGAGCTGCTCTTCTCTGCACGTGCCCTGAGATGGTTTCCAAGTACCAGGTGCTTTCTCGGTGTGGTGTGACAAGGGGTGAGGGGAAAGAGGGACCATAAGAAGCGATTTGATAGAGATTCAAAACTAAACCATCCTCTGCAGCAAAGCTGCCTTTGACACACTGGATCCACACAGCATCTTTGACAGGAACCTGGAGAGGTGGAAGCTCAACAAGGCCAGTACTAGGTCCTGCCCCTGGGTCAGGGCAATCCCAAGCACAAACACAGGCTGGGGGAGACTGGATGGAGCAGCTCTGAGGAGACCCCCCCCTGCAGTCCTGATCAAGCTTTGGAGCAACGGTACAAGAGAGACGTGGGGCTGTTGGAGCGAGTCCAGAGGAGGCCATGGAGATGCTGCGAGGGCTGGAGCAGCTCTGCTCTGGAGCCAGGCTGAGAGAGCTGGGCTGGGGCAGCCTGGAGAAGAGAAGGCTCCTGAAGGGGAGACCTGAGAGCAGCTCCAGTGCCTGAAGGGGCTGCAGGGAACCTGGAGAGGGGCTTGGGACAAGGGATGTAGGGACAGGCCAAGGGGAATGGCTTGAACCTGCCCGAGGGGAGACTGAGATGAGCTCTTAGGCAGAAGCTCTTCCCTGGGAGGGTGCTGAGGCACTGGCACAGGGTGCCCAGAGAAGCTGTGGCTGCCCCATCCCTGGCAGTGTTCAAGGCCAGGTTGGACACAGGGGCTTGAAGCAAACTGCTCTAATGGAAGGGGTCCCTGCCCGTGGCAGGGGCTGGAACTGGGTGAGCTTTAAGGTCTGGAGCAGCCCAAACTCCTAGAGCCACCCTGTGCAGATCCAGATGCTGCAGGAAGCAGCTGCACCATTTATCAAGCGGACTTCTTGGCCACTTTGGGACTTCCTCAGCTCAGAGCTGCACTCATCCATGTGCAGAGCCAGGAGCAGCCCCATCCTCACAACTGGGGGTGCCAGGGAGCAGGGGCTGCCAGGACTGCACCAGGCAGGGTGTCGCCTGCAGCCACAGCGATGGCATCCGCAGGGTTACAGCTCCATGAGCATGGCACAGGACTGGAAAACTCACTCACCAGCCCAGAAAATACCTTAAAAATCAAAGTAGAGGAAAAAAAAAAACCTCAACAGCATCTTCCCAACCCACCAGAGAAAGCACAGGGGGGCTCAGGCAGCCCTTCTCCTCCTCATCACCAGTCCCTCCTGCTTCCCCTATCCCATTCCCATCCCACCACCCACTTTCCTCCTGCTTGTTTCCCCCTCCCCACCCTCACCGATGGCTGTAGGTTGGGAATGGGCCCCGGCTGGCTCGGAAGGGCGGCAGGAGCAGCGCTGCCCTGGGACCCTGCAGTGCCCCTGTGGGGCTGCAGCAGCTCGCACCGCCCCACTGGGAAAAGTGAGTCAAGGCCTGAGCCACTGCCAGCCCTATTCCTGGCATCCCAACCAGCTCCAGCCCTGCCTGAGCCCAGCACTGGACTGGGATGGAGCCGGTGGAGACGCAGGAGGAGGACCCTGGGAAGAGCCCTTGGGATGGATGGTGCTAGCCCCAGCAACCACAGCCTCACCCCATAGATGTCAATGCATTTTTATTAAATTCTTACAAAACAGAATACAAAATTCTGGAATCAACAATTGTTATAAAGGAAAACTTCAATTCAGCTGTATCAGGTCACCTGGTACATACAGTAAAGTGCTTGGTTTTATGGTTTTGTCTTTTTTTTTTCCTTGTTTTCTTGGTTTTTTATTTTTTTTTGTGGGTTTTTTGCAGGTTTCTTTGCCCCTGTTTCAGTTTCAGGTCGCAGCCAGCCCCCGAGCAGAGGCCGCTCTTGTACAAACCAGCAGTGCGTTCACGAGACTCTTGTCAAGCCAGCTTTGGCAGTCTTCTTCCATTGTAAAGTAGAGAAAGTTTCTCCTGTTCTCATAAAAACAAAGTTAGCTTCACAGTAAACGTTTCTAACCAGTTCTAAGTGGAGTTAGTTGGCTGAAGGAAGGGCGGGGGGGAAGGAGAGGAAGCCAAAACGCTTAATATTTCCAGCCTAAAAAAGAAATAATAATAATAATAATCATCATCATCATCATCTTTTTGAAGTTGGTTTCCAAGACAGATGCTCTATGGGGGAAGGGAAAGGGGGGGGAAGACTTTGAAAGAGGAAGAGGAGGAACAAGGGTGGTGGTGAGAGGGATCAGCTGGTGCTGGACCGCGGGTCAGGGAGCATCTGTCTGGAAGCATCCCCCCCTTGCGAGGTGCTGGTGGCAGGGAGGGGATGCCTGGCCCCGGCACAAGCACCTCACCAACCAGCCCAGTGCAGTGCGAGGCACCCATGGGTGCAGCGAGGTGTTTCAGAGCCCATCCCCTGGCTCTAGAGGCATTTCAGGTTCTCCATACACACACAAAGACCGGAGCTCACCAACCTGGCCTCCACGTGCACCGGGCTCCATCACCAACCTGACCCCCCCCGAACCAAAACACAGCACCAAACCTGGGCTGAGCAACCAGCGAGGAGCTCGGTGCTCCCGGGATGTGCATCCCCTCAATGCCATCACACCAGCAAAAACACCCATGGGGACAAGCTCCCGCACGCACGGGCCACCCGGGGCCGCTCACCAGCCTTCAGAACAGCGGGTGCATACATAGAGCTAAAAGGATTCGCACATGGGAAGAGGGGGAAGCTCGGTTTGCCAACAAAGGCGTGGCAGGAACAAACACCACAGATTTTATAGCCACCCCCCTGCCATCCCCTTCCCATGGGCAGGTTTAAAACCAAGAAGAACCCAGGCTGCGGTGTGCAGCACCACCGACAGCTTTCACACCACCAGCTCGAGGCATCGCACACTGCCCAGCGTTCAAGTATTTCTTAATATAAGACAACGAGGAATTATCTACAACTGATAAAACAAAATAAGCTCTAAAAAAGTAATGTACAATCAAGATGGATTTTGTTTTGTCTTGCTTTAAAGGAGGCCTCTCCAGGGCATCCCGGTGCCTGAGGGGATGTCCCCTCACCACCACCCCGCACAGTGGGACTGGGGGGGAAGAGAGGAGACTGCACGTGTGAGGCAGTTTTGGGGGGAATGGAGAGGGGAAAAACCACCCTCCCTGACCCACAGATGCCACTCGGTGGAAGGGCGAGAAGAGAAGTCCCTGCCCCAAACTCCATCAAGACCCCAGATCATCATCTCCCACGGTAACGCACGCACACCTCCCTGAAACAAAAACCAACAGATATTGCATAGTATTGCTGTCAGCAGTTTTAAAATCAAAAGGAGAACTTTCCCCCTCGGGAGACAGCGACTGCCCTCAGCTGAAGACCCCAAAGCAAGCTCCCAAAGCCTCCACCTGTGCACACAAGGGACTGAGGCTGCTTTTTCAAGGTATAAAGCTCAAAGCAGTGGATGGATGGGAAGGGAAAGGAGGTTCCCAACAAAGGGGACACCCTCCCTTGTGGTGGGAGACACGGGGAAGGTGGCATGAGCTGTGTTGGGGAGCAGGGTTGGTGCAGGGGGTGCCTGGAGGAGCTGGAGCCAGCTGGGCTCCGAGCACCTGATCCAGCCCCACGCAGCAGCAACCAACCAAGGGCCTTGTCCTGGTGCAGCATCCCAAACGCTGCCTTCCCTCCTTCCCCAAAGCTCTGAGCAAAAGGCAGCGCCACGCATGCAGACATGTGGACACACACGGACATGGACACGTGGACACACATGAACGTGGACACACATGAACATGGACACGCATCAGCATGCTCAGCTCTCCCTGGCCGCCCATCACACCCTGCACTGCCCTGGTGCTGCTGCCGACCCCAAACCCTCCAGCCCCACATCCCAAGCTCCCCCTGGCTGCACCCTACACTGTAGCCTATGGGTGCTGCCGCCAGCTCAGCCGCTCACCCCTCGGCACAGCACTTTGGGGTGCTCAGCACCCCCAGCCCCTCCTGCAACGGCAACCTCAGGGCCAGCCCGAAGCTCTTTAAAGGGTGTCCTTTGCTTTCCATGGAGCATCTGCTATGCCCAGAGGGGTATTTTGGGGCTGCTCCAGCCCCAAATGCAGACCTCATTCCCTCTGCACCTCCCTAAGAGCACATCCACTGGCAAACAGCCCTTCCAAAACCAGGGACACAACACCCAACCCGGCACAAGAGCACGGCCCAATGCTCGTGCATCCCCCTGGCTCTGACCTTACCCCCAGGAGCCACCATCCAGAGCACGGGAGCAAAGGAAGACAATTCCCTGTGCCCTGTAGAGAAGCACAGCTTAGCAGTTTAAAACCAACAACAACTAAAGGGGAGAAGGAAGGACAAGGGGGTGAATAGCTTATTCTGGAAGCAGGTTGCTGAGCAGAGAGCGGGGCTCGATGGGATGCGGAGCTGCTCCCTCGCTGGCACCAATCCCCCCCTCCGGCCCAAGCAATTCCCTGCACAACACCCATCACATCCCCCCGGAGCACAGCGCTCCCAGCACCCAGGATGGGGGTCCTGACGTGGGGGGCAGCCCTGCAGCTCCGAGGGGAGGGAGGAGGCTCACACACAACTGCCGCTGCTGAAAGCAGGAGCGAGGGTCTTGTGTTCACAGTATGAAACGAGCTGAGATCGTCAAAGCAGCCGCGGGTACAAAGAGTCCTTTGGCGTCGGGATGGGGAGGGGGGGGAAATGTCAGCGGAGAAGCCAAGAGTCGGGAAACAAAAGTCCGTGTGTCTGTCAGATGTCCTTGAGCGTGCCCTGGGTGAAGCAACCTCATGCTCGATTTAATACCTTAACAGAAGAAAAACATCTTGAACAAAGCCTCCCACCCCCGACCTACAAGATCAGCACAACCTTGGAAACCAGCCATAGGGACGAGTCCTGATCTTGTCACCAGCCAGAAACGGTGGGGCTTGGGGTGGGGGGGGAGAGAAAGAACAAAGGGGGAGGAAGGGGACGACACGGGGACAGCAGGAGTGTGGGGCACAGCTCAGGCTTGGTCGGCCACCAGGACCAGTGGGGCCACGAGGTGCTGCCCGGTGGCCACTGCCTTGGCCAGGCTGCTCTTCTGCCGCCGCTTGGCCAGCTTGGACTCGGAGGGGGGGGAGAGCTGCATGGCCCGTGAGGTAGCTTTGATGATGATGGGTCGTGCTTCCTCCTCCGCCTCATCCTCCTCATCCTCATCGCGCCGCGTCAGCTGGCGGTTGACGGCCATGGCCTCGGCAGCAAAGGAGGTGAGCTCTTTGGCACTGCTGTTCCTGTGGGGAGGCAGGGGCTCAGGGGGGGAGGAATGGGGGGCAAATGTTGGGGTGTCCCTCTCTGCACTCATGCCATGCCAGGCCGGTCAGGCACCACCAACATGGCTTAAACCCCAATCACACACTGCAACCGCTACCCGGAGCTACAAGAGAGCCCCCCCCCAAAAGCAGCAACTGAGGAGAGGGGAGCAGGATTTGGGGGGCTGGGATGTGTCCCCCCCATCCCAGGGCCACCCTGCGGGATGCTCACCTCTGCAGGATGATGGGGGTCGGCAGGGTGTTATCCGGGGCGCACTGCAACGAAACGCAGCCGGTCAGAGCCAGGCACCCCATAGGAGGGTGAACCCCACTCCAGCTTTGGGGAGCAGAGATTGGGGGGCAGCAGCACTCACCCCCTGCACCCAGGGGTGCTCCAGGACCTGGGCTGCGCTGAGCCGCTTCTTGGCATCTCTCACCAACAGCTTGGAAATGAGATCTTTGGCTCCGAAGGAGATGTGCGCCCAGTCCTTGTCGGGAAACTCGTACTTCCCCTCCTGGATGCTTTCGAAGAGCATGTTCTGGGGGGAGAGGGGAGAAGGACGAGGGGCTGAGCTGGGAGCGGCGCAGCCAAAGCACGGGTGAGTTCCGGCACTGCCGTGGTGCTCCGTGTACCTGGCACGTGTGGCACGCCTCGCCCCGGTCCCAGCCGCAGTCGGAGCCGCAGTGACCCACGAAGGGGGGGTACCCGCTCAGCATGATGTACAGGATGACCCCCAGGCTCCACAAGTCGCAGCGCTTGTCGTAGATGGACGCCTCCTCGTTGAAGGCTTCCACCACTTCTGGGGCCATGTATTCGGCAGAGCCACACTGGGGGAGAGGTGGGAGTGAGCCCCAGCACGGGGGTCCCAAAGGATGGGGGACTGGGGGGGATCCCACCAGAGCTATGGGGCTGCACCCCCTGAAATGAGGGTGCAAACCCAGGGTGCAGGGCACGTCACCACTGATGGGCTCCCCAGCACCGCAGACCTGCCCCCATTGGGGGTCACCAAATAGTGAGGCTGCCACCCCAAAAAAAGCCTAAATCACAGAATCTGCTGTTATGGAAAAGCCCTTTAAGCCCATCAAATCCAACCGGTCCCAGCACCGCCAAGGCCACCCCTGACCCATGGCACTGAGGCCTCGTCTCCACGCTGTGTGAACACTTGCAGGGACGGTGCCTGCAGCCCTGCCCTGGGCAGCCTGTTCCAATGCCTGAGCACCTCTGGGGCAGGAATTGTTCCTCAGCTCCATCTAAACCTGCCCTGGTGCAGCTTGAGGCCGTTTCCTCTTGTCCCATCCCTTGTTCCTTGGGAGCAGAGCCCAGCTCCCTCCTCCTGGGCATCCCCTCGGGCAGCACCAGGGAAGCCCGACCCACAGCTCCCAGCACCACCCAACCGGCTCAGTGGGGCAGCGTCCCTCCCGTCCCGTTCCCATGGCCTGGGAGCGGCTGTGAAGCAGCAGGGATGAGCCTGCTCTGCCTGTTCCCAAGCCTGGCGAGCAGGCAGGGATCCGGGGCGGGAGGAGTTAACCCTGATGCAAGCCCTGTTCCCATATCGCTCCAGGGACTCTGGGGCTTTCCAGCACGCATGACCCACACGCAGCCCACACGGGGCCTCGTGACCAGGGGAGAAGCAAGCTGCAGCCAGCAGATAATCGGGGGCTGTCACCGAGCGAGAGAGGCCCCAGCAGCTGATGCCACCACGAGAGACAAAACACAAACACAAACCAACAAACCCAAGGCTCAGCAGCACCCAGCGCCAGGCTTAACCCTGCAGGGACCAGGGTGCTGCGCCCCAGCCCTTGCTGAGAACGGGGGAACCCGGGGCACCTCTGGGATGCAGGAGGAGGGTAAAGGAGGAGGAATGGAGGAGGGGGGGGCAGGGTGTTTTGGCCCCCACTGCCGCTGTGCGCCCTGGCACATGAACACCCCGAAAACACCGGGGTGCGGGGCAACACCCTGCATGGGGGCATCCCTGCTGCTGCAGATAAGGAGAGCGGGGAGTTCTGCAGCGGGGAGGGGGGAGGATGGGATGGATGGACTCAGTGGGGGCTCAGTGCCCCCGCTGCAGAGTGTGGACAGAGCTGTGCAATGGAGGGGTCACCCCACAAGCTTTGGGCTACCCACCCCGCATTGCAAGCGAGCAGCACCCCACAGTGTGTGTGGGGGAGCCCCCTGGCCCCCCACGTACCCGGCAATCACAGCGGCAGCCCCAGCCCCTCTCCTGACCCACTTCTCCCTGCAGCAGCCTCGGCGCAGCCGCGGGGCCGTGGCTGTTGCTAAGGGCTCGCAGCAGCCCGGGCTCTGCGCCAGCCCCCCCCCGGCCCCCCCCACCCCTGCATTATGCAACCGCAGCTCGGCACCGCGGGGAGGGGGGGCCGGGACACGCAGCGTCAGCCCCCGGAGCAATGGGATGGGATGGGGGGGATGAATGAGCCCCGTGCCCAAAGCCTGGGGGTACCTATGGGGGTACCCGTGGGGGACGCACCGGGACCACTGCCAAGCCCCCCCCCCTCCCATGTGCTTACCGGGGTGAGCAGCTCCGGGGTGGAGATGGGGGAGCAGTCGCCGTTGAGTTTGATGCCACTTCCCAGGTCAAAGTCACAGATCTTCACTGGGGAGACCTTGGGGCGGGGAAGGAGAAGTGGTGACCCCGGGGGTCCACAGCCTTGTGTCACCCCCTAATGAGCTGCCTGTTAATGCCTGGAGGCATTACACCCCCATGCGATGCCCCATGGGGACGCACCACATCTCCCCCCCGCCCAGGGACCCACCACCCGCTCCCCACTCACGTGGTCCAGGCTCTCACACAGAATATTTTCCGGTTTTAGATCCCTGTGTGCAATTCCTGCAGGGGAAACAAAAAAAAAGAGAGGATGAAGGCAAAAATCCACCCCCCTCCACGCTGAAAGGTCTGGGGGTGGCACAGGGAACCCTCCCTCCCCACCCCAAATCACTGCCTGCATCGTGGCAAAGGGCAGGGATCGCTGCTGGCCCCGAGTCCCAGCTGAACCGGAGGAACAGGCTCCGCACCAAGCGCCTCGTGATGCGGCTGGGCCTGACCCTGTGAGCCCAGGGCCAGCAGCAGCCCCTGGGCAGGAGGATGCGGGGATGATGGAAGGGGGGGGCACAGCTCACCTTTGTTGTGCAAAAAGTGCAGGGCGCTGGCGATGTCCCGCACCACCACGCTGGCCTCCAGCTCGTTGAAGTGGCGTCGCCGGTGGATGTGGGTCAGGATGGAGCCTGCGGCCAGGTGAGAACAGAGCAGGGGCTCGGAGGGGGGGTCCTGTTGCTAACCCCAACCCCAACCCCAGCACCACGCTCACCTCCTCTCATCTTCTCAAACACCAGGTAAAACCTCTCCTCTTCCTCAAAGAACTCGATGAGCTCCAGGACGTTCCTGCAGGGATGAATGGCATCAGCCCAGCAGCCCCCCAAAACCCGCCACAGCCCCATAGGGTGAGGACGTGGGACAACAAAACCGGGCTGCCAGTGATTGAAACCACACTGGTTGGGGCCCCGGCTGCATTCCAAGGGGGGAGAGGGGCTCTCAGCACCCAGCCCTAATTGCTCACAGACCCTCCTGGCTCGCTCGCCCTGCGCAGCGAGACCGGGGCCGTGCTGGGCTGGGCTCAGCTCCAGTTTGGCTGCCTCAGCCCCCCGTTGTCATGGCAAAACCACTTCATGTCCCCCTGAGATGCTCCCGAGGCCAAGGGGAGGGAGCCCACGGGTGTCTCTAGCCCAGCCCAGCCCCACGGTACCTGTGTCCCTGGCACTGATACAGCATCTCCACCTCCCTGAAGACCCTGCTGCGGATGTGTCCCAGGCGTTTCTCTATGATCTGAAAGGCAAACAGGGGGATGCTCAGGGAGCAGCACCGCTGCTGGGCCTGGCACCCACTGCATGGCACCCAATGAGCCCGGCAACCCCCTCATGGCACCCATGGAGCCGGCGCTGGGGCCGGCTGAGGCAGCAGAAGGGGTTAAGGCAGCAGAACAGGCTGTTCCCTGCTCCCGGCGGCGCTGCCAAGCCGCTCCCTCCCGGGCCACAGCCAAGCCGAGGTCCATGTGACGCTGGCCCGGCGCTGAGCCATGGGGCTGGAGAAGGGCCCTGCACCATGGGGGTGCCATGGGGTGGGCAGGGGGTCCCCACACACAGCCTCACAGAGGAAAAGCCGGGTGCTGCCACCAGCCCCAGAGCTGCCGTGCAGCCCTCCCTGCTGCCTCAGTTTCCCCACGGGGGCACCCAAAGGCTCCCCAGGGCCACGGGCAAAGCCACAATCCCTTTGGATTCGGCTGCGTTTTGGCACAGAGCCCATCCCAGCTCCTCGCACCGTGGCTGGGAGCCTGGGGGGTGCAGGGCCCTGGGCCCAGCATCCCCTGACCCCAAACGCAGCTGGGTCACTCCTGCAGCCCCCACAAGCTCGCAGGGACACGGAGGTGGCCTCCCCACCAGCACCACGCACCCTTGCTTGCCCCGAGTCCCCACATGGGCCACGGGCATCAATATCACCTCCTGCCTGCCCTGCCTCACAGAGAGGAGCGTGGCCAAGGGGGTGACCGAGGTGCCACCAGCCCGGCCCCATCCTCGCCACTCCTGCACCAGCGCCGGGTGGCTGCAGGAGCCAGATGTGGAGGCTGGGAAGGGAAACTGAGGCAGGGGGTGGGAGGGAGCCGGGCACGCTGCCCCCAGCAGCAGGGCTTTACCTTCACCGCGTACTCCTTGTTGGTGATGAGGTTCACACAGGACTGGACTCTGGCATGGGCCCCTTCTCCCAGCACCTCCTCCTGCAGCTGGTAAACATCTGGCAGGGGAGAGGCTGCCTGAGCTCCCGGCCCCACAGCAGCACCGGGGGGTACCAGGAGGGCTCCAGCCCTTCCCCGCTCACCTTCGAACCTGCCGGAGAAGCTGTCGGTTGCTCTGCAGCGCTTCTTCTTCTTGTTCCTTTTCTTGGCGTCAGGGATATCGATGGGTTGACTCGAAGGCATGTCTGGGCCGGAGCAAAGCCACCGCTGTGAGTCACCCCCGGCCGCCCATGGCTGCCCCAGCACGGCCACCCCTGCGGCACCCCAAAACCCTCGAGGGAGCTGAAAGAGCCAAGAAGATGCCGGGAGGGCACCCGGAGCTCACCGGGACGGGGCGGGCACTCGAAGTTGAAGACAGGCTCCAGGTGGTTGGATTGGTCGAACTCCAGGTCAAAGGGGTTTTGTCCCTGGGCATTGGGGGGGCAAGAACAGCAGTGAGATGGCAGAGCCGCTGGATCCAGCGCCACCAGTGCTGAGCCCATGGAGCCTGGCACACACCCTGCCCGCCCGCCCCATCGGTGTGGGGTGCTGGGCGCCACCAGGTCATGGTGCTGCTGGAGGCACGCGGCAGAGCCGGAGGAGGAGGAAAGGTCTGACCACATCTCCTGATGGGGACAGCGCTGCGTGGTCCTGCCCGCACACCGGGGGATGAGGAGGGGGATCGGGGATGAGGAGGGGGATCGGGGCCGCCCGCACCAACCCAGCCCCATTTCTCCGCCCAGACCTGAACTACAGCGAGGGGGGGGAGAAGAAAAGCCACAGGGGCAGGATGGGCTCTGTCCTCCCCGCTCCCTGCAAGGTCACAGTGGGCTGGAGCCCGCTCAGCCCCGCTCCAGTGAGCGCTGTGCCCATCAGGCTGCGAGACAGCCGGGACCAGCAGCATCAGTCCCGACCCCAAACCCTCCCTGCTCCCAGGATCGGCGATGGGCTTGGGAATTCCAGTCCCAGCACCCCACAGGGGACACGGGGACCCCCGCGCCGCCCCACCACGGGGCAGAGCAGCCCCGGGGGGGGGGGGGGACGGGACGGGCCCCATCCTCCCCAGGGTTACGCAATGTGTTTGGGTGGAGGAGGCAGCTCCCGGCCGCGTTCCCAAACCCGCCCCGGTGCCCCGGTGCCCGGGCCCGCCGCCAGCCCCAGCCAACCCCGGCCACAAAGTGCCCGTTTACAGCCGGGGCGGCTCTCGGGGGGTCCCCACCGCCCCGAGCATCACCCTGGGGGCAGAACGCTCCCGCCCGGCCGTTTGCCAACATCCCCCCCCCAGCCAAGAACCGCCTGGATTTACAGAGCACAGCACTGCCCCCCAGGGCCCGGCAGCACGGGCAGGATGAGGCCCTCCGGGACCACCGGGGGGGGGGGGTTCGGGGGAGCTGGGAGGGGAAAAAGGGGGGGGCCCAGGGCCCTGGCAGCTCCTGCAGCAACGACACAAAAGGTTTGGGGGATGGGAGGTGCGGGGCGGCCGCTGAGCACCGGCTCCGTCCCCACAGCCGAGGTGCCCCCAGCCCCACAAGCCGGAGGGGGGGGGGGGTGCGGACAGAGCCGAACCCCGGCCTAAAGCCGTGAGAGCAGGATGAGGCCTCGGCTCAAAGGAGCCGAGCTCGGGGGGGGGGGGGGCTCCCAGCATCCCTCGGAGCGCCGGGAGCCAAACCCGAACAAAGATCCCAAAAGCCGGGACAGGAGCGAGCGCTCGGGGAGCGGGATCAGACCCCCCCCGACCGGGGCACAGGCGTCGGGGGGACCCCGGCACCCCCCCCCCCCCTCCCGGCTGCAGCCGCAACCCAGGCCCGAGCTGCCAGGACCTGGCCCTCGCACAACAGGTCCCTGCACCCCCCCGCTTCCAAACCGGGCTGAATGGGGGCAGAGCAGCCCCAGCCTCCCCGCACCCCATGGGGCCGGCAGCACCCAGCACCCACCCTGGGCACAGAAGGGTGGGGGTGGCTGCAGACCGGACCCCCGGGGGGTCCCGCTGCCCGCTTGGGGCAGCACCGGAGCTTCCCTCGGTCGGGGGGGGGGTCTCGCCAACGCCCCCCCCCCCATGCAGGGACTGCGGCGCTGCAGGAGCAGGATGCGGCCCCCCGGAACACCCCGGGGGGGGGGGGAGCCCCTTACCTTGAAGGAGCGGTGGAAACCCGGGATCTCCGATTTCTTCTGCACCATCTTGCTGCGGGGGGGGGGTGCGGGGGGCGGCGTTGCGGGGAGAAAAGAGGGGGGGGGTGGGAGAAAAACCGGGGGGGGGGGGGGGGGGGAGGCGGAGGGAGCCCGGGGTGGGGAGGGGGGGGGGGGAGCGCGGTCAAGCGGCTGCGGCCCCGCACCGAGCCCCCGGTGCCCGGCGCTCACCGGCGCGGCCCCGCCGGTCCCGGTACCGCAGCCCAGCCCGCACCGCCGCCCGCTCCGCTCCGCGGCACCCCCGGGCTCCACCGGGGACACAAACACCGCCCCCCCCGGGGCCCTCAGGGGGAACGTGAGCACCCCCCGAACCCTCCCGTGCTGAACCGGGCACCCTCCCGCGCTGCACTGGGGCTCCCCCCTGTCCAGGGACCAGCCTGTTCCTGACCCCCTGGTCCGGCACCCCCCTGTGCTGCGGTCAGAGACAGGGGCACCCCCCCCGACACCCCCCCTGCACTGCACATAGGGGCAGGGGCACCCCTCTGCACTGCACACAGGGCCCCGGGCACCCCCCCTGCACTGCACATAGGGACAGGGGCACCCCCCCTGCACTGCACACAGGGGCACCCATCACCCCCCCTGCACTGCACACAGGGCCCCCCTTCACCCCCCCCCCTGCACCAGGGGGCAATAACATCCCCCAGGCACCCCAACCACCCCCCCCACCTCCCAGCACAGGGACGTGGACACCCCTGGACCCCCCGCACTGTCCCCAGTGACCCCCCTCGGGGCCCCCCGTGCACCCAGTGACAAGGACACTGCAGTTCCATGTTCACTTTCTACGCCCCTGAAGCTCAGGGCGCGGGGGGGGGCGGCCTCGACCCCCCCCCACCCCACACATGGCACGAGTGGGGCCATGCTCAGCCCCACGTCCAGGCCTGCTCCAAGGATGGGGGGGGCGGGGGGAGCAGCACCCCGGGTCACATCCCTCTGTGCCTGCAGGCCCTGCGGGATGCACCCAGCACCGGACAGGACCCCCCTTCTCCTCCCCATAGCGGGTTCATCCCGAGTCCCCCCCCCACACCTCGCGTGACGCCGTGGGGCTGAGCACAGACGCGCCCGTGGGGCTGCGCGGGGCCAATGGCGGCGGCACCGCGGTCCATGACTTCACCGCCCGCGCCGCGCATTGGCTGCGGCCCCGACGCCGTCGCAGGCGCTGACTGCACCCCACGTCACAGCCCCCCCCCAACTGCTCCTGCCCCCCTCTTTGGGGATGTTCCAGCGCAGGACTCACAGCCCCACAGAGACATTGCGGGGGGGGGGGGGGAACCAAACCCCCTCCCCGCGCACCCGATCCCATCCGAATCCAACCAAATTCCTGCTTTTCCAGGCTCCTGCTGAGGCCTCCCCAGTGAGCACGGATGGGGGGGGCCGGGGGGGGTGGCAGGGTTTTGGCTCCCATGGTCAGGGATGGACAAGGGACAGGGACGGTGCCGTGGGGCGCGCTGGCCCCCGCGGGTGACTCCGGAGCATCCGGATGCCTCCCAAATTGCGCACGCTGCCATGTAGGTCACCGCGGTAATGACAGGGCGGCAGCGCCGGCACCCACAGCCCCCGGGGGACAGCCAGG
This sequence comes from Pezoporus wallicus, assembly GCF_028554395.1. Taxonomy (NCBI): domain Eukaryota; kingdom Metazoa; phylum Chordata; class Aves; order Psittaciformes; family Psittacidae; genus Pezoporus; species Pezoporus wallicus. The sequence continues at coordinate 561,671 of NW_026641603.1, forward strand.
GGTGCCCGCGGCGGCACGGACACCGAGGGGTGGCCAAGAGCTTGCCCAGCCTGGGGGACCCCGGCATCACACGGCGCTGGAGCACTCACTGCGTGTGTGCTGTGTGCTCACTGCATGTGCAATGCGTGTGCTCTGCGTCATGGCACCTGCGTGGCACCATGCATGACCTCTGCATGTTTGGTGCACGCCTGGAGCACGCTCCCTGTGTGCTGCTGTGCTTTCTGCACGCTCACTGCACGCCCACTGCACGCTCTGCATGCTCACTGCACGCTCACTGCACGCTCTCTGCACGCTCACTGCACGCTCACTGCATGCTCACTGCACACTCTGCACGCTCACTGCACGCTCTCTGCACACTCACTGCACGCTCACTGCATGCTCACTGCACGCTCACTGCACGCTCACTGCATGCTCTTCACAGCCAGGCATGGTGAGAGCACTGGGTCTCAGGCTGAGGGAGCGGGGAGCGAGCATCCGTGTGCTCCCCAGGCATGCACAAGAGCACACACACACACACGTGCGCGAGGGCAAAGCAGGATGCAGGGGGTACCCTACATGCGTGTGCAGCCAGCACATGTGTGCACACACATGCAGGTGCAGCCATTCCAGGTGCGTTGCTGCGGGGCCATGCGGTTGCTCAAGGGATGGCTTGTACACGCATGCACATGCAGACATGCATATGCGCACACACACATGATCGTGCCGGTGCTGTCCCATGCGTGGGGCTCTTCCCCTCCCGCACACCTCGGTGCATGCAGGGTCCAGCAAAAATCCCCCTTGGGGCCCACCTGTGGCTGCTTTCATAAACCCGTGGAATCACGGAATGGTTTGGGTTGAAGGGACCTTAAAGCTCATCCAGTGCCACGGGCAGGGACCCCTTCCACTGGAGCAGCTTGCTCCAAGCCCCTGTGTCCAACCTGCCCTTGAGCACTGCCAGGGATGGGGCAGCCACAGCTTCTCTGGGCACCCTGTGCCAGCGCCTCAGCACCCTCCCAGGGAAGAGCTTCTGCCTAAGAGCTCATCTCAGTCTCTCCCAGGCCTCCCTGTGGGAGGGGCAATGGAAGGGCCCCGATGTCTGATCACATCCCGGGGGCTGCGGGCAGCAAACCCACTGTGGAACCCGCACAGGGAGCTCCGGTCCCTGCGCCTGGGGTGCCCCAGGATGGGGTCTCCAAGAGCCGACGGAGCCCCTAACACCGGCACCGGCTGAGGGCAAACAGGAAAGTGAGCGGGGCCGTGCCGGAAGGCCGCTATTGTTGGAATGGGAGCAGGGGGAGCGGAGCCAAAGCCAGCCCCAGGACATGGGGCAGCCCTCGCAGGCAGGAGCAGCGGGACGGTGGCTGCCCATGGGGGTGCAGGGCTTCCCCCCTGACCGGCTGCTCCCGTTTGGAAGGAGGGAAGGAAACCACCGCAAATCCTTTTCCCGTGCGCTCTGTCCCGGGCCCGGCTCTGCCCCCCCTGCGCCCGGAGCCCTGGCCCCAGCTCAAATGGCAAAACCTCCCCAAACCCCGGGAGTTTCCTGCCAGGCGGAACCCGGAGCCTTGGCTCTCCCAGCGCTGGTTCTGCTGTGGGGGGCACACGGGGCGCACTCACACATCCAAGGCTCCTGTGGGCACCCGGCTGCACCGGCTCCTGTGCCGGTGATTCCCCAACCTCCCTCCTTGCCCCAGGGGGATTTGGGCAGCCCCACAGCACTGGGGCAGCTCTGACCCTGCAGCGGGCAGGGTCTTGGGGGCGCAGCACCCCCCAAAACCCCAGTGCTGCCGCCCCCCCCCCCCCCCCACTGCAGGGCATCCCCAGGGATGTGGCTCCAATCCCTCACCCCCGTCTGCTGCAGGGAAGGGGCCGAGGGAAAACCCGTGTGGGTTTCCCAGCTCCGGCTTTGCAGCCACATCTTGGGCAGAGCTTGTGCTGGGGGCAGTGGTGGGACATGGCCACAGACCAGGGACGGGTGGGCACATGCGGTGATGGGGTGCTTGGAGCAAGCTGCTCCAGTGGAAGGGGTCCCTGCCCGTGGCAGGGGTTGGAGCTGGAGGAGCTTTAAGGTCCCTTCAACCCAACCCGGGCTGGGGCTCCATGATTCCGTGATTGGTTCCTCTGTGACTCCTCAATACAGGGTTTACATCCTGAAAGTAAAAGCAAACCCAAACGGGAGCTGAGGTCCTGAAGCTCCTCCACACGCAGCGCAGGCAGAGCCCCTCCATCCTCGGGAGCAGCCGTGAGCCCGCTCCCAGCCAAAGAGCAGGGATATTCATTTCCCTATGAACATAGGGCCCCGCAGCCCCCGCCGCGGCCGAGCTCCTGCGGCCGCTCCAGCTCCGGGGCTGATTCCATCTGTGCTGTTGGGATGGGGTCAGCCCCGCAGAGGGGAGGGAGGCTGCGGAGCCCTGGGCACCGCGCTCAGCCCGGCCCTGCACTGCGGGAGATGGGCAAATGTGTTCTCTATGGGGCTCTCAGCGCCTTGGTGAGCCCTCGGTCTGCGCCCAGGGAGCGCCCGGGCACACGAGGGATGCGGGGAGCGACGGGTCCGGCCGCAGCGGAACCGGCTCAGCCGGTGCCTGCAGCTCGGGGAGAGTCAACACAAAGGCCCCGCAGGGAGGTGAGAGCAGGGAGCGGGAGGCACCAGCAGAGACGGGAGGGAGGGTTCTGCAAAGCCGCCTGGGCAACGTCCTCGCTGCTGCGTCCTGCTCGGCAGCAGCACCTCCAGCCCCAGCGGCTCTTCCCCCATAAAGGTGCCTTTACAGAACCATAGGATCACGGAATGGGTTGGGGTGAAGGGACCTGAAAGCTCCTCCAGCTCCAAGCCCTGCCACGGGCAGGGACCCCTTCCACTGGAGCAGCTTGCTCCAAGCCCCTGTGTCCAACCTGCCCTTGAACACTGCCAGGGATGGGGCAGCCACAGCTTCTCTGGGCACCCTGTGCCAGCGCCTCAGCACCCTCCCAGGGAAGAGCTTCTGCCTTATCTCCAACCTGAACTTCCCCTGTTCCAGTCTGAACCCATCACCCCTTGTCCTATCCCTACAGTCCCTGAAGCAGAGCCCCTCTCCAGCATCCTTGTAGCCCCCTTCAGACACTGGAAGCTGCTCTGAGGTCTCCACGCAGCTTCTCTTCTCCAGGGTGAACAGCCCCAATGTTCTCAGCCTGGCTCCATGCAGGAGCTGCTCCAGCCCCTGAGCATCCTCATGGCCTCCTCTGGACTTGCTCCACCAGCTCCAGGTCCTTGTGTTGAGGTCTCCAGCACTGCACCCAGTGCTGCAAGTGGGGTCTCAGGAGAGCAGAGGTGCAGGATCCCCTCCCTCAAGCTGCTGCTCACGCTCTGAGGATGCCCCACAGCACATGGGGGGTTTTGGGCTGCGAGCTCTCATGGCCAGACATGGGGAGCTCCTCACCATTGCTCCTCCTGCCCTCTTTGGGACGGTCTCACGTGAAAGCAGCCAGACCTCTCCCAATGGGGAAGGGGGGCAGAGGAAGGCAGCCCCCCAGCCCCGAGGGTGGCAGTGGGATGGGTGCACACGGTGCTCACTGAGGTGGTGTGAAAGGGAAGCAGATGAGCAGTGACACACACACACACACACACACACACACACACACACACAGAGCCAGCACTGCTCACCCAGCAGCCCCAGCACTGGGTCCCTGCAGCTTTGTGCCCACCCCAGCTTGTGCTCAGGATCCGGCCTCGCACACCAGGGGCTGCGGATGCTGCACTCGCACGCAGCAGTGGGGCCCAGCTCTGATGGGGGCTCTGAGCACAGCACCGGGCAGCCACGCTGCACCCTGCAGCAGCACCCAGCCAGGGGGATGCAGCTCCAGCTGAGCTGCACCCACAAAGCACAGGGAGAGGGGCCCCGGCACCTCTGCCATGCAGGGGAGCAGGCAGGACCTGCATGGTCTGTACCAGGGCTGGTACAGGCAGGAGCAGCAGCTGTGGAGCCCCTTAACTCCTCTTCTGGGCAGGAGCATCACCTGCAGACCCTGAATGCAGAGCTTCGACCACGAGAGCTCTGCCCAGGGCTCTTCTGAACATGCTGGTGAGCTCAAATTCACCCCCCAGGCTCACAGCCAGCCAGGTTTTAGAGCTGGGAGAACAGAACAGTTCAGCCATTGGGTCCAGGACCACTGCAGAGAGACAAGTGAGGACAAGCCTGGCCCGGTGGCTGAGTTCCAGCACCCTCCTGCTCTGCCTCACAGCCCTGGGAACACGCGTGGGGCCCGGAGCAGCCCAGACCTGGCAAAGTGACAGCAGGAGGAATGAAACCTTAGGGCAGCCGAGCCAGGAACTTTAGGAACTGTAGGAAACAGCTCCCCAGTACTTCCTGAGGAGTCCAAACACATCGGGTTTGTTTTGCTGAGAGAAAGCCTCCGACGAGCGAGTAATCACAAGACATCCAGCAATGGGATACGTAAATACAACATAATTTATTGGTTCCATTTCAGAGAACTATAGTGGTATTTGTACGAGTGTCCTAATGATAGTCACGTATGTACAGAGATTCCAGGACACAGGAAAACCTTGTAAGGAAGAAGCGGTTAGTGGTGCAGTTTGGTCACTGGTCATAGAAACCTTTTCTCTTCCTGTAAACCCTGGCCCCCACTCCCCCAAAATCCTACCTACCTCGGGGGCACTGCCAAGCTCCCCTCACGCAGCAGAGCAGCTTGTGCAAGGCTTGCGGGCTCTGGCTGCACACCAGACCCTTTGGTTAGGGGATGCGTGCAGCCGAGTGGGGACGTGCTGCTCGGGAAGAGGGACAAGGCTCCGTACCCTAATGGGAAGCAGAGAATGGCCCACGTGCAGGCAGCTCAGTTCCGCTGGGCAGGGTCAGCGTACCGCAGGGAGATGGTAAGTGCAGGTCTTTGAGAAGACCTCCCTATGCCTGTCCCAGCGCCTTCCCTCTGCTCATCCCCACGAGGCACAGGTCTGCTTGGCCTGAGGCTGCCAGCCTGCATCCCTGGGCTGGGCTGGGCATGGGGAGAAGCTCAGCTCAGAGCTGCTGTAAGACACAACAGCAGAGCTGCAGCACTCCCTGAGCAGCGGCAGCACTGGTCTTGCCATGGAAGAAACCCAAATCCAACTGAGGGAAAGCGAGGAGGGGACGGGATCCCAGGCAGAGAGGGAGCACAAAAGCAGCTCTGTCCAAAAACTGGACTCGCAGCCAGTGGAAGAGGTGCTGGAAGCAAACAGCACCCCAGGGGATCCACGTCCACCCCACATACACCATTCATGCATGGGAACTGGGTGTCTGGAGGGAAGTACCGCTTCCACGGCAGCACCAGCTACAGGACGTGGCTCTATCTGAAGCATCTGGCTTGGCTCATGTGGTGCTGCTGCTGCATGAGGGCATGAGGAGGAGGCAGCTCAGGGTGGCTCTTCCCTCCTCCAAGAGTGAGCATTCCCATCAAGCGGCCCCAAATATTTTCTTCTTTTTTTTTAATAGAAATTACTATAAAAAACTAGTTTATCTAGAGCATCTTTAAAAAAATATTCCTGCAGTATCACAGTTTGACATTGAAACTCATTAAAAATATATAGATTTGTTAACAAAATGTCTCTGTTCTCCCCTTGAATCGCATCTCCCATGCAGGAGCGGGACTCAGAGTCCTCGGTGGGAGCAGGAAGGTCTGAGCTCAGTGGCACATCCGGGAGGTCATTTCCTTCTGTCAAAGGCACAGAAAAGACAAGGGCCCATGAAGGAAGGTCCAGACTGACAGGGAGGGCGTGGAGGACAAAACCTCACCTTTGGTTAGTCAGCCACGCCGTGACACTTCCCAAGAGCTCCGGTTTGGGCAGGTCTGCGTTCCCCCCACCGCTCCCATTAACAGCACCACAGGACACCCTTCCACTGCCCAGTGGCTCTGCAGGTTTGCTCTGTTGCTAACAGCTTTGGGAACACCATCACCACCTCCTGGGTCTACCAGGTCATGTTCTCCATCCTCCAGACTCCTTGTGAAGGTGCTGGCGTTGCCCTTGCTTTTGGGAAGCAAGCACAGGGAAGGAAGCACATCCCCGTCCTGGATGGCCAACAGTGTCAGGCTCACACAAACAAGGCAAGCCAGCTGCTAGAAACGCAAGGAGGTTGCTGGAGAACAAGTCAACTTCTCCCATCCCATACCCAAACTACCCTGCTGAGCTGTGTCTGCTCCTCCTCACTCCCGGTTTCCTGACAGCCAAGCTGCAAGGCCAACTGATGGCCTGAATTTGGGCAACCGGTTTTGAGAAGGTAGAATCATACACTAGTCTGGGTCTGAAGGGACCTTCAAAGCTCATCTAGACCAACCCTGCAAGGAGCAGGGACATCTTCACCTAGATCAGGTCGCCCAGAACCACATCCAGCCTGGCCTGGATGTCTCCAGGGATGGGGCATCCATCACCTCTCTGTGCAACCTGTGCCAGTGTTTTACCACCCTCACTGTAAAGAATATCTTCCTCACGTCCAGCCTGAATCTCCCTCTTTTAGTTTAAAACCATCACTCCTCATATAAAATCATAGAACAGCACGGGTTGGAAGGGACCACTGAAGGTCTGGAGGCCTCTGTGACTCCTCCACCCCCAGTCAAGCCCTTCTGCACTGCCCCAGACCCCAACAGACCAATGTGTCCCCTGAGCCCACCCAGACACTCACCAGTGGCTCCAGCTCCTTGGTGTCTATCAGATTGAACTCTTTCACAAAGTAGTAAAAGTGCTTGTAGCAGGTGTTCACGTGGGCTTCCGACCCCATCTGGGTGATCCTGTCGAAATGGTGGATGTAGACATGGACAAAGACCCGGAAGAGCCTGGAGAGAATTTTCTTCACCACTGGGAGGAAGTTCTTGGGGAAGGGAGTACCTGGGAGGGAAGACATCACCAGGAGAAACTGTCAGTCAGGTTAGAACTGGTTCCTTGGGGCTAAAATGAATTGACACAACGGAGAGACTGAGACAAAAGGGCTTCTGTCCCTGGCACTGGAATCGGCTGCCCCATCCCTGGCAGCGTTCAAGGCCAGGCTGGAGTAACCTGGTCTAGTGGAAGGTGTCCCTGCCCATGGCAGGGGGTTGGAACTGGGTGATGTTAAGGTCCTTTCCAACCCAAACCAGGCTGGGATGCTATGAATTTCCAGTTCCCTTCTCCTTTTGCCTTGGATCAGGTTTTTCAAAGCACAGATTTCAGCAACTGAGTGCTGTAAGAAACTGGCCTTGGAGCTTCCCAGATTCCCAGCAGCTACTTCAGTCCGACAGAGTTTTGTTCTACTCCTGTTTCTCATGCTTATCTAGAGAACACAAAACACAAGCTGGGACCAAACAACTCCCCAGAAGAAAGAGTCAGGGCCGTTAACTCCTCACAGTTCTCTCTTATTTTGATGGGTCTTTAGCTCTTTGGTTAAAAATTAAAGATGTTAAGGTCTCTTTGAAGGGATCAGTCCTTTGGGGTTTCTTTAGCCAGGGCCCACCAGCCATCCCAGGACAATACATCACAGTTTAAAGTTCACACAGGTTGTTTCTGGAGGAACAAGGATTAGTTTAAACCCCTACAGTGCTCTGCAAAAGCTGCAGCATTTCAGCTGGTGCTGAGGGTGAGGAATCTGGTAAAAAGCGAGCTGACAACAACAATTACAGTTAAAAACTCCTCCAAACCACAACCCTCCTGCTGTGGGAAACCTGTCTTGCCTCCCTGAGCAGAACAAACACCCTGCTTGTAGTCCCCAGAGAGACTCGCAGGAGAGTCCTAGCTAAAGGCAATGCAGCCGTTGTGCGGGCAACAGGAGGAACAGGGGGAGGATTTCAGTGTCTCAGCTGTCTGAAGGAGTCTGTGGCCTTGCTCTCCCCTCTGCCTGCTCAGCACCAGGTTTGAGCAGCATTTTGGCATGTATGGAATAGCCCTGTGGACACTTGTATGGCAGATGTGTCCCACACAGAGACCAACTGCATCCCACCATGGGATAAATGCTGGGGCAGGAGGGTGGGAGCTCTGCTGCATCTTGTCTTTTGCATCCCAGAAGATGGGAGCTCTGAATGGGATGAATCATATTTACTTAATGCCTTAGATACTGAATTCTCCCATCAACACAAAATAAACAAACCCCCCCAAGCCTCTTTGTCCCAAAGCCAGCACACGAAGCTGCGTTTGGGTACGCAGATTTAGGTGTCTTAGCCCAAATTCTCTTTTCCATCACCCTGGCAATAGATGAAACACTGCCCCTCCCTCCATGCGCGTGTCAGCACCCCTCCAGCTGCAACCAACAGCCGAGCACACGCCAGGAAGCACTGAGCTTGAAAGGGCAGAGTCAGCCACAGCCAGCCTGGAATGACAAAGAGCCTCATTATGGCAACGTGGCCACCATCACCCGGCCGACGCAGAGCACGCACGTGGAGCCCAGCCTGGCAATCAGCTCTCAGAGAGCTGGCCTTCAGGAGACCACGGCTCAAGAGTCATGGCAGAGACTGTTCTAAGAGCACTCTTGTTTTCACTGCTTAGGCACAGCTTGGCTTTACTTGAGGTATCCATGGCTCCAAACGGGATCTGATACAGCTCTGGGTGTTTTAGCACTCCAGAAGAGCTCTGAAGTTTTTTGGGTGCTCAGAAGAGCTCACTGCACTGCCAGGCTCTGAGCAGCACGAGAGGAAATAGCTCTGCTACAAGGCTGGCCTGTGCAACAGCATCTCCTGGAATAGATCTCCTAGCCAAGTTGGATGGGGCTTGGAGCAACCTGGTCTAGTGGAAGGTATCCCTGCCTGTGGCAGGGGATTGGAGCTCCAAACCAAACCAGTCTGTGATTCCATGATTCTAGAAAGGGGACCCGAGGGCTCAAAGGAGAAGGCTCTGCACCAACCTCCCTCCTCCCAGCCACAGCTAGAACTGAACTCACCGACATTAGTGGGGAAGATGTCCTCGTTGTTGATCTGTACCTCAATCCAGTCCATCAGGAGGTTCATGTACTGGGGAGCAGAGAGGGCTGTGGGTTTCCGGTACTTGTGCTCGTCCTGCCACCGGTACTCGTACTTGGGTCCCCCCGACATGACAGGGCAGGACTGCTCTGTGCAATAGTCACTGATGGTGCCGTAGATCAGGTTGATGCGGTTGAAGAAGTCCACCACGTGCACGGCCACCCAGTCGTTCTGCTCCTCTCCTGGTGGCAGCTGGACGGCAACTTTCAAGTCCAGGCCAGCATTGAGGGAGGCCTGAGCCTTCTTGTGCAGCTCAAACCGCTGAGTCCCCGGCTCAAACTTGCGCTTGGGCCGGAAGGTTTTGTCTTTATTGAACACTTGCTTTAAAGCATGGGACATTTTTCTCCTCTACTTCTTTCTTTTCCAGGTCCGTAGCGATGACAGGCGGAGACGCAGCGCTGCTGGGCCACTTCCCGGGGCAGGGCTGGGGCAGGGCTTCTGATCTTCACAGAAACCTTCCTCTGTTCATCTGGTCCTGATCTGCAACGCAGCACAGAAGGGCAGCGATTAGGAGCAGCTCTCTCAACAGGAAACCTTGTGTAAATCCCACAGGCAGAGATCTGGGATGCCATCTGGGCCCTCGCCCCACATCTGAGAAGGGGGGGAAGCCAATGCCAGGTTTCTTTCCTCCCCCTTCTCTGTAGAGCATAGCTTGCAGCAGAGCGGCAGCTCGGCCATCAGAGGTGCCAAGAGTCGCCCCTGCAAGGTCTCCCTACACACCCAGTGTGGGGATGAGGAAACCAGCCCCATAGGGAAGAGCTGTGGCTGCAATTCACCCCATTGAGACCCAAACCCTACAGAAGCAATGAGAAACACCACCACCTACTCAGCTCCAATACACCAAAGAGTTCAGAAGGGTGAAACAAGCTGGGTTTTCCTGGATCAGATTTTTCACCTCTGCTCCCCCACTTCGGAAACAAGCCCACCTAAAAGGTAAGGTTATGGCAAGCCAACTGGAGCTCAGATCTGTTGACAGACACACTCCAACAAAGCCGCTGCTTGAGCAGGAGATGTGTGCGCTGTTGTGGTGCTAAAGACAGGGCATGAAAGGGTGGAGGGGAACAAGAAAGAGAAGAAGAGGAAGAAGAAGTCAGAGCTCAGACACCCGGAAAGAGAATATCCTGGAACACCACGAGCTCTAAGAGCAGCCACAGCCTCTTCTCCCGGTGCAGGCAGACCATAACCACTTTTCATTTCAGCTGAGCTCACGGCAAGGTGAAGGCTGGTTGAAAGCTTGCCTTCCTCTTTCAGTCTGTGGAAAAGAATTAGCTCTGAGAGGGTGAGACACAAGTTGAGATCTAAAAGGATGCTGACGAGAAACACAGCTCTGTTTATCTGTAGCTAATTATACCTCCTTTGTTCCCACATCCATCCCCTTGTATAATTTGTGTCAAGCTGGTCTTTGATGGAAGCTTAAGGCAGAAAACTATGCGCACCAAGAATATTATTTTACATGTGCTGGGCAGAGGAATAAGTAAAGTAACAGAAATTAAATAAAGCTGATGCCTTATGGAATCTGGCAAGTAAGAATTTCCATGAGTTTTAGAAGAAAGCAAGCAAACGAATCCCTTTCACCAAGCAGAAATCTCCCCATATTTCTATGAAGCCACAGTTTGCTTGAATATGTAAATAGTTTCCTCATATGCTGCCAAGAGAATTCCAAATTCAAGGTCAACACTACGGCTGCCACAGTTCAGCCCATCCCTAACAGATGCTGTGCAGTGCTAATCAGCATCTCTTCTCCGGAGAAAGATTACAAAGACTTAAACCAAGGCCTCTTGTTTTCTCAGAGCAAGGCGGAAAACCCAAACCACTTCAGTTTGTCCCGTTAGGACCAGACTCAACATTCCCAAGTGCTGCTTTTCCTGTGGGAACGGGCTCAGTCACCTCTTCTGTGGAGAAGCGGAGAGATCCAACCTCCTGTTGCAACATGGGCCACAACATGCGTTGGGAGAAACTGAAAAGGCATTTGAATGTGGCCCAGTGAGAGCCACCCTGGGCAGGAAGGTAAATCCACAGCACACGTGGCTCCGCTGTGTCCAGAACTGCTGTGACCCCCTCAGCTGCTGTGGGGGAGTCAAAGAAAGAAAGAAAATCACAGACCCACAGAGTCAGACAGGTTGGAAAAGGCCTTTAAGAGCATCAAATCCAACCGTGCCCAGCACTGCAAAGGCCACCACTGACCCATGGCACTGAGGCCTCGTCTCCACAGGGTGTGAACACTTGCAGGGACGGTGACTGCAGCCCTGCCCTGGGCAGCCTGTTCCAATGCCTGAGCACCCTCTGGGGCAGGAATTGTTCCTCAGCTCCATCTAAACCTGCCCTGGTGCAGCTTGAGGCCGTTTCCTCTTGTCCCATCCCTTGTTCCTTGGGAGCAGAGCCCAGCCCCTCCTGGTTCCAGCGTCCTCTCAGGCACTTGTAGGCAGCCATCAGGTCCCCCCTGAGCCTTCTCTTCTCCATCTGAACCCCCCAGGTCCCTCAGCCGTTCCCCATCACACTTGGGCTCCAGGCCCTGCACCAGCTCCGCTGCCCTTCTCTGCCCCACTCCAGCACCTCAATGTCTCTCTTGCAGTGAGGGCCCCAGAACCGAACACAGGATTCAAGGTGCAGCCTCACCAGTGCCCAGCACAGGGGCACAATCCCTGCCCTGGCCCTGCTGCCGCACTGGTGCTGATCCAGGCCAGGATGCTGGGGGCTTCCTGGCTGCCTGGGCACAAGCTGCTCATGTTCAGCTCCATCAACCAGCACCCCCAGCTCCTTTTCCCATGAAAAACTTTCCAGCCACCCTTCCCCAAGCCTGGAACCTTGCAGGGGGTTGATGTGGCCCAAATGCAGGACCCAGCACCTTGCCTTGCTGAACCTCATCCCACTGGCCACAGCCCATGGATCCAGCCTGTCCAGATCCCCCTGCAGAGCCTTTCTATCCTCCAGCAGATCAACACTCCCAGCCAACTTGGTGTGGCCTGCAAATTTACTGAGGGTGCCCTTGATCCCCACATCCAGATCATTAACGAAGATATCAAACAACAATGGCCCTAACACCGAGCCCTGAGGGACACCACTAGTGGCTGGAAAAATAGGATATCCCCCCATAACGTGTCTTTAGGAGGCGCTTGGTCACACCACAGACATGGTTAGAGGAAGTCGTGAACTGCACAGAGCGACATCTGAGCACAGACAAGAGCTCTGGTTACCCGGAGCTGTGTCACAGCCTCACCACATCCTGCAGCACCCGGGGACTGCACCCACCCGGCCACGGTGCCACGTCCGGAGCAAAGGGTGGATCAGCCTCGAGTCACCGGCAATGTGGAGAGCAGGTGCTGAGTCTGCAGCCGGTTCCAGCAGGAAATCAGTCCCAGAGAACACTCACACGCGATGGTTTCCTTATGCTGGAGATGGAGAAATGTCCTTTCAAACAAAGAAGCCATCAAGGAGCGGGAGCATCGCCCTACACAGAGCTCCCACAGCATCCCTGGCATGGTACGACTGTTCCTACCTATTTCCTGTCTGATCACTGTGACCGCACTCACATCGGTGCTGGCCAGTGACTGCACATCAAGAAGCAACCACTGACCATAGTCCAGAAGAAACTGCCATTTGAGCAGGGTGGAGGGACTTTGAGTAGGGTTTATTTGGTGCCGAGGCTGTATTCATCCTACAAACAACTTCCTCTTTCTACAGAGACATCACCCATGAGAAGCGGGGAGCTCGACGCAGCAGCAATTGTCTCTCAGACGACTCAGCATCTGTCTGAAGGCATTAGCAAAATGAGTAGCTGAGACTTCAAGCAGATGCAACCTATTTAATTATGGTTTTTGACTGCAACTGAGCTAAAAGAAACACTTAGCTCTAGGAAAAAAGGAAGGAAAAAAAAAAAAGAAAGAAAGAAGACGCAGAGACCAAACGCATCCCTGACATTGCTTGAAGATGATATCACACGTACAACACCTACTTCCACAGGCAGGACTCACAGCTTGGGCAGCACTGGGATGCTGCCTTTGCACAGAAGAGAAAGGAGAGGTTAGGAACAATTAGGAAATGGGACACGCAAGGCATCTGAGTGGTATTTGCAGGCTTCAAAGATGAGATAAAACAGAAGAAGCCCCTCCCAAACTGACCTGCAGCACATTCTGGTTACTCCTCCCCTCCCGCCAGCCAAGATTACAGCACATGTCACCGGTGCTCCAGGAGCACCCTGGCCACCCCTCCGAGCTCACAACCACCACAGACAGCCCCACACTGCGGCTGTCCAGAACAGAAACAAGCCTCCTTTCCCAAGTACACCAAGGAATGGCTCGGAATTATGCTGGTTAAGGAGGAAACTTGCCAGCCCAGGCTGAGTCCCCTCTTCCCTCCCCCAAAAGCTCACTTTCTCTCCTAACTCCGGGCAGTCCCAGCTCCAGTCCCAACGCTGGTTTCTGCTGATGGCAAGCCAGGGCAGGGCTGTGGGAATCACCCTGCTGCTCCTCTTCCCTAGCTGGGAATGGCAGATCCAAGCTAGGCTCACGTTAAACCAAGCTCTGGGTAGAGGAAGCCGGAGGGGTCGGTTCCCTGTCTCTTGGTTACTTTTACATACAGAGAGAGGGTATAAAAACATGAAAGACAGTCACCTCTTCTAAACCATTTGGAACTGCCTCTTCCCTTGCAACACGCTGCAGCCATCCCGAGGCTTTCCAGGAGCGAGCAGCATTCCCACCGGATCCTAACCCCCCCGCAGCAGCGGGACGGCTCGAAACCCTCTTCCAGGAGTCCCATGACTGCTCCGTCAGAGCCTGCCTGAACAACACCCCTCACCACTAACACCGTGCAGGGGTTGAACATCAGCCAGGCACCAAAACCAGCACGTCAGCAAGCTCCTACCTGCGCTTCAAGCCCCGGCAGATGACTCTTGCAGTTGCTCAGCCCGTCTCTGCAACGTGTGCTCGTAGGCACGGAGGCAAAGAGCTTCCTTTTTCAACAGAGGGGAAAAAAACCCAAGTCCCGTTCCCCACGCAGCTGCAATCCAAAGGCTCCTGCAGGCTGGGGAGGGGTCAGACACAAGCCACTTCCCTCCCAGTGACCCCAGCGCTGGGCTCACATCCTGCCACGGTGCTGCTCAGAAAGCCCTTGAGCAAACCCCAGTGAGCTCTCCGGGGAAAGGGTGTCTCTGGTTTCCTTTTAGGGAAGCCATGCTGCTGCCCGGGGAGATGACACCAACATGGGGCTGCTGCTGGGCACTCGCACCGAGCCCAGCCTGAACATCCTGCTTCTAATTGCAGCCCGCGGTGATGAGCTCGTGCAGCCACCCCGTCCCCACTGAAGGGAGAAGGGAGCAACGAGCCTCCACCTCCCTCCCAGCGCGGTTTTCACGGCTAACACCATCGCTTCCAATACAGGACACAAACCCACCCATGCTGGTTTGATAAAGCGGCCACAATCTATCAGCTGCATCGAGGGCTTCACGAGAAAAACAAACGTACAGAGCACACCCAAAAAGTGGCTTCGAAACAGAAAAAACCCAGCAAAGATGGACACCTTTTTCCATAATTCCCCACCCTCCTTTCACAAATACCTTCCCACAGCCGCTCTGTGCTGTTTCTGACGAGCTGATCCTGGTTTTCTACGATCAAAGGAGAGATTTTAACGCGGACAGCAAGGCTCAGAGCAACGACAGCCAGCAGGGCCGGAGCGGCACAAACGGCAGGCAGGTTCTGCGCCTTTGGAGCCAGTCTGGCAACACCCAAGGCAGCTCACCTCCACGGGACGAGGCCTTTGGCTGCTCTTTGGGCTTGTCTCATGATAGGAGGCACAAAGGTCTGTGCCTGTGCTTACCTCAGCCGGGGCAGGGCACGGAGCGGAGGCTGAGCGCGCACGCCTGGCCATTCATGATCCCGGCGAGACACTTCCACGTCACCGGCTTCCTGTCTGGCACCGAGTCCGGCCCAGGGAGCTGCCAGTGTTTTCCCAAACGCTGATCATTCCCCTCCACAGGCTCTGTCGTGGTGTTTCTGCCTCTTCTCCTGCAAGACCGCTCCCCGCTGCTGCACAAGGAGGGCCAGAAGCTGCCTGGTGGCACCCCCAGCATCGCCTTTTCGTTTCCTTCTCCATTGCTCCTGGCTGCTCTGAAGTTGGAGCAGGGAGCGGATCCGTCCCTGCTGCACCTACAGCCCCAGGCTGGCCCGGTTCATTCTGCTGCTCTGCAGGACAATATCCACGTTTTTCTTTTGGAAGCTGCTTTAGCAGCAGCCTCTGCAACAAACTTCACGGAGCCCCTCGGAAACACGCCTTTCAAACGCTGAATTCCCAAGGTTTAGGCAAACAAAGAGCCCTTTATATTGCATCACAACTGTCAGGTCTAAGAAAGTCCTGTGGTCACCAGCAACCCCCTACCCCCTGCAATTTAAATGAGCTGCACAAGTTGGAAATTCCCGAGTAAGAAACTGTATAGATACCGTATCACTTCCTTAGGAGCAGGACAGTCACTTCACGTGCCTTTAAGCCATGCAAACCAGAGCCCATCTGCATCTCCATATGCACAAGAAAAGGCAGTAGCACAATAAAAGACAAAAAAATAGCTATACTGGGCTTTAACTGGTATCCTGATTTTCCCCTAAAAGGCATTCAGATCAGTTTTAAAGTCAGCTTAGTTTATATAATAAAGGGAAAAGCCCTGTTAAATGAAGCTATTCTGGGTTAGGAGAAGACCCCAGTGCAGCAGCTCTGGCAGAGCCCATCAGGCAGCTGATGCAGCAAGAGGCACCTCTCCAGCACACAAGCAGGACGAGGAGCAGGCAGTTCAGTGCCCCTCTCTGAGCTCAGGATCTAGATCCAGACCATGGAAGATGACAGGAGGGACATTATGGGGGTACTGAGGGGAGTGAGCACTGATGGGGCTGGGTAACCCTTTCTGGCAGGGGATGGGGGGGGCTCAATCTTCAAACACTACACACAAGAGCATATTTCCAGTGTCGGTTGTCCCCCCCTGGCCTTTCAGGCAGCCCCTCACAGCCACAGAGGGTGGAAATGGTGCATGAGAAAGTACCTTTTGGAAGAGGTCATCACCCCTCCTGCTTTCTCTTCCCCAAAGGGGATGCTCAGAGAGCAGAAGCTGCAGTTTAAAAGCCTCCACTAAAAGGCCTTATAGTCTAAAAGGCCTAGAAATGCCTGCAGGGTGGCAGGGCAGCTCAAGGCCTTACAGCCAGTGTCTTGCCTCTGAGATGACATCTGCAGCCACTGCAGTGTCAGAGCTGCAGCTCTGTTGGCAGATGGGGCTCACCGGGGTGGCTGCATGAGGAGGCAGAGCTGCCTGCAGCGACAAGCAGGGCCAGGCTCCAGGTTAAGCTGCACAGAGAAGCATGCCTAGGATGAAGCACCGCAGCGGTGGCACGCTGAGAGCAGCTCTGCCTTTCTGAGGTCTCAGGGGCTGGGTTTTGAAGCCTGCTCCTTCAGGGAGACCCTTCTCCATCCTCCAGCCTGGGATCTGTGATATTTGGGAGGCCAAGCTGTAAGTGCTGTGTTTCACAGAATCCCAGACTGCTGTGGGTTAGAAAGGACCTTAAGATCACCCAATTCCAACCCCCTGCCACGGGCAGGGACACCTCACACGAGACCATGTCATTTCATCCCACTTTTGAAGGCTCCATGTTATTATCCTCACTGGGCAGGGATGTTTTTGAGCCACCACCAGCTTCATCTGCTCTAACTTTGGGATGTGCCCCTGCCCAAGTTAAAGGTACCACGGGTTTCGAGGATGAATCCTGCCTGCAGCAGAGGCACTATTTCCAGAGCACAGCTACGGGTCACAGGAGGTGCTGGGTCTATGAGCTCCTTCAGGCAGGGACTGAGCCGGAGCACGAGCTGGCCAGCCCTTCCTTCAGCAGGGCTAATCCCACACCAGTTCCTCTTCTCCCCATGTTGATGCTATGCTTTCAGAAGAAAAGCAGTATTGTTTCTTGCTGAAAGCAGATGCCCGTGAGGCTTGCTCTTCCCCTTCACAAGGAGATATGTCAGTAACCTGACACATTACATGTCTCCAGGCAAGGAATAAGCCCACTGATGTGGAGCTAAATAGCACCTCAAGACTAACCACATCATAAGACCTCCTGCCACACAGCAAGAGAAGAAAGAAGCAGCTAAACCCCCCAAAGGCCCAGACAGCAGCTCGGAGAGAAGCCTGCAGTTAAGATGAAATAAACATTACCTTGCCTTTCAGTGCAGCCATGGGCTCGACTCGGCTCCTGCTTCCAAGTGGGACATTATGGATGGCTCTACCTCATTTTCTGCTCCACAGGCTGCCTCGGAGCCAGTGCAAGGGCCATGATTCACCCAAAGGCAGACGGTTCCCAGGACATACGGCACCCAGCAGCATCACTTTTGCCTCTTCCCGAATTCATGGAATGCTTCAGGTTGGAAGGGACCTTAAAGCTCATCCAGTCCCAACCCCTGCCATGGGCAGGGACCCCTTCCACTTGCTCCAAGCCCCTGTGTCCAACCTGGCCTTGAGCACTGCCAGGGATGGGGCAGCCACAGCTTCTCTGGGCACCCTGTGCCAGCACCCTCCCAGGGAAGAGCTTCTGCCTAAGAGCTCATCTCAGTGTCCCCTCTTGTGGTTTAAATTGACTCAACCCCAACAAAGCCAAGCTCTGGAGCCTTCGCCCAGGCTCTTCTGGAGCAGTCCAAGCTGCTGCGGTGTGATGCATTTTCTTGCACAGGCTTTGCACACTTGCACAAGTGGTTTGTTTTCAGGCCTTCGCTGCCTCTGTTCCTCCTCTCTGCTTCACGTACTCAGAGCAACAATTCACCCAGTTCTCAGCACAAGCCCAGCTCCAGAGGGAAGCACAAGCAGCACTAACACAGCAGTCACCGGTAACCCTGCCTCCCAGGGGCATCTGGAAAAGGGAGGCTAAAGACACGGCCTCAGGTACACTCTTTATTGAAAGCATTAGGTGGATATTACTTCTTTCTGAAGATAAGCTGCTAAAGCTCCAGCAAAGCCAGCTACAGATCCCCTTACAGCAGCATTTATGGCTCACAAAACACTTCCTTGTCTTGTAAGAAATTAAAACTCAGGAGATGAAGGCAGCTCTTTCCCCAGGCTCGACTGCTGTGCACAGGTCTGGTGTGGGTCTGTAACCTTCCTCAGACCCCACACACTTTGGGTGCTGAGAAGGGAAACACTTCTCCTTTGTGTGTCCTTATGGACACTGTGTCCATAGAGATCCTTGGCCCAGCAGCACGAGGTACAGGACACGGCACACATGAGCACAGTCCCACCTCAGCACACGGGCTACACTGCTCTGTTTCGGTTCAGGGGGTACCTCACACCCCGACAACCAAAGAACCACGACAGAGCCAAGTGTGGGCAAAGAAGCACCTGGCAAACAGCTCCCACACTAGAGCAGAGCTGAAGCCACGAGGACTCTGCTCGAGATGCTCAGGTGGCTTCAAGCTCCCCAGGCCTCAGCGTTGCAGGAGAGCGCGTGCCCACTTGTGATGATGGCACAACCCCAAGTAATGGGTCTGAAAGAGCATCCCAGACCCGGAAAGGTGAGGCAGGCACAGGGAGCTCCCTGCTCCAGGGACAGCTCCTCAGTGTAAACCAAGAGCTATCCCAGCACCAAGCTGCATGAGCTCCCAGCACGCCTCTCCTCCCTTTCTGGGCATTCCATGAGGCTCCTGCCCAAGTTCACAAGTACGTGACTGAGGCAGAAAGCGAATCTGCAATGGGGAATACACAGTCCAAGAAGGGACAGTAGATAAACAGAGAGCTGGATGGGAGCCTAGAGCCTGGAAAGGAAGCAGAGTGCAAGGATGAAGCCCCTGGGGACTGTGATAAACAGGTGGCTTGGGAAATTCCGCATCTCCCAGCAGAAATCCCCCCTGCCCTGCAACTTGGGGAGGACTTCCAGACCGGAAGAGGATGGAAGCTGGGAAAGTGTGGCCGCTCCCCACCTCCAAGCTCCAGGAGAAGAGGATCTTGCCTTTCACTAACACCAGAGCCAACAACAGAGATGCTGTTTCCAAACATCTGCACCGTGTGCTGGACAACTTCACACCCCTCTCTCTGGAGGACTTCCTGCCCTTTCCTTTCAGAGAATCATGGAAAAGCCCTTTAAGCTCATCCAGTCCAACCGTTCCCAGCCCTGCCAAGGCCACCACTGACCCATGGCACTGAGGCCTCGTCTCCACGCTGTGTGAACACTTGCAGGGACGGTGACTGCAGCCCTGCCCTGGGCAGCCCGTTCCAATGCCTGAGCACCCTCTGGGGCAGGAATTGTTCCTCAGCTCCATCTAAACCTGCCCTGGTGCAGCTTGAGGCCGTTTCCTCTTGTCCCATCCCTTGTTCCCTGGGAGCAGAGCCCAGCCCCTCCTGGCTCCAGCCTCCTCTCAGGCACTTGTAGGGAGCCATCAGGTCCCCCCTGAGCCTTCTCTTCTCCATCTGAACCCCCCAGGTCCCTCAGCCCTTCCCCATCACACTTGGGCTCCAGGCCGTGCTCCAGCTCCGCTGCCCTTCTCTGCCCCGCTCCAGCACCTCAATGTCTCTCTTGCAGTGAGGGCCCCAGAACCGAACACCGGATTCAAGGAGCAGCCTCACCAGCGCCCGTCCTCCCCCCCGCATCCCTGTGCTCACAACACGAGGCAGAAGCGGAGCCGGATTTGCCCTGAACCATCACGAGCTCCCCTCACCACGAGGAAGGCGGCGGCGAATTCCGCATTCCCCCCAGGCACTGAAGAGATGAAGAAGTCTGAACTTCAGGACCTCGCCTTTACCCCCAACAGAAGCATTTATCAGCGCGGCCAGAGAAGGGCGGGGGGAAAGAAACACGAATCCCCCCCCGGAGACGTTCCAGCCCCAGGACACGGAACGCAGCACAGCCTCCCCCCGGCAGCAGCAGGGACCGCGGGAGCCGCCGCCTTCGCCAAGGAAGTGCGGGGAACCAGAGCCCGGGGGGTTCGGCGGCCCCGGATCAACAGGCTCCCCTCACGGCCCGGCCTGAGGAGGCCGCAAGGCCCCGGGAGCACGGACAGCGCCGGGCAGCGCGCCCCGCGTGGGACCCCCGAGCCGGACCTGCCCCGCCGCCGCCCCGGGCCCTGCTCCCCCCCGTTCCCCGGTACCTGCCCGCTCGCAGCTCAGCGGTGCCGGCGCGGAAGCGTCTCCCCTCGTGCGTCCGCAGCACCCGCCCCCGGCCCGCGCGCACCACTCGGCGGTCCTGCGCCAGGCCCCTCTCCGCGCGGCGGCCGGCACTACTTCCTCTTAAAGGGGCCGCGCCACCGGCTCCTCCCGCGGGGAACGGGGAGGCGGGGCAGGAAGCGGGGCGCGGTGGGGGTGAGCTGCGTGTTGGTGTTTGACCGCATTCCCCTTCATTGCATTTTCTTTTATAAAGCTCGTTTATTGCCATTTATTCTATTATTTTCCTTTATTAACTTTTTATCTATTTTTGTTACTCTATTTTCTTCTATTTTAAGAAAAAAAGATTAGAAGAAATAGAATACATTTCCTTTTATCCTACTTTATTATCACTGGAGCTGCTCTAAGGTCTCCCCTTGAAGAGTTTTATCTTCTCGAGGCTGACCCAGCCCAGCTCTCTCAGCCTGGCTCCAGAGCAGAGCTGCTCCAGCCCTTGCAGCATCTCCATGGCCTCCTCTGGACTTGAACAGCTTCACATCCAGAAGGACATCCCAAACATAAGAATATCATCCCAAACATGAGAATATGTTTGGGACACAGAGTGGGGTCCTTACCTCCTCCTAAGCTACTGGAGCAAGATTCCTCTGTTCTCCCCCCCCCTCCAGACAGGAGCATTCAGAGCTGGGATAAATTCATGTCGTGGCTTTGGGTCCATGCAAACTGTGAGGGTTTTGTAAAGAACGACTGGTTAGCCAAAAATTGAACTTTGTTTTGAAAGTTTATTGGATCATCTCGACACAAAATCATTACAGCAGCTTGTGGTATGTTGGTTTCGTTTTCTTTTTGTTGTTTTTAAGGGAATGTTGAGAGCAAATCAATTTGTGAATGTAACACATCATACAGTTTCAAAAGTCTAGAATCACTGCACAGGATTCTGTAAGAGAAGACTCTACATGCTAAAGTGACAGTTTTCATCCATGAATTAAAAAAAACCCCAAACACTAATTGAGGAACATTATCCTTGAAGACAATTGTAATATGTTCAGTTTCTAATACACCAACGGGCTCACTAGGGGAGGTTGACCCACACTAAACCACCTCGCCAGCAGGGAAAACAAGCTCCTGCAGCACGGTCAGAACACGAAGCTGGTCCTAGAAATAAAACCAGAGCCTTTGAACACCCTCATGTGGGAAGAGGGTGAAGAGCACAAGTACAGGACATTCACCCAGAGATGATCAACACTTCATCCTGTGGCCTGCATGGGGTTTAGTTCGCGGTGGTGGTGCTGGAGAGGCACAGACCAACACAACCCTCGTTGGGGACCCTCCTGGTGACAGCAACCCACAGCTCTCTGCCCCGGGGCTCAAAGCAAAACCGTTCAAGTGTGTTCTCAGTTTGCTGGGTGTGGAGCAGCAAAAGTAAAACGAGTGGAAGTGAGGAGGATAAAATACAAAGCAAGGTATTTTGGAGAAGGACATCACTTCAGCATCACTGTAAAGGACACAGCAACATCCCCTTCTGGTCAGTGATTCCACAAGATTCCAAGAGTGCAGAATAGGCTTCACTTTGTGGACCCTCCGTTTCTTCCCTCTGAAGGAACCTGCTACAGAGCAGGCCTGCAGCTCCTCACCAACACCTCCTCCTGCCCCCAGCAGGGATCCAGGTACACTTGTGCTGCTCAATCCACAGGCACTGCAAGGGCAGGGCTGTGGAATGCTGCAGGGATGAGAGGGGGAGCAGGGCTTGTACCTCCAAACTGTTCAGAGCACAAAGGATTACACACGTGGGCACGTTTCTCCAACCTGGCAGTGGTCAACCTCAGCTGGTGAGCGAAATGATAGAAAAGCAGGAACAGACCCCCTTGGATTTCCAGTTTCGTGCTACACCCTAGGAATGTGAAATCGAAGTGGACTCATGAAACACATCATCAGAGACTGCTCAAAGGGCAGAGGCATGAGAGACTCCATTTGCAGGGGTGGGCAATGGGAGCAGAGGACCAAACAGTGACACTTCCAGCCTGTCCATGCAGTCACTCTCTACTCTTTCAGCTGTCACTAAAAGAAGGTTAAGGCTCAAGGCAACTACTATAAACAGAAAGTCAAACATCCCAGTTCTCACAGGGCTCATCTGGATTAGCTCAAGGAGATGGAGGATGTTTATATGCTGATCACAACAGATCTTGAGATAATAATAGTAATAATAATAATAATAAATCATATATATATAAAAAAACAAAAGAGGCCTTCAGGTCCAGCACCAGCCTCTGCTAGAAATATACATCAACTACAGCAGCCCTGAAGACACATTCCATGGCTAAGTATCAAGTCAACCTCCCCTGGCAATAAGCACAAGCAACACTGTGCTACTGTTGATGAAATTCTGCTTATTCCACTGTCCCACGCAGACAGCAAAGTTTATGGGATGGATCATCATGAGCTGCTGAATAAATAGCGCCCTTCCCTCCCTCCTCCAGTCATGTCACCAGGGTCTCTTTGGGCTAGAAAGGGTTAACACCACAGTTTGTAAAAAGTTTTGAAATAAAAAGGTAACATACAGCCTTAAAATGTCTAAACTGCAAACAATGGTGGAGTTAACTGAAAAGCACGTGCCCCAGGATAGTACATGCGTACGAGGGAGAAACTTAACACTTGGGTCTGCTCGTCTTTACACGTTAGGTGTGTTTCTTGCAGTCGGAGTATTTGTAAGGAGTATTCAGCACTTGGACAATGTCTCTTTCATTTCATCCAACAAGTTGCTAAGCAGGGTGGAATCATTACATTTCCCATCTATGGATACAGAGTTCTCTCCCTTGGAAAGAAAAAAGAAAAGAGAAATCAGTCAGTTCCTCTTCTAAGAGGGGACAATTTTATTTGCAGCCAAGCTCAGGGATTAGGATCAACCAGTGAAGCCTGCACAGGATGAGAGCAGGCTCAGCTGAGAGGACACCCTGGGGACAGCTCGAGGAAGCCACCAACACTGCTACTGCCCAGCGGGTATGTGCTGAGCAACAGAGAGCCCACTGGGAGCTATGAGTGTGGTAGCAGCTCAGTGCAAAGTGCTCCATGAGCCAGATGAATTCATCTGCCCATGGTGTCCCCAGGGGATTCAGACAGGAGGATTTCCCCCTCTCTAAGCCAAGGAAGGCTGCAACTTCCCTTCAGTCTTGCCTCAGTGTTACAATGCTCTCACCTTTTTTACCAGAAGGCAGACGTGATGGCCTTGGATAGAACGACTGTACATGGATGCACACGAATCAACGCGTTCCACAACTATAAAGAGAAAAGGAATTTTCATTTAGTGGCATAACTTTTAATAGAGGGTTTGCTTCCCATGAAGAGGAACTATTGCCTTCCCTGGCCTCAAGGAACAGGAGTTTCTACTGAGGGAGGGGAGGAGGAAGTCAGGGTTAAGATGATCTATGTGCCTGGCTCCTCCTGGCTCCTCTCTGGGGTATTTCACAATCACGAGGTTAAGTCATTTGTATTTTAAGTAAGCTGCAACCGTTTTGTGGCAAAATTGCTGATCAGAACGTAGATCTCTTCCCCAGAAACACTTTCAGTGAGGCAACATCCAAAGAGTTCAAGCAGAGCATGATGAAACAGCCATTTGTTTTGCTTCATCCAGTACTTATGTTTTAATTATTAAGTCCAAAATGGAATAGCTTGAGCTCTCCTTTACTGAAACAAAGCACTGGGGAGGAGGCAGGCTGAAGCACTGGAGATCAAACACAGCCTTCAGAGAACAGTTACAGCCCTGACTATAAGCAAGCTGCTCCCGTGGTACCTGGCACGTGCCTTGCTGGGCTGGAGGAAAGCCACAGGGACAGAAGGAGTGCTCGCTCTGAAGAGCACTGCCATGTTTTGATCTGTTACAGACCTGGAAAAATCTCCTCTCCTGAATTTATTTAATCTGGCCATCACCTCCTTCTGTCACTGTTGAGGCCACAGAGCGTTGCACTGGCCAAGCAAAGTGGGAACCTTAGAATGTAGGATTTTGCAGAAGGCTTGCATCAAGGAAGACCCACCTGAAAAATGGTGATGAAAACAGATCTTTGCCAGTAGATGTTGAAAAGAAATGCTAATTCCATCTACTTTAATAGAGCTCATGTGCAGATCTCCAGACTCTAGGAGCTTGGCAAAAGCATCACTGCAAAACAGGAAGGAAAGGAAACACTTCAACTAGAAATTCAAGTGAAATCTGCCACATTAACCCCATGCAGACCTTGAGACACTGCAGGATGCAGAAGTCTAAGTACTTCCAAGCTCTACAAAAATGGGTTTAAAGCAAATGTGGGAACCATACTCCAGACTGGAGTGACCTCAACTAGAGCTACTTCCACAGGACCTCTGCCAGCCTACAGGGCACACAGCTCCTTCTTCAGAATGAATAAGTTCATGAAGTCAAACATTATATAAGATAACCAAACTGTAACCAAAGCAATCACAAGCAGCCGAAGTCAAAAGCATGCTGTGTATCTTACAGAGATGCCCTGCAGCCAAAGCTCAGCTTCACATGGGTGGCAAAAGCACCAGTGCTGTGCTCCCTAAGTGGCACTTACCTATAGCAAGGCGTCGTGATCAAGTATGAAGCGCAACTGAAGTGCAATTTGAAATCTAGTTTTTCATGGGTTGAACCTTCATCATTCTGCAACAGGTCAAAGGAAAGGAGATGAATGGGAGCCCTGAGGCAGCACGAGGAGGCACCACCCCCACCTACCAAACAGGCACCGAGGAAGACTTTAGGGCTCAATTCCCTTTGATGTACCCTGGCTGGGCCTGAAGGATCAGTCTGAGAACAAGCATCACGCTACAAGACTGGGCCATTCAGAAGAAAGATGTGGGTAGCTGGGTCGATACATAGCCCTACAGCAGGTAATGGACACAACTGGAGGGAGTGTGCTGCATTTCTGATAGCACTCTGCTGAAATACATTGAGCAGACCGAGTTTAAACTAACACTTGGAGATGTGGCTTTACAGTTCATTGTTTCCCAAGCAAAATAAGAAGTTAAACTCTCCCAGGTTCTCAGGTACTGAAAACAGGACTCAAATACTATTTTAAAGAAACCCTTAAAATAAAGAACATGGCTGACCCAGAAGTAGCCACAACTGTCTCCATTCACTTCCTTCAAGCTGTTCATGCAGCTCCTTCATTAATAAATTGTAGTGAAATAAGATCAGCAACCCATATAGTCTTGTACAAATTGATACTCATTAAACACTGCCTTCAGCTAACCTCACTCTTGGGCTGGGTTTCCATCCTTATTAACTATACCTAATTCTTACTGTTTTTCCAGGCTTCTACCAGGAAGTAGTGTCCAACTGATCTTTGGACACCTGAGATCAGAACAAACAGCCTGGGTGGTACCGCTCCCTAGCTGGTTGACCTCCTCTCCCCAGCAGATGCACCACTGCGGTGATTTTCTAGCTGACAACGTGGCATATGTTTCAGGCTGCATTGCTCACACACTGCCAGCAATGACAATTTAGGGCATGCTTACGCAGTATTCAGGACACTCTTTGCACAAGATGTCATGTAAAAATACTTCTCACATCACAGAATGGGCTGGTGCAGCAGGGATGAAATGATGCCTACAAAAAAAAGCTCTAAAGCAGTGCTTTCCACCCAAGTCAAGCTCCCTTATGCAGTTCCAAAGGAAGCAGAAGCACAGAGTTTAAAGCTGCACTTACTTTGACTATAAAGGACAGTGTTCCTTTTAACTTCTGAGCCATAACAATACTCTGAAGTGTAAACACAAACTGGGCTTCATTAGAGATTCCTAGCATGAAGAGAGGAGAGGGAGAAGTCAGGTCAGAAAATGGTTTCCATCTCTAAGTAATGGTTAGAATAAACCCATCAGTAGCAGCTAAGCTTTATGCGCTGACTATTTTTGAGCCAAAGTTTAACGTTTTCCATGGAGCTGGAAGAGTTAGATGCACAAATCCTGTTGTGACTTTACTGTGTTTCAGCACTTAGCTCTTGGGTGTTGGAAAGCAGCAGCGATAGCTGGCATTTGGTGGAGGTTACTGAGTGAGTGTCAGGGCAAAGTATGTCACAGTGGCAATAGATTTCAACTGTCTGTGTAACTGGAAAGACACACAGCTTCCTAAGTATTTGTCAGAACCAAACTGAATTCCAATGTTTCACTGTTTTTCTATTAGTATACATAGTCTGTGTCAAGATCTGCCTTCTACAGAATGAAAAAGGAATACCCAATTGCTTTTTGTGGGGGATCAAAATACTCCCTGAAGCCACTTAATCCCAGATGACCTCTGTGAGCTGGGTCAGAATTCAGAGGAAGTGAAGGTAAAAGCAGTTCAGTGGTTTGACTGTACTACGTGTGAAGCCATTATCCTTCATCTGCATCTAATATTTCCTAGGGGCTCAGCTCCCCATCCAAATAAATACAAAATTATCACTAACTTTCACTGCATATGGCCTCTGCCATTAAAACGATAGCTTGAGAATAAATCCAGAGCAGATTCTAATGGCTCATGAACCTATGAACTTTGTTTCCTTTTAAATCTCATAGCAAACTCCTTCTGAATTTCAGATTCCTGGGGATGGTGGCATGTTCAAAACGCGTGCCAGCCTGCAGACACCTGAAAAATAACTCAAGACATTTTGAGTCCCAGCCCTACATTAGGCTTGGCGCTTGCCATACAGAACCACCTGCATTTACAGCCATACTGTAAGGAGGCTTATCCTGTCCAGTGAACTGTGGGAAAGCCCAGGAACACTCAGGCAGAGCCTTTCTGGAAAACAGCAAGTAGCAGGAATAATTCTTTCCACAGGAGGGCAGTGCAGGACTAGACACACTCCAAGAACCCTGTGCAAAGCTGCGTACCAGGGGGTAGCTGGAAGGGCACAGGTATCCCATCGTGTACGGATGAGCCTTCTGGTCGGAGCATTTTCGTGTTCAGAGAGTCCAGGACATTTAGTTCCATGCTCTTAAGGAAGCTAGTGCTTTTGTTCTCAAAGATAACAGAGACAGTAACTTGACTATCATTCTGGAGGTTTCCTTGAATATCGTAAGTCTGCAAATGAAAGAAAAAAAGCCACATGAAAGATTCAGCAACTTCAAGCAGCAGAGCACAGCACCAAAGAAAACAAGCCTCATAAAGGTCATCTGGTACAGCTAGAGGGTACTGGAAAGCACACTGGTGATCAGCTCCACAGTGCTGCTAAGTAGTGAGAAAATAACAACCTAAAAACTTAAGTGGGATCCCACTTAAGGAAGAGAACTAGAGCTCTGTTGTATTTCTGCCCCTTGGGATTTTAACAGTTCTTCAGTTAAATGCTGTCTACATAAAGCCCTATACTATCCCCAGGGTATCCTCTCTTTTCTTAGAGAGCACAAAAAGAGAAGACATCTGGAAATGACCACCAAAACACTCACCATTTTAATGTATGGATTTTCTGCAAGAAGGCGGTAACTGGACATAGGCTGAAAAACAAGAAAGAAAGAACAGTTGTAATGTAACTATTTGTACTGAAAAGAGCAGACATTATTCTTCTTCCCAAAGCAGTTTAGCTCCTGCCTTTTCCCCAAGGCAAGGGCTGCCAGTGGCACAGGAACTCACTGGTAGTGGTTCATCATCTAGTGTTCCGTTCTGCACCGACTCGGCTGTCTCCTCCTCGCTGTGATGACTCTTCTTTTTGGATTTCTTTTTATCCTTTGATTTCTCTTCTTTCTCTTTCTTGTGCTTTTTCTTCTTATGTTTGGAGGATTTCTATCAAGAAAAACAAGAAACTACAAGAAACCCTTGAAGAAACCCCATAATTCTAGCCATTACATCATGACCCCTCCTAGCAACCTTTCAACTCCAGACTCTCTGCAGCCCTACTACTGCAGAAACCCAAAAGAGAGCTCCCATTCCTTAAACCCCAACCATCATTCTGTGTTGGGTCTCACCACACCTTAACCCAAAGCAGCCTGGGATCAGCAGGGAGCCAAATCTCTTCAACAGTTTGGAAGCTCAGCTTTAAAACTGTGACCTGACTCTCAGCTCAAGGAACAGCCAAACCTCTTCCTATGAAACATTTAAAGCTCTTCAAGGATGTAGCATTCCACTGCTGCCCATCTGCAGGTGGTTATTATAAGGAACACGATGCTGTTGGTAATTCCTGTGTGCTTCTTTGAGGGAACACTAGGAGAACATGGCTAAGGGTGTCAGCAACTTCAACCACTTACCTTTCCTTCATCATCCTCCTCTTCCTCTTGCTCTTCCTTTTCTTCCTTTTTTATCTCTTGAGGTTCAGCCACAAGGGCAGCACCCACTTCAGGCTCACTCTGAGTACATTAGCAGAAGGATTATGACACTAATGGAACAACTGAATCCTACACCAAAAGAAAACCTAACAGTGACAATCCCCCAGATTGTTACTTCAAAAATTACATTAGACTAACGTGGTATCAAGTCTTCATTTCATGCCTTTGAAACCCAGCTGATGTGACCACCTGAGGACAAGATTAAATAGACTTCCTCCAAGGAACCCATCCCCTTATAGTCCCTGTCTCTTCCTCTAAAACCTCCCATCAAAATTCATTAAGCTTTTGCTTTCAGACTGTGTCTCCCTTGTCTATTAATATTGTCTAGCTCACACTAGGAAAACCATAGTGTAACCTAACATTAAACCTCACCAATAATATTAAAATCCACCAAGCCTGTAGCTGCATCTGTATTTTTATCCACTGATCTGCACAGCAGAATGAGCCTGAAACCTCCCATTAAACTGGGGAGATAAAATGTCATTGCTTTGCAGCACTAAGCTGAGGCGATGAAGCCCAGCCTTCCCTTGTTTCCCAGAGCATGACAGAGCACTCATATCCCAGCTAAGATGCAGGCATAAGGAAAGGCCTCCTGTGATGTGGCAACATGTCTACCTGTGGCTGGGTAGTGGAAGCAAGCGGTGGAGCAGTGGAGAGCCAGAAATCCAAGTCTTCCCCCTGAATTCCAAGAGAAAACAAAACCATTATGGTTGGTTTGGTACTGTTCCTAACAAAAATAAAGTCATCAATTAAATTAACACCTGAAGTTTTCTTGGTAAGGCATCACTCCAGAATGCTCACATACAGATCTGCAATACATCCAGGAGCAAACAGTTCAAGAAGCTTCTTGAGGACACTCCCAAACCTGAACGTAACTGACAGTAACTGCAAATCACCTACAAATCACAGTACCTACAGGTATTCAAAGCACATTGGCTGCCCCTTAGAGAAGGGCATCTCTGCACAGCAGTTAACAAGAAGGACACTTCACATCTTCATAGTAACTGACAATCATCAAGTTTTATAACTGAAAGATTCTGGAGTATAGGTGGGATAGGATGTAGAACAAAAGGGAGTTCCTGATATTTTGCTAAAGAGTTCCCCATTTTAAGGGCAGATCAAATATCAGAAAACTCCGCTTCCAAATTAAATCTGGCAGATCTGCTGTGTAGGCAGCAGCAAGCAGAATTCTGCTGACTTAGAAGGCTAAATAAATGTTATTTTTATCAACAGAAATCTTTAAATACCTGCTTTTACAGTTGTAAAAAATTAAGGAAAGGTTGAAAACATTCAGCTGTTTGTATTGCCAAATGTGACTGTTCCTAAGCAACAAAGAGAACACAGCAGTAAATATGGCCCATAACAGCACTTTTGGGACAATGCAAGCCTTGGCAAATTACCTTTTTTTCCTCTTCCTCCTGTACTACCTTTTTCTCTTTCTTCTTTCCTTTCTCTCTCTCCTTTTCTTTGTGTTTCTTTTCCTTCTTTTTGGGTTTCTTGCTCTTCTTCTCTACTAGGAGAGCTTCTGAGTCTGGTGACTTCAGGGTCTCAACGTTCCTGTGTCTCTGCACTGGGAGCTTCTCGCTGTCTGCTAAGGGTCTTAAAAATAAAGAGCCCATTATCCTTCTGCAAGCAGTCTCCCTTAGCTCAGATTATCTGCCTGGTGTCCAAGACGAGGCATGGTTTGGTTTTAAAGAGTTAGCCCCCAGAATCTTAAATGGGCACAACTGTACCTGAAGTTTATGTATATAACTGCAGGCACTGCCCTTATGAATTAGAAAATCATAGGTTTCTAAGAATGTGAAGGTGAAGGTGACAGAAACAAGCTCTTGCTGACACCTGATCACTCCTAAAAGCTCCCACTACAGACTTGCAGGCTGAGTAACACATGCTGCACTTCTGTGGGACCACTCTCAAAAGAGTGAAGAAGTGAAACACCAGTAGAAAGCATTTGCAACAGTGAGGAAATTCAAGCAGTGGAATGACAGTATGGCTCAAACAGGGCACGTTGTTTGTTGCTACTGTTTAAAGTAAGAAACTGTTCGATTTTGGAAGCTAATGCTATGAATCCCTACCATTACATTTTAAAAGCTGTGTTTAATTTCAGACATCCGCTTCCATGAGCACTAGTTCAGATTTACACTGTCCCAAACCTGTTACTTGGCAGGGGGGGGGAACACCACAGGAATTTCTCCATTCTTGTCAAACACTGTCCAGAAACCAATGAGAAGTTCATTCATTGCCTCCTCTTTTATTTCTACCACTTTTACATCACATTAATTTTCATGTTTGAGCAGCAAAACCAGTTCAGGAATTTTTGTAATGGCCTCATCGGCCTTAATCTTTTGCTTGTATTTCAAGAACCACCAGACCAAATGCATTTTTACTTTGAAACAGATATTGTTAAGGACAAGATGGGTCTTGTGTGAACTCTAAACAGATCTCGTCTTTAAGCTACCTCCCATACACCTGTACAGGAATGGGGATTGCTGCTGGAAGTCAACGATCTAGCACAAATTTGAGGGTGATTTCAATAGTTTCACCTCCCTTCAAGTATTTCTGCTGTCCACTGAAATCAGCCAACCTGACAAAGGTCAACCGCTGATAGTGATGTATGTGCTCTTACCTGGAAGGCTTCCCTGAAACCAGACTGCATGTGAGCGTGACACAGACATAGCAGTGCAAGCACAGAAAGAAAGAGAGAGGACAGAGACATGAGAAAACATGGCAGGAGAGCACACTGACTCTTACAAAATGGAAGGAGAATGGATGGAAACAATACAGAGGTCCAAAGATGCCTCCTGGAGCCCAGTGTTCAGAAACTGCTGTGCTCAGTGTTTACACTGTTGAGGTGTAGAGTTTGGTTTGAGAACTGCAGAGAATGGTACAGACTTTAAGTTAGCAGAGAGAGAGGTACTACATGTGCACACGTGTGCCTGCACAGGCCTCAGAACTTCTCAGGAGGCATCCATGGACCATACATCAGCAATTGTTTTTATTGTTTTTATTTTGTACAACAGCAACTAAAACCCCTCTACGCGCAATACTTAACAGCCCACTGCTAATCATCACATGGCATGCAGGGACCCAGAGTCTGCTGCACTGCAGCCTGGGGTGCTCATATGTGAACAACTCCAGTAGCTGAATGGGGACCAGACTCTGGTCGAAGTCACGATGGGCAGTTCATTCAGTCAATCTTATTAGAACAGCATTTTTCAGCAGTGGAACCACCCATTGTCCACAGGGCAATGGGGATACTATGAACTGGCTGTTACTGGCCAAATGATCACAGTGCAGAGCACACAGGCTTGCCATGGTCACAGTGGATCTGAGATGAACACAGATGAAAGCAGGTCACACGGTGCCAGTGTGGGTTAGAGCAGAGATAACGCTACCCCCAAAGCTCACACTAACTCTCTCATAGTTGATCCCAGCCACACTGCCTGGGCTTTCCAAGTCCATTCAGGGACACAAAATGATTCTCCTGCCCTTCCCAAGCCCCCTGCTACTGCAGCAGATTAGCTTTCAGCAGCTATGCTACAGTGGGAACCCACACCTGGGTGATCATCTGAGGTTACATCCAAGACACAGCAACACTAGTCTCACCTAGAGGACTGTAGATACATAGTGCCCTTGCCTGTTCAGACCCAAACCTGCCCTCATGCATTCTGGTTAGTAATTAAGTAAATTCACATACAAAGCTGTCACTTACTTATCCAGATCGATATCAAGTGCCTTATATGGATCATTGGGATCTTTGTCATCTTCATCACTGGGCAAAGCATTCTGCAGGAGAGATAAAGAGACTATCCACTGAAGCAGCAAACCACAGGCAACTTCAGACCTAAAGCTTTACATTATAGAATCATGGAATGGTTTGGGTTGGAAAGGACCTCAAAGCTTATCCAGCTTACCCAGGGGCAAGGACACTTTCCACTAGAGCAGGCTGCTCCAAGCCCCATCTAACCTGGCCTTGAGCACTGCCAGGGATGGGGCATCACCCAAACCAGTTTAAGATTAACCCTGGAACAGGCCAGCCTGCAGTCAGTCACAGTAAGTTACAGGAACAAATGCACTGTAATGCAGCATCTGGTTATAAGATTAATTTAGAACAGAAAATACTATTCTTCATGAACTGCAGGATTTGAATTGCTGCTGTTGGGTTTTGATTAAAGGAAATTTTAGGAACAAATACAGATGACATCATTAGCATGCACAATTAATTACAATCAGCTGCAAACCTGCTGACTAGACAGCAAGTTAATGTCAAAGTGAAGCAGCAGAGCATAACAAATGAAGTCACTATTTGGACAGAGTTCCTTTTACAGCAGAAATGCATATTGTTTGGTTTGTTGGGTTTGGGGTTTTTTGGTTGGTTTTTAAATAGCTTCAGTGGCAATTTTTGTCTTTTCGTGCACAGAGACAATCACTTCTCCTGCTGCAAAGGACAGCTGAGGATCAGTCACTTCCTGAACAGCTTACAAGAAATCAGAGCTCTTGAACTGCAACAATACAGACTGGCTGGCAGTTCTGGGGGAAAATTCTCTCAAGAAGAGCACACAGACAAACCCCACAGCTCTGCCCACCAACCACAACAACTGACCTCTGGCATCTCCTCTGTGATGATATCGACGTGGTGAGCTGGAGCAATGTCCTCCTCACTCTCTGTGTGCAGGGAGTTATGGCGATGGTGTTTACCCCTCTTCTCCTTTTTCTGCTTTTTCTTTTTCTTGTCTTTCTCCAGTTTCTGTTTATGTCTTCGCTCTTCTTCCAGTTTCACGTACTGGTCAGACATAGGCATTCCTGCAGAGGAAGCCAAACTGCTTTCAGGCTACAGTCCACATGGACACTGATCACTGAAACAATATGTCAGGAGTGAACCTCACTTCTAGCTGCTCAGAATTAGAAGGATCATGCTCCCGCATCATGCTTCCCCTCTCGTCTCACAGCCCCTCTACCACCGGCTGTACTTCCATCTCTCCAGAAACAGGATAGAGCTCTATCCTGCTCCCTGACTCTCATCCACATTAACTAGATTACATTGCATCTAAACAACGATATTTTAAATAGAATTGGAACCATTTCTGTACTAATATTGACAAGTTTCCACACTTTATTATGTAAACCTTAAACAGCTGCACTTAGAACTCATCACTTGCGACGTATATCAACAGCTTTTCAGTGCTATACCAAACTCCTCCTTAGATACACAACTATCTTTCAACACTTGAAACATATTAAAACAGTATTTCGACCATTAGACTCCACTTAATGTCTCCCGACCACCTTCATCAGCCCTTTAAGACATTCCAAAGGTGACTGTTACCTACACACAACAGTGGTTATTTCAGATATTACAGACTTGGCTGCATAATATATTTAATCACAGAATTTCTGCTAATTTTCTGTCTCGAGAGGAACTGCACTTGACTGCAAAGTACTGTTTTCAACATGCGAGTTCAGAGAATGCATTTAAGAGTTTAATGAAGGTATGCTTGCTCCTTGCCCTTAAACACTTCAAGAAGCATTCCTAAGAAGGAGTTATCACTTCTGCTTAACTGAATTTCAGTAATTAATTTTAAAGATTAGCTGCACTTACCTGGAACTTTTAAGGGGACAGAAAGGTCAATCTGGACCACAGGAATATGTTCCACACCTGGAGTGTCTTGGTATCGCTGGGAAAAGGAAAATCTGTTACATTCTGAGCACTGGCAGATACAAACCTATATAGACAGATGCATTTCGAAACAGCAAGCATTTTAATCCTTTAAGTGAACATTTTAAAGGATAGGAATGGAATAGCTCTGCACTAAATCCTATGTGACAGCAGGAGCCAGTTGATAGCTATCACAGAAGACCTCGCTTTTAGCTCCAGCTTTTTAACCTGCTGCTGTCCTGAAGCTGTAACTCTGAAGAGTTTTTGGTTTGTGTTTTATTTCTAGTAACTTTCAAAAGGCAAATTTTGACATTTGAGTTGAGGAAAATGGGACAGTCCATAGCATACACAGGGAATAAAGCAGGTTCCTTCCTTGAAAAAGATGTTAAGAGACCACAAGGACCTTTCGATCTATAAAACACACTGCATGTTCGTGCACTGCTCTTAATGAAGTGCCCAGCAATCTGAACCCAGTGTTGGGACAAATCACCTGCAGAGGAGTTTGTGACACAAAGGCACAGAGAAGTGATTCTCTACAGCTTTTAGAGAGCCCTTGCTGACATCTAAACCCTGTGCTTTCCATGACAAGTTAATTCAGACTGTTCCAAACTGCTGTGTAATGGGAGCTGGGACAATTAAAACTTCCTTATTCCTAAGCTGAAGGTCTCCCAGAGATTCCTAGAATGCTCCTGTGACATAAGGTCATTTGTGAGTTTCTTAACACAAACTTATTTATAGAAAGTCGGTGGCCACTGCAGTCAGCACACTATTAAAAGTGATCAGAACTGTAGTGGGAATAATCAGAATGGCCCAGAGGGAAGCTGTAGCTCCAACATTCACTGAGCCTTCACACAATTCTACCAGGCCAGCAAGACAGACTCACTCACTCACCTTCTGTGGGGAAGGAGAGCTTTTGATGTAAAATGGGTTGTTTGCCTGTTCTTGTTTCCGGGCTTCTCGACGCTAAAACAAAAGAGGATTTGGAGTTAGAATGCCTGTTTGTAAGCAAGGAGAGATAAAAGGCATCAAAGTGCAAAATGCAATCTCCATGAATTTTTGGAACAATACACATCTACCTGCAAAAAGACTCCAGCATAGCGGCTTGTGTATGATAAACCAGTTTTGAGTTACAAGATATACTACAGGTACTTTCACTAGTGTAACCAACAGTCCTTAGAACACCCTTTCTTTGCTTTTTAATTGTAGACTAGAGATAGTAGTTGCAGGATAGAGACAGTAACTCCCAAAGACCAGATTCTGATGGCAATTCAGACGTTTCCATTTTCATTTTTGCAAAGAGAAGAAGTGAAGCTCTTTATCAATAAAGAGTTTTCTTTATGAAAGGAAAAAGGCCAGAAGCAGGAAAGGTGGTATGACCACTGAACAGTCACATTACAGGAATACACAGAAGCTGCTGAAGTCCACATGCAAAGATGCTGCTGCTGCTGCTTCTGCTGGTACAGAGCACACAGAACAACAGAAGTACACCAATGGAGGTGTGTAAAATATCAAATAGCAGCAAAGCCCAGCACAAGCATCCATCCTCAAGGCCCTGTGCTTCAAATGAACCGCACTAGACACCACAGTTCACAGGTCACATTTTTTACAAGAGCTCAGAACTCCTCACAAGAGCCAAGCTTTCTTAGTATCTTGTTTCCATCTGGACAAGCTGGACTGTCAAGAGAACTCTGTATTGGATATATTGCACAGTGCCTCAAAAAGCACCTGTATTCAAATACATGTATTTTGTTCACATCAGATCATCAGATTCCCTGAGCTGTAGAAAGCAGAGTGGTTCTGTGTGCACAGAGAATCCACAACAGCTCCAGCTGCTTACAACATCACTACTGAATTATGCAGGGAAAAGCACTTTAACATTCACTCACTCTGGCCAGCTCCTCTTCATCTATTTCTGGCTGCCTATGTCTGGAATGTCTTTGTTCCTCATCATGAAAAATTGTTTTGGGCTTTTCCTCTTCAGACTCACTGTCTGATGGAGGTTCATTGATCCAGGCATCAAGGTCCAACCTGGTGAAGAATTGCAATACACAAACCATTTGACTCAGTACCCCTGAGTATTTCAGTGCTTCTCATTATATATTTAGCTTTATTATTTAAGAGTTTCAAGGATTAAATAAGGCTTTGGGAGAGAGAAGGAACCCTACCCCTCTGGAACTGGTACTTTCTTCTGTGCTTTAGGAGCCACAGGGTTCAGCTCACCAGCAAACAGCGCTATTACTTCCTCAGCTACTGGTACTTCTTTCACTTGTAGCTTCTGAATGTATTTTATTAGTTGCAAGATGCAAGAAGCCTAAAAACAAAAGCAGAAGTAATGTGCAAATTAATATCAACAAACTGAACAAAGGAAAAAGAAATCAAACTGCAATGCAAGTCAGCAGAAGAGAAACTGTTCTACTCCATTAAGGGAATTAAGAGAAGTAGCATAAACTGCAGGTTTAGGGCAAATGCAAACTAATCCCTGGTAACCCCCTCATCTGGCTGTGCCCTTCCTGTGTCCTTAGGTGCTTGAATCATTTTAAATTTAAATTGCTTTGAGTGAAAGGCTTGCAGTTTTCAGAGGTGGTATCTAACTGGAATAGAACCTGAGCTCTGACCTGAAGTGTCACCACCATTCCTACTGCAGCTCTAGAGCTTCGCTTCACACAGTTACACAAGCATAGAATTCAAGTGCCACGCCATCAATAACAGCTCATATAGAACGTGCATGGCCACAGAACATTACACATCTGCTTCAGAGGAATGAGAAACATGGTATGATCAATTCCAAAGTCCTTCTGGTCTCTTACCCTCTCCTGAACTTCTAGGTCTGCGCTCTGTACAAACTGAGGCAACCTGTCAATCATCAGCTGCGTGATTTCCTGAGCTGCTTCCTTCTCCCCAGCTTGCTCTTTCTGCTGCAGGATGGATGCATAAAGCTTCACCATGTTCTGCACATAAACTGCCTGGATATGGCCTGGGAGAGTTGTCACTTTAGGCCTCAACATTGCTTCTAGAGTTTGGTTTGCTTCCTCGAGGTGCCTGTAAGGACAGAATGGACAGATGAAACACAGCAACTGAGAAATTTCAACCTTTCAGTCTTCACGGAGAAGATTTGAGTTTTGAAAACGTGATCAAACTGAAAACAGAGAGTATGTTCACACATCCAAGAGACAAACCCCATCTACTTAAACTAAAAGACAACGCTGATATAAGAACAAGGAAAACTGCGCTACTGTGGGCACAAAGAAGTTCAGAGCAAAAAAACAACTTCTAAATCTCAGGAAGATTAGGTTCTGCATAAACCTTTCAGTGAGGGCAAAACAGGGAGGGGAGTGAAAACTGATTCAGTCAAACACGATGACTGGACATCTTCCTTATGATATAAGTGGGATTAGACCTTAATTGTTAAGGAGATCCTTCAAAGTCTTAAGCTCTTGCAGCTTATATCTACAACTGTGACTTCCTGAATAAGTGGGCAAGAGAGACAGAGACAAGAAAAAAGACCAGATATTCACAGTGAAGCATCCATCTTGTCTAGAAGCAGCTGAATGGTCTGTGGGCTAAAGGAGCAGGAAAGAAGCAATCATTTTGTTGGCTTTAGGGTGCATATTCTTGAACTATCCTTCTCAGAAACACCTTTCAGTGACCAGAATCTCTGTCTGAAAGAAGCCACTCAAAGTGTGTCAGGTTTTGTGTACACACTTACTCAGAGAACTCCCCACATATCCAAGCAGCAGCATAAAGCACCTCACAGATCCCATTTCTCTGGGTGTTGCTGGCTATGAGATGAGCATTGTCCAGAAGCATGGCCATTTGAGAAACTGCAAATTTACGAATAGCTTTAACTCTGATGGCTACATCCAACATCTGAGCTGCTATAAGGTGCCCATGCCGTGTGCCTTCCAGTCGGGTCAGCTCCACCAAGATGCTGATGTACCTACAAAAAGTAAAAGGGATGCAATTTTATCAGCAGACAAGCAAGCGTTATCATTGCTCAAAATGATCTCAAAAAATGACACATAAAACCACTGACCATTCAAAGTTTGTGATATATTGATAATTGGATTGACTACAAATATCTATGATTTTGGTCAGCAGCTCATCCCGGTATGTCGTCCCTTCTGCTTTATCCACATGGATCATCAGTTTCTTCACTATCTCCATCAAGTTCTTCTTTGATACCTGTTAAAGAGTTATTGAATGGTTGAACCACAACAGCTGTTTCCCATACTGTCAAGTCCTTTTAATCCCATTAAAACACCTCCTAGCTCTTTGATGGGCCTGTGTCATGTGTTAACAAGGAATCAGAACCACCCCTCTAGGACTCAGCTTCCATCACAATCCAAAAAGGGAACCTGAAAATCTCTTTTCAGTGTT